>NC_068435.1:35976778-36576778 GCF_023373465.1 Oncorhynchus keta | reverse complement strand
ATCAGAGAATGGACCGATGGGAGAGGAGTGGTCTCCTCTCTCCACCTTGCACCCACGGTTCGGACTCCCCATCTCCCGACGCCAGCACCCTCCGTCTGACGCTACCGAGGGCTTATGATGGAGCGGGCGGGTTGCCAGGGGTTTCTGCTTCAGCTGGAGCTATACCTGGCCACCATCAGACCCACTCCCTCAGGAGCAGAGAGGGTGAGTGTCCTCATCTCCTGCCTCACGGGTAGTGCTCTGGAGTGGGCGAACGCAGTCTGGAATGGCCCAGACTCAGCGGGAGCACACACAGAGTTTTCCTATTTCCGTGCCGTGTTTGATCACCCTTAGACGGCCGAGCGGTGGGAGAACGACTATTTCATCTCAGGCAGGAGAAGAGGAGCGCCCAGGATTACGCGCTGGAGTTCCGGACCTGGCAGCCGGATCTGGGTGGAACGACAGGGTTTGGACCACTACAGGTGTAGTCTCCGAGAGGACGTCCACGGGAGTTAGCGTGTCGGGACACCACTCTGTCACTGGATCAGCTGATCGACATGTCCATTCGACTGGATAATCTGCTGGCTGCAAATGGGCGTTCAGATAAAGGGTTCTGTGCGTTCCACCACCCAGCCCTCCGCTCCCATTCCCATGGAGTTGGGAGGGGCTAACGCCGAGGGGTACCGGAGGAGGCGGCCTTCCCTGCACCAACTGTGGTCGGAGAGGGCACACGTCTGATCGGTGCTGGGGGTCCGTCTGGGAGTAGAGATGGCAGGCGGAATTCTCGGTCACCCCAGGTGAGTCAGCATCAGACTCACCCAGAATCCCTTGTTGGCCATATGTTTGTCTTAATCTCTTTCCTTCACTTTTTTCCCTCTTCCCAGCATAGGGCGCTAGTCGATTCAGGCGCAGCTGGGAACTTTATGGATCGCGGACTCGCCCTTAAGTTAGGGGTTCCGCTGGTGCCGATAGATTCTATCGGCACCAGCGTTTTGACTCCACACCCACGACACCCGGAGCATTACACAGTGTGCCTAGATACTCATTAATCTCAATGTTGAATGATATTAAAATGCTCTGACTGTTGCCAAAATAATCTTAAATAAATTGGGGAATTATTTTACAGATGAATTATTGTTTGTTTAATTGATGTGACCGCTTTTGGTTGAATGAATAAATACAATGTTGTTTCACCAGTGTTTTCTTGAAATGGCTTTCATGATGGCTAGAATAGATTTATTGAGAACATTTAAAATATAGTAAGTTAAAAATGACTTTAATTGGATTTATAGATTCATAATGGATAAGAAAGGTGAGAAGAGAATAACATCAAATTTGATTTTTATTTATTTATTTCACCTTTATTTAACCAGGTAGGCAAGTTGAGAACAAGTTCTCATTTACAATTGCGACCTGGCCAAGATAAAGCAAAGCAGTTTGACACATACAACGACACAGAGTTACACATGGAGTAAAACAAACATACAGTCAATAATACAGCATAAACAAGTCGATATACGATGCTAGCAAATGAGGTGAGATAAAGGAGGTAAAGGCAAAAAAAGGCCATGGTGGCAAAGTAAATACGATGTAGCAAGTAAAACACTGGAATAGTACATTTGCAGTGGAAGAATATGCAAAGTAGAAATAAAAATAATGGGGTGCAAAGGAGCAAATAAATACATAAATAAAATAAATGCAGTAGGGAAAGAGGTAGTGGTTTGTGCTAAATTATAGGTGGGGTATGTACAGGTGCAGTAATCTGTGAGCTGCTCTGACAGTTGGTGCTTAAAGCTAGTGAGGGAGATAAGTGTTTCCAGTTTCAAAGATTTTTGTAGTAGAGAACTGGAAGGAGAGGCGTCCAAAGAAAGAATTGGTTTTGGGGGTGACCAGAGAGATATCCCTCCTGGAGCGCGTGCTACAGGTGGGTGATGCTATGGTGACCAGCGAGCTGAGATAAGGTGGGACTTTACCTAGCAGGGTCTTGTAGATGACATGGAGCCAGTGGGTTTGGCAACGAGTATGAAGCGTGGGCTTACAGGTCGCAATGGTGGGTAGTATATGGGGCTTTGGTGACAAAACGGATTGCACTGTGATAGACTGCATCCAATTTGTTGAGTAGGGAAATGGAGGCTATTTTGTAAATTACATTGCCGAAGTCGAGGATTGGTAGGATGGTCAGTTTTA
The DNA here is from genome assembly GCF_023373465.1 of Oncorhynchus keta. Classification (NCBI taxonomy): domain Eukaryota; kingdom Metazoa; phylum Chordata; class Actinopteri; order Salmoniformes; family Salmonidae; genus Oncorhynchus; species Oncorhynchus keta. The sequence continues at coordinate 36,574,612 of NC_068435.1, read as the reverse complement.
CAAGGGTATGTTTGGCAGCATGAGGTAAGGATGCTTTAGTAGTTGGTGAACCAGGCGAGGCAATAATTTGAGGATCCAAGGCTGAAACCAAGATCAATTAATATGGCTGCACAGTAATGTTTCTTATCGATGGCGGTTAAGATATCGTTTAGGACCTTGAGCGTGGCTGAGGTGCACCCATGACCAGCTCTGAAACCAGATTGCATAGCAGAGAAGGTATGGTGAGATTCGAAATGGTCGGTAATCTGTTTGTTGACTTGGCTTTCGAAGACCTTAGAAAGGCAGGGTAGGCTAGATATAGGTCTGTAGCAGTTTGGGTCAAGAGTGTCCCCCCCATTGAAGAGGAGGATGACCGCAGCTGCTTTCCAATCTTTGGGAATCTGAGACGACACGAAAGAGAGGTTGAACAGGCTAGTAATAGGGGCGGCAGATAATTTTAGAAAGAAAGGGTCCAGATTGTCTAGCCCGGCTGATTTGTAAGGGTCCAGATTTTGCAGCTCTTTCAGAACATCAGCTGACTGGATTTGGGAGAAGGAGAAATGGGGAAGGCTTGGGCGAGTTGCTGTGCAGTGCTGTTGACCAGGGTAGCCAGGTGGAAAGCATGGCCAGCTGTAGAAAAATGCTTATTGAAATTCTCAATTATAGTGGATTCATCAGTGTTGACAGTGTTTCCTATCTTCAGTGCAGTGGGCAGCTGGGAGGAGGTGTTCTTGTTCTCCATGGACTTTACAGTGTCCCGGAACTCTTTTGAGTTAGTGTTGCAGGAAGCACATTTCTGCTTGAAAAAGCTAGCCTTGGCTTTTCTAACTGCCCGTGTAGAATGGTTTCTATTTGATTAATTTAAATGAGGAATTATTGCTTCCATAGAAATAGTAATGTCACGACTTCCGCCGAAGTTGGTCCCTCTCCTTGTTCGGGCGGTGTTCGAATTAACTGACCTTCTAGCCATCGCTGATCCTCTTTTCATTTTCCTTTGGTTTTGTCTTGTCTTCCATCACACCTGGTTCCAATCACATCAATTACAAGTTGTGTATTTACCCCTCTGTTCCCCCTCATGTGCTTGTCGGTGATTGTTTATTTTAAGTGCTTGTGCACGACTGTCCTGGTGTGTATTTAACCCTCTGTTCCCCCTCATGTCCTTGTCGGTGATTGTTTATTGTAAGTGCTTGTGCACGACTGTCCTGGTGTGTATTTAACCCTCTGTTCCCCCTCATGTCCTTGTCGGTGATTGTTTATTGTAAGTGCTTGTGCACGTCTGTCCTGGTGTGCATCAGGTGATGTACCCATTATTTGATTGTTCTGTTCCCGGTGGGTTTTTTTGTTATTAAACTGCGCTGTTTGTAAACACCGTTTTTTTCTCTATTTCTCTATTTTAAAATGAGAAAAATAAACATTTGTGCACTATAAAAATGTATATATGTTATAACTGGGAAATAACATGATAAAAAGTGTAATTCAAATTGGAATATAATATTGTTGGTATTTTCTCCCATCTCCTCCTATCGGCGAGGCATCCCGTGTCCTTATAAATAATAGTTTTTGTAATCTGATTTCCCAGAGCGAATTCTGGGCAGGATTTCCGGAGCATTCGGAGAAGAGTGGAGTATAGAGAGAAGAGGAGCAGTCATGTGCATCATCACTCAATAATCTTGTGGATGACATGGAAAGATTTACGATTACTTGTGTCTTTATTCCCCATCTCTCTTATGTCCTGGCTTTCTTTGACCTACTGTATGTTCAGATTTCTGGGGGTATTTTGTACTTTCTTCTATGTGTGAATTTAAATGTATATCAATATTTTATAACTGTTTTAGATTTTGTAATTAGGTCATTTAGCATCTACACCTGTATTAATGTTTTCTTCATTTTATTTTACATTTATTTAACTAGGCAAGTCAGTTAAGAACAAATTCTTATTTTCACTGACAGCCTAGGAACAGTGGGTTAACTGCCTCAGCTCGGGATTTAACCTTCCAGTTACGAGCCCAACACTCTAACCACTAGGCGACCCTGCCGACCCCAGTATGGGAAATAAGGACCATCACCTAATCTGTTTATCTCTGTAGGTAGGGCTTAGAAGGACTGAATGGAAACTGCTGAAAATACAGAAATAAGGACCATCACCTAATCTGTTTATCTCTGTAGGTAGGGCTTAGAAGGACTGAATGGAAACTGCTGAAAATACAGAAATAAGGACCATCACCTAATCTGTTTATCTCTGTAGGTAGGGCTTAGAAGGACTGAATGGAAACTGCTGAAAATACAGAAATAAGGACCATCACCTAATCTGTTTCTCTGTAGGTAGGGCTTAGAAGGACTGAATGGAAACTGCTGAAAATACAGAAATAAGAACCATCACCTAATCTGTCTATCTCTGTAGGTAGGGTTTAGAAGGACTGAATGGAAACTGCTGAAAATACAGAAATAAGAACCATCACCTAATCTGTCTATCTCTGTAGGTAGGGCTTAGAAGGACTGAATGGAAACTGCTGAAAATACAGAAATAAGGACCATCACCTAATCTGTTTATCTCTGTAGGTAGGGTTTAGAAGGACTGAATGGAAACTGCTGAAAATACAGAAATAAGAACCATCACCTAATCTGTTTATCTCTGTAGGTAGGGTTTAGAAGGACTGAATGGAAACTGCTGAAAATACAGAAATAAGAACCATCACCTAATCTGTCTATCTCTGTAGGTAGGGCTTAGAAGGACTGAATGGAAACTGCTGAAAATACAGAAATAAGGACCATCACCTAATCTGTTTCTCTGTAGGTAGGGCTTAGAAGGACTGAATGGAAACTGCTGAAAATACAGAAATAAGAACCATCACCTAATCTGTCTATCTCTGTAGGTAGGGTTTAGAAGGACTGAATGGAAACTGCTGAAAATACAGAAATAAGGACCATCACCTAATCTGTTTATCTCTGTAGGTAGGGCTTAGAAGGACTGAATGGAAACTGCTGAAAATACAGAAATAAGGACCATCACCTAATCTGTTTATCTCTGTAGGTAGGGTTTAGAAGGACTGAATGGAAACTGCTGAAAATACAGAAATAAGGACCATCACCTAATCTGTTTATCTCTGTAGGTAGGGTTTAGAAGGACTGAATGGAAACTGCTGAAAATACAGAAATAAGAACCATCACCTAATCTGTCTATCTCTGTAGGTAGGGTTTAGAAGGACTGAATGGAAACTGCTGAAAATACAAACAGGTAGACAGATTTTTGCTTTGTTTGCTTTGCTACTTTATTACACAAATATCAATATACTGTACCATTAGACAATAGACAATTACAGGCTTATTTAGGATGTTAATTGGTTAAGGGTACCACTAAAGCAATGTCTAGAATAGAAAAATAGTTCAATACAGGAAACTCAATCTATAGATCATCCCAGAGGATGGAAAACAACACAATGACATGCCACAGCATGGAAAGGTCCATGTGACTAGCGTGCTATGAGGAGAGGAGAGTTCAATCACACGACGCTTCTTCTAAAGTTAATTCAATTATAGTCTGTAACGTGAGCTTCATAGTGAAACCAAGGCTACAGGAGCTGCAATAGGCCTGGAAGCAGTATGGAGTTCTTAACACTGCTTTTGTAGCCGGGGAACCAAGAAGGCACCAATACATCTCTCCTAGCGCGTTATTGAATGTGTGTTGTTGGTGGAGAGTGAGAGAGAAAGAGACAGAGAGAGTGAGAGTGAGAAAGACAGAGACAGCATGAGAAACCGAGAGAGAGAAATAGACTGATAAAGAGAGAGACCAATAGATAGAGAGACCGATAAAGAGAGAGAGACCGGTTGAGAGAGACCAATAGTTTGAATACAATTATTTATATCCATCAATATTTAAACAATTTGAGAGAAACTGTTCAATTCATTAACCTGTTGACAACTTGCCAAAATGTTTCCTCAAACTGTTCAACACCCTTTAAGGGTAAAAATCACTAAATGTATTCACATTCAGATTTACAATATTAATTATATTATGTATTGATTTGAAGTGAAATCAGACAACCTGAAAACTAACTTGGCCAAAAACAACTATCATTGAGTTTAAAAGTGCAAAACGTTTGTTTTTACTGAAAACCACGCACACACACAGTGTATGGAGAAAGCCCTAGAAGTAAGACACACTACACAGACCTGTACCACCTCCTAGTGTCAGCTGATGATAACCAGGTTGCTCTGGTAAAAGAGCAATTGTTCTTAATAACTTATTTGAATATAATGCAGGTTTTTGCCAGAGATATAATACATATTTTAAGTGTATGTTTGTGTTTTTCCTTCTGAAAAATCCAGGTGGAAACTTCTGTGAGGAAGCGAGGTTAGTGAAGGGCTCATTTACCTCAAAATGACACAAACTGGCCTGGCATGACGTGAAGTCACACCTACACACTGATCTAAGGTCAGTTTCTCACTTCCCTTCTAGCAGCTATGATTATGATTCAGGTCTGTAATCTAGTCGTAGACCTGTAAGTATGGGCAAAACAGGTTGCCTCCATCCCATCACAGAGCCTGCAAATAGTTCTGATTAAAAAGGGATAAATGAGAGCTTAAGCGTTTCTGCAATCTTGAATGCCCTAATTTAGTACTTGGGGAGTTAACACACCTGCCAGCCCACTGCTGACTCGGCGGATTCCTCAACTGTTGTTGTTTGTGTCGTCGATGAAGGGAAGGTGAAGATGGGGGGAAGAGAGGGAGCAAAAAAGGGAGAAAGGGGGAGAAAGTCCAGATTGTGTAAGACAGCGCGCACACACACACACACACACACACACACACACACACACACACACACACACACACACACACACACACACACACACACACACACACACACACACACACACACGGCTGCTGCCAATAACAGGCAGTCCAATATGTGAAAACATTGACAGCTGCATGATTGATGGTAGTTATTTGGAGAATGGGGTAGCTGCAGCCCAATGTGGAAACCGGAGTATGGGTCAGGGGGTGTGTCGAAAGGACATTAGTGGGCATGTGGAAAGGAGTTGGTGTGTTAAAAGTGCTCTGCAAAAGGTTTGTTAGACAATTGATTAAGCTGTGGTTTCCTCTCCTCCCCCCAAATCCTCCTCCGCAACTTCGGCAGCTGCAACTGGCCCTGAACTCGGGGGGCCAGTTGCAGCTACAATGTGATTTTCTGGATTTCTTTTCCTCATTTTGGCTGTCATAGTTGAAGTGTACCTATGATGAAAATTACAGGCCTCTCTCATCTTTTTAAGTGGGAGAACTTGCACAATTGGTGGCTGACTAAATACTTTTTTGCCCCACTGTATGTACAGCAGGACCAAATCAGAGAGATAGGTAGGAGCAAGCCCATGTAATGCTTTGTAGGTTAGCAGTAAAACCTTAATCAGCCCTTGCCTTGACAGGAAGCCAGTGTAAGGAGGCTAGCACTGGAGTAATATGATCACATTTTTTGGTTCTAGTCAGGATTCTAGCAGCCGTCTTTAGCACTAACTGGAGTTTATTTAGTGCTTTATCTGGGTAGCCGGAAAGTAGAGCATTGCAGTAGTCTAACCTAGAAGTCACAAAAGCATGGATTCATTTTTCTGCATCATTTTTGGACAGAAAGTTTCTGATTTTTGCAAAGTTACGTAGATGGAAAAAAGCTGTCCTTGAAACAGTCTTGATATGTTCGTCAACAGAGAGATCAGGGTCCAGAGTAATGCTGTGGTCCTTCACAGTTTTATTTGAGACGACTGTTCAACCATTAAGATTAATTCTCAGATTCAACAGAAGATCTCTTTGTTTCTTGGGACCTAGAACAAGCATCTCTGTTTTGTCCGAGTTTAAAAGTAGAAAGCTTGCAGCCATCCACTTCCTTATGTCTGAAACACATGCTTCTAGCGAGGGCAATTTTGGGGCTTCACCATGTTTTATTGAAATGTGCAACTGTGTACCATCCGCATAGCATTGAAAGTTAACATTATGTTTTCGAATGACATCCCCAAGAAGTAAAATATATAGTGAAAACAATAGTGGTCCTAAAACGGAACCTTGAGGAACACCGAAATGTACAGTTGATTTGTCAGCGGACAAACCATTCACAGAGACAAACTGATAACTTTCCGCCAGATAAGATATAAACACTCGTTTTTTTCTATGTGTTATATTCTCCTACATTAATTTCACATTTCCACAAACTTCAAAGTCTTTCCTTTCGAATGGTATCAAGAAAATGCATACCCTTGCTTCAGGTCCTAACTGCAACAGGCAGTTAGATTTGGATCAGTCATTTTAGGTGAAAATTGAAAAAAAAAGGGGGCGGATCCTTAATTAACAGATTTTAACAAGGGCCTTGGGGCCTAACATCAATGTCTAAATGCAACTTCATGCGACTCCACAAAGATCCCACTGTAACTGATTGAGAACGAAGCTCCTCTCTTCTATCTATTTTGACAGTGGGTTTAAATGTGCAGGCAATTGTAATAGGGGCCAGTCTGTAGTCTAGTTACAAGCTCCAAAAGCCTCAGAAAGAATACATTTTAGATGGGTTTCTGACTGGAAAAGTGTTGTAAAACTAGCAGACAAGGGAGGGGGGCTGAAAAAAACACATATGCTAACTCATTTTAAATAGCCAATAAATACAACACCTTGGCAGTCAACAAAGTAAAACAACAAAAGAGAACAACAAGAAAACAATAATTAGGCCCGTATCGCTAATTGTCTTCCTCCCTGTGCTTCATGTTTAATCCCTAGTTCCTCGCCTCCCCTTCATTAACTATGGATTAATTAATTATCCTGCATAGTCAACCCAGCAGATAAAACACATCCTATTCCCCAATACCTTCTCTCGCTTCAATTATATCCTTCATTTTTTCCCTCTCTTTGCTCTTAATTGTATTGTTTGCTTGTTGTGTCGATAGCAGGATTAATTTCACTATAGATCAGGCTTATTGAGTTGCTCGTCAATGTTATTTCATTTCTGTACAGTGCTAATTATTGGAGAACAGGGGAAAGCAAATTGCACTGTTAATTGATTCGCTTCCTTTCCAATAAAAGTGGGAGAAAACAGCATTAATTCCCTTTTAGTTTCCCGGTTTGATGAAGTCATTTCAGCCGGCTATCTGTGTGTCTATCTATCTATTGGCCTATCAATGCTGGGTGATCAGGGAGAGGAGGGCTGGAAGTGAGGGCTAGAGCATGTCGTCTCTATCTTCCTCTAAATTACATGAATTATTCTGACCCTTTCCCCTCTGCCACATGCCATCGTTCTTTTTTATTTCTCTCTCTTTTTCTCTGTCCCCTCCTTTCCTTTATCTTTTCTTGGCTCCTTCTCAATTTTGGAGGAGAATGGGTGAAGTTCAAAAACAATTAACCTCACTAAGGTAGGGGGCACCTCCGGAAGAAAAGCGTGCCCAAAGTCAACTGCCTGCTAGTCAGGCCCAGAAGCTAGGATATGCATATAATTAGTAGATTTAAACACTCCAAAGTTTCTAAAACTGTTAAAATAGTGTCTGTGAGTATAACAGAAATTAAATGGCAGGTGAAAACCTGAGGAAAATCCATCCAGGAAGTGTCATTATTTTGAAATGGCTGTTTTTCCAATGAAAGCCATTCCACCATTTAAAGGGATAGGACCCAGATTCCGTTCCCTATGGCTTCCACTAGTTTTGAACAGTCTTTAGATATTGTTTCAGTTGATATTGTTTCATTCTGAAAAATGAGGGAGAATGTCAACTGAGTGAGTGGATAGTGGGATGTCCCCAGGGCTGATTCCTGCATGCGACAGAGATCGCGCCTTTCTTGTTTTTCTTTTACATTGACGACGCTATTGTCCGGTTGAAATATTATCGATAATTTAGGCTAAAAACAACCTGAGGATTGATTATAAACATCATTTGACATGTTTTCTACGAACTTTACGGATACTATTTGGAATTTCCGTCTGCCTGTTGTGTGAAGATTTGAAGATAATTTTATCGCTATTTCTGACTTTTGTAATTCCTTTACTTGGTTGTAAAATGTTTGTATGCTTTTGTAAGCAGGGTGCTGTCTTCAGATAATCGCATGGTATGCTTTCGCCATAAAGATTTTTTGAAATCACAGCGGCTGGATTAACAAGAAGTTCATCTGATGTATAACACTTTTATATTTTATGAATGCTTATTATGAGTATTTATGTATTTTGAATTTGACGCTCTGCAATTTCACCAAACATTTTAACTTTTTCACAATTCCTGATATTCAATCCTAGTAAAAATGCCCTGTTTTAGGTCAGTGAGGATGACCACTTTATTTTAAGAATGTGAAATGTCAGAATAATAGTAGAGATAATTATTAATTTAATCTTTTATTACTTTCAGCACATTCCCAGTAGGTCAGAAGTTTACGTACACTCAATTAGTATTTGGTAGCATTGCCTTTAAATTGTTTAACTTGGGTCAAACGTTTCAAGTAGCCTTCCACAACCTTCCCACAATAAATTGGGTGAATTTTGTCTCTTTCCTCCTGACAGAGCTGGTGTAACTGAGTCAGGTTTGTAGGCCTCCTTGCTCGCATACGCTTTTTTCAGTTCTGTCCACAAATGTTTTATGGGATTGAGGTCAGGGATTTGTGATGGCCACTCCAATACCTTGACATTGTTGTCCTTAAGCCTTTTTGCCACAACTTTGGAAGTATCCTTTAGTCATTGTCCATTTGGAAGACCCATTTGTGACCAAGGTTTTACTTCCTGACTGATGCCTTGAGATGTTGCTTCAATATATCCACATCATTTTCGATACCTCATGATGCCATCTATTTTGTGAAATGCACCAGTCCCTCCTGCAGCTACATCCACAGGTACACCTCCAATTGACTCAAATGATGTAAATTAGCCAGAAGCTAATCAGAAGCTTCTAAAGCCATAACATAATTTTCTGGAATTTTACAAGCTGTTTAAAGTCACAGTCAATTTAGTGTATGTAAACTTTTGACCCACTGGAATTGTGATTTTACAAGTGAAATAATCGGTCTGTAAATAATAATTTTGGAAAAATTACTTGTGTCCTGCACAAAGTAGATGTCCTAACCGACTTGCCAAAGAAATTTGTGGAGTGGTTGAAAAACGAGTTTTAATGACTCCAACCAAAGTGTATGTAAACTTCTGACTTCAACTGTATGTGCCCTCTGTTGGTTACTGTTCCCATGCCCATTGGTCTTGTGCGTACCTGTGCTTTGTCTCGGCTTTAGTGCTGCGTGTATTGTGTACTCGATATTACAGGTCTCTTCCCGTGTATTGTTGTGCACTTGTTATTACGGGCCTCGTCACGTGTATTTATTAGAGGTATCTTTTTTGGGGTTACATCCCTGTGTTTTTGTATACATGTTTGTTTAGGGGTTCATCCCTGTGCCTTTCCATGGCATGTTGTATTTTTGGGTGGAGTATTAAAACCCTGTATTCCTGCAATATCTTGTTTAAACGGGAATGATTTTCATCCAAAAATTAAAATAGCGCCCCCTAAATCCAACTGGTTAATAAATTACGAGCCTAGTTGGTTTAGCCAAAGAAAAATTCAGGAACCTTCCCGCTAGCATTATTTGCTGAGATAATGGATGGGCTGGACATGCTGAGAGATGAGTTTGGCCTGGTCTGCCATGTAGCACCTTCTGTCTATAACATGAGCTGGTATACAGTGGGGCAAAAAAGTATTTAGTCAACCACCAATTGTGCAAGTTCTCCCACTTAACAAGATGAGAGAGGCCTGTAATTTTCATCATAGGTACACCTCAACTATGACAGACAAAATGATTAAAACAAATCCAGAAAATCACATTGTAGGATTTTTTATGAATTTAATTGCAAATTATGGTGGAAAATAAGTATTTGGTCAATAACAAAAGTTTCTCAATACTTTGCTATATTCCCTTTGTTGGCAATGACCGAGGTCAAACGTTTTCTGTAAGTCTTCACAAGGTTTTCACACACTGTTGCTGGTATTTTGGCCCATTCCTCCATGCAGATCTCCTCTAGAGCAGTGATGTTTTGGGGCTGTTGCTGGGCAACACGGACTTTCAACTCCCTCCAAAGATTTTCTATGGGGTTGAGATCTGGAGACTGGCGAGGCCACTCCAGAACCTTGAAATGCTTTTTACGAAGCCACTCCTTCATTGCCCGGGCGGTGTGTTTGGGATCATTGTCATGCTGAAAGACCCAGCTTCAATGCCCTTGCTGATGGAAGGAGGTTTTCACTCAAAACACTTCACTCACGATACATGGCCCCATTCATTCTTTCCTTTACAAGGATCAGTTGTCCTGGTCCCTTTGCAGAAAAACAGCCCCAAAGCATGATGTTTCCACCCCATGCTTCACAGTAGGTACCCGTGTGGTTCTGGGATTTTTGCTCACTGTTCTTGTGATCATTTTGACTCCACGGGGTGAGATATTGCGTGGAGCCCCAGATCGAGGGAGATTATCAGTGGTCTTGTATGTCTTCCATTTCCTAATAATTGCTCCCACAGTTGATTTCTTCAAACCAAGCTGCTTACCTATTGCAGATTCAGTCTTCCCAGCCTGGTGCAGGTCTACAATTTTGTTTCTGGTGTCCTTTGACAGCTCTTTGGTCTTGGCCATAGTGGAGTTTGGAGTGTGACTGTTTGAGGTTGTGGACAGGTGTCTTTTATACTGATAACAAGTTCAAACAGGTGTCATTAATACAGGTAACGAGTGGAGGACAGAGGGGCCTCTTAAAGAAGAAGTTACAGGTCTGTGAGAGCCAGAAATCTTGCTTGTTTGTAGGTGACCAAATACTTATTTTCCACCATAACTTGCAAATAGATTCATTAAAAATCCTACAATGTGATTTTCTGGATTTAATTTTTTTTTGTCTGTCATAGTTTAAGTGTACCTGTGATGAAAATTACAGGCCTCTCTCATCTTTTTAACTGGGAGAACTTGCACAATTGGTGGCTGACTAAATACTTTTTGCCCCACTGTATGTAGATAATCCTTTCTAACTTGGCTTTTTTAAAAGGTGTCACATAGTAGACCTGCAAAAGTGTTGCTCTCCATTTTCTGTAGGACCGAGTTTTGAAATCAGTGGAATGACCAGTGGAATTAGATGATAGCTAAGGAGATGGAAAAAAATGCATGTGTTTGATTGCAAATATGCAGATGGAGTCAAAGAGAACACACGGAACGCTATTGTATAAAACACCTGTCTGTGGATGACATCTTCAAACTAAGAGCAACCGTGGCATCCGTGACTGGGGGAGAAGTGTCCGTCCAAGTATACGGGTACGACAGTCTAGCTAGCTACATTTTCAGATATTACACATTTCAAATTTGGTCAGAAAGTTGTTTTCATTTCAAGTTAAAGAGTACTGTTAACATTAGCTAGCTGGATCGCTAGCTAACACCATTACGTGTATGATCTGTGGAGTAATATTATTTGTATCTCAGAGCAATTTGCATTGATAGCTAGCCAACATTAGGATATAACTAACATTGAATCTGGTTGTTTAGCTACCTGCAGATTCATGCTGGCCAGTAACATTATGAGTTGGGATAATGGTTCATTGTTTAGCTAGCTAGCTACATGTCTAAACAGAAGACTTCACTTTGCAAGTAACCATTTTAATAGAATGTTCATGATGTCACTGTGACAATGGTTGATAGAAGTTGCTGATAAATTTGCGATAGCTATTTATTCCGATTTCAGAGCACTCTCATCTGATTGTGCCAGAGTGCAGAATTAGTGACGCATTTTACGAAAGCTCAACACCCTGTTGAATATGGCCGGTGTCAGTAAACTTTGGCAAAAAAGCGTAATTTAATTGTTGCCAACAGCCCTAAAATAGTCAGAGTGAGCTGTTCTCTCATTTGTGTCAGGAAGTAGCTATCAATTTAGCCAGTTAGCATGGGTGATTGACTGATACTGTTAGGTCAGAACGCTCGGATCAACCTTACTCCTAGGCCAGAGCTTTCAGTGTGCACTCTGAACGCTCTGAGAGTGAAAGACTCTGAATTTCCTAAAGGACAATCTGACAACTGTCTGAGTTTACAAACACCCAGAGCTCACTCTCAGCGCACTCTGAGCGCACTCTGGCACTCCAGATTGAATTTACAAACACACCCCTAGTAAAACCAGCCTTTAGTCTTGAAATATTTAGTTGTTTAGTACATGGCCTCACATGTGAATCCTTAAAGAGATGGGTGGGGCTAAGGCTTAAGAGTGTGTGAATGATGCTGAATTGTTGTAGACAAAGAAGAGCTCTCTAGGTTTACTGAAACAACTTTTAAAGCAGAATGACTTTCCTATTGTTCCTCAATTGTAGTGCACTGTATGATATACCCTTTTCTAGCTCTGAGTCTCTACTTTTATCCTAAGTAAAAAACACAATTTAATATTTTGCTACATAAGACCGAATCGAGTTGGTTGGTCACAAATTACATTATGACAGCTGTTTTAAAGGCAAATTGCATCCTGTAAACTCAAATATTAGTCACACACCAAGCTTCACCCCGCTTGCTCTCCCCATACACAAATACAGACAAACACATACACTTATCCACACATACAAACTTGTAAACATACACCACTACCACCAGTCATGGGGCTATTAGACTATTAGTGTTTCGGCTGATTGTCGGGCATGCAGGCATCTGCCAGCTGCAGCTAAATCTTCCCAATGAGATTAGACAGGTAACCAAAGCCTCTCCCTGCCCAGTAGATTGTGCTCACTCTGGGCTAACGAGCAGGGGGGTGGTGGTTGGGCTGTATCAGCTTACCGGGTCTCGGGTGGATCAAGATTGACACTTAATTGAGAGGTGAGACAATTGTTAATGCTTGTCATCAGGCCCCCTGACAACGATGGTTTGATCCGTTGCTCAGTGCACTGTAGCAGCAACAAAGGCCAGGGCAACATCATCATAACTGCTGGGGGCTCTGGGGACTGACGTACTGATATGCCTTCAGTAAGGAGATGTGATAGATTGACCACCCACTGTAGATTTTTAAGATGTCACAGGGGTAGACTGAATTGGGAAATGAGAGAGAGAGGGAGAGAGGAGCAGAGAGAGGGGAGGGTGGAGGGAGGGATGAGAGAGGAATGAGACGGTGATCAGATAGTGAACAGAGCTGCTAATGTGTAGATGGATATAAACTCAGAATGGTACAGGATACAGGACCTGGTAAGACAATATCAATCAATCAAATGTATTTTGAAGCCCTTTTTACATCAGTACTTAGACTAAAACCCCAAAGAGCAAGCAATGCAGATGTAGAAGCACGGTGGCTAGGAAAAATTCCCTAAAAAGTCAGGAACCTGAGAAAAAAACTAGAGAGGAACCATCCTCTTCTGTCTGTGCCTGATAGAGATAATATTTTCAAACGTTCATAGATGCCCAGCAGGGGAAAATAATAATCACAGTGGTTAGAGAGGGTCCACCATGTCAGCACCTCAGGAGTAAATGTCAATTGGATTTTCATAGCCGAGCATTAACCTTTTGCGTGTAGGGACAGTATTTTAGTTTTTGGCTAAAAAACATACCCATTTGTAACTGCCTATTTCTGAGCCCCAGAAACTAGAATATGCATATTATTGTCAGATTAGGATGGAAAACACTCTAAAGGTTCCAAAACTGTAAAAATATTGTCTGTGAGTATAACAGAACTGATATTGCAGGCAAAAACCTGAGGAAAATCCAATCAGGAAGTGCCTCTTATTTTGAAACCTCTCTGTTCCTATGCATGCCTATCCTCCATTTAAAGGGATATCAACCAGATTCCCTTTCTATGGCTTTCCTAAGGTGTCATCAGTCTTTAGACATAGTTTCAGGCTTTTATTTTGAAAAATGAACGTGAAAGATCACATTGCGTAAGTGGATAGGTGGGCGCTACAGAGTAAAGTGGCCATTGTTCCTCCCGTTGTTATTGAAAAACCTACACACCCGGTTGATATGTTATCGAATATATATTTTAAAAACAACCTTGAGAATTGATTATAAAAAACATTTGACATGTTTCTGTGGACATGATGGATATTATTTGGAACTTTCGTCTGCGTTGTCGTGACCGCTCTTTCCTGTGGATTTCTGAACTTTACGCGACAAACAAACAGAGGTATTTTCGGTATAAAAATAATCTTTATGGAACAAAGGGATTTTTTTTGTGTAACTGGGAGTCTCGTGAGTGAAAACATCCGAAGAACCTCAAAGATAAACGATTATTTTGATTACTTTTCGGATTTTCGTGACGTAGCTACTTAATGCTTAGTGTACATAATGCTATGCTATGGTATCGATAAACTTACACAAACGCTTGGATTGCTTTCGCTGTAAAGCATAATTTCAAAATCTGAGATGACAGGTGGATTAACAAAAGGCTAAGCTGTGTTTTGGAATATTGCACTTGTGATTTCTTGAATATGAAGATTTTTTAGTAATATTATTTTACTGTGGCGCTATGCTATTCAGCAGTCGCTGACTAAAAGGATCCCACTACAGGGATGGGTAGCGTCAAGAAGTTAGGTCAAAGTGTTCCGGGTCAGAGTGTTTGTTGGTAGTCTTAATAAACAAATCTACTTTGAAACCAAAGTATACACCTTACACACATGGTTATGAGCTTAAAAAAATTAAACATCCGTACCATGCATCCCAATATTACACTTATATACATCACAGAAGGCTGAAATATAACAACCCCCCCCTCTCTCCTGCAGCCAGCCTGTCGGGTCCCTGTGGAGGGGCAGTGAAGGGCTAGGCAAGGCACTGGGCTAACTCACACTAACGACGGAGGAAAGCCATCATGTCCAGTCCACTGGAGCTGAGGCCTATTGTTCTGCCAACACAATGACAGCCTGTGATTTAGGACCAAGGCGGCACAGGAGAGGTGGGGGTGGAGGGGGGTTAGGGGCAAAGGGGGTCAGAAAGAAGGCTCCACGGGCATCCTTCAACTCCCTTTTACCACTACCACCCCTCCCCTGATTCCTTTTGAAGAGAGCAAGATGGCAGAATGAATCATGCCTGACCCAAACCCAAGCCGTACCTGGCTTCCTCCTTCCAAACCCACCTTCAACCATCTACCATCCTCCCACCTCCTCCCTGCACAATCATGACAAATCTGGTGTCTATTTTATTAAAAAGACCTGCAGAAAAGCGCAAAGGGGGAGATAAAAACAGTGTAAGATCAACAGAAAGCTAGCAGGGCTAACCCCTGGTGGTGGAAATGGTTTTGCAGGCTAAAGGCTCGGGGCCAAGGAAGCTCTGCTGGTATGTGTGGATGGGCTATAATAAGGGCCAGGGTAAGAGGACGCAGATGACTGCATAGGGCTGGGGCAAGGCTGGGAACATCTCACAGAGAATGTACACTTGTATAGGCTGTTAAAAACAATGATCTTCAATTCGAAAAATAGGCAAATGATGAAATGAATATTGGCCCTTTTCCTGTGCTCAATCAAATTGCCTATCACCCAAAGTTGTCTGTCAAGTCAAGTGCACGCACTTAATTTGTGTGATTCGGCCGTGTCTGTTTAAAACAGATCAAACCAATGCTTTTTCTTGGCGGGGTCATGAACTGAATGATGATCAAATCAAATCAAATTGTATTTGTCACATACACACGGTTAGCAGATGTTAATGCGAGTGTAGCGAAATGCTTGTGGAGACAACTACCAGCAGCTTCAGGAATTAACCATAACCAACCCTGCTTAGCTTCAGAGGCAAGCTAGTAGTAGGTTGCAGGGTGGTATGACTGCTGGCAAAGCAGGGCAGTGTATGACAGGGTAGTGTATGCCAGGAAGGTGTTTGCCAGGCATGAGTTATAACCTAGAAATAGAGGACATATAAATCTATAGTGACCATCTCTACAATGCTCTTGATAAGACAGGGAGAGATCAGATAAGACTGTGAGAAGGGAGGGTGGCTAGCTAGCCAACCAACAAGCCAGTCCATCTGAAAAAGAAATAGCAGCTGCAAGCCGTCAAGGCTTACAATATGTCATACCTTACCTGGCATGGCAAGCCATCCTGTTGTAGCCAAGAATGTAGCCAAGAAGTGCTTGAAAATGGGAATAATTGTAAACCATTTTCTGCCCACAAGCCACTGTCTTCTCCACCCCAATCCTCCACCCCTCTACTCCCCTCCTCCCCCACCAAACCACAGTCCTCTTGAAGACAAATGGGTCCAGGGCGATGACAGAGTGGCTGGTCTACAAATCACCACCATCGGCCGCTCCCCCCCTTCCTCCCTCTCCCATCCTCTGCCGTCTGACCATTAGTTATGTGCAGCAGATGGCAGCAGTAATCAGACAAGGACAAATTGCCGGCCACAGACATGGACGGGTCTGTCTGTTAAATAAGGCCCCGTTACAATAATGACCAGTGGACGGAGAAGGGGGAGTGGATTGCGAAGGTGATTGGGGGAAGAAAATTTGGATAAGGCAAAGGGGTACTGTCCGCATGCTACACTACTCTGTCCTGTCAACTCATTCATAACCCTGTACCGCCCTCACATACACATCCCAACCCCAACACCATCAGATCACCGAAACGTATCCATGCAAGCTGGGTGGGTTTGGGGTGTATTGGGGCTCATGGTCCAGGCCTTGTTCAGTGGTTCAGACTCAGCATGGGGAATGGTGCCAAAGTGTAGAGACCAACTGATCCACGGTGCTACAATATATTGCTAAAGTACAGCCACAAATATTACAAGGTGTTCCAGTAGAATCAGGTTTAGATTGGGCCTGGTATGATACAGTAGATAGATAGCCTTATAAAACAGTTTACAGCCCACAACAGGTATGTCCAAAACTCATGTCTAACCATCTCTCACAACAGCATGGACAAGAGGAGTAGTAGGGGGAGAGAGTCCGCAGATGACCACGGGCTGGCCTTCCAAGTGGCGCAGCGGCCTAAGGCACCACTAGAGCCTGGGGGTTCAATCCCGCAACCGGGATCCCCACAATTGGCCCCGTGCCGTCCGGGTTAGGGGAGGGTTTGGCCGGGGGCCTATCCTTGGCTCATCGCACTCTAGTGACTCCTGGTGGTGGGCCGGGCACTTGCAAGCTGACTCTCGTCGTCATTTGAACGGTGTTTCCTCCGACACATTGGTGTGGCTGGCTTCTGGGTTAAGCGAGTAGTGTGTTAAGAAGCAGTGTGGCTTGGGGGGTCATGTTTCGGAAGACGCATGTCAGGCTCATATCTCCCAAGCCTGTTGAGGAGTTGAAGCGATGAGAAGAGATCGTAACCAACAATTGGACATCACGAAATTGGTGAGAGTTATTTTTTTAATTACAAAGAAATTAAAAATTAAAAAGAGGACCAGGGGCTAACGATTGTTTTGGCCAGGTCAGATCTGCACCTCACTCCTGGGGGTGTAGGGGTAACAGAAGGCTGACCACCACTGTAACACTCGTCCTCTTCTGCTGACGAGGAGTAGCAAGGATCTTGACCAAAGCGCAGCGTGGACGTGTTCATGATGATATTTATTCAACTCAGACCACTGAAACAAAAATAACAATGAGAATGATACGAAACGACATACACAAAGACAGAAAATAAACACCCACGAAACACAAGTGGGAAAAGGCTACCTAAGTATGATTCTCAATCAGAGACAACTAACAATACCTGCCTCTGATTGAGAACCATACCAGGCCAAACGCAAACACAACATAGAAAACGGAACATATACAACCCACCCAACTCACGCCCTGACCATACTAAAACAAAGACATAATAAAAGAACTAAGGTCAGAACGTGACAGTACCCCCCAAAGGTGCGGACTCCGGCCGCAAAACCTAAACTTATAGGGGAGGGTCTGGGTGGGTGTCTGTCCGCGGTGATGGCTCTGATGCGGGATGTGGACCCCACTCCGCAATAGTCCTTCTCTGCCGCTTTACCCGCCTCCGTGGCCTCTAACGCGGTGACCCTCGCCGCCGACCTCGGACTGGGGACCCAAGCCACGGGTCCCGAATGGACGGGAGATTCCAGCAGCTCCGGAGTGAAGGGCGATTCCGGCAGCTCAGGACAGACGGGAGACTCTGGCAGCTCAGGACAGACGGGAGACTCCGGCAGCTCAGGACAGACGGGAGACTCCGGCAGCTCAGGACAGACGGGAGGCTCCGGCAGCTCAGGACAGACGGGAGGCTCCGGCAGCTCAGGACAGACGGGAGACTCCGGCAGCTCAGGACAGATGGGAGAGGAGGAAGGAGGAAGGAGACAGACAGGAAGGAGGCAGACAGCCTGTAGGAAGGAGACAGACAGCCTGGTGCGTGGGGCTGCCACCGGAGGGCTGGTGCGTGGAGGTGGCAGCCGGGGGCACCATGCGATGGGCTGGTTCCATGTACCCTGGCCCGAGATCAGATGCACTCATTCTCAGAGACTCTGGCATAGCAGTTCAGACGTCTTTTGTCCTCATCTTGTCGTGTCCTGTATATATATATATTTACAACTTTTTTTCACATACATTTTATTTTTATTTTCCATCAACTCATCTTCAAAACACTCTCCTGCAACCCACCTCACCAATTTATATTTATAAATAAGTATTATTTACCTCAAATCTGCAATCCTCCAAGAAGCTAGCCAGAAGCTAGCCAGAAGCTAGCCAGAAACTCCAAGAAGCTAGCCAGAAACTAACCAGAAGCTAGCCAGGAGCTAGCTAGAAGCTAATCAGAAGCTAGTTCAGAAGCTAGTTATCTTCTTTACTGGCAAATCGTTAGTATTCAGCTAACCACGGTTTGTGGTCGTCAGCTATCCTTTAGCTCGAAAATCTATCGCTAGTTTTGTACGGCGCAGCGCGGCTCGGAACGGAACATACCGGACCAATTTTTCTCTCCATGTCCTTGGATTTCAACTGCTCTCTGGACATTCATTCCCGGATCTCACAGCTAGCTAGCTGCTCTCTGGACATTCATTCCCGGATCTCACAGCTAGCTAGCTGCTATCCGTGTGTCTATCTGCTCTCGTTGATTCCGGAGCAAACATCAATTACTCCGGAGCTAGCCAGCTCCGTCAATCACTCCTGAGCTCCGTCAATCACTCCTGGGCTGCAGTCACCTATCCGGACCCGTTTTACTGCCTACGCGGAGCCGGGCCTTCACAACTGGACTGCCGACGTTATCTACCCGAAGGAGATCCGGCTGGCTCCTCCGTCGCGACGTTACCTGAACGCCTATCTGCGGCCTGCTAACCGTTAGCTGTCTTACCGGCTGCTCTCAGAATAGACAATCGGACAATTTATTTATTTTTATTATTATTATGTTTCTTCTTGGGCCTCTATAACTATATCTATTGTTTTTTTTTTTTTTTTTTTTTTTTGTGTGATTTGGACTAATCCCCTCTACCACACGGAACCCCACCAATCTACTGACGGAACGCAAGAGGTGGCTAACAACAGACCTCCATCCTATGCTAGCTTGCTACCGATGTTCTGGCTAGCTGTCTAAATCGCCGTGACCCCCAAACCAACCACTCCACTCACTGGACTCTTTTGATCACTCGACTAAGGATGCCTCCCCTTAATGTCAATATGTCTTGTCCATTGCTGTTCTGGTTAGTGTTTATTGGCTTATTTCACTGTAGAGCCTCTAGTCCTGCTCACTATACCTTATCCAATTTATTAGTTCCACCACCCACACATGCAATGACATCTCCTGGTTTCAATGATGTTTCTAGAGACAATATCTCTCTCTTCATCACTCAATACCTAGGTTTACCTCCACTGTATTCACATCCTACCATACCTTTGTCTGTACATTATACCTTGATGCTATTTTATCGCCCCCAGATACCTCCTTTTACTCTCTGTTCCAGACGTTCTAGACGACCAATTCTTATTGCTTTTAGCCGTACCCTTATTCTTCTCCTCCTATGTTCCTCTGGCGATGTAGAGGTGAATCCAGGCCCTGCAGTGCCTAGCTCCACTCCTATTCCCCAGGCGCTCTCTTTTGATGACTTCTGTAACCGTAATAGCCTTGGTTTCATGCATGTTAACATTAGAAGCCTCCTCCCTAAGTTTGTTCTATTCACTGCTTTAGCACACCCTGCCAACCCGGATGTTCTAGCTGTGTCTGAATCCTGGCTTAGGAAGACCACCAAAAATTATGAAATTTTAATTCCAAATTACAACATTTTCAGACAAGATAGAACTGCCAAAGGGGGCGGTGTTGCAATCTACTGCAAAGATAGCCTGCAGAGTTCTGTCCTACTATCCAGGTCTGTACCCAAACAATTTGAACTTCTACTTTTAAAAATCCACCTCTCTAAAAACAAGTCTCTCACCATTGCCGCCTGCTATAGACCACCCTCTGCCCCCAGCTGTGCTCTGGACACCATATGTGAAGAGATTGCCCCCATCTATCTTCAGAGCTCGTGCTTTTAAACCTGGATAACACTCGCCGCACCAGCTTCCCTGCCCATCACCACCGCTGCCCCCTGGAATATTCCTATAAGTACCTGCTAGGCGACCTAAACTGGAACATGCTTAACACCCCAGCCATCCTACAATCTAAATTTGATGCCCTCAATCTCACTCAAATTATCAATGAACCTACCAGGTACCCCCAAAGCCTTAAACACGGGCACCCTCATAGATATCATCCTAACCAGACCCACTTCCCCTCTAAATACACCTCTGCTGTCTTCAACCAAGATCTCAGCGATCACTGCCTCATTGCCTGCATCCGTAATGGGTCAGCGGTCAAACGATCTCCACTCATCACTGTAAAACGCTCCCTGAAACACTTCAGCGAGCAGGCCTTTCTAATCGACCTTGCCGGGGTATCCTGGAAGGATATTGATCTCATCCCGTCAGTAGAGGATGCCTGGATATTTTTTTTAAATGCCTTCCTAACCATCTTAAATAGACATGCCCCATTCAAGAAATTTAGAACCAGGAACAGATATAGCCCTTGGTTCTCCCCAGACCTGACTGCCCTTAACCAACACAAAAACATCCTATGGCGTTCTGCATTAGTATCGAACAGCCCCCGTGATATGCAGCTGTTCAGGGAAGCTAGAAACCGTTATACACAGGCAGTTAGAAAAGCCAAGGCTAGCTTTTTCAAGCAGAAATTTGCTTCCTGCAACACTAACTCAAAAAAGTTCTGGGACACTGTAACGTCCATGGAGAATAAGAACACCTCCTCCCAGCTGCCCACTGCACTGAAGATAGGAAACACTGTCACCACTGATAAATCCACCATAATTGAGAATTTCAATAAGCATTTTTCTACAGCTGGCCATGCTTTCCACCTGGCTACTCCTACCCCGGTCAACAGCACTGCACCCCCAACAGCAACTCGGCCAAGCCTTCCCCATTTCTCCTTCT
The DNA here is from genome assembly GCF_023373465.1 of Oncorhynchus keta. Classification (NCBI taxonomy): domain Eukaryota; kingdom Metazoa; phylum Chordata; class Actinopteri; order Salmoniformes; family Salmonidae; genus Oncorhynchus; species Oncorhynchus keta. Next base: position 36,553,331 of record NC_068435.1, on the reverse strand, counting down.
CCCAAATCCATTCAGCTGATGTTCTGAAAGAGCTGAAAAATCTGGACCCCTACAAATCAGCCGGGCTAGACAATCTGGACCCTTTCTTTCTAAAATTATCTGCCGAAATTGTTGCCACCCCTATTACTAGCCTGTTCAACCTCTCTTTCGTGTCGTCTGAGATTCCCAAAGATTGGAAAGCAGCTGCGGTCATCCCCCTCTTCAAAGGGGGGGACACTCTTGACCCAAACTGCTACAGACCTATATCTATCCTACCATGCCTTTCTAAGGTCTTCGAAAGCCAAGTCAACAAACAGATTACCGACCATTTCGAATCTCACCATACCTTCTCTGCTATGCAATCTGGTTTCAGAGCTGGTCATGGGTGCACCTCAGCCACGCTCAAGGTCCTAAACGATATCTTAACCGCCATCAATAAGAAACATTACTGTGCAGCCATATTCATTGATCTGGCCAAGGCTTTCGACTCTGTCAACCACCACATCCTCATCGGCAGACTCGACAGCCTTGGTTTCTCAAATGATTGCCTCGCCTGGTTCACCAACTACTTCTCTGATAGAGTTCAGTGTGTCAAATCGGAGGGTCTGCTGTCCGGACCTCTGGCAGTCTCTATGGGGGTGCCACAGGGTTCAATTCTTGGACCGACTCTCTTCTCTGTATACATCAATGAGGTCGCTCTTGCTGCTGGTGAGTCCCTGATCCACCTCTACGCAGACGACACCATTCTGTATACTTCCGGCCCTTCTTTGGACACTGTGTTAACAACCCTCCAGGCAAGCTTCAATGCCATACAACTCTTCTTCCATGGCCTCCAACTGCTCTTAAATGCAAGTAAAACTAAATGCATGCTCTTCAACCGATCGCTACCTGCACCTACCCGCCTGTCCAACATCACTACTCTGGACGGCTCTGACTTAGAATACGTGGACAACTACAAATACTTAGGTGTCTGGTTAGACTGTAAACTCTCCTTCCAGACCCACATCAAACATCTCCAATCCAAAGTTAAATCTAGAATTGGCTTCCTATTTTGCAACAAAGCATCCTTCACTCATGCTGCCAAACATTTGACCTTTATTTAACCAGGCAAGTCAGTTAAGAACATATTCTTATTTTCAATGACGGCCTGGGAACAGTGGGTTAACTGCCTGTTCAGGGGCAGAACGACAGATTTGTACCTTGTCAGTTAGGGGGTTTGAACTTGCAACCTTCCGGTTACTAGTCCAACGCTCTAACCACTAGGCTACGCTGCCGTTTTGTTTTACGAGGCGACAGTACAGAATGTCAACTCATATGAGTGTATTTTCATGCATATCGGTTTTACCATTTAATGCTTTCATTTTTATGTATCTAGTCCCCCTCATTTGAAGGTGTCAAATTAATTTAAAGTATGTGTATTAATGTAGTCAAATTTAGTATTTTGGTCACATATTCCTAGGATGCAAAGACTACACCAAGGTTGTGACTCTACAAACTTGTTGGATGCATTTGCTGTTTGTTTTGGTTGTGTTTCGGATTATGTTGTTCCCAATAGAAATTAATAGTAAATAATGAATTCTCATTGTCACTTTTATTGTAAATAATAGAATATGATTCTTAACATTTCGACATTAATGCTACCATGATTGCGGATAATTACGTATGAATCATGACTGAGAAAGTTTGAGACATGTAACACACCCCGCTAACATGCTGACCTCCACCGTTATTGGTAATGGTGAGAGGTTAGCATGTTTTGGGGTATGATCCATATCAATGTAGAAGTGTTCAGAAAAATTCTATTCTTGGCTCCCGAGTGGCGCAAGACACTGCATCCCAGTGCAAGAGGCATCACTGCAGTACCTGGTTTGAATCCAGGCTGCATCACACCAGGCCGTGATTGGGAGTCCCATAGGGCGGCGCACAATTGGCCCAGTGTCGTCAGGGGTTGGCCGGGGTAGACCATCATTGTAAATAAGATAATATCTACACACAATACCTCAATTTCTGCAAATGTATTAAAAATTAACTAAAGGTTAAAATAAATACACAATATGTTACTCCAAAATTACAATTCATTATTTACCATTCATGTGTATTGGAACAAAACTAATCAAAAACACCCAAAACAAATTGCAAATGCATCCAACAAATTTGTAGAGTCACAAGCTTGATGTAGTCATTGCATGTTAGGAATATAGGACCAAATATAAATAATTGTATACTCTTATACTTTAATTTGTTAAAATGCTTATGACACCTTCAAATGGGGAGACAAGATACATAAAGTGCTTTCATTTCTAAACAGAAATGCATGAAAATACCCTAAAATAAAAGGTGACATTCTGTACTGTCGCCTCATAAAACATTTGATCTCAAATCTAAAATGCTGGACTTTAGAGCCAAATTAAGTTTTAACTTCACTGTCCAAATAGGTAGTGTAGTTATATGTACATACACAGAACAAAATGATGCTGCCACCCCCGTGCTTCACAGTTGGGATGGTGTTCTTCGGCTTGCAAGCCTCCCCCTTTTCCTCCAAACATAACGATGGTCATTATGGCCAAACAGTTCTTTTTTTGTTTTATCAGACCAGAGGACATTTCTCCAAAAAGTACGATCTTTGTCCCCATGTGCAGTTGCAAACCATAGTCTGGCTTTTTTATGGCGGTTTTGGAGCAGTGGCTTCTTCCTTGCTGAGTGGCCTTTCAGGTTATGTCAATATAGGACTCATTTTACTGTGGATATAGATACTTTGTACTTGTTTCCTCCAGCATCTTCACAAGGTCCTTTGCTGTTGTTCTGGGATTGATTTGTACTTTTCACACCAAAGTACGTTCATTTCTAGGAGACAGAACGTGTCTCCTTCCTGAACGGTATGACGGCTGTGTGGTACCATGGTGTTTATACTTGTGGACTATTGTTTGTACAGATGAACGTGGTACCTTCAGGCGTTTGGAAATTGCTCCCAACGATGAATCAGACTTGTTGAGGTCTACAATTTCTTCTGAGGACTTGGCTGATTTCTTCTGATTTTCCCATGATGTCAAGCAAAGAGGTACGGAGTTGGAAGGTAGGCCTTGAAATACATCCACAGGTACACCTCCAATTGACTCAAATGATGTCAATTAGCTTATCAGAAACTTCTAAAGCCATGACATAATTTTCTGGAATTTTCCAAGCTGTTCAAAAAGCACAGTCAACTTCATGTAAACTTCTGACCCACTGGAATTGTGATACAGAGAATTATAAGTGAAATAATCTGCCTGTAAATAATTGTTGGAAACATTACTTGTGTCATGCAAAAAGTAGATGTCCTAACCGACTTGCCAAAACTAACTAATGACTCCAACCTAAGTGTATGTAAACTTCTGACTTCAACTATGTTACTTCTAGGGAGACTAAAGTGCACCTGCTTTTACACCACAAAATAGGCAACGGAATGACAGTTTTCAGAACCAAGTTTGGCAAAGTAAGAAAAGCCTGTGTGTGTGTGTTCATAAAGGCCTGAGTTACTCCATTGATAAACGTGGAGGAAAGACACGTTTAAAATAGCCACAGAGATAGCTAGTGTTTTACACAAAAATCCCTCCCTCTCTTTCATCCTCCTCTCTCCTTTCCCTTACAAACTTTTGCGCTTGAGTAGAGCACAACAAAAAATTCACCATCTCCTGACATCTTAGCCGCGGGCTGAAACTTTTAATCATTTTATTTGTTTCTTGTGTTGTTTTTGTCTTTTCTCTTCACTGTCTATGACTAACAGCTTCTCTTTCACCACCAACTTACTAGATGGAGGGGGAGAGGGACACACAGAGGAGAGAGAGAGAGCAGAGGGACAGAGAGCTGCCTGAAATGTAGGCCAAATGTAGGACATTTCCATAGAAACAGTGTTCACAGCAGTCGGTGACATCATCGGTATAGGGAGGGACTGGGCCTTGGAATACCTGATTTAGGACCCTGATTGGTCCGACCTAAACGCGATTCTCTCCGCCCACCTGCACACCATCCTGAGCGTGGGAGAGAGACGACACTCTAGAATTTCATACAAAACAGAACACTTAAATGCTCTAACACAGACAGATAGAAACACATGTTTATACATAGAAGTACGCACCCTTACACATACCTCCTGTTCTGAGAGTCCAGGTCCAGCAGAGCCTCCTGTGATACTATGAGGGTGTGTCTGGTAGCGGGCCTTGAAGGAGCCCTTGCTGCCTCTGTTGGTCTGAGCTGCTGGGGATTGGGGCATGGAGGAGGCTGAAGACGTGGAGCCTGTATCACGGAGCCCTGTCTGCGTGACCACTGCCACAGATGCACGTCCTACCGGCAGGAACAGGCTTAGCACCTCCCCATTCTCATCCTAGCAAAGGGAGAGAAAATAAGTTGAAGGAGAAGAGTGAGGCGGGGTGAATAACTGTCCTTCCCAGCCAATTTGTGATGGGCACTCTGACAGGGGTGGTGGAGTCCAGTGAGTGTACGTACCCTGCCCTAGTGATGTCCATGTACACCAACAGAGGCCAGCTCCAGATCCTCATTATAACTGTTCTTCAGAGGGACCGACCAGCAACCTGAGATAACACAGACAGTCATAGGTCTAGGAATGCAAACAGAATGATAATCATAATCTGAAATGTTTTCACGCCATTAGTTGTCCTAACACCTTGGACTCTTCTCTTAGCCTGGTGAAATAACACCTGTCAACTATTCAACAACGAGATATAAATAGAAACTGATTGGTTGAATCAGTTGTATTAATGTCAGGTCTGTTACAAGCCCTCTGAGTCGGTCTTCTGCTTGGTCGTATTCGGCTCCACACACCTCAATCTCAATTAGCAGGCACATGATGCCACGCCCATGTTTAGGCAGGTCACGAGCATCCAACACCTGGGAAAGGACAAACAGTTTAAACACTTTCACTCCAACTAAACACCCACACACTGACACACACTATCTGCAGGGTGACAGACTCCAGGCCCCCGAGTGTGGTAAACCAGTTATTCTTCATTGGGAAAAATCCCCTCTCCTACCTGAGTGTACCCATACCACAGTAACTCCCTCCCTCAAACAACCCATCATTCCTCCCTCCCTCTGTACCTGCGGTCTGAAAGTTAAGTGCGACCAGCTGGGATCCACAGAGCAACATGGGCAGAGGGTTGTAGATGAAGGAGTCCAGCCTCTGTCTACGGGGGACAGCTGCTGCCGGTTGTACTGCAGGACCTCTGCCGCTTGATCCAGTTCACATATTTCTCTGCCTTGGTCTCCGGGAATGACGGCATGTCCCGGAAACACACCCGCTCCATCCCAATCTTTACAGGGAAAAGGAGGAGATGGGGGTGAGATATGCTGGTGTGTGTAGCACAGATGTGTCCTTACTAAGGGTACATGTTTACTGTAGATGACCAGGTCAGACAGCTCCAGAGCAATCTTCTTCCTCCACTCTATCATCTTCCCCTCCTCCAGCTGACTGACTGACACACACACACACACACACACACACACACACACACACACACACACACACACACACACACACACACACACACACACACACACACACACATTACTTCACAGACTATCAGTAGGACACACTACAAATGAATAATCCTACTCTTATAAACTATTCCTTTAAAACCTTAATCTAAATGCCCCCCTCTCTTCCCCTTCTGTGAAGTCCATACCTTTGCCTCTGATGTCATGGTGACCTCTGATGTCATGGTGACCTCATGGTGACCTCTCTGACCTGTCTGATGACCCACTCTTTGAGCTCCTCCTGGGTGTTGGCAGCAATTTGAATGACTTGCCCTGCCCTGGGAGAGGCTGCAGGGAGGAGGGAGAACACATACACCCTGCTTCCCTTACCATCAGACCTCACCACTAGGGGGAGAAAGGGAGCAAGAGCACAATATAGACGCAGCAATGAACACATGCTAGTCTGGCTGTTTTGGTGCTCACTCATAACAAACAGAGTGATATATGGCCCAGCATGTGCCTGTAGTAATGTGATTGCTGTGTATTGAACCTTTAGAGTGTATCAATACAGAGTAGATACACTGCAGAGACGAATATAGGAACAGTGATACAACTAGAGAGAGTGGGAGGTGAAGAGTGAAGAGATAAAGAGGGGATGAGAGACAGACATCTAGAGGTCATCCAAAGGTTGACCATGCTCTCTACCCCCCTACAGAAGGAGGGAAACATGAAGAGGAAGTCACTCACCAATCTGACAGGAAGACACATCAATACTTCCTCTCAGCAGGTCTCCCAGAGAACTGTTCTCTGTCAGCTGCTGTAGGAGAGGAGCGGTAGAAGGAGGAAGGAGAGGGGGAAAGGGGAGGGAGAGAGAGATTGAGAGAGAAATTAAGGGAGGGAGGGAGAGACAGGGAAAAGGGTATTCAGTTAATGCTAATGACAAAACCCAATAACAGTTTATTTCACTCTGTTTGTCTCCTAAAGCTGTTGATCAGCTTTAATATTGCAGATAGATTGTGGCTTCCATCAACGGAGTTGTCTGCATCACTTCCAATCAAATGTTTTGTTGTTTTTGTCCCTTCCTTCAGCTTCCCTCAACCCCTCCCATCTATCTCTGAAGACCATCTCGTTTTGATTTCTATTTCTCATATATTTTTCAACTGTGCTCCAGAGCGCTCAGACTGGGGTGAAGGTTCACCTTCCAACAGGACAACGACCCTAAGCACATGGCCAAGACAACGCAGGGGTGGTGTTGGGACAAGTCTCTGAATGTCCTTGGGGTAGTCCAGCCAGAGCTCGGACTTGAACCCGATCGAACATCGCTGGAGAGACCTAAAAATATCTGTGCAGTGACGCTCCCTATCCAACCTGACAGAGCTTGAGATGATTTGTAGAGAAGAAAGGGAACCCCCCCCCCAAATACAGGTGTGCCAAGAAGACTCAAAGTTCTGAGTAAAGGGTCTGAATACTTATGGTAATGTGATACTTCTGTGTTTGTTTTTTATAGATGTGCAGACAAAAAAAGTACTGTTTTTTCTTAGTCATTATGGGGTATTGTTTGTAGATTGATGAGGGAAAATACAATTTAATCAAATTTAGAAGAATTCTGTAACGTAACAAAAAAGTGAAGGCGTCTGAAAATTGATGTTTTTCTATTTCAAGATTGATTGACAACAAATAATTTTAATCAAATTAAAAGTTAATGTATAACTTCAATACCGGAATGTATCCTATTGCCTTTAATCTTTAACAACATATTATTACAAATATGAATAGGCCTATCATAGACTAGAGGGAAGACAGAGGGACAATCATTCATGTCCGTCAAATGAAGGTAGCTCTGGAAGAAGTACATTTCAGTCCGGCCAAAGAGCATAGCCTATCGTATAATCTACAGAATAAAAATATGTTTGAAATGCGAAATTAGAAACATCAATCCATCTTTACTCCAAGGGGGAGTAAACACAGCATTTGAGGAACAATGGGAAAGTAATTCTTCTTTGAAAGTTGTAAATTCACTTTTCAGAAAATGGACTTTGAATATTTGGTACATACTGGAGAGCTCTTCTTTGTCAACACTCATTCAGCATAGTTCACACCCTCTTAAGCTTTAGCTCGACCCATCCCTTTAAGGGTTGATCTGTCCTAACAAGTCAAGCACTCGGGAGAGTGCTTAACGGGAGAGAATCGTTCACTGACCATTTTACTCACCCTAGCAGAGCTGGTAAGACTGTTTTTATGTTATCCAGAGCATTGGTGACTGCAACTGTGCTGCTGGCAATAATTCATGCTTTTTTGGCATCATTTACTGACAACAGCCATATTCAACTGGTGTTGAGCGTTCGTATATTTGTCAGTTACTCTGCGCTTTGGCACATTCTGTCACGGCTTCTGCCGAAGTCGGCTCCTCTCCTTGTTCGGGCGGTGTTTGGCGGTTGACGTCACCGGCTTTCTAGCCATCGCCGCTCCATTTTTCACGTATCCATTTGTTTTGTCTTGTTCCCTGCTCACCTGGTTTTCATTCCCCAATCAATCTACATGTATTTATTCCTCTGTTCCCCATCTGGTCTTTGTGTAAGATTGTTTGTGTTCCATGTTTGTTGTTGACGCGCCAGACTGTTTTTTTCCCCCGTGGTATTTCACGAAGATGTTTATTGTTAAACATAATTCTTGTGACTGTTTTGCGCGTTTTGCACTTTTGCCTCAATAATGTGTACGCCGGGTCACAAATCCCTGCTCTCCTGCACCTGAGTTCGCTACCAGTACACACACACCTGATAGAATCTTACACCAAACCATGGATTCAGCAGGGGCAGGTACCCCGGTCAGGGGAGTCGAGGAACACATCATCTCGGTGCCATGATGGATCACGTTGTCCAGACCTCTACCCGTGCTGTCCGGATCCAGCTCCAGTGGGATGCATCTCACCCTTCCCAGGGAGTATGATGGGACGGCCGCACAGTGCCAGGGGTTCCTTTTACAACTGGACCTATACCTGGCCACCTTTCACCCAGCTCCCTCAGAAAGGGAGAGAGTATCCGCACTCGTCTCATGCCTCTCGGGGAGAGCTCTGGAGTGGGAAAATGCTGTGTGGAGAGAGGAGGACGCGGCGTTGGACCACTTCGAGGAGTTCACCCGCCAATTCTGAGCCGTGTTTGACCATCCGCCGTAGGTAAAGCGGCGGGGGAACGACTCTAACATTTGAGGCAGGGGACGAGGAGTGCACAGGATTTCACGCTGGAGTTCCGGACCTTGGCTACCGGAGCAGGATGGAACGACAGGCCCTCATCGACCACTATCAATGCAGCCTACGCGAGGACATCTGACGGAAGTTGGCCTGCAGGGATGCCACCATCACCTTTGACCAACTGGTGGATCTGCCCATCCGGTCGGATAACCTGCTGGTCATCCGTGGACGTCCTGAGGGGGCTCTGTTGGTTCCATCTCCCAGCACTCCCGCTCCGGTGCCCATGGAGTTGGGCGGGGCTGTGCGTAGGGAGGCTGGAGGAGGGACCTTCACGTGCGCCATCTGTGGGCACACCGCCGGTCAGTGCTGGGCTGATCCCTCTGGGAGACAAGGCAGCAGGCAGCGCACTCTGGCGTCACCCCAGGTGAGTCTGCACCACTCTCATCCAGAGTCCTCTGTTGTCCACCTGTTTGTACCTATTTTTTTCCCTGAGTTCTCCCCGCATTCCCAGCGTAAGGCGCTCGCCAATTCGGGCGCAGCTGTGAATTTTATCTACAGAGCGTTAGCTCTTAGTTTAGGGATCCCCATTATTCCTGTAGATTGACTTTTCCCGGTTCACGCTCTGGATAGTCGACCATTAGGATCCGGGCTAATCAGGGAAGCCACCATCTCCCTGGCCATGGAGACGCAGGGGGGTCACGAGAAGAGAATCAGTCTCTTTCTCATGGACTCTCCTGTGTTTCCGTGGTACTAGGCCTTCCCTGTTTGGCTCGTCATAACCCCACCATTTCCTGGGAACAGAGGGCACTCACGGGGTGGTCGTGAGAGTGCTTGGGGATGTGTGTAGGGGTTTCCGTTGGTGCTACCACGGTGGAAAGTCCAGACCAGGTCTCCACCGTGTGCATTCCCTCAGGATATGCCGATTTGGCTCTCGCCATCTGTAAAAACTCAATTACCACCCCATCGATGGGGGGATTGTGCGATAAGTCTCCTGGTAGACGCTGCACTTCCCAGGAGTCACGTGTATCCCGTCGCAAGCGGAGACAGTGGCTATGGAGATATATGTCTCCGAATCCCTACGTCAGGGGTACATTCGGTCCTCCACTTCAGCCGCCTCCTTGTGTTTCTTTTTTGTGAAGAAGAAGGATGGAGGTCTTCACCCGTGCATTGACTATAGCGGTCTCAATCAAATCACGGTGAGGTACAGTTACCCGCTACCTCTTATCACCACGGCGATTGAGTCAATGCACAGGGCGCGCATCTTCACTAAACTGGATCTCAGGAGTGGGTACAATCTGGTGCTTATCCGGGAGGGAGACGAGTGGAAGATGGCTTCAAGTACCACCTCAGGGCATTATGAGTACCTCGTCATGCCGTACGGGTTGATGAATGCTCCATCAGTCTTCCAAGCCTTCGTAGACGAGATTTTCAGGGACCTGTACGAGCAGGGTGCAGTGGTGTATATTGATGACATTCTGATTGTTAAGGGAATTTTTATCAATGATGACTAATTATGTATACATTTCAATCAAGACTGACAAGTCCAAATGCTATTATGTACTGTACATAATGAATTTTGTCTCTTGCTCCCATTCCCAATTGTATATAATATAGTTAGGAGTTTAGTAACAATGACGGTCTGTTCCTTTGTACAAATGAATGAACTATTCACATGGAATAGCCTTCATTTCTCAGAACAAGAATAGACTGACGAGTTTGTTGTTTTTGGCCATTTTGAGCCTGTAATCAAAGCCACAAATGCTGATGCTCCAGATACTCAACTAGTCTAAAAGAAGGTCAGTTTTATTGCTTCTTTAATCAGAACACAAGTTTTCAGCTTGGGTAACATAATTGAAAAAGGGTTTTCTAACTATCACTTTCAATGGCAAATTGATCAACTTGGATTAGCTAACACAACATGCCATTGGAACACAGGTGTGGCAGAACACCGACCCTCTGACATTCCTGTCTTGCAGGAAATCACACACAGAACGGGCAGTATGTCTGTTGGCATTGTCATGCTGGAGGGTCATGTCAGGATGAGCCTGCAGGAAGGGTACCACATGAAAGAGGAGGATGTCTCCCCTGTAACGCACAAGGTTGAGATTGCCTGCAATGACAACAAGCTCAGTCCGATGATGCTGTGACACGCCCCCCCAGACCATGACGGACCCTCCAACTCTAAATCGATCCCACTCCAGAGTACAGGCCTTGGTGTAATGCTCATTCCTTTGACGATAAACGTGAATCCAACCATCACCCCTGGTGAGACAAAACTGCGACTCGTCAGTGAAGAACACCTTTTGCCAGTCCTGTCTGGTCCAGCAACGGTGGGTTTGTGCCCATAGGCGACGTTGTTGCCTGTGATGTCTGGTAAGGACCTGCCTTTCAACAGGCCTACAAGCCCTACATCCAGCCCCTCTCAGCCTATTGCGGACAGTCTGAGTACTGATGGAGGGATTGTGCGTTCCTGGTCTAACTCGGACAGTTGTTGCCATCCTGTACCTGTCCTGCAGGTGTTGTTACACATGGTCTGCCACTGCAAGGACGATCAGCTGTCCGTCCTGTCTCCCTGTAGCGGTGTCTTAGGCGTCTCACAGTAGACATTGCAATTTATTGCCCTGGCCACATCTGCAGTCCTCAATGCTTCCTTGCAGCATGACTAAGGCACATTCATGCAGATTAGCAGGGACCCTGTGCATCTTTCTTTTGGTGTTTTGCAGAGTCAGTAGAAAGGCCTCTTTAGTGTCCTAAGTTTTCATAACTGTGATCTTAATTTCCTACCGTCTGTAAGCTGTTAGTGTCTTAACGACCGTTCCACAGGTGCATGTTCATTAATTGTTTATGGTTCATTAAACAAGCATGGGAAACAGTGTTTAAACCCTTTACAATGAAGATATGTGAAGTTATTCTGATTTTTAAGAATTATCTTTGAAAGACATGGTTCTGAAAAAAGGACACTTTTTTTGCTGAGTTTATATGTACATATACACACACACATATCTCTGGAAAAAATTGAGACCACTGAAAAATGATCAGTTTCTCTGGTTGTACTATTTATAGGTATGTGTTTGGGTAAAATTAACATTTTAGTTGTATTCTATAAACTACTATCAACATTACTCCCAAATTCCAAATTAAAATATTGTCATTTAGAGCATTTATTTACAGAAAATGACAACTGGTCAAAATAACAATAAAGATGCAATGTTTTCAGTCCTTGAATAATGCAATGAAAATAAGTTCATATTCATTTTTAAACAACACAATACTAATGTTTTAATTTAGGAAAAGTTCAGAAATCAATATTTGGTAGAATAACCCTGATTTTCAATCACAGCTTTCATGTGTCTTGGCATGCTCTCCACCAGTCTTTCACATTGATGTTGGGTGACTTTATGCCACGCCTGGCTTGTGACCATCCATCTTCCTCTTGATCACAGGTTTTTAATGGGGTTCAGGTCTGGAGATTGGGCTGGCCATGACAGGGTCTTGATCTGGTGGTCTTTCATCCACACCTTCATTGACCTGAGAGTTATAGCTCTCTTGCTCCTCCCAGTGGCATTCTGTGGGTAGTACAACTCATTTGCGATTTTTGCTCGGCTCATAATCTGAGGTAGCAACTGCGTCAGATCTCCCTAAAACAGTTGTAATTCACTGATTTCCGGTAAGATCAAGATAAAACCGATGAGAAATAGGGTCACTTTCTGAATTACAGTAAATACTCAATTTTCAGCCTGCAATGCAAAGGTGACAGCATTGAACCATGTTAAAACGGTATATGAAACAACTCATGCAGCCAACTTTCACAGAATATCACACCATTTCATCACAGGACAAAAAAGTAGTAGAAAATTTAATGAAGTTTTACAACATAATTATACAATTGAGTCAAGTTTTATTATCAGTCTTCACATAATTAATTAAACACACACACACACACACAAGCTACAACCTCACATGATAGCAGGGACAAAACATCAACAATTATTTTTCAAACAATTATCTGTACATGGTTATTTTCACCATCAAAAATGTGTAATCCTGGAGAAAAGAAGCTCATCGAATGATTGACAAAGAAAAATACATTTACAGTTCAGTTCACAGGGTTTCACTACTGTGGTCATTTAGACTTCCTTCTCTTAGACTGGGTAGGGCTGGCACCCGTTTCTGAAAGGACACAGAGGAGAGAGAGGGGGACATGTTTGATGAGACAAATCCCTTTACAATAAAAACGTAAACTATATGTAAGAGTAAATTGTGTATGAGAGAGTGTTTGTGCTCTAAATCAAGTCTGCGTGCACCTTTAGCAGCAGCACCGGCTCCAGGCCTGGCCGGTCTCTTCCTCTGCATGCTGTCTGCCACAGTCTCCTCCTCCACCTCCTTGTCGGCCCGCGAGCTCCGTCTGCTAGGACCCTTTGACTTCTCCACGGCAGCCCTGATAGATGCCCGACAGAAAACAGAGCAAGAGACACAGCAGAGGAGATAGAAAAGAAAAGCAGGAGGAGAGGTCAGTTACAAAGAAAAAAGAAGAAACTTCAGTAGCTACTCAGTAAAAGTTGTAATATCGCTCCGGTATTCCTTCAAGTTGGGAAAATCGCTTCGGAGTGGGCTTTCCTCATCTATTTTTTTATTTAACCTTTAACTAGGCAAGTCAGTTAAGAACACATTCTTATTTACAATGACGGCCTACCACGGCCAAAGCCAAATGACGCTGGGCCAATTGTGCGCCACCTTATGGGAAATCACGGCCGGTTGTGATACAGCCTGGAATCGAACCAGGGTCTGTAGGGACGCCCCAAGCACTGCGATGCTGCGCCACTCGGGAGCCTGTCCACCACAGATACTGTCCGTCTTCACCGTAAATAGTATCCGATAGATAACAAAATGGTGGACACGACAGGGCTGCTGCGTGCGTCCTGGCAGTGCTCACGTGTAAATACATACCTTGAGCCCAAGTTAACGGGTGTCTTTCTTTTCTTTGCCCATCTGTGATAGAAGTGGAAAAACAGCAGTCAACTAAACTGTAATAATGCTTAACAAAAATGGTTTTATTCCCCCAACATACTCTTAGTGACAATCATCCCCAGAAGAAAGAAATCAGACATAGCCATATTCATACTCAATTAGCACAGTCAGTTCTTATGCAGTGGAAGTACTTGTCATCTTTGGATGTTTGGATATAGTTTACATGCTAAGCATACATGCACTATATATATATATAACTATAAATATATATACACATATACATACACAAAAGGTATGTGGACAACCCTTCAAATTAATGGCTTCGGCTATTTCATCCACACCCGTTGCTGACAGGTGTATAAAAGTGAGCACACAGCCATGCAATCTCCATAGACAATCATTGGCAGTAGAATGGCCTTACGGACTCAGTGACTTTCAACGTATTTGGTATTTGATTGGGATCCCCATTAGCTGTTGCAAAATCAGCAGCTACTCTTCCTGGGGTCCACACAAAACATAATACAGAATGACATAATACAGAACATCATTAGAGAAGAAGCACATGAATTTTTTTAAAGGAACACGTAGCCTACATATCAATGCATACATATAAACTATCTGGTCAAATAGGGGAAAGAAGTTGTGCAGCGAGGTGTTGCCTTATCTGTTTTTTGAAACCATGTTTGTTGTTTATTTGAGCAATATGAGATGGATTGAAGTTCCAGGGCAATATATATATATATATATATGTTATATCCTTGTATTGCTACTGCTGTATCATCAAATGAATTAACTAAGCGAGTCTCAGAAATGACTAATATATGAATGTTATCAAGTTATTGACTCCATTAACCTTATTTCTAAGGCTACATATATTAATATGGGCTATTTTCAGCCCTTTCCTGGGTAGCTTAATTAACAGAGATAGACATACTATTGAAAAGAGCAGACAAAGCCAGAGAAAACATATATACATTCAGCACATATATACATTCCATTAATCAATTGGTGTGTGTGTGTGTGTGTGCTGCGGGGTTGAGGCTACGAACCCATAGGCTTGGCTCTCATCCCTTCCAGGCTTCTGGGAGGGAGGGTGGACAATGAGCCTGTCATAGCGGATGAACCCAATGTCCCCACGTGCTCTGGCAGCTATCATGACTGGGATCAGTTCTTTCCTCTTCTGGCGCACAACTTCAGGATAGTCCTGGTTAAGATATGCATTCCTCTCAAGTTCTTGGCTCTTTCCAGAACAGCTACCTTGTTCTTGAACCTCAGGAACGTGACTACTATCGGCCTGGGCCTGTCACCAGGGCCGGTAGTGGGTTTTCCAGTCCTGTGGACACGCTCCACCTCAATCTTCCAAAGGTCCATCTTCAATTTCTCAGAGATCATTTCCCTCACTTTGTCCTCAAGACTCCACCCAGGTAGGTCTCAGGTGGAGATTCTGCAATTCCGTCCACAACCATGTTGTTACGCCTTGATTGTCCCTCAAGATAGTCTGATTTATCTGTTATCATGGATTCACACACAGGACTGATGTCCTCTCTTAATTACTTACAGATTGCTGCCATCTTGCCGTTCTCCTGTTTCAACTCGTCGAGCTGACTCGGGGAGAACTGCAAACTGTTCTTCAGGTCATCCATTCTTTTATTAGTAGAATCCACCAGTATTTGGACAAAAAACTTGAAGCTATTTTCTTTTTGTTTTAACTCCTTGTAGGTCTCTTTTTCTTTGTTTAAAAGATCATTCACGCGTGATAGAGACAGCAATGGCACTGTCCACAATGGCTAACCAGGTCGCAGGCTGCGTTCAAGAACACCGAGCTAGGTTGATGTCCAGCTATCTAGCAGTTAGGCGAGCTGCGACTCCAAATAGCTCCTCAGACCCGTCCTTGGTCGGCAGGATCACTGGAAAGATACAAGCAGTCCCAGCAACTGATGCCAACTGCGTCGTGGGATCCAACAGAAGAAGCTAGGTAGCTACCGAGAACATTCCAAACAAACAAAACCGAGCTCTCTCCCGTTCCACGTACAACAGGAAGTGACGTGTGTGGCTGCAGAAAATAGTAGAAGTGGCACTGTCATAGGATGCCACCTTTCCAACAAGTCAGTTCGTCACATTTCTGTCCTGCTAGAGCTGCCCCGGTCAACTGTAAGTGATAATATTGTGAAGTGGAAACTTCTAGGAGCAACAACAGCTCAGCCGCAAAGAGGCAGGCCACACAAGATCAGAGAACAGAAACGTTGAGGTGTCCACATACCTTTGGTCATGTAGTGTAACAAGTGGCTCATCGACTTATGAACTCCCTGAGTTTTAGTAGTTACAAATGGCAAAGCATTTCTGTTTACAAACATGACACTTACTGTAGACTAGGCCAATTACTAACAAATACCTAAGGAATACTGAAGTAACCTTTTACAGGCAATGGAATAACCCAATTATCTCTGGCATGACAAGTATTTATTTTATACTGACATTTTGTTAGTCTGAAATGTCTTGAGAACCTCACCCATGTTCAGTCACAGTGGCAACTTCTTCTGCTGTAGAAGGAAAAAGTGACAAACAAAAAAAGTTACTAAATATCACAACAAGATGCCTGCTATGTTCACGGCATACAGTGCATCATCTAAAAGCACGGTCCAAGACCTGTACAAGTATCTTATAACAATACCATTTTCAGATTTGGTCTCAGACTATAACATTATTTAATACTGTATATACAAAAGTATGTGGATTCGGCTATTTAAGCTACACACGTTGCTGACAGGTATATAAAATCAAGCACACAGCCATATAATGTTTTATACACACATTGGCAGTAGAATGGCCTTACTGAAGAGCTCTGTGATACAATAACACCTTTCCAACAAGTAGGTTTGTCAAACTTCTGCCATGCTTGAGCTGCCCTGGTCAACTGTAAGTGCTGTTATTGTGAAGTAGAAATGTCTAGGCGCAACAACGGCTCAGCCGTGAAGTGGTAGGCCACACAAGCTCAGAGAACGGGACCGCCGACTGCAGAAGTGCGTAAAAATCGTCTGTCCTCGCCTAAGATCACCATGGTCAATGCAACGTGCCAACTGGAATGGTGTAAAGCTTGCCACCATTGGACTCTGGAGCAGTGGAAACGGGTTCTCTGGAGTGATGAATCACGCTTCACCATCTGGGAGTCCAATGGACGAATCTGGGTTTGGGGGATGCCAAGAGAACGCTACCTGCATACAATGACATTCTAGACAATTCTGCGCTTCCCCAAACTGTTGCCACAAAGTTGGAAGGCCCTATCTCACTTCAGCATGCACAAAGCGAGGTCCATACTAAAATGGTTTGTCGAGATCAGTCTGGAAGAACATGACTGGCCTGCACATAGCCCTGACCTCAACCCCATCGAACACCTTAGTGGAAAGCCTTCCCAGGCTGTTATAGCAGCGAAGGGGGGACCAACTCCATATTAATGCCATGATTTTGGAATGAGATGTTTGAGGAGCAGGTAAATGCATACTTTTGTTCGTGTAGTGTAACTTGTGCTTCTATGCTGTAGTTGTTACATGTTATGGTGCCCTCTAGATATACCACCATCTTTGCATATATTCCATTTGTACTCTGTTACCAAGTCATATTATGTCATTGCCATGTCAATACATAAAGGGTCCGGAGCATCCACCATTTTGTTATAGAGCAGTTAGTGTGACATTACTTACCAGTATTTTCAGTAGCAGAAGGCTCCTCTTGCTGTAGAGCTTCAGGCTGGATTGACACTGGGAGGAAGGAGATGGTGGAGGTTGTTATTATCACTGAAAGGTTGATAAGTTACTCAATCATGGATTGATTGATATGTACCTGGGATGATCTGGGTATTCTCCGAAGGTGCTGTGGCCTCTGGTGGGGCTGGCTGGCTTGGAGGCTCCATGGCTGTGGGGACAGGCTGAGCCACAGTAGGGGTAAGGGCCGCTGGGGAGGATATGGCTGAGGAGTCCCTGGGCGGGTTGGAGGGTCCAGTGGTGGCAACAACAGGAGATGTAGATGGGGACAGATTAGGTATCGGGACTGGGGCTGAAGGAGGAGCCGGATCAGGGAGAAATGTAGCAGTGGTCGGAACAGGGGCAGTAGTAGTGATTGGGGTGGTGACAGGGACTGAGACTGGCGGAGGGGTGGTATGTTTAGAGACTGGGGCAGGAACAGGGGACTGGGCTGGTGTAGCAGGTTGAGCATGAACAGGAGTTGGAGCTGATACGGGAGGGGGAGGAGTGGTGTCTTTCGGAGCAGCAGCAGAAGTAGTCCGAGTCTGTGCTCCAGACACTGTGGCCTCAGTCTGGGTGAGAGATGCAGGGGATGTATGAATGGGCACACCCCCAGCGTTCAGACTTGTCTGGTGCTGGTAAGCCCCCCCTAAAGTCTGGGTTAGCCATTCCTTAGAAACCTGCTGGGAATCTGGTGGACTGCTCACTGGTGCAGAGCCAGGAGCCTGGAAAGGCTTGCCCTGGGCAGCCAAGGAGGGGGAGCATGGAAAGGCGGACCCTAGGGGCTTCTGGAAGGGAGACGAGGCAAACGTAGAGGCTGTGGGATAGGGGCTTGGACGGTGGGAAGGCTGCCCAACTGGTGGGGTAGATTTCTGTCCGGTGAGCGCCTCACCAGAGGTCTCTGGTTTGGGAGTGGTAGGGCTTTGCTGCTGGGGAGGAGGCAAGTTACTAACAGGGGAAGCCTGTCTACTGGCCATCTGGACCTGCTCAACTAGCGTTCGGGCAGGCTGGGTGCCGGCCACACTGACCACAGAAGCCTGGGTCCAGGCAGAGCCTGGGGCTTGGGCCTGGGTTGGAGCGGTGGTGACCTGGATATTAGTTGTGGACACCTGTATGGGCCCTACCATGGTGATCGGCTGGGACACCATTGTGGTGTTGGGGGCCACAGATGCAGCGGGGACCTGGAAAATTGGGGTACCGGTATTAATAAACACAGGCGTGGTAATGAATTGGGGCCGGGGGGCAGTGGTCTGCTGGCTGAGCTGCTGTGGTCTGATGTTCTTACTGGGCATTGCCACCATAGTGGAGACGATGGCTGGTGGGGCCTGAGGGGTGGAACTGATAGTGTTGGAGGTGACAAACACAGTTATCTGGTTGGGGGAGATGGTGGCAGAGGACGCAGGGATCTGCAGGACTGTGGAGACACTGGCCAGGGGTTTAGGGCTGGGGATTAATTTGGGACTAACTGCAGGGTTTGAGTTAGAGTTTGGTCTGGGGGAAACGTTGAGGCTGGGACAACTATGACTGACTGCGGCTGTGTTGGGGCTAGCGCCCACATTGACACGAAGACTAGGAGCAGGGTTTAGAGTAGGGTTCGGGCTAACAGTCAAGTTTAGATTGGGGCTAGGGCTGTGATTAGCATTAAGATTGGGGCTTCCTTTAGGCTGCAGATTAGGACTACTGGCTGGATTTGGGAGTTTGGGGCGGGGGGTTGAGCTGGGCTTGGGTTTAGCTTCTGGCTCGTTCACAGCAGCACCAGTAGTAGCAACAGCAGTATCCCCCACTTCCAAGCTCTGAAAAGCACTGGATGGGTTCTCTTGATCTATGGAGGCTTTAGTGATCTCCTTGTAGACAGTATCCCCAGCTGGAGCACTCTGAGTGGGCCTGGCAGGCACGCTGGGGGTGGCTGCGTTATCCAGTAGCTGGTTAAGGGAGGTAGGAACATCCCTGAGAGCAGGAGAGGCCTCATATACAGATACAAACTCCTGCTGAGGAGCCATCTGTACAGGCTGCCTCTCCCCTGCTACCATTCTGCGCTCAAGCCCAGCTTTAGCCTCCTGAGGAGTTGGGACACGAAGGCTAGCCATCCGGGGGGCAGAGAGCTCCCTCAAAGGCTGGGGCATCTGCCGCTGCTCTACACTTGCCATTCCCTGCCCTTCCCTGGGCATCTCAGCTGTGTTATCCTGGAACCCCTGGAAGGGGCTCTGGATCTGATGGGCATCCAGGCCCACCCCAACTGCGAGTGGGAGTGAGACCGGGCTAGGAGGCACTGGGGTAGGGCTCAACATCATGGGCTGCCCTGTCTGGGGGTTGACCATGTGTTGCTGGTGAGGGGAGGTTAGGGCAGTCTTAGCCCCCTTCTGCCTCCCCGGGCTGGGGGTAGTGGATTTGCGGCTGGAGGCAAGGCTGGATCTGCGGCTGTTACTGGGACTGGCCCTTTTAGCCTGCCCTCCTCCAGACTGCTTGTCCTGTTTCCCTTGGCCCAAGTTGGCCGCTCCACTGCCTATAGGGAAAGACTGCTGACCATTGTTAGAGTTACCTCCACCACTTCCATTGTTGCTGGACATAGTTAGGCTGGGAGGGGCCTGCCCTATGGCTTTGAGAGTGGTGGGGTTGAGCCCACCCTGCTGTTCAAAGCCCCGGCTGAGGTTGGGCTGCCTGGGTGGCAGAGGGATGTTGATCTTGGGGGGAAACAGGCCTGCGATGGAGGCGTTCAGCCTCTCAGGGGAGAGGTTGATCTCAGAGGGCTCAGTGCTGGGAGGACGGTTGGTAGGTGTGAGAGGGTGGTGGTAGGGCCTGGGACTGGCCCGGTTGGGTGTTTTGGGCCTGGAGCTCTGGGAGGTGGTGGCAACGTTAGGGAAGTGGAGGCCAGGCATGGGGCCACCCTGCAGGGGCTGAGGGGGCATCTGTTGCTGGGGACTGGCTCCAGGGTGCTGGGGCATGGGCGAGGGGCTGGGGCCCTGCTTCATCATGTGGGCGTTTGTGCCCTGGTTCACCACCAACTGTTGGGCTCCATTCCCAGACTGCATCCCCATCTCCTGGCCTCCAGATCTGTCCTGCAGTGAATTGGGACCTCCAGGGGCCTCCTCAGCCCCCGTTCCTTGGGAACCAGGCCCTGCCTCAGGGTGAGACATCCGCCGGGCTGCGCCAGTCATCTACATAGGTAGGGATAGATGATATACACACCCCAGGGAATTAATTAGGCATAGAATATTAACAAGACAATAATAAATATGATATAATTCAAACATCTATCAGATTGTGTCCAACCTGTGGGTTGACCATGAGGGGCATCCCTCTGGGTTTGTCTGGGGAGGGGGGCACTCCTCCGTGCCCCTGGAGGTTGATCATGACGGGCATGTTGCCCTGCTGGGTGCCAGGCATCCTCTGGGCCTCCCCGGGGTTCATCATGCCCCTGGGGGGGTTCTGCCCACCTGGATGGAGGGGCATCCGGTTTTTAGCCTGCTCCTGCTGCATCTTCATGACCATCTGCTAATATAACACAACCGGAACAAATTAGCTATATAATCCATAGTTAACATGGAAAATGTGTCGTGACGACACACACGCAGTCGATGGTACCTGTTGTTGCTGCTGTTGATGGTGTGGTTGTTGCTGCTTTTGTTGTTGTTGTAGATGATGAGGGTGCATCTGTGGCTGGCCTTGAGTCTGACCCAGAGCTCCAGCCACCCCCTGTTGCTGTCCTGGAGGAACTTGCATTCCCTGCATCTGCTGTTGCATCTGTTGCTGCTGTTGTTGCTGTAGCTGCTGTTGTTGCAGCTGCTGCTGATGCTGATGCTGCTGTATATGCTGCTGTTGTTGATGCTGCTGCATGAACTGCATAGGCACCTGCTGTAGGACTCTCTGGTCTCCAGGCTGACCTGGGAAACCTGACATGAGAAAAAAGGAATGATAAGAAGCCATTCAACTAAAAGATACAAGTGTGAGTGAGCAAACCAAGAATCATGAACATTGCATACCTGCAGGCCTGTTGGTGAAGTCTGAAAGTTTGGGTCCAGAATGGTCCATGCCCTCCCCCTGTTCCCCACTCAGTGCTGGCAGCTCTGGGTCCTCCAGGCCAACACCCACATCCAGACCCCTGGGTAGAAGAAAATAATACCTCAAATGACTAACCATGTCCAATACCAAATACTTTGTGTGGATATAGCTTAAGATTTCAATAACATTCAGCTCCTTACCCTAGCCCATCCATCGGCTGCTGTCCCTCCCCTACTTTGGGCTTCTTCTTGCGTGGTGGTTTCTTCTTCTTGGGTTTGGCCTGGCCAGGTCCTCCAGCCCCCTGCTTCCCCCCAGGTCCAAACTGACTAGCCGAGATGTCACTCTGGAGCAGGTTGACCAGGAGAGGACTGGTGAGCGTCACGTCCTTGTTCACTGGAAAACCCCCTGCCTGAGTGCACAACCCACTCATAGGCATTTGACCCCCGAACTGGGGATTGAAGTTCATCCCGTGACCCGGGAAGTGGCCGTTGCCCACCTGCATGTGCTGGGGGGCTCCAATTCCTGTCATGCCTTGCTGCTGTTGCTGACCCTGTATGTCCTGGAGCATCTGTTGGACACTGCCCATGTCGCCTGTACAGCCACTGGGGTCTCCGAGAGCGTGTGGGTGTTGCTGCGTCGCCTGTTGTTGCTGCTGTTGTAGAATGGCTTGTTGTTGTTTCTGTTGTTGGAGCTGCTGCTGCTGGACCAGAGGATGACCACTGGGGAGTCTCATCTGACTGTGCATACCCATGACCTGGTTTGGGTTGCCACCCATGGGGACCTAAACAAATTTAGGAATGAGCAAGTGAAATAATATTTCCCTACACAGGGAAATTGGGTTTTCCACCTATTGCCACAATGCAAATAACTTTTTGGATACCTGTTGGAGCTGCTGCTGGGTCATCTGTTGATGTTGTTGTAGCTGGTGTTGCTGCTGCTGTTGTTGGAGCTGAGCCATTTGCTGCTGCTGCTGTTGTTGGCCCACCTGAGCTTGCTGGAACTGAGACATGTTACCGGGCCCGTTAGGAGACGGACCCCGCATGACCCCAGCTTGACCTTTCACCCCAAACGCATGTTTGTTTCCTTGCATCTGTTCCATCATGGAGTTTTGCTGTTGTTGCTGCTGATGCTGCTGTTGTAGGAGCATCGCCTGGTGCCCCTGCCCTCCAACCACCTGGCTGTGCATCACCCCCTGGCCCTGCTGGGGCACCAGCTGCTTGGGTGGGGTCATGCCTCCTCTCTGCCCTGGGTTGAGGGGTCTGGAGAGGACCGTTTGCCCCGGACCCCCACCCTGGACCATCTGGCTGGGGGACGAGGACACAGGCTGGCCCTGGAGGCCCATCATCTGGTTCTGGAGGCTGGGCTGGCCCATACTGGGGCCTGAGGTGGTGCCTGGGGGCTGGCCGGCCATGCCACCGTGGAGGCCCATGACATTGGGCTGGGAGTGGCACGGACCTTGCATGTTGTTGGGGGTGGAGGCTGACGACTGGGCTCCTGAAATCAGATCATAAGAGAATGACACTGAAGTTGGCCTGATACAGATTAAATCATATCACTGTATTGTCTGCTGGGTTAGTCCACTTGATTAGAATCACTTTTTGACAACACCTATTTTGATTTAAACTAAACTCTCCATACATACTCGCCCAGTGGTCAGAAAGTAACTTTTTGGACCTGAATGCCAAAACATTCAAGAGATAGAGGTGCCCAAAGTTTAACCTTTTTGCATACCCTCCTCATGGTATATGAGACATCCATGTCTTCAGCACTGGAAAAGATACAACGATCGAGTTTGACATAATTTAAAAGCTTACAAAGAGGGTTGTCAAACTAGCATAATTTCCTGAAGAAAAAAATAATATACACACAGCTGAAGTCAGAAGTTTACATACACTTAGGTTGGAGTCATTAAAACTTGTTTTTCAACCACTCCACACATTTCTTGTTAACAAACTATAGTTTTGGCAAGTCGGTTAGGACATCTACTTTGTGAACGAAACAAGTCATTTTTCCAACAATTGTTTACAGAGATTATTTCACTGCATCACAACTCCATGGGGTCAGAAGTTTACATACACTAAGTATGTACGTCTGTGCCTTTAAACAGCTTGGAAAATTCCAGAAAATGTCATGGCGTTAGAACCTTCTGATAAGCGAATTGACATCATTTGAGTCAATCGGAAGTGCACCTTTGGATGTATTTCAAGGCCAATTCAATTGTTTACAGAGAGATTATTTCACTTATAATTCAGTGTATCACAATTCCAGTGGGTCAGAAGATTACATACACCAAGTTGACTGTGGCGAATTTGCCAACCTTGGTGTTCTCTGGCTGTAAGCACAACGGGCCCTCATGGAGTCTGTTTCTGACTGTTTGAGCAGACACATGCACATTTGTGGCCTGCTGGAGGTAATTTTGAAGGGCTCTGGCGAAGGTAGCGGTCCTGCTGATGGGTTGTTGCCCACCTACGGCCTCCTCCACATCTCCTGATGTACTGGCCTGTCTCCTGGTAGTGCCTCCATGCTCTGGACACAACGCTGACAGACACAACAAAACTTCTTGCCACAGCTCGCATTGATGTGCCATCCTGGATGAGCTGCACTACCTGAGCCACTTGTGTGGGTTGTAGACTCCGTCTCATGCTACCACTAGAGTGAAAGCACCGCCATCATTCAAAAGTGACCAAAACATCAGCCAGGAAGCATAGGAACTGAGAAGTGGTCTGTGGTCCCCACCTGCAGAACCACTCCTTTATTGGGGGTGTCTTGCTAATTGCCTATATTTTCCACATGTTGTCTATGCCATTTGCACAACAGCATGTGAAATTTGTCAATCAGTGTTGCTTCCTAAGTGGACAGTTTGATTTCACAGAAGTGTGATTGACTTGGAGTTACATTGTGTTGTTTAAGTGTTCCCTTTATTTTTTTGAGCAGTGTAATTATATATATATATATATATATATATATACACACACACACACAGTGGGGCAAAAACGTATTTAGTCAGCCACCAATTGTGCAAGTTCTCCCACTTAACAAGATGAGAGAGGCCTGTAATTTTCATCATAGGTACACTTCAACTATGACAGACAAAATGAGAAAACTAAATCCAGAAAATCACATTGTAGGATTTTTTTATGAATTTATTTGCAAATGATGGTGGAAAATAAGTATTTGGTCAATAACCAAAAGTTTATCTCAATAGTTTGTTATATAGCCTTTGTTGGCAATGACAGAGTTCAAATGTTTTCTGTAAGTCTTCACAAGGTTTTCACACACTGTTGCTGGTATTTTGGCCCATTCCTCTGTGCAGATCTCCTCTAGAGCAGTGATGTTTTGGGACTGTTGCTGGGCAACACGGACTTTCAACTCCCTCCAAAGATTTTCTATGGGGTTGAGATCTGGAGACTGGCTCGGCCACTCCAGGACCTTGAAATGCTTCTTACGAAGCCACTCCTTCGTTGCCCCGGCGGTGTGTTTGGGATCATTGTCATGCTGAAAGACCCAGCCTAGTTTCATCTTCAGTGCCCTTGCTGATGGTAGGTTTTGTTACTTTAGTCCCAGCTCTCTGCAGGTCATTCACTCGGTCCCCCCGTGTGGTTCTGGGATTTTTTCTCACCGTTCTTGTGGTCATTTTGACCCCACGGGGTGAGATCTTGCATGGAGGGCCAGATCAAGGGGGATTATCAGTGGTCTTGTATGTCTTCCATTTCCTAATAATTGCTCCCACAGTTGATTTCTTCAAACCAAGCTGCTTACCTATTGCAGATTCAGTCTTCCCAGCCTGGTTCAGGTCTACAAATGTTGTTTCTGGTGTCCTTTGACAGCTCTTTGGTCTTGGCCATAGTGGAGTTTGGAGTGTGACTGTTTGAGGTTGTGGAAAGGTGTCTTTTATACTGATAACAAGTTCAAACAGGTGCCATTAATACATGTAACGAGTAGAGGACAGACGAGCCTCTTAAAGAAGAAGTTACAGGTCTGTGAGAGCCAGAAATCTTGCTTGTTTGTAGGTGACCAAATACTTATTTTAATACTTAATACTTTAATACTTAAATACTTAAAAACCCTGATTAATGCCACACAGTCAAGGTTAGGCTTGCACAGATCGGGAGGACCTCAGGAACGTACATGAGGTCGAATTGTGCTTCTCACCCTAATGGTTCTTTCACTGTCACCCAAAAGCAAATGACATTTTGGGCCTACTTTTTTCACGGTCGCTGCACTCAGAGCGAGCTACGGTCAAGCTGGGCATCTTGTTGAACTCGGCACGGCCTAGAGAATATGAAAATGCCATTGCAGGCTCTGTGCGTCTTTAAGCACCACACTGTCACTCCATCCTTGCTGTTTGTGTGTGTGTGTGTGAGAGAGCTTTTCTTTGACATCTGTTGGGAGAAATGACTGACTTACAGTTCATGAGGGTTGCCTAATCACACATATGAAGTTTGAAAAGATCTGACCTTTTTATCCCTTCGAAACAGCCCCTATGACACCATTTTAAGGCACTTCCGGTTTACACAGGAAGCTGAAAGTGAACACATATCCTCCTTGGGGTAGGCAATTATAGAATTTTGAGTTAAGTCTTTGTGTTAAGAACTGACTTATTTACGGAGGGTTTAGTGAGTGTGTGTTATTTCAGAAAATCACAGAAATCTCACAGAGCACACTTTAAAAAGATTCGTATGAACACGCTGCAACTGGATCTGTAACTGTTTAAAAATATATATATATATTTTTGATCATCACCAATTTGACATTGTACGATTTCTCTTAAATGACGATAGATAAATGGCTGGTTCTTTATTTATTGACACCGTGGGTTCCTTCACTTTGACGTGAAGCAGAAAAATTGCTTTATTTTCATTTTGAACTTTTAATCCCAGAAAAATGGCCATAACTCAAAAACCGTTGTGGCCTCGTCGCCATCTTGTTCGGGGCCAACTGCCCAATATGCCAAACCTATGCACACCCAGTTTCGGCTTTGAAATATTTTCAGTTTAGGAGATAAGGCCACATCGGGGAGGCAGGGTAACCTAGTGGTTAGAGCGTTGGACTAGTAACCGGAAGGTTGCAAGTTCAAACCCCCAAGCTGACAAGGTACAAATCTGTCGTTCTGCCCCTGAACAGGCTGTTAACCCACTGTTCCTAGGCCATCATTGAAAATAAGAATTTGTTCTTAACTGACTTGCTTGGTAAAATAAAAATCGTTATTCATGATGTTTTGTACATTTGCAATATGATTCCATTCGCCCGCTTGTGGGATTTACCGGGACAGTGGAAAATTGACCAAAATTTGATTATTTTATAAATGGAAACCGAATGTCCGAGAGAGTTCATTTGATGACTTCCTGGAGAATCCGGCCCTACCGCACGGCCCGACACCGCCCGCGAATTTACCAAACGTTTTCGGACATCTAGTAGGGGTCCGTACATTTGCAATGTGGACTTTCTCACTAACCATATGGCAAAATATTCCCTTACGGTATGTAAACTTCAGACTTCAACTGTATATATAAAAACTTTCAACATCAATTATATAAAAAAAATCTGTCATTATTAACTTTGTCATATACATTGTAGCTGATAACCCATTTTACATAATCTGAGGTGTTTGGGTTGTGCCCGCTCGCGGTTGAGACAAAGCATGCTCTTGAATAGAGGGTGGGTGTCAAGTTTTGGCTGATAAATGCACTAAAATGGGAAAAGCATTGGCATTTCAACTTTCAAACAGTAAATTACACTGTCATTCTTCCAAATTAAATCATAGAAATATAGAAAATAGAATAGACATGACAATTTAAATTGACAGTCAACCGTGTGCGGACCGGAGGCCATCTTTGTGGTAGCAATTGGAAGTTCAAATTTAGATTAAAATAAAAATGTCATGGTGTGCAGTCAAAAAGTGATAGAAATCACATTGAACGACCCTGCAAGGGCTTTTTCTCTCACTACCGTTCAAAAGTTTGTGGTCACTTAGAAATGTCCTTGTTTTCCAAGAAACCGTACATGAAATCAGTTGCAAAATGAACAGGAAATATAATCAAGATCAAGACAAGGTTATAAATAATAATTGTCCTTCAAAGTGCTTTCGTCAAAGAATCCTCCATTTGCAGCAATTAAACTCCATTATAGACAGAATACCAGCCGACTGCTTCTTCCCTAAATAGTTAATCAATCAAATTGGTCCTGATCAGTTCCTGGATGGGAGACCAGATGCTGCTGGAAGTGGTGTTGGAGGGCCAGTAGGAGGCACTCTTTCCTCTGGTCTAAAAAAATATCCCAATGCCCTGCCCTGTGTTGGGTGCTGTCTTTCAGATGGGACGTTAAACAGGTGTCCTGACTCTCTGAGGTCATTAAAGATCCCATGGCACTTATCGTAAGAGTAGGGGTGTTAACCCCGGTGTCCTGGCTAAATTCCCAATCTGGCCCTCAAACCATCACGGTCACCTAATAATCCCCAGTTTACAATTGGCTCATTCATCCCCCTCCTCATTCATCCCCCTCCTCTCCCCTGTAACTATTCCTCAGGTCGTTGCTGCAAATGAGAACGTGTTCTCAGTTAACTTACCTGGTAAAATAACAGATAAATAAATAAAAAATAGTTTGGAGCTGTGCTTTGGGTCAATGTCCTGTTGTAGGAAAAAATTGCCTCCAATTAAGCTCCGTCCACAGGGTATGGGCATGGCGTTGAAAAATGGAGTGATAGCCTTCCTTCTTCAAGATCCCTTTAACCTGTAAAAATCTCCCACTTTACCACCAGCAAAGCTCTCCAGACCATCACATTGCCTCCACCATGCTTGATGGCGTCAAGCACTCCTCCAGCATCTTTAAACTTTTTCTGTGTCTCACGAATGTTCTTCTTTGTGATCTTCAAACTTATATTTGTCTGTCCATAACACTTTTCCCCAATCTTCCTCTGTCCAGTGTCTGTTCTTTTTATTGGCCAGACTGACTATGAGATATGGCTTTTTCTTTGCAACTCTGCCTAGAAGGTCAGTATCTCGGAGTCACCTCTTCACTGTTGACGTTGAGACTGGTGTTTTGCGGGTACATTTAATGAAACTGCCAGTTGAGGACTTGTGAGGCGTCTTGTTTCTCAAACTACACACTAATGTCCTCTTGCTCAGTTGTGCACCAGGGCCTACCACTCTTTCTATTCTGGTTAAAGCCAGTTTGCGCTGTTCTGTGAAGGGAGTAGTACACAGCGTTGTACAAGATCTTCAGTTTCTCGCAACACAGCGTTGTACAAGATCTTCAGCTTCTCGCATGGATTAGCCTTAATTTCTCAGAATGAGAATAGACTGACGAGTTTAATGAGAAAGGTCTTTGTTTCTGGCCTTTTTTAGCCTGTAATCTAACTCACAAATGCTGATGCTCCAGATACTCAACTCGTTTAACTTCTTCGATATAGGGGGCGCTCTTTTAATTTTTGGATAAAAAAACGGGATTGGGATACGGGATTGCTCGACGCAAGAAGTTAAAGGCCAGTTTATTTGCTTCTTTAATGAGAACAAAAATGTTCAGCTGTGCTAACATTATTGCAAAATGGTTTTCTAATGATCAATTAGACTTAAAATTATAAACTTGGATCAGCTAACACAACATGCCCTTGGAACACAGGAGTGATGGTTGCTGAGAATGGGCCTCTCTCTGTATGCCTATGTAGATATCCCATAATAAATGTGCCATTTCCAGCTACAATAGTAATTTACAAAATGAACCATGTCTACACTGCATTTCTGATCAATCTGATGTTATTTTAAAAATGGACAAGAAATTTGCTTTTCCTTCAAAAACAAAGTAGAAATTTAACTGTGCTGATCTATTCTTTGTCTTGTACCTGTGTGTGCCATAACCTGGCTGCTCTGGAGCTGGGGATTGGCTCCTCCCCCAGGGGTTCCTGGGGCGCTAGTCACCTGACCCTCGACAAAGTTCTGGTTCCCTGGGACGTTAGGAAACCCCATGGGCAGGCGATTGGGCATGCCTATGATCAAACACCACCGTTGGGAATTTCATTAGCCCAGCATAAAAGGTCATTATAGTAAGTCTGGATACACAAACTGTCTGAATATTACTTTGATTTCAGCATAAATTGTGTTACTAAGTAATAAGTCATTCTAACTAATAAGGCAATGCTTCAGGAGATCATTTGTGACCATGGAACAAACCTACACTGTGAAAGTGAATGCATAATTTGTAGTCATCAGCAGTAGATCAATTTCTTACCTCCCATTCCTCCTTGATGAACCAGAGGTCCAGCCTGCCCATTTTGGGGCATTACCATGAACCCTTGCTGCAGGTTACCCTGCTGTCCCAGTATCGCCCTGCCCGGTGAGCCTACCCCTTGAGAGAAACCCTGTGGGGTCATAGGTCTCGGTCCCAGCTGGGCCTGACCCTGCCCCATCATGGGAGGAGTCCCTGGAGAACCCTGCTGGAAGAGGGAAGGTGAAGACCCAGGAGACTTGGCTGTGAGGTTTCCCTGAGGCCCTGCTGAAGGAGGCAGAGGTGGTGGAGGTCTAAGGGGTCCTACCACCCCTCCAGGCCCACCCTGGGGACCTTTAGGCTGGGGGGCTGCAAACTGACCAGCCCCTGGCTGCTGCTGGAGCTGCCCCTGCACCATTGCATTAAACACCTGGCCAGCCTGCTGGCTACCAAATGGGTACGGAGGTGGAGGGTGGCTGGGGGTCTGGACCATAGCCAGGGAGGGGGGACGTTGAGTCATCTGAGCTTGGGGAGGGGCCTTCCTCCAGGCTGAGCCCATGGTTCCTCCCTGGGCTGGCGGCGGCTGGAGGACCCCTGAGGGGAGCTGGTTCCAGCCGGAGGGTACAGGCATCTGGCCAGAGGAGTTGAAGGGGGGACGGGGGCCACCAAGCTGGGAGAGCTGGGCTTGTTGCTGGGCCTGCTGCTGCTGTTGCTGCAGCTGATGGAGGGCAGCCGGGTTGAGCTGCCTGCCCACCTGCATGGTCTGTGGTCAAAATACAGCCTTTATAAATAGAGTCAACTCCTGATACATTTAATCCTTGCATTAATTGGTAGTATTGATAGTGATTATAATGCATGGTTATTGTTGAGCTCCATTAGTGATTGTGTACCTGCATGTGGTGAGCTGCCTGGGGGGGTATGGGTCCTTGGCCGTAGGGGCCAGCCTGAGGATGCTGAAGCTGCTGCTGCAACGGCATCATTGGGCCCATCGCATCTGAAGGGAGGGTAAAAACGTATATGGTCAATACCTTTGAACAAGTTGCACATATTTTGGATGTGTAAATGAGGTAACTGGTTGCTTATTAAGCATGTATATGACCTCACCAGTCTGTGAGGGGGGTCTGGCGGCTCTGGGGTGCATCTGTCCACTACTGCCGGGAACCATGGCCTGTCCAGACATACTGGGGCAAGGGGGTACCATCGACGGGTTGCTCATTCTCATGCCTCCTACAAGAGATTGGTATGGGAGTTGGTTTATATTAACAACTAAAAGTCGATCAATCAATGCATAGAGTTCAACTTGTTACTGTACTGCCCCAAATCACCTGGGCCTGCTTGTCCCGGGAATCCCAAATCCATCCTCATCTGACCGGACGCACCGATTGGTCCATTTACCCTGACCTCCTGACCTCTATTCTGCCCAATGGCCACGTTTATGGCTCCTTCACCTGGACGAAAAAAAATGTAATACAAATATTAACAACAACAATCTAAGTACTTTTCAGGATGCTTACTATAAAATAAACAATAGATTTTGGGCCTGACCATACCCATGGCTGCTGCTATTTTGGTACTGTACATACCCTCTATCTGTACAGAGAGGATGCCCAGGTCTCGGAGCTGCTGCTGGTTGTTCTGAGCCAGCAGCCTGAGGCGCTCTGCCGCATCCCGAGGAATGTTAAAGGTGACTCTTACACTGTTCCATGGCTCCACATGCTGGAGCTGCAGTCTCTCTGAGTCTGGAGAGGGATAGGTAGACATGAAGAAAGAGGAGAGTTGGGTGAAGAGAGGGGAGTGGTAGGAGTACAATACCTCAATATCACTGTTCTTATCAGTATATAAATAATACAGAGCTTTGAAATCATGACTTTCATAATACATTCAAAAGTTGGAAAGTGTTTAGCCAGTTAGAACGGTGCACCACATCACCAACCATTACTAACCCAATTCAAGCATACTAGGCATCCTGTTAAGTATGTTGTCAAGTTTCTCTTGGAAGTCCTCGTCATCCATGTTTCCCCGAAAGGCAACAAAGATGTTGAAATCCCGCTCTCCAACTCCCTCCTGCCAGTGAACACCAGCATCCTCTCCAACTCCAGAGTCCTGGTCGGAATCTGAGTCAGGGTCCCCATCTGGGACTGCTGTCCACTGGGGAAGCTCTGATGGGGGGTGTTGATGTGCCATCCACCCCTCTTAGTGGGACTGGCGTGGGGAGGACAGGAACCGTTTATGCTGTAGAACCAAAAGATAACTTTACTTCTAAAGAGATGCCCAATTGAGACAAATATTGTATGTGATCAATTACATGTAAATCCATGAAATGTCATGCAAAACATGTTTTTCAATGGAAAGAACATAAGTGTCAATCTTCAGCACCAGTCAACAGTTTTAGAACACCTACTCATTCAAAGGTTTTTCTTTATCTTTACTATTCTACATTGTAGAATAATAATGAAGACATGTTAAACAAATCAAAAAGTACGTTATATTTGAGATTCTTAAAAGTAGCCACCCTTTGCCTTGAGGACAGCTTTGCACCCTGGAATGCATTACAATTAATAGGTGTGCCTTCTTAAGTTATTTTGTGGAATTGCTTTCCTTCTTATTGCATTTGTGCCCATCAGTTGTGTTGTGACAAGGACAGAAGATGGTATTTTACCAAGTAGGGCTAAATCCATATTAATGCAAGAACTGCTCAAATAAGCAAAAAGAAACAACAGTCCTTCATTACTTTAAGACATGAAGGTCAGTCAATACGGAAAATGTCAACAACTTTGAAAGTTTCTTCAAGTGCAGTCCCAAAAACCATCAAGCGCTATGATGAAACTGACTCATGAGGACCGCCACAGGAAAGGAAGACCCAGAGTTTCCTCTGCCGCAGAGGATAAGTTCATTAGAGAGTTAAAAGTAACAAATCAAATCACATTTATTTGTCACATACACATGGTTAGCAGATGTAGTGTAGCGAAATGCAAACACCACTATACCTACTGTGAAGCATGGGGGTGAAAACATCATGCTTTGGGGCAGTTTTTCTGCAAAGGGACCAGGACGACTGATCCGTGTAAAGGAAAGAATGAATGGGGCCATGTATCGTGTGATTTTGAGTAAAAACCTCCTTCCATCAGCAAGGGCATTGAAGATGAAACGTGGCTGGGTCTTTCAGCATGACAATGATCCCAAACACACCGCCCGGGCAACAAAGGAGTGGCTTCGTAAGAAGCATTTCAAGGTCCTGGAGTGGCCTAGTCAGTCTCGAGATCTCAACCCCATAGAAAATCTTTGGAGGGAGTTGAAAGTCTGTGTTGCCCAGCAACAGCCCCAAAACGTCACTGCTCTAGAGGAGATCTGCATGGAGGAATGTGCCAAAATACCAGCAACAGTGTGTGAAAACCTTGTGAAGACTTACAGAAAACGTTTGACCTCTGTCATTGCCAACAAACGGTATATAACAAAGTATTGAGATAAGTAAAAGTTTATTTTCCACCATAATTTGCAAATAAATCCTACAATGTGATTTTCTGGATTTTTTTTCTCATTTTGTCTGTCATAGTTGAAGTGCACCTATGATGAAAATGACAGGCCTCTCCCATCTTTTTAAGTGGGAGAACTTGCACAATTGGTGGCTGACTAAATACTTTTTTGCCCCACTGACCTAACAATTTCCTTGGCTCTCTTGTAGAGTGCATCCATTGTTTTCAGTGCCATGATGTCCTCGAGGAGCAGATTCAATGCATGAGCAGCATAGCCATTGGGTGTGATGTGAGGGTAGGACTCCTCCACTTTAGACCAAGCATCCTTCATGTTCGCAGCATTGCCGGTCACCATTGCAAATACCTTCTGTGGTCCAAGGTCATTGATGACTGTTTTCAGCTCATCTGCATTGTAGAGACCGGTGTGTCTGTACTCTTGTAGAATACTGGTTGAGGGGTGTGTCGTGGAAATACTTCTTAAAAATACCGGAGATTGTGAATTCAATATAGACTTTATTACAAAGTAACAAGCCGAGCTGGGCCATGCCAGTCCCAAACTCAAAGATCACTTTATATACAGTACAAGTTTGACACAACATACATAGTCACTCCTCTTTATGTAAATGATTCACATATTTTAGTATTCTGCCACTGTTGTTTCTAATCTTACTTCTAGTCTGTCTACGAACATCTTTACTTGATTTCTCCTCCCCTTCTTGGCACATACTTCAGAGCATAGATTATATTGGGCGTAACCATAGCGACGATAGAAAAAATAATAGACATGCATTCATAATGCAGGTGCATGTCCAAGGACACCCACAAGACTAGGCAATGGCCTCCCGCAAGCCCACAATGGCCCAGTCACACACACACAATGGCCTCCCCCCCAAGCCCACACTGATTGTACTCACCATTCCGAGATGCGCAACACATGCACCAGAAAATCTAACCAGCTACTTAACCCTGTTGCCCAAAGCTAACGGTATAAGCAGCCAGCAAGCTTCATCTGTCTAATGAGGCTCGACCGGACCGGGTTGTGTTGTGAAGCTAGCCACAATAAGGATTAGGCACAATAGTGGAATTTGCGGTTTGCCTTCAAAATAAACGTATGTCATTGACAGTGATGCAAATGAAAACAAATAGTAAAATTATGCCATACTTTTATTTTGAAGGCTAACCGCAAAGTCCACTGTTAGCTTCCCATATATGGGTCCGACCACCGACCACATAAGACACAATAGCGATATAGCTATTGTAACAAATTGTTGTTTTTCTATGTTTTTGGGGAAGAACATTGTTTGCATCCATGAGCTAGCTAGCTTTTTTTAAGACCATCACTGTAGGTGCTCGAGACAACTTTACCAGCATCAT
This sequence comes from Oncorhynchus keta, assembly GCF_023373465.1. NCBI lineage: Eukaryota > Metazoa > Chordata > Actinopteri > Salmoniformes > Salmonidae > Oncorhynchus > Oncorhynchus keta. Next base: position 36,518,946 of record NC_068435.1, on the reverse strand, counting down.
AGCATATGTATCGATGAATCAATGTGACATGAAATATGAGTGATAATCAATATGTAATAACTATGTAAGAAATGTATAAATACGTTAAATTATTATGTGACGTGCAGTCATACTCAGGTCCTGTTTGGCCAACCAGCTTATTTGACACGTCAAATGGTGTTATTTGATGTGTATCTTTTTTGACATGCAAACACCCAAACGGCGTTCCATATAAATACTGGTTGAGAATGAAACGACTGAACAAATGAACAACGAAACAGCACAGCAAGTAAGTGAAATAAACAGGTTTTGATTATGTTTTACCGGTAATGGGGACATCAATAAATGCCAACAAAATAACTCAGTGTGGTGTGTGTGTAACCTATATTTAACGAGGCAAGTCAGTTAAGAACAAATTCTTATTTACAATGATGGCCCGGACGATGCTGGGCCAATTGTGCGCTGCACTATGGGACTACCAATCACGGCCAGATGTGAAACAGCCTGGATTCGAACCAGGGACTGAAGTGACGCCTCTTGCACTGAAATGCAGTGCCTTAGACCGCTGAGTCCATGTGTGTGTGTTAAATAGTTAACTGTACTAGTATGCTTAAAAGATCGCTAAAATGTTAAATATCGGTTTTCGGTATCGGGTTTTGCTGGCAAGGAAAATATTGGACATCGGTGTTGGCCAAAAAGTTTAACCAAAATATGCCACAATAATTTCCTTATGTGAATCCCACAAAAAAAAATTCACTGGTATACGCTAATTTTTTTTGATGAATTTAAGCAAAATTCCCAACATTCTTGGGCTTAACTTCCCATGGAACATTTTCAGAAATTTACCCGGAAAGTTTCCGATCCTTTGCAACCCTACCCGACCCTCTGAAGGCAACATGCCAGCGTCAAGCTTCTCTAAAGCCCATAGGGACATGCGGGGTGCATCTTCGATCTTGCATTTTATCTTCACATTTTCAAACAGTCCATTTATATTTTCCAACGGGGCTATACATTTGGGTGAAGTTTTTTTCTTGCCTGAGTAGCCTTGTTTCACTGCCCCCCCCCAAAAAATCAACCATATTATATTATTATTATCTAGTGTTCGGCGAAATAACAACACAATATCAAATACAGGTAGCCTAGTCAAATAATTAGCATCCAATCACATTAAAAGTTACTCTCTCACGGGAATTCTACTAACGGTCCGTATGTAGCTAAACGTAGCTGCTGCTCATGTTGGTATCTGTACTGATGGCGCAAAAGCCATGACAGGGAGACATATTGGAGTGGTAACGCACGTGCAAGCAGTTGCTCCCGACGCCACTTTGGTACACTGCAGCATCCACGGAGAGGCTCTTGCTGCCAAGGGAATGCCTGACAGCTTGAAAGACATTTGGGACACTATGTGAAAATGGTTAACTTTTTTAAAGCTAGGCCCCTGAACTCTCGTGTATTTTCTGCACTATGCAATGATATGGGCAGCGACCATGTAATGCTTTTACAACATACAGAAGTGCGCTGGTTATCAAGGGGCAAAGTATTGAGACTTTTTTTAAATTGAGAGATGAGCTTTTGAGACAAATTTTCACTTGTCTGACCGCTTGCATGATGACGAGTTTCTCACACGACTGGCCTATCTGGGTGATGCTTTTTCTCACCTGAATGATCTGAATCTAGGATTACAGGGACTCTCCACAACTATATTTAATGTGTGAAACAAAATTGAGGCTATGATTAAGAAGTTGGAGCTCTTGAACTCAAGCTTACGTCAAATGTGATATAGCAAAGAACCTGAGTGAGTTGGGTGCGCAATTACACAGGTACTTTCCCGAAACGGATGACAAAAACAACTGGATTTGTTATCCCTTTCAACCACGTACCTATGTGAGAGTGGATTCTCAGCCCTCACTAGCATGAAAACTAAATACAAGCATAGACTGTGTGTGGAAAATTATTTAAGACAGACTCTCTCCTATACAACCCAACATTGCAGAGATATGTGCATCCTTTCAAGCACAACCTTCTCAATAACCTGTAAGTTATTCACAATTTTCGATGAACAAATAAGGTTTTATATGTAAGATGGCTAAATAAAGAGCAAAATGATTGATTATTATTTGTGCCCTGGTCCTATAAGAGCTTGTCACTTCCCACACGCCGGGTTGTTTATTTATTTTACCTTTATTTAACCAGGTAGGCACGTTGAGAAAAAGTTCTCATTCACAATTTCGACCTGGCCAATACAAAGCAAAGCAGTTCGACACATACAACAACACAGAGTTACACATGGAGTAAAACAAACACAGTCAATAATACAGTAGACAAATAAGTCTATATGCAAGTGAGGTGAGATAAGGGAGGTAAAGGCAACAAAAAAAAGGCCATGGTGGTGAAGTAAATACAATATAGCATGTAAAACACTGGAATGGTTGATTTGCAATGGAAGAATGTGCAAAGTAGATATAGAAATAATGGGGTGCAAAGGAGCAAACTAATTAAATAAATACAGTAGGGAAAGAGGTAGTTGTTTGGGCTAAATTATAGATGGGCTATGTACAGGTGCAGTAATCTGTGAGCTGCTCTGATAGCTGGTGCTTAAAGCTAGTGAGGGAGATAAGTGTTTCCAGTTGCAGAGATGTTTGTAGTTCGTTCCAGTCATTGGCAGCAGAGAATTGGAAGGAGAGGTGGCCAAAGGAAGAATCGGTTTGTTTGTTGTGAAAAAACCTCACACTCATTATTATGTTTAATAAATATATTGTATAGTGTGTGTGGCAGGCGGCTTACAATGATGGCAAAAAAACAACATTTGAGAGTGCGCTGACCCTGGTGCTAGAGGGGGTAGGCAGCTGGAGGTTGAATGTTTGAAGGGGTACGGGACTATAAAATGTTTGAGAATCCCTACCTTACAGTATGCAAAACAAATGCCCAGGGCCAATCGGCTATTGACTGCTACCTTTATTTAACTAGGCAAGTCAGTTAAGAACAAATTCTTATTTACAATGATGGCTTAACACGGCCAAATCTGGACGAAGCTGGGCCAATTGTGCGCCGCCCTATGGGAATCCCAATCACGGCTGTATGTGATACAGCCTGGATAGCCCGGCAGTATTGATGAGTTTATCAATTAAAATGCAAGACTGTTTATGGATAAAACAAGTTTTCAGAATTGTATGTATTGTTAATCTGTATGTTATGTATTGATAATCTGGACCGTCCATGAATGAACGTCATTGCTGATTAGCGTTCATGGTTTATTCAACCAGGTTTGATGCCAAAGCGAGGAAAAGGCATCGAGCAGCTCTGCCTTCTCATGCAAGTAGCCAACTCAAGCTCTTGCAGACAGCAACCACTCAGCCTTCTTGTGCAAGGGAGGGGCTTCGGGTTGCATGATGTAATCTCTTTGAAAATGTTTTTTTGCAATTGCTGAATTCCAATAGATGGCAGCATAAGACCACTAATGAGATTTCATATGACCAGTTCTCCCTGAATACACCCCCCCCCCACTCACAGAGCAACTCACAAACACTTTTTTCTGTCCCTTCCACACAGCTAACTCAAGAGGAAGGACCAAAACACCCTTTTAACAGATTACTGTGAATTACTATGATGATGATTAACGTTTATTATTACCTATTTTCATGCTCATGTTTTGAAATTATACTTGATTACTATTTCAATAATCCTGAACATTAATTCAGTCACCTCTGGTCGAGAAATGTATTGTTCTAGAACATTTGTCAAATTCATCAACCGGCTTCGAGACGTTCTGCCTTCTCGCACAAGTAGCTAACTGTTAAGCAATGGGTGACCCTTTTAGAAAATCATGGGACATATAGTATTTAGTTGCATGCTATTTTATGTCAATCATATTGCTGCTCATAGCCTAAATTATAACTGATTCTTTGTGATCTTATACTGCCATCTATTGGAAATTTTTAGCAATTAAAAGTTATTAATTTGCATAAAGACATTGGTGAGGCAGCCGAAAAATAAAGGGTATTTTTCTTAGTAATTCCCGAGATCAGTCTCAACCCTGCCCCACGCCAATTTCTGGACTTTCACATAGTGGTTACTAGGTCACACCCAATTCAAACCACATTTTAAAAAAATAAAACAAATGTGGCTTCTTTATCAAGTGTCCTGCTTTGCAATAATAAATATCCTAAAATAACTAATAACAAAAAAACAGCAAAATGCTTACATAGGTTTTGATTTTGTTTTTTAAATAACAATTGAAATGCTATAATGGTATTTAATAACAATATTAGTTCTAAAATATTTTCTATAAATGTTCTAGGTTATCCCTATTGTATAATCCTAACCCTAAAATTAGGGGTTAAGGCTAAAATAGGTGAAACCTATGGTTGAGGCTAATATAGGTTAAGCGTGGGATCAGGTTTTTTAAGGCAAAAAAACAGCTAGCTCTTGCTCCTCCCTGTGGCCTTCTGTGGGTACTACATAACATAATCTGAGGTAGCAACTGCTTCAGATCTACAAATCAATGAGCTACACCTATCCATTTGATTTGCAACTCAGTGAACCTGCTCAGCATTCGCTCAATTCAATGTCTATGAATGAACAAGGCAATCAAACAAGCTAAGCAGAATCTCAATTCAACGCCTCAGACACAAGAGGTATGTGGCAGGGTCTACAGTCAATCACGGATTACAAAAAGAGAACCAGCACCGTCACGGACCAGGATGTCTTGCTCCCAGGCAGACTAAATAACTTTTTTGCCCGCTTTGAGGACAATACAGTGCCACTGACACTGCCCACAACTAAAACACTGCAGCCGACGTGAGGAAAACATTTAAACGTGTCAACCCTCGCAAGGCTGCAGGCCCAGACGGCATCCCCAGCCGCGCCCTCAGAGCATGCGCAGACCAGCTGGCTGGTGTGTTTACGGACATATTCAATCAATCCCTATCCCAGTCTGTTGTTCCCACATGCTTCAAGAGGGCCACCATTGTTCCTGTTCGCAAGAAAACGAAGGTAACTGAGCTAAATGACTACCGCCCCGTAGCACTCACTTCCGTCATCATGAAGTGCTTTGAAAGACTAGTCAAGGACCATATCACCTCCACCCTACCTGACACCCTAGACCCACTCCAATTTGCTTACCGCCCAAATAGGTCCACAGACGATGCAATCTCAACCACACTGTACACTGCCCTAACCCATCTGGACAAGAGGAATACCTATGTGAGAATGCTATTCATCGACTACAGCTCGGCATTTAACACCATAGTGCCCTCCAAGCTCGTCATCAAGCTCGAGACCCTGGGTCTCGACCCTGCCCTGTGCAACTGGGTACTGGACTTCCTGACGGGCCGCCCCCAGGTGGTGAGTGTAGGCAACAACATCTCCACACCGCTGATCCTCAACACTGGGGCCCCACAATGGTGCGTTCTGAGCCCTCTCCTGTACTCCCTGTTCACCCACGACTGCGTGGCCACACACGCCTCCAACTCAATCATCAAGTTTGCGGACGACACAACAGTGGTAGGCTTGATTACCAACAACAACGAGACGGCCTACAGGGAGGAGGTGAGGGCCCTCGGAGTGTGGTGTCAGGAAAATAACCTCACACTCAACGTCAACAAAACTAAGGAGATGATTGTGGAATTCAGGAAACAGCAGAGGGAACACCCCCCTATCCACATCGATGGAACAGTAGTGGAGAGGGTAGTAAGTTTTAAATTCCTCGACGTACACGTCACAGACAAACTAAATTGGTCCACCCACACAGACAGCATCGTGAAGAAGGCGCAGCAGCGCCACTTCAACCTCAGGAGGCCGAAGAAATTTGGCTTATCACCAAAAGCACTCACAAACTTCTACAGATGCACAATCGAGAGCATCCTGCCGGGCTGTATCACCGCCTGGTACGGCAACTGCTCCGCCCACAACCATAAGGCTCTCCAGAGGGTAGTGAGGTCTGCACAACGCATCACCGGGGGCAAACTACCTGCCCTCCAGGACACCTACACCATCAAGGACAGCAACCACCCGAGCCACTGCCTGTTCACCCCGCTATCATCCAGAAGGCGAGGTCAGTACAAGTGCATCAAAGCTGGGACCGAGAGACTGAAAAACAGCTTATATCTCAAGGCCATCAGACTGTTAAACAGCCACCACTAACATTGAGTGGCTGCTGCCAATACACTGCCTCAACTCCAGCGACTTTAATAATGGGAATTGATGTAAAATATATCACTAGCCACTTTAAACAATGCTACCTAATATAATGTTCCCTACATTATTCATCTCATATGTATACGTATATACTGTACTCTATATCATCTACTGCATCCTTATGTAATACATGTATCACTAGCCACTTTAACTATGCCACTTTGTTTACATACTCATCTCATATGAATATACTGCACTCAATACCATCTACTGTATCTTGCCTATGCCGCTCTGTACCATCACTCATTCATATATCTTTATGTACATATTCTTTATCCCCTTACACTTGTGTCTATAAGGTAGTAGTTTTGGAATTGTTAGCCAGATTAATTGTTGGTTATTACTGCATTGTCGGAACTAGAAGCACAAGCATTTCGTTACACTCGCACTAACATCTGCTAACCATGTGTATGTGACAAATACAATTTGATTTTATTTTATTTAATTTGAGTAGGACGTTCGGGAAAAGGTCGTTGGTGCCAAGGTGCTCACTTCCAACACACCGACAGTGTCATTGCGTTTTGGTACCCCAGCATTACAGTCATAAAAACGCTGCGTTTTCCTTGCAGCATTGCGTTGCACATGCAGTGCATTCGGCGTGGTCAATGCGAAAACGGCTTGACAGAAAGGGCAGCAGAAGGTGAATGTTGAACTTTTGTTGCATACATATGCAGATGATGCTGTGTACTATTTTGCGCAATGATGCTGTCGGTGTCTGAAGCTTAGTCTAACAACATTGTAGCTCAATGTAGAATACTGCCGTTGTCACGGGCGTTGTAAACTCTGTTTCAAGCAGTAGTGATAATGTGGTTACTTATAGCTTATTACAAGGTCCAGCGTTCAATACCAAGCTGCTTGTTATCATGAACATCATGACAGGTAGGTAGCTAGCGTTAGCTGGCTTAACTGTTGATGAGAAACCAACACCAACGGGCTAACGTTAGTGAACACCATAGTTACGGTACATGCTTTAGCAAAAACTAATTACACCATTCCTGCTGCTACAAAAGATTTAGCCAACTAGTATCTGGCAAAAGCGATTAAATCATTTATTCGATCGGCTAAGGAGAACGAGGCCTTCGCTGCCTATCGAATAAGACATTGACAAGCTTGCATAATACCGCGCAAGCAAGCTTAGTTTAATATTAAGATATCACCAAAACACCAATTGGTGGTAAACTGTCATTACACGGCGCGATACAATTAGAAAACTAGATCACGAGACAGTTAACTGGGCCTGCTGGCTAGCAGCAGTTCGCTTTTGGGATTTATTGGCTAGCTGCAAGCTACTAGTACATTAATTCATTATGTACCGGTTAGCTAACTACGTTAACGTAGCTAGCTAGCTATTTCATGACCTCCGTTCCAGCTAACGTTATGTTGCTGGTTAGCTAACTACATACAACTGCTCAAAACAAACAACGAAATCCTTACCAGAAAAATCCATTTGGGAGCAAGTACAACAATGCAAAGCCTGCTAGAAACCATGAACCGAGGAGCCGTCTCTAGTTACCACAGCCACAGATTCAGATGGCCCGCTTACTCGACCAATCAGATGGAGTGTGTGATGCCGAACGCATTGCAACAGTTTAATGGTTTTGATATGATTTATTTCAGAAATTCTGACATTGATAAAGATGTAGTATATTTCATTCAACTGCTAATAATAGTAGGTACATTTCATATTCACAAATGCAAATGGTCTAATTCGAAACCTAACTTTTTTCACTTTATAAATTAATTTTAACAATATGGCACTACTTTAACTAAAATGAAAGACAATTAAAACATTGTTTAGGAATCCTGGCAATGTAAATTGTTTGCATGTGACTATTCCTCTTCTGTTTGTTGATAAAAATACAATTATAAAACAAAAGAAGATGCATTTGTTTTATCTAGTGATCCATCAATTATTTTGTTATTTATTATCTATAATAAAACCAACTGTTCTAACTGCAAAGTGGTAATCGGATGTCTTATTCAAACTCCGCTTGCAAGCTATTATGATTTGTATTTGTATGTATTATGGATCCCAAATTAGCTGCTTCCAAGGCAGCAGCTACTCTTACTGGGGTCCAGACAAATTAAGGCAGTTACACAATTTTAAAAACATTACAATACATGAATTACAGAATGCACAACACACTAAGTGTATGCCCTCAGGCCCCTACTCCACTATCACATATCTACAATGCAAAATCCATGTGTATGTGTGTATAGTGCATGTATGTGTCTCAAATCAAATTGTATTTGTCAAATGCGCCAAATACAACAGGTGCAGTAATTGGCAGTGAAATGCTTATTTACGAGCCCTTAACCAACAATAAAGCTTTAAGAAACAATAGAGAAGTAAAAAATTAAAATAACAAATAATTAAAGAGCAGCAGTAAAATAACAATAGCAAGGCTATATACAGGGGGGGAAGTACTGAGTCAATGTGCAGGGGCACAGGTTAGTCAAGGTAATTGAGGTAATATGTACATGTAGGTAGAGTTAAAGTGAATACGCATAGATAATAAACAGAGAGTAGCAACAGCATAAAATCACATTTATTTATATAGCCCTTCTTAGATCAGCTGATATCTCAAAGTGCTGTACAGAAACCCAGCCTAAAACCCCAAACAACAAGCAATGCAGGAGTAGAAGCACGGTGGTTAGGAAATACTCCCTAGAAAGGCCAAAACCTAGGAAGAAACCTAGAGAGGAACCGGGCTATGAGGAGCGGCCAGACCTCTTCTGGCTGTGCCGGATGGAGATTATAACAGAACATGGCCAAGATGTTCAAATGTTCACAAATGACCAGCATGGTCAAATAATAATAATCACAGTAGTTGTCGAAGGTGCAACAGGTCAGCACCTCAGGAGTAAATGTCAGTTGGTTTTTCATAGCCGATCATTGAGAGTATCTCCACCGCTCCTGCTGTCTCTAGAGAGTTGAAAACAGCAGGTCTGGGACAGGTAGCACGTCCGGTGAACCGGTCAGTGTTCCATAGCCGCAGGCAGAACAGTTGAAACTGGAGCAGCAGCACGGCCAGGTGGACTGGGGACAGCAAGGAGTCATCATGCCAGGTAGTCCTGAGGCATGGTCCTAGGGCTCAGGTCCTCCGAGAGAGGGAAAGAAAGAAATAGAGAAAGAGAGAATTAGAGAGAGCATACTTAAATGTACACAGGACACCGGATAAGACAGGAGAAATACTCCAGATAGACTGATCCTAACCCCCCAACACAAACTACTGCAGCATAAATACTGGACACTGTGACCCCATCCGATGATACCCCCAGACAGGGCCAAACAGGCAGGATATAACCCCACCCACTTTGCCAAAGCACAACCCCCACACCACTAGAGGGATATCTTCAACCACCAACTTACCATCCTGAGACAAGGCCGAGTATAGCCCACAAAGATCTCTGCCACGGCACAACCCAAGGGGGGGAGCCAACCCAGACAGGAAGACCACGTCAGTGACTCAACCCACTCAAGTGACGGCATGGAAGAGCACCAGTAAGCCAGTGACTCGGCCCTTGTACTAGGGTTAGAGGCAGAGAATCCCAGTGTAAACAGAGGAACCGGCCAGTCAGAGACAGCAAGGGCGGTTCGTTGCTCCAGTAAAAGAGGTGGTGGGGGGGGTGCAAATAGTCTGGGTAGACATTTGACTAGCTGTTCAGAATTCTTATGGGTTGGAGGTAGAAGCTGTTAAGAAGCGTTTTGGACCTAGACTTGCCGCTCCGTATAGTCTATGACTATGGTGGATAGGGTCTATAACAATTTTTAGGCGATTCCTCTGACACCACCTGGTATAGAGGTCCAGGATGGCAGGAAGCATTGCCCCAGTGATGTACTGGGCTGTACGCACTACCCTCTGTAGTACCTTGCAGTCGGACCAAGCAGTTGCTGTACCAGGTTGTGATGCAACTGGTCAGGATGCTCTCGATGGTGTAGCTGTAGAACCTTTAGAGGATCTGAAGACCCATGCCAAATCATTTCAGTCTCTTGAGGGGGAATAGGCTTTGCCGTGCCCTCTTCAAAACTGTCTTAGTGTGTTTGGACCATGATAGTTGATTGGTGATGTGGACACCTTAAAACTTGAAGCTCTAAACCTGCTCCATTGCTGCTCCATCTATGCCCCGTTGATGAGAATCCAGTGCTCAGTCCTCCTTTTCCTGTAGTCAGTCAAGCAAGTGCAATCATCTCCTTTGTCTTGATCAGGTTGAGGGAGAAGTTGTTATCCTGGCACCACACGGCCAGGTCTCTGACCTCCTCCCTATAGGCTGTTTCATCATTGTCGGTGATCAGGCTTACCACAGTTGTGTCGTCGGAAATCTTAATGATGGCGTTAGAGTTGTTCCTGGCCATGCAGTCATGGGTGAACAGGGGGGTACTGAGCACGCACCCCTGAGGGGACCCCGTGTTGAGGATCAGCATGGCAGATGTGTTGTTACCTATCCTTACCACCTGGAGGAGGCCTGTCAGGAGGTCCAGGATCCAGTTGCAAAGGGAGATGTTTAGTCCCAGGGTCCTTAGCTTAGTAATGAGCTTTGACAAAACTATGCTGTTGAACGCTGAGCTGTAGCCAATGAATAGCATTCTAATGTAGGTGTACCTTTTGTCCAGGTGGGAAAGAATTGTGTGGAGTGCAATAGAGATTGCTTCATCTCTGGATCTGTTGGGGCGGTATGCAAATTAGAGTGGGTCTAGGGTTACAGGGATGATGGTGTTGATGTGAGCCATGACCAGCTTTTCAAAGCACTTTAATGGCTACAGACGTGAGTGCTACGGGTCAGAAGTAATTTAGGCAGGTTACCTTAGTGTTCTTAGGCACAGGGACTATAGTGGTTTGCTTGAAACATGTTGATATTACAGACTCTGTCATGGACAGGTTGGAAATGTCAGTGAAGACACTTGTCAATTGCCAACGCATGCCCAGGAATACACGTCCTGGTAATCCGTCTGGCCCTGCGGCCTTGTGAACGTTGACCTGTTTAAAGGTATTACCTATGTCAGCTACGTAGAGCGTGAACACACAGTCATCCGAAACAGTTGATTCTCTTGTGTCACTGGACAGCTCACGGCTGTGCTTTCCTTTGTGGTAATAGTAATAGTTTGCAAGCCCTGCCACATCCAACGAGTGCCGGAGCCTGTGTAGTACGATACAATCTTAGTCCTGTATTGACGCTTTGCCTGTTTGATGGTTCGTCGGAGGGCGTAGCTGGATTTCTTATAAGCGTCCGGGTTAGAGTCCCACTTCTTGAAAGCTGCAGCTCCACCCTTTAGCTCAGTGTGAATGTTGCCAGTAATCCATAACTTGTGGTTGGGAAATGTACGAACGGTCACTGCTGGGATGACTCCATCGATGCACTTATTCATGAAGCCAGTGACTGATGTGGTGTACTCCTCAATGCTATCGGAAAAATCCCGGAATGCATTCCAGTCTGTGCTAGCAAAACAGTCCTGTAGCTTAGAGTCTGCGTCATCTGATCACTTCTTTAGTGAATGAGTCACTGGTTCTTCCTGCTTTAATTTTTGCTTGTAAGCGAGAATCATGAGGATAGAATTATGGTCAGATTTGGGCGAGGAGAGCTTTGTACACGTCTCTGTGTGTAGAGTTTTTTTTCCTCCGGTTGCACTTTTAACATGCTGTCACAAATGAGTTAAAACAGAGTTGATTGCATTAAAGTCCCCAGGCCACAAGGAGCACCGCCTCTGGATGAGCGTTTTCCTGTTTGCTTATGACCGTTTACAGCTCATTGAGTGCGGTCTTGGTGACAGCATCGGTTTGTGGTGGTAAATGTACAGCTATGAAAAATATAGATGAAAACTCTCTAGGTGTGGTCTACAGCTTATCATGAGATACTCTATCTCAGGTGAGCAACACTTTGAGTATTCCTTAATATTAGATTTCGTGCACCGGCTGTTGTTTACAAATATACACAGACCGCCACCCCTTGTCTTACCAGAGTCAGCTGTTCTATCTTGCCCTGGCAGCGTAACCCCCGCCAGCTGTATGTTATCCGCGTTGTCTTTTAGCCACAACTCGGTGAAAGATAAGATATTACAGTTTGTTATGTCCCGTTGGTATGATATTCATGATCGTAGCTCGTCTTTTTTGTTATGCAATGATTTTACGTTGGCTAATAGGACTGATGGTAGAGGCAGATTACCCACTAGACGTCGGATCACCCCGACCTTCGTCCCCGATATCTCAGTTTCTTTCTCATGCAAATGGGCCTTGTCGGGTGTTTGTAGTAAATCCTTCGTGGACGACTCGTTAAATAAAAAAATCTTTGTCCAGTACGAGGTGGGTAATCGCTGTCCTGATATCCAGAAGCTATTTTTGGTCATACGAGACGTTGGCAGAAACATTATGTACAAAATAAGTTACAAAAAATGCGAAATAACACACACAATAGTACAATTGCTTAGGAGTCCTTAAAACGCCACCCATCTCCTCCGGCGCCATTCTAATCACCTGTGCCTATGTTTGTGTTGCTTCACAGTCCCCACTGTTCCATAAGGTGTATTTTTATCTGGTTTTAAATCAGTTACCTGATGTGGAATAGAGTTCCATGTAGTCATGGCTCTATATGGTACTGTGTTTAGTTAAGGGAGGGGGATTGGATGGAAAGTTAGAGGAGGGTGAAAAGATTAATACCTTGAACACACCGACTGTTTTATTTTGTTTTGGTACACCAGAAGTACTTCCATTTCCAATGGAACGCTGCGTTTGCCTTTCAGCATTGCGTTGCAGAGGCAGTTGCATTGCGGTGCATATGTTGGATTTATCGAAAGTATGCATCAAATTGTATGCATAGACTTGACAGAAAGTAGCAAAATGTGATAGTTGAACTTTTGTAGCACACATATCCAGTACAGAAAGTGAGATTACTTAACAAAAAAGATCAGACAGTTGAATTTCTTTTAATGTTTTATTCATTTATTTGACAAGTAGTATACATATTATTTATTGTGACAGCCTATAATATAATTTCCCTAAAAAATGCATAGTTTTGGAGCGAAATGCAATAATAAATAATATAGATAGTAGAGAGTAGGCTATTTCAACAATGAGACCAGGTTGAGGAAGGTGGTCTTGGTCGTGCTGTTGGACTGGCACCAGCACCACCGAAAGCGCGCATCTGTGTGGGTCTACAGATGGTTGAATTCCCGAAAACAGGCAGGGGAGTTCCACTGACTCATTCAAGAGTTTCGACTGTTTGGAGAGGAAATCCAAAGCTACTTTCGTCTGGACCGAAGCAAGTTCGATCACCTGCTCTAGATGGTTGGATCCAGGATCGCCCGGATGGATACCAACTACCGGGAGTCCATCAGCCGAGTTGAACGCCTGCGATTTGTCGCCGGTAAGCTAAATTCAAAGCCTTTGATACCATAACTGATTGATATTAGATATATTTTATGTGTAACCTAGCTAGCTAAAGGGCTCTCTAGTTAATAGCCCCTATGTGACATCAGATGTATTTTTACAGAATGTTAGTTTAAAATCATTTTTAAAATTATTAAATGTTAAGTTACCAAATGAAAAGAACGTTAGGGTGCCTTCTGCCCTGATGAAGGTAGGGTAGTTTTCTCCAGGACCACTTGTTGTTCAAAACAGTTAGTCATTCATTACATTCTTATTGAAATCATGTACACCTTTAGAAAAAAAGTAAAAGTGGTAGAACTCTTTTGAGTTCCTAGTAGAATCATTTGGGGAAAAGGTTCTACGTGGATCCCAATAGGGTTATACCTGGAACCAAAAAGGATTCTTCAAAGGGTTCTCCTATGGGGACAGCCAGAGAACTCTTTTAGGTTCTAGATATCATCTTTTTAAGAGTAGAGTCATCCTTGTCTAGTTTATTGGTACAGTCATAGACTGAGGTAGCTATATGAGTAAATATAATATTGTATTTGTATTTATTATGGATCCAAGGCAGCAGCTACTTTTCCTGGGGTCCGGCAAAATAAAGACAGTTATACAATTTTAAAACATTACAGTACATTCATATCAGATTTCACAACACACTAAGTGTGTGCCCTGAGGCCCCTACTCCACTACCACATATCTACGACACAAAATCCATGTGTACGTGTGTGTATAGTACGTATGTTATTGTGTGTGTGTATGTGTATGTGTATGTGTCTGTGCCTATGTTTGTGTTACTTCACAGTCACTGCTATAGCATAAGGTGTATTTGTATCTGTTTTTTAAAATCTGATTCTACTGCTGCATCAGTTACCTGATGTGGAATAGAGTTTCATGTAGTCATGGATCTATGTAGTACTGTGCACCTCCCATAGTCTGTTCTGGACTTGGGGATTGTGAAGAGACCTTTAGTGGCATGTCTTGTGGGGTATGTATGGGTGTCAGAACTGTGTGCTAGTAGCTTAAACAGACAGCTCAGTGCATTCAGCATGTCAATACCGCTCACAAATACAAGTTGTGATGAAGTCAATCTCTCCTCCACTTCGAGCCAGGAGAGATTGACATGCATATTATTATTCTTTGTGGACATACAAGGTTCAGCCATGCTGAGCCAATTGCAATTTTCCTAAGTCCCTGTTTGTGGCACCTGACCACACCACTGAACCGTAGACCAGGTGTGACAAAACTAGGACCTGCCTTGTTGATAGTGTGTGGATTCCATCTACCGTTTTCATTACGTTGATGTCGGTGCTTACGGCAATGTAAGTGATGGCGGGACCCCCCGGGAGTCTGCCTTTGGCCAGGCACTTCAGGATGGCACCCTGGAGAGTCCACCACCTGTATTACTCCATGGGCTGAAGACCTGGGACCCATTCCCAATGTCTTTGTTGGCGACGAGGTCTTCCCTTTGAAACCCAACCCCATGAGGCCCTACGCTAGACGCCAGCTGCAATTGCCAAGGTCTGTAAGGATCTTCAACAAACGACTGTCTAGGGCAAGGTTAGTTGTTTAATGTGCCTTTGGGATTCTGGCAGCCCGGTGGAAAATGTATTGGAGAGTGCTTCGTCTCAGCCCCTCAAATGTCGATGTCTGCGTGAAGGTCACGTGTTCTCCACAACTACCTGCAGAGGGCATCTCATAGTCTCTCTTCAATTGGAAGTTATATTAAGTGACATTTTGGAGTAAAGACCACACCTTAACACCTTCCTTCTCCCATTAACATCCGTATTATACACACCTGGCATGGTACATCAGGTGAGCAAGAGCTCTAATTAAGGTTATATGACATACAGTTAGTATGATAACAATGGGAAAAGGTAACCTAGCGTTCATACAAATAGTACAGTTTACCACCATCTTCACTGGTCTGACAAAATGCAGGTGGAATAAAAAGAATTAGAACGAGAATGGGTTTTTACTTTCATCTTGTCTTAGATCTGCAATTGTGTAGAGAGGAAATAAGGAGATTAAGTCTAAATGAGACACTAATAAACAACTGAAACAATGACTATGAAACATTTTGAATTTAATAAGTACAGGAAAGACATGACAGGTGTGTGTTATAAAAATGTTTCAAAAAATTAAACAAGTATGTGTGCATGTCCAGTGGGGCAAAAAAGTATTTAGTCAGCCACCAATTGTGCAAGTTCTCCCACTTAAAAACATGAGAGAGGCCTGTAATTGTCATTATAGGTACACTTCAACTAAGACAGACAAAATTAGAAAAAAAATCCAGAAAATCACATTGTAGGATTTTTTATTAATTTATTTGCAAATTATGGTGGAAAATAAGTATTTGGTCACCTACAAACAAGCATGATTTCTGGCTCTCACAGACCTGTAACTTCTTCTTTAACCTGTTGAAGCTATGGGGGCGCTATTTCATTATTGGATTTTAAAAAACGTGCCCGTTTTAAGCGCAATATTTTGTCACAAAAAGATGCTCGACTATGCATATAATTGACAGCTTTGGAAAGAAAACACTGCCGTTTCCAAAACTGCAAAGATATTATCTGTGAGTGCCCCAGAACTATGGCACCTGTATGAACTTGTTATCAGTATAAAAGACCCCTGTCCACAACCTCAAACAGTCACACTCCAAACTCCACTATGGCCAAGAGCAAAGAGCTGTCAAAGGACACCAGAAACAAAATTGTAGACCTGCACCAGGCTGGGAAGACTGAATCTGCAAAAGGTAAGCAGCTTGGTTTGAAGAAATCAACTGTGGGAGCAATTATTAGGAAATGGAAGACATACAAGACCACTGATAATCTCCTTCGATCTGGGGCTCCACGCAAGATCTCACCCCGTGGGGTCAAAATGATCACAGGTGAGCAAAAATCCCAGAACCCCCCGGGGGACCTAGTGAATGACCTGCAGAGAGCTGGGACCAAAGTAACAAAGCCTCCCATCAGTAACACACTACGCCGCCAGGAACTCAAATCCTGCTGTGCCAGACATGTCACCCTGCTTAAGCCAGTACATGTCCAGGCTCGTCTGAAGTTTGCTAGAGAGCATTTGGATGATCCAGAAGAAGATTGGGAGAATGTCATATGGTCAGATGAAACCAAAATATAACTTTTTGGTAAAAACTCAACTCGTCGTGTTTGGAGGACAAAGAATGCTGAGTTGCATCCAAAGAACACCATACCTACTGTGAAGCATGCGGGTGGAAACATCATGCTTTGGGGCTGTTTTTCTGCAAAGGGACCAGGACGACTGATCCGTGTAAAGGAAAGAATGAATGGGGCCATGTATCGTGAGATTTTGAGTGAAAACCTCCTTCCATTAGCAAGGGCATTGAAGATGAAACGTTGCTGGGTCTTTCAGCATGACAGTGATCCCAAACACACCGCCCAAGCAATGAAGGAGTGGCTTCGTAAGAAGCATTTCAAGGTCATGGAGTGGCCTAGCCAGTCTCCAGATCTCAACCCTGTTGCCCAGCAACAGCCCCAAAACATCACTGCTCTAGAGGAGATCTGCATGGAGGAATGGGCCAGACAATTTCATTGACCCCCCCTTCTACGCTGCTTCTACTCTCTGTAAGGGAATACCCCCCTGTATTGGACAAAAATGAATGGGAAGTCATTGGCATCGGACAAACCATATACACATTGTCCAATACCACCCAATTCGGCGTTGATTCATGCAAAGTGTATTGCAAATGCCATATGGCAATTGCCAGTTGTAACACTTTAAAAATTCAACAGGTGGCGAATCCGCTCCACCATGGTTTTTCATATTGGAAATGTAACCCAAGTCAACTTCCAAAAGCAACATTTTGAAAAAATGATTTTTTTGTCAAAAACTTATCACCCCTTAAAAAAGTGCTTTCTGGACCGTTTTTTGAAATTCTTTCGATTTTTTGGTCAATTACACATGTGTAAGAACTGTATGAATATACTTTTGTCCAATTTTATTATCATTTTTTTTTTTACATGCGCATAAGTAATATGTTTTGTCCATTTTCAATATGATTTCATAGGAAGTCAAAAGTCAAAAGTCAAAAATGTCAAAAAAAAATTAAAAAACTTCACACACCCTTAAAAAAGTGCTTTCTGGACCGTTTTTCGAAATTCTTTCGAATTTTGTGTCAATTACACGCGTATAAGAACTGTATCAACATACATTTAGTTGTATTTAGTTGTATTTTATTATCATATTTTTTTTTTACTTGTGCATAAGGAATATGATTTGTCAATTTACAATATGATTTCATAGGAAGTCAAAAGTCAAAGTCAAAAGTCACTTTTTGGGGGGCCAAATGCCATAAGAAGTTTGACATGCTCAAAAATACTGCAGAAATGCAAAATTGACTGGCCTGATGAACACAGGATGGCCTGGCAGTGACAGTTGCTCCCTTCCAACACTTGTTGTGTTGACTTCATCATGTCCATTTTGTGATGTTTTTTTCACTATAGAATCATATTGCAAATGCACGTGCATTTGCAATATGTTTCAATGGGCATTTACCATATGAAATTTGACATGCTCAAAAATGCTAAATTGATTGGCCTGGTGAACACAGGATGGCCGAGCAGTGATAGTTGTACCTTTCCATCACTCGTTGTGTTGATTTCATCATGTCTATTTGGTGATGTTTTTTTCACTATAGAATCATATTGCAAATGCACGTGCATTTGCAATATGTTTCAATGGGCATTTACCATATGAAATTTGACATGCTCAAAAATGCTAAATTGATTGGCCTGGTGAACACAGGATGGCCGAGCAGTGATAGTTGTACCTTTCCATCACTCGTTGTGTTGATTTCATCATGTCCATTTGTTTATGTTTTCTCACTTTTGCAAAGTCACTGTGCATTTGCAATATGGTTCAATGGGCATGTACCATCACGATTTTGTCATGCTATAAAAATCCTGCAGGAATGCAAAATGGACTGGCCTGATGAACACAGGATGGCCGAGCAGTGATAGTTGTACCTTTCCATCACTCATTGTGTTGATTTCATCATGTCCATTTGGTGATGTTTTTTCACTATAGAATCATATTGCAAATGCACGTGCATTGTTGTGCAACTGGTAACCCAAAAATAAAAATATGGTTGTAAATGCATTTACCAGGACTCCTATTGTCCATGCCCGCTATGGGAGTACCCTACTACGGCCCTCTATCTATGGGGGCTGTCCTGAGTGCTTTATGGACTATTTAAAATATTCCGATGGATACGCATTGTTGTGCAACTGGTGATTGAAAATAGGCACCTGGTAACCCAAAATTAAAAATATGGTTGTAAATGCATTTACCGGTCATTCTGATATTAATGCTCGCTATGGGAACACAGGATGGCCGGGCAGTGATAGTTGTTCCTTTCCATCACTCGTTGTGTTGATTTCATCATGTCCATTTTGTGATGTTTTTTCACTGTTGAATCATATTGCAAGTGCACGTGCATTTGCAATATGGTTCAATGGGCATTTACCATATGAAATTTGACATGCTCAAAAATCCTGCAGAAATGCAAAATTGACTGGCCAGATGAACTCGGGATGGCCTGGCAGTGATAGTTGCTCCTTTCCATCGCTCGTTGTGTTGACTTCATCATGTCTATTTTGTTGATGTATTTTCACTGTTGAATCATATTGCAAGTGTACATGCATTTGCAATATGGTTCAATGGGCATTTAGCATATGAAATTTGACATGCTCAAAAATGCTAAATTGACTGGCCTGATGAACACAGGATGGCCAAGCAGTGATAGTTGTACCTTTCCATCACTCGTTGTGTTGATTTCATCATGTCCATTTGTTTATGTTTTCTCACTTTTGCAAAGTCACTGTGCATTTGCAATATGGTTCAATGGGCAGGTACCATCACGAATTTGTCATGCTATAAAAATCCTGCAGGAATGTTAAATTGACTGGCCCGATGAACTCGGGATGGCTGGGCAGTGATTCTGGTTCATCTCATTGGCTCGTTAGGGTTGATTTCAGAATGTCACTTTGGTGATGGTACCTCACTGTTTAAACATATTGCAAATGGACAAGAGTCACCAGCAAGTCACTGTCCATCAGTCAATTAGATATCATTCTGACACCAAACTGATACTAAACCCACTTTTTCCAACTCGTTTAGAAGCCAACTATCACATACTTCAGAGCTGGCCCAAAATTCACATCGCCTTCGGTTCAAACCATAAAAAAAACATAAAACACGTAGTTACGTTCTAGCTGCGGGTCCATTTCTTGTGTTACGTGTAGGCCTAGCTGAGGCGACCCCGAATCCCAAGTTTCGGCTCGATCGGTCATTTGGTGTCCGAGCAAAACCCTAATAGTTTTTTTTCACTTTTTTCCATGACTTGCTACGGGGTCCTTGAATCAGCTATCGGACAGAAACGTTGGGGTCTGTCTATATGGGCCGAGACGGTCGCAAGGCACCTAGTCTTGCGACTCTGGGACATTTCTAAATGTCGTCATTTTCATGATGCAAAAATGAATTGAAATCATTGCAAATGTACGAGGCTGTTTCTCGGTCCGAGAACCTTCTAGAGCCACGTAACTCACGACGCACTATCGACCGGAGGTCTAGAACAGGATTCTAAAGTTTCGGAACTCTAGGTCTGACGGTTCTTTTTTAGCTCGAACAAAGCTAACTATTGCAGACACTGTCAGTCTCTATGCACCCCAATACTTCCCTCCTTACAAGTTGTGTGTCTGTGTGATTTAGTTTTCCTTTGAAATTTTATGGGAAAAATGACTGATTTACAGTTCATGGGGGTTGCCTAATCACATATATGAAGTTTTGTAAAAATCTGACTTTTTTAACCCCTCAAAACAGCCCAAGAGACACCAATTATGGCACTTCTGGTTGGCACAGGAAGCTATAAGTCAACACATATCCTCACTGGGGTATGCTTTTACAGAATCCTGAGTTTTAGTTCTTACGTTAAGAACTGACTGATTTACTCAGGGTTGAATGCACTGCGTCTATCAAACTGCAGGCAGGTTATGGATAAACACTTTTAGGGTGATTTTAACCACTTCCGGTTGGTCCAGGAAGCTTAGAATCAACACAGGTAGACCTCGTAGTGGCCTGATGGACTGTTACCAAAGACAGGTTCATACGCCATTCATAACCCATATAGTCTTCAGGTTGAATTTAGGGGTGCAGGCAATGTATTCCTATGGGGAGAGAAGTCAATTCAAACTCTTTGAAGTAAACACCTTCTTTGAACTATTAAGGGTTAATGCCACACGGTCAAGGTTAGGCTTGCACAGATCGGAAGGACCTTAGGAACATACCTGAGGTCGAATTGTGCTTCTCACCCTAACGGCTCTCTCACTGTCACCCAAAAGCAAATGACGTTGTGGGGCAGGCTTCATTTTGGGCCTACTTTTCTAATGGTGGCTGCGCTTAGACCGAGCGAGCTACGGTCAAGCGGGATATCTCTTTGAACTCAGCACGGCCTAGAGATTATGTTTATGCCGTTGCCTGCTCTCTGTGTCTTTGAGCACCGCACTTTTTATCTCCATCCTTGCTGTGTGTGTGTGAACTTTTCTTTGACATCTGTTGGGAGAAATGACTGATTTACAGTTCATGAGGGTTACCTAGTCACACATATGAAGTTTAGGAAAGATGTGACTTTTTTAACCCTTCAAAACAGACAGTGTGACCCAATTAAAGGCACTTCCGGTTGGCACAGGAAGCTATAAGTAAACACATGTCTTGATTGACATAGACACTTACAGAATCCTGAGTTTTAAGTCTTTAAGTTAAGAATTGACTGATCTACGATCTACACAGGGTTGAATGTAGTCATTTTCACCTTTGAAGGTTATGTACATCAAAACACCTTTTGGGTCAATTTAACCACTTCTGGTTGCTCCAGGAAGCTTAGAATCGACACAGGTAGACCTCATAGTGGTCTGATGGACTGTCATAGAAGACAGCTTCATAAGGCATTCATAACCCACATAGGCTTCAGGTTGAATTTAGAGGTGCAGGCAATGTATTCCTATGGGGAGAGAAGTCAATGCAAACTGTTTGATGTAAACACCTTCTTTTAACTGGTAAGGGTTAATGCCACACGGTCAAGGTTAGGCTTGTACGGATCGGGAGGACCTCAGGTACGTTCCTGAGGTCGAATTGTGCTTCTCACCTTAACGGTTCTCTCACTGTCACCCAAAAGCAAATTACATTGAGGGCCAGCCTTCATTTTGGGCCTACTTTTCTAATGGTCGCTGTGCTTAGACCGAGCGAGCTACGGTCAAGTGGGGCATCTTGTTGAACTTGGCACGGCCTAGACAATATGGAAATGCCATTGTAGGCTTTGTGTGTCTTTAAGCACCGCACTTTGTCACTCCATCCTTGCTGTGTTTGTGTTTCTGTGTGTGTGTGTGTGAGAGAGAGCTTTTCTTTGACATCTTTTGGGAGAAATTACTGATTTACAGTTCATGAGGGTTACCTAGTCACACATATGAAGTTTTAGAAAAATGTGACTTTTTTAACCCTTCAAAACAGACAGTGTGACCCAATTAAAGGCACTTCCGGTTGGCCCAGGAAGCTATAAATAAACTCATATCCTGATTGGAGTATGCCTTTACAGAATCCTGAGTTTTAAGTCTTTACGTTAAGAACTGAGTTATTTACGGAGGGTTTAGTGAGTGTGTGTTATTTCAGAAATCATAGAAAATCACAGAAATCTCGCAGAGCTCCGCAGCACACTTCAAAAAGATTCGTATGAACACCCTGCAACTGGATCTGTAACTGTTGTAAAAAAAACACCTATCTTTGAACATCACCAATCTGTCATTGTACGATTTTTCTTAAATGACGATAGATAAATGGCTGGTTCTTTTTTTATTGACACTGGAGGCTCCTTGACTTTGACGTGAAGTGGAAACATAATTTCTCTATTTTCATTTTGGACCTTTAATCCCAGAGAAATGGCCATAACCCAAAAACTTGAGGCCTAGACGCCATCTTGTTCGGGGCCAACTGCCCATTATGCCAAACCTACGCTCACCAAGTTTCGGCTTCGTCGTGATTCGTGATGTTTTATCCAATTGCAATATGATTGCTTATGCCCTCTTGTGGGATTTTCTGGGACAGCGGAAAAATGACCAAAATTTCATTATTTTATAAAACGGAAACCGAATGTCCGACAAAGTTAATTTGATGACTTCCCGGTAGGTCCGGCCCTGCCGCTCGGCCCGATGCCGTCCGCAAATTTTACAAACGTTTTCGGATGTCTAGTAAGGGACCGTACATTTGCAATAGGGCCATTCTAACCATACAGCAAATGTCAAAATGTTCCCTTAAGTTATGAAAGGACACCTGAATGTTCTCTGGATACCCCATAACACCAACACAATGTTTGAGCGAGTTTGATATGGTAGAATATGTATTTTAATACTGAACAAATAGCATTTAGGGATTGCGAATATGCAATAGCGCCGGAATTATCAAATTTTATTCTTAACTGAAATGCTTTGAAAAATAAATAAAAATTGCAGAGGCCTGTAGGTTTTCGGGAATGGGAGAATATTACAATACACACTGATTCTCAATATGCATTTGGAGAAGTTCATGATTTCGGTACATTGTGGTCACAACGGGGCATGTTAACAGCTACAGGATTAAAAATAAATAAAAATCAACATGAAGTAGAAGCATTATTAGAAGTGTGTCATACAGATAGAATAGCCATAGGGAATCGATGCGCAGACGAAAAGGCCAAGCCGTTTAGGAAAATACCAAGGCTGGGATTCTAAGTCTAAAGAGTTACAGCAGCAAACTAACAAGAAAGAAATATGGGAGTGGTTAGAACATGGGTGCCACATAGACAATGAGTGGTTATGGTGTAATACTACCACTGGATGGCCCGTAGCACCAAGCGGGATACTCTTTCTGAAATGTATCATGGACCAATATATCAATCGGCTGTGAACATGTATTCTCAGTTCAAGACGACGTGGTGGGGAAAGGGAATGTTGAGAACATTTCGGGACTGGGTTAAAAGATGTGTGATATGTGCCCAACACAATATTGCACCTACAATGTCTACTCCTACCCGATAGCAACCCCTGCTGGATGGACCTTTTACATCATTACAGATAGACTTTATTGGGCCACTCCCTAGAAGCAGGGGGAGGACTCTTGGTGGTGGTGGACAGATTCTCCAGATGGACAGAAGTATTTGCAACTTCTTAGCACAAACTTTAAGGGACGTGGTACCTAGATGGGGCTTATTCTGCACACTTGACACAAGGGACACATTTCACCTCTAAAGTGCTATAGGCTGTGTGTAAGGCTTTGGGAATCGAACATGCTTTTTATTGTTCATATAGGCCGCAAGTGGCAGGTATAACGGAGCGTCAGAATCGTTCGATTAAGGAGGAATTGGCAAAAACGTTGCGCACTGAAGGGAAACACTGGGTGGCAAATTTACCCATGGTACTGATGTCAATGAGGGTGTCAACTAACACCACCACAGGACTCACGCCACATGAAGTGGTAATGGGAGACTGATGAGAGTACCGGGAGTTGTTACTCACATTAGTGATATGGCAATAACATGTAATACTTGTGTTATCACTCTCTTAGGAACCCGAAAGAAGAAAATTAGAACGTCAAATGCTCCAGCTGAAAAGAGAAAGTCAAAAGCTCCAGCTGAAATGGAGAAAGTCAAAAGATCCAGCGGAAATGTCATTATCAGTTGTACGACGAGAGGGGGACTAAGAGTGTGCATAGTGTGATTATAGATCAGAGGCCATAAGTCTCGGAGGTGTAAACATACAAATCAACTGAGAATGTTAATCATGTTTAATTTTCTGTTCCATAATAAGTAATAAAAAATGGGTATAATGTTGAACGGTATGGAATTACTATTCAAAATGGAGTGACTGTTTTATTCTAGTTTGAAATACTTGCTATAATAGAAGTTAATTATTACATGTATAAGAAATGTATATGGTGGGGTCAATGGAGTGTGGATAAGTAATAGCGGTATGGATGTTACTGAGTGAGGAAAAAGGCACTCACTTGGTTGCGGTCAGTGGATTAGGGAGGAGTGAGAAATGTGGGCCGAGGTCAGGTCAGATGAAGTGCGAAGGAACAGTTTTATTACACACATCACGTAATGCTGTTGGGGCTAGGGGGCAGCATTTTCACTTTTGGATGTAAGGCATGCCCATAGTAAACTGCCTCCTACTCTTTCCCAGATGGGAATATATGCATATTATTATTACCAGTGGATAGAAAACACTCTGAAGTTTCTAAAACTGTTTGAATTATGTCTGTGAGTATAACAGAACTCATATGGCAGACAAAAACCTGAGAAGAAATCCAAACAGGAAGTGAGAACTCGATTTTGAAAACAGTGCCAATTGAAGTCCATTTTAGATATGGATGTGCATGCACTTCCTAGGGCTTCCACAAGATGTCACCGTCTTTAGATTCTGGTTGTATGATTTTACTATAAAGGAGGGGTTCATAATAGCTCATTGAGTGAGTGGTCTGGCAGAAAGCCTCGGTCTCATAGCCCGCGGTCACGAGAGAGTGTCTTCCCGTTCCAATGCTTTTCTTCAGACAATGAAATTGTCCGGTTGGAATCTCATTGCTGATTAATGTTTAAAACATCCTAAATATGGATTGCATACATCATTTGACTTGTTTCTACGACCTGTAACGGAACTTTTTGAGTTTTTGAGTTTTTGCTCGTGCTTTTTGAGGATTGAATGCTGGGCTGAACATGCTAACAACACGTGGCTAAATTATGGGCTTTATGGAACAAATCAGTCATTTATTGTCGAACTGGGATTCCTGGAACTGCCTTCTGATGAAGATATTCAAAGGTAAGTGAATATTTATAGTGTTTTTTTTGTAGCTTCTGTTGACGCCAAAATGGCGGCTATTTCTTTGGCTAATTTTGGTTCTGAGCGCCATTCTCAGCTTATTCTTTTTCTGTAAAGTTTTTTGAAATCTGACACAGCGGTTGCATAGCGGATACGTTTATCTTTAATTCTGTGAATAACACTTGCATCTTTTATCAATGTTTATTATGAGTATTTCAGCAAAATCACCGGATGTTTTGGAATCAAAACATTACTGCATGTAACTCGCCAATTTAAACTGAGATTTTTATATATATATGCACATTATTGAACAAAACACTCAATACATGTATAACATGATGTCCTATGAGTGTCATCTGATGGAGATAATCAAAGGTTAGTGATTCATTTTATCTATATTTCTGTTTTTGTGACTATCTTTGTCTGTGAAAAATGTCTGTGTGTTTTTTTGAATTTGGTGGTGATCTAACAAAAATATATGTTGTGTTTTCACTGTAAAACATTTAAAAAATTGGACACGATGGGTAGATGAACAAGATGTTTATCTTTCATTTGTTGTATTGGACTTGTTAATGTGTGAAAGTTAAATATTTCTAAAGAATATTTTTGAATTTCCCGCGCCACCTTTTCAGCTGAATGGGTGGGCGTGTTCCCTTTGGAGGACTCCTAGCCACAACAACTTCCTGCCTAGCAACAGAGATGCATCGGCTCTCTAGATGTACAAGGTGGAGACTCCGCCTAATAGGAGGGTATAAATACTTCTGCTTGTCGAAATGTGACTTTGTTTTTTAATCTTTGACCCATTGGGTGAATAAACTTGGTTTAAGCTTTGACTAGTTGTCCATTAGTTTTTAACTCGGTCAGAACCAAACATTGGTGATTCAAAAAAGGGAAAATGGAAAAGGAAAACATGACCCTGCCAACTATTAATCCGAATTAAAAAATATCACCACACCATTCCACTATTTTAACGTTATGTAATCCTACACCAGGCTGACGAGAAGACAGAACAATACCATTCCACACCACCTGTAACTCTTCTGCAGTAAAATCTCGTAAGCTGCCACCACATATTTTTTCTGTCATGTCTATGAACGCTGAAACACCAACCTTACTGAAGCACATATTATTCCTGTCACGTTCTGTCCATCGTTCGTATGTGTTTTCCTTGTTTTAGTGTTGGTCAGGACGTGAGCTGGGTGGGCATTCTATGTTGTGTGTCTGGTTTGTCTATTTCTATGTTTGGCCTGATATGGTTCTCAATCAGAGGCAGGTGTTAGTCATTGTCTCTGATTGAGAACCATATTTAGGTGGCCTGTTTTGTGTTGGGTTTTGTGGGTGATTGTTCCTGTCTCTGTGTTTGCACCAGATAGGACTGTTTAGGTTTTCACTTTTCTTGTTTTGTATAGTCTGTTCATGTATAGTCGTCTTTATTAAAAACATGAATAACCACCACGCTGCATTTTGGTCCGCCTCTCTTTCACCAGAAGAAAACCCTTACAATTCCAATCACTCTCTATTTTCCTTGGCCTTCTCACAGGGCTCCTCTCAGGATTCCTCGCCCTGTACAAATCTTCCTCTACTACTCTCTACATTGCCTCGGCATATGAAACCTTCTGTACTACTCTGATCCTGGCAACCTCAACCTGTGTTTCCCTTACCGGACACTTCTGATATCAGCACCATGGGTACAACTACAGTTAAAACCTTTTCCACCGATACTACACTATGCTTTCTCATGCCCTCCTGCACACTACTCACACCTAGGAACCTCCCTCCTTCACACTGCTGCTACATGACTATAAGCGTGGCACCTAAAACACCATAATGTCAATAGCTCTCATGGGATAACTGACTTTCTCGGGTAAAGACTTCGCATCAAAACTCAGCAGGACAGACAGTGTCTTCTCTGTTTCACTTCTGCTATCCACCGGGTCTGCATCGCACCAAACCGCAGGCGTCACATACTCCAGCTATCTTCAATTTCAGTTGATCTTCCTCAACACTTAATGTCACCCTAATCCAGAGAGCAAAGCAAGTAACAGTTCTTGTCCCTAGATGCGTGGTTTGGTAAATTACAATTATTTTGAACACGAATGTATCCTTAACAAAAACAATATTTTCAGTAACAGTTGCAAATACTGTAAATCAAATCAAATCAAATCAAATTTTATTTGTCGCAGATGTTAATGCGAGTGTAGCGAAATGCTTGTGCTTCTAGTTCCGACAATGCAGTGATAACCAACAAGTAATCTAACTAACAATTCCAAAACTACTGTCTTATACACAGTGTAAGGGGATAAAGAATATGTACATAAGGATATATGAATGAGTGATGGTACAGAGCAGCATACAGTAGATGGTATCGAGTACAGTATATACATATGAGATGAGTATGTAGACAAAGTAAACAAAGTGGCATAGTTAAAGTGGCTAGTGATACATGTATTACATAAGGATGCAGTCGATGATATAGAGTACAGTATATACGTATGCATATGAGATGAATAATGTAGGGTAAGTAACATTATATAAGGTAGCATTGTTTAAAGTGGCTAGTGATATATTTACATAATTTCCCATCAATTCCCATGATTAAAGTGGCTGGAGTTGGGTCAGTGTCAATGTCAGTGTGTTGGCAGCAGCCACTCAATGTTAGTGGTGGCTGTTTAACAGTCTGATGGCCTTGAGATAGAAGCTATTTTTCAGTCTCTCGGTCCCAGCTTTGATGCACCTGTACTGACCTCGCCTTCTGGATGATAGCGGGGTGAACAGGCAGTAGCTCGGGTGGTTGATGTCCTTGATGATCTTTATGGCCTTCCTGTAACATCGGGTGGTGTATGTGTCCTGGAGGGCAGGTAGTTTGCCCCCGGTGATGCGTTGTGCAGACCTCACTACCCTCTGGAGAGCCTCTGAGGGCGGCAGTTGCCGTACCAGGCGGTGATACAGCCCGCCAGGATGCTCTCGATTGTGCATATGTAGAAGTTTGTGAGTGCTTTTGGTGACAAGCCGAATTTTTTACATTTACATTTAAGTCATTTAGCAGACGCTCTTATCCAGAGCGACTTACAAATTGGTGCATACACCTTATGACATCCAGTGGAACAGCCACTTACAATAGTGCATCTAAATATTTTTAGGGGGGGGGGGTGAGGATTACTTACCCTATCCTAGGTATTCCTTGAAGAGGTGGGGTTTCAGGTGTCTCCGGAAGGTGGTGATTGACTCCGCTGTCCTGGCGTCGTGAGGGAGTGTGTTCCACCATTGGGGGGCCAGAGCAGCGAACAGTTTTGACTGGGCTGAGCGGGAACTGTACTTCCTCAGTGGTAGGGAGGCGAGCAGGCCAGAGGTGGATGAACGCAGTGCCCTTGTTTGGGTGTAGGGCCTGATCAGAGCCTGGAGGTACTGAGGTGCCGTTCCCCTCACAGCTCCGTAGGCAAGCACCATGGTCTTGTAGCGGATGCGAGCTTCAACTGGAAGCCAGTGGAGAGAGCGGAGGAGCGGGGTGACGTGAGAGAACTTGGGAAGGTTGAACACCAGACGGGCTGCGGCGTTCTGGATGAGTTGTAGGGGTTTAATGGCACAGGCAGGGAGCCCAGCCAACAGCGAGTTGCAGTAATCAAGACGGGAGATGACAAGTGCCTGGATTAGGACCTGCGCCGCTTCCTGTGTGAGGCAGGGTCGTACTCTGCGGATGTTGTAGAGCATGAACCTACAGGAACGGGACACCGCCTTGATGTTAGTTGAGATCACGCCAAGGTTCTTAGCGCTCTGGGAGGAGGACACAATGGAGTTGTCAACCGTGATGGCGAGATCATGGAACGGGCAGTCCTTCCCCGGGAGGAAGAGGAGCTCCGTCTTGCTGAGGTTCAGCTTGAGGTGGTGATCCGTCATCCACACTGATATGTCTGCCAGACATGCAGAGATGCGATTCGCCACCTGGTCATCAGAAGGGGGAAAGGAGAAGATTAATTGTGTGTCGTCTGCATAGCAATGATAGGAGAGACCATGTGAGGTTATGACAGAGCCAAGTGACTTGGTGTATAGCGAGAATAAGAGAGGGCCTAGAACAGAGCCCTGGGGGACACCAGTGGTGAGAGCGCGTGGTGAGGAGACAGATTCTCGCCACGCCACCTGGTAGGAGCGACCTGTCAGGTAGGACGCAATCAAGCGTGGGCCGCGCCGGAGATGCCCAACTCGGAGAGGGTGGAGAGGAGGATCTGATGGTTCACAGTATCGAAGGCAGCCGATAGGTCTAGAAGGATGAGAGCAGAGAGAGAGAGTTAGCTTTAGCAGTGCGGAGCGCCTCCGTGATACAGAGAAGAGCAGTCTCAGTTGAATGACTAGTCTCGAAACCTGACTGATTTGGATCAAGAAGGTCATTCTGAGAGAGATAGCGGTAGAGCTGGCCAAGGACGGCACGCTCAAGAGTTTTGGAGAGAAAGGAGAGAAGGGATACTGGTCTGTAGTTGTTGACATCGGAGGGATCGAGTGTAGGTTTTTTCAGAAGGGTGCAACTCTCGCTCTCTTGAAGACGGGAGGGACGTAGCCAGCGGTCAGGGATGAGTTGATGAGCGAGGTGAGGTAAGGGAGAAGGTCTCCGGAAATGGTCTGGAGAAGAGAGGAGGGGATAGGGTCAAGCGGGCAGGTTGTTGGGCGGCCGGCCGTCACAAGACGCGAGATTTCATCTGGAGAGAGAGGGGAGAAAGAGGTCAGAGCATAGGGTAGGGCAGTGTGAGCAGAACCAGCGGTGTCGTTTGACTTAGCAAACGAGGATCGGATGTCGTCGACCTTCTTTTCAAAATGGTTGACGAAGTCATCTGCAGAGAGGGGGGAGGATTCAGGAGGGAGGAGAAGGTGGCAAAGAGCTTCCTAGGGTTAGAGGCAGATGCTTGGAATATAGAACGGTAGAAAGTGGCTTTAGCAGCAGAGACAGAGGAGGAAAATGTAGAGAGGAGGGAGTGAAAGGATGCCAGGTCCGCAGGAGGCGGAGTTTTCCTCCATTTCCGCTCGGCTGCCCGGAGCCCTGTTCTGTGAGCTCGCAATGAGTCGTCGAGCCACGGAGCGGGGGGGAGGACCGAGCCGGCCTGGAGGATAGGGGACATAGAGAGTCAAAGGATGCAGAAAGGGAGGAGAGGAGGGTTGAGGAGGCAGAATCAGGAGATAGGTTGGAGAAAGTTTGAGCAGAGGGAAGAGATGATAGGATGGAAGAGGAGAGAGTAGCGGGGGAGAGAGAGCGAAGGTTGGGACGGCGCGATACCATCCAGTAGGGGCAGTGTGGGAAGTGTTGGATGAGAGCGAGAGGGAAAAGGATACAAGGTAGTGGTCGGAGACTTGGAGGGAGTTGCAATGAGGTTAGTGGAAGAACAGCATCTAGTAAAGATGAGGTCAAGCGTATTGCCTGCCTTGTGAGTAGGGGGAAGGTGAGAGGGTGAGGTCAAAAGAGGAGAGGAGTGGAAAGAAGGAGGCAGAGAGGAATGAGTCAAAGGTAGACGTGGGGAGGTTAAAGTCGCCCAGAACTGTGAGAGGTGAGCCGTCCTCAGGAAAGGAGCTTATCAAGGCATCAAGCTCATTGATGAACTCTCCGAGGGAACCTGGAGGGCGATAAATGATAAGGATGTTAAGCTTGAAAGGGCTGGTAACTGTGACAGCATGGAATTCAAAGGAGGCGATAGACAGATGGGTAAGGGAGAAAGAGAGAAAGACCACTTGGGAGAGATGAGGATCCCGGTGCCACCACCCCGCTGACCAGAAGCTCTCGGGGTGTGCGAGAACACGTGGGCGGACGAGGAGAGAGCAGTAGGAGTAGCAGTGTTATCTGTGGTGATCCATGTTTCCGTCAGTGCCAAGAAGTCAAGGGACTGGAGGGAGGCATAGGCTGAGATGAACTCTGCCTTGTTGGCCGCAGATCGGCAGTTCCAGAGGCTACCGGAGACCTGGAACTCCCGTGGGTCGTACGCGCTGGGACCACCAGATTAGGGTGGCCGCGGCCACTCGGTGTGGAGCGTTTGTATGGTCTGTGCAGAGAGGAGAGAACAGGGATAGACAGACACATAGTTGACAGGCTACAGAAAAGGCTACGCTAATGCAAGGAGATTGGAATGACAAGTGGACTACACGTCTCGAATGTTCAGAAAGTTAAGCTTACGTAGCAAGAATCTTATTGACTAAAATGATTAAAATGATACAGTACTGCTGAAGTAGGCTAGCTGGCAGTAGCTGCGTTGTTGACACTACACTAATCAAGTCGTTCCGTTGAGTGTAATAGTTTCTACAGTGCTACTATTCGGGGGCTAGCTGGCTAGCTAGCAGTGTTGTTTACGTTACGATGCGTTAAAAGAACGACAATAGCTGGCTAGCTAACCTAGGAAATCGCTCTAGACTACACAATTATCTTTGAAACAAAGACGGCTATGTAGCTAGCTGTGTAGCTAGCTACGATCAAACAAATCAAACCGTTGTACTGTAATGAAATGAAATGAAAATGTGATACTACCTGACCGGGTTGTTGAATTCTAATCAGTAGACGTGTGTGTGGTGACGTTGGCTAGCTGTTAGCTGTTAGCTGTTGGCTAGCTAGCAGAGTCTCCTACGTTAAGGACGACAAATAGCTGGCTAGCGAACCTCAGTGAATTAAGATAATCACTCCAAGACTACACACACTAAACTACACAATTATCTTGGAAACAAAGACAGCTATGTAGCTAGCTAACACTAAACTAATCAAGTCGTTCAGTTGAGTGAATAGCACTACAGTGATGCTAATCTGTGTGCGTTAGCTAGCGTTTGCTAGCTCCTGGGCGAATAGCAGTGAAGGCTACGTTAGGGCGACGAAATACGATAATTATGCAATTATCTCTGATACAAGCTATGTAGCTAGCTAAGAAGAATTGCTAAGATTAGACAAATCAACCGTTGTACTATAATGAAATGTAATGAAAAAGTTATACAACCTGCAGAGCGAAGTGCGAATGCGACCGCTCGCTCCAACCCGGAAGTCCCAGACAGCCTCCTGAGGTTGAAGAGGCGCTGCTGCGCCTTCTTCACGACGCTGTCAGTGTGAGTGGACCAATTCAGTTTGTCTGTGATGTGTATGCCGAGGAACTTAAAACTTGCTACCCTCTCCACTACTGTTCCATCGATGTGGATAGGGGGGTGTTCCCTCTGCTGTTTCCTGAAGTCCACAATCATCTCCTTAGTTTTGTTGACGTTGAGTGTGAGGTTATTTTCCTGACACCACACTCCGAGGGCCCTCACCTCCTCCCTGTAGGCCGTCTCGTCGTTGTTGGTAATCAAGCCTACCACTGTTGTGTTGTCCGCAAACTTGATGATTGAGTTGGAGGCGTGCGTGGCCACGCAGTCGTGGGTGAACAGGGAGTACAGGAGAGGGCTCAGAACGCACCCTTGTGGGGCCCCCATGTTGAGGATCAGCGGGGAGGAGATGTTGTTGCCTACCCTCACCACCTGGGGGCGGCCCGTCAGGAAGTCCAGTACCCAATTGCACAGGGCGGGGTCAAGACCCAGGGTCTCGAGCTTGATGACGAGCTTGGAGGGTACTATGGTGTTGAATGCCGAGCTGTAGTCGATGAACAGCATTCTCACATAGGTATTCCTCTTGTCCAGGTGGGTTAGGGCAGTGTGCAGTGTGGTTGAGATTGCATCGTCTGTGGACCTATTTGGGCGGTAAGCAAATTAGAGTGGGTCGAGGGTGTCAGGTAGGGTGGAGGTGATATGGTCCTTGACTAGTCTCTCAAAGCACTTCATGATGACGGAAGTGAGTGCTACGGGCGGTAGTCGTTTAGCTCAGTTACCTTAGCTTTCTTGGGAACAGGAACAATGGTGGCCCTCTTGAAGCATGTGGGAACAGCAGACTGGTATAGGGATTGATTGAATATGTCCGTAAACACACCGGCCAGCTGGTCTGCGCATGCTCTGAGGGCGCGGCTGGGGATGCCATCTGGGCCTGCAGCCTTGCGAGGGTTAACATGTTTAAATGTCTTACTCACCTCGGCTGCAGTGAAGGAGAGACCGCATGTTTTCGTTTCAGGCCGTGTCAGTGGCACTGTATTGTCCTCAAAGTGGGCAAAAAAATTATTTAGTCTGCCTGGGAGCAAGACATCCTGGTCCGTGACTGGGCTGGGTTTCTTCTTGTAGTCCGTGATTGACTGTAGACCCTGCCACATGCCTCTTGTGTCTGAGCCGTTGAATTGAGATTCTACTTTGTCTCTGTACTGACGCTTAGCTTGTTTAATAGCCTTGCGGAGGGAATAGCTGCACTGTTTGTATTCGGTCATGTTACCAGACACCTTGCCATGATTAAAAGCAGTGGTTCGCGCTTTCAGTTTCACGCGAATGCTGCTAACAATCCACGGTTTCTGGTTAGGGAATGTTTTTATCGTTGCTCTGGGAACGACATCTTCAACGCACGTTCTAATGAACTCGCATACCGAATCAGCGTATTCGTCAATATTTTTATCTGACGCAATACGAAACATGTCCCAGTCCACGTGATGGAAGCAGTCTTGGAGTGTGGAGTCAGCTTGGTCGGACCAGCGTTGGACAGACCTCAGCGTGGGAGCCTCTTGTTTAAGTTTCTGTCTGTAGGCAGGGATCAACAAAATGGAGTCGTGGTCAGCTTTTCCGAAAGGGGGGCGGGGCAGGGCCTTATATGCGTCGCGGAAGTTAGAGTAACAATGATCCAAGGTTTTACCACCCCTGGTTGCGCAATCGATATGCTGATAAAATTTAGGGAGTCTTGTTTTCAGATTAGCTTTGTTAAAATCCCCAGCTACAATGAATGCAGCCTCCGGATAAATGGTTTCCAGTTTGCAAAGAGTTAAATAAAGTTTGTTCAGAGCCATCGATGTGTCTGCTTGAGGGGGGATATATACGGCTGTGATTATAATCGAAGAGAATTCTCTTGGTAGATAATGCGGTCTACATTTGATTGTGAGGAATTCTAAATCAGGTGAACAGAAGGATTTGAGTTCCTGTATGTTTCTTTGATCACACCATGTCTCGTTAGTCATGAGGCATACGCCCCCGCCACTCTTCTTACCAGAAAGATGTTTGTTTCTGTCGGCGCGATGCGTGGAGAAACCCGTTGGCTGCACCACCACGGATAGCGTCTCTCCAGTGAGCCATGTTTCCGTGAAGCAGAGAACGTTACAGTCTCTGATGTCCCTCTGGAATGCTACCCTTGCTCGGATTTCATCAACCTTGTTGTCAAGAGACTGGACATTGGCAAGAAGAATGCTAGGGAGTGGTGCACGATGTGCCCGTGTCCGGAGTCTGACCAGAAGACCGCTACGTTTCCCTCTGTATTTGCTATGACTGTGATGTGTTTATTTTTTTCAACCTTGGTTGAATGCACTGACTGACTGTAAGTTGCTAAGGACAAGAGCGGCCGCTAAATTACCTAAATGTAAAAAGGACTTTCTAAGAACACGTCGCTGCATGGGTAATATACTGTAAATTACATTACAGCAACATTTTTGGTACTGTAAAATGGATTACAGTAGCTCTACTCTACAATAAATTACACATTTCTGCCAGTAAGTTACTGTAGATTTTACAGGAAATTTTCAGTGTACCAAAATCAATGTTTTTATGTACTACGACCCTCAATTTGATCCAGATACCACCCCCCACCACCAATTACTACACAAACAAACTCATGCACTCATACAAGAATACACATTGAAAAGTATACACATGCACAGTCACATTGAAATGAGATTGGCATTCATAAACCCTTTGAAACCATTCGAAAACAGAGGAATGTGATTTTCAAAATAAAAGTCGCAATAGAAAACACATTTACTTAGGCCGGGAATCAATACGATAAATTGTTCAACGGTTAACGTATTACCTTTTCCCGTTTATTATTATGTTATCTGGTGGTTATTACATTATCAGGTGAGTAGCAAACTTTTTTGATTAATAACGTCAACCGATCATCTAATAGCATACTAAAATCTATGTTTTTATGTATTATGTCCTTTATTTTGATGTACATGGAATAGTCCCAAAAGTGTAGAACCCATCAATCTGGCACGCCAGGCAGACCAAAGGAAATGCTCAAAGTATTTCAAATGATATTGAACCAAGATTTGGAATGCACCAGGGCAATTGGTGTCATATTAAATTAAAGTAACCTTGCTGGAAACCTTTCATTAGCTACTCAAGCTAACATCTTGGCTTAAGCTCAGCAGAGTCTATCAAAGTATTTTAGTGCGCAGAATTAACCTCGTCAGTAACACCAGCAACTATCCAATTCAATCCAACCAGATATTTCTACTACAAAATAACTTGTAACACTGTGATGAAAACAGGCCTTTTGTGTAGATTACATGTGATTGATGTTGTATTAATGTGGTATGAGGGTTATCATGAATGATGCCGTATTAAAACATGTATGAAGGGGTTATTCATTATTTAATAAAGGTCTAATGAATGCATTATAGTGTACCCCCTTTTGTGTTGCCAAAATACACCCACACATACAGGGTGTGCATGTGTATAATGGAAACATGTATTTTTGTTGTCACGTGCCCAACCCCATGACACACCAAACTCAAGAATACAGTTTTCACATACAATCACTTCCTGGAACTGTGTTTGAACATACCAGTAGCAGAACAACAATGATCAAATAAAAATTTTAAATATATTTTTTTCCCACTTTAGTGTGTGTGCTGAGTGTATTTAAACTTGGGATATCCCTTTTCAACAGGAAGATAACATAAAAATTGTTGTATGTCTCTAAATACATTTGCAAAATGACTGGTAATTTTCTAAAATTTGTACCTGGATTGCATATCTTAGACCCACTTTTGCAAAACTTTAAATACAATTGTAAAGTGTTTTGTTCACAGAACTTTGTTTTCATTAGAAGAGGTTGTGTTCACTGTTTCTGGAAATCAGTAAATACTACTACACATCAGTAGTCAATCAGGTATAATATAGGGAAAGATCTAGGCAACGGGGACTTTCGATTTCTATGATTTTTTTTACAACACTGTGGACATGCAGAGATACATATAATGAAGTTGGATTACTTCTACGTATCTTTGGGTTACTCCTAAATGTACATATGTCTGATCTTAATTTGAGCCAGTTTCACACAGCAGGAAAATATTCCTGCAGCAACAAGAAATGTGAATTAAAATTAATGAAAAGTTTGTGGTCATGCACACATCCCTAAAAACATACTGTAGGTGCTGGGCTAATGAAGAATTCTAGTGTGGAACAAGAAGGTCTGCACACTGTTAAAGCTCCCAATTCACCACTTTATTGACCATGCTTTGATCCGAAACGAAGATCTGGTTCGGATGAAAACATCAATAAAGCGGTGCAGTGGGAGCTTTAACAGTGTGTGGGCCTTCTTGTTCTATACGATTATAAGTAATGAACATTTTTGAGGGGTTGATACATTTTTTGTTCGGGCATGTCAAGTCTGACATTTTAAAGTGGGAATGACATTTTAGATGTGTTTTTAAACCATGAATACACTTCATGTTTACATTTCAAATTCATGTAAGAAGAGAATGATCAAATTAAGATAGGGCATCTGTAAGTCATCGTCTTCAACATTGTGGCCTTCCATTACAAAGCTTTGCTTTGGTGTGGTTGAGGCCGATACATTCATATCTGTTGTGTTCCTCTGCTGTATTCACCATTCCTTATTTGTATTGGGGATTGTGTTTATGCTTGTGTGTTTAGAAACCTTTTTTGATACCTAAAGAGGTTAAAGTAGCAGGCCAGTAACTGGAAGGTTGCCGGTTTGAATCCAAGGACTGACAGGAATAATCTGCCAGGTGTGAGCAAATACTAATATACAATGATTACAAGAGAATGCCACCATCCTGCGATGTCAATGAGAAAGTATGGCCATGAATACACATTAGATATGGCAAAATGTATAGAATTGCAAGAAAATACGCATTAAACCTGCAACATTCTGTCCACCAACAACAGGTGTGTGGACAGTTTATGTCATGAACAGTGCTTGTGCCCATAGAAATAGACGTGGCATGTGCAGATGTTCCCCAATGCTGGAAGGGGTGCCCCGAGTGAAACAGTTTGCTGTAGCATGTTACACCCAAAGGAACATTTTGAAACATGTATCAACCATGTTTTACTATTGGATTAACTGGGCGTTACCTAAATGTAGAATTTATGATTATGTTGTGTTTTTATGATTATTTTAGATTAATGGTTGTGTGGTGAAAGACATCTCCAGACAATATGAATTCACAAGAAAAGGTTCTGAATATATGACTTGTTGTGTTACAAGTGTTAACCAGCTGGAGGCAGGGCTTTCTCCTATAGAGCTCCATTTTTATGGAACGGTCTGCCTACCCATGTCAGAGACGCAAACTCGGTCTCAACCTTTAAGTCTTTAATGAAGACTCATCTCTTCAGTGGGTCATATGATTGAGTGTAGTCTGGCCCAGGAGTGGGAAGGTGAACGGAACGGCTCTGGAGCAACGAACCGCCCTTGCTGTCTCTGCCTGGCCGGTTCCCCTCTTTCCACTGGGATTCTCTGCCTCTAACCCTATTACAGGGGCTGAGTCACTGGCTTACTGGGGCTCTCTCATGCCGTCCCTGGAAGGGGTGCGTCACCTGAGTGGGTTGATTCACGGATGTTTTCATCCTGTCTGGGTTGGCACCCCCTCTTGGGTTGTGCCATGGCGGAGATCTTTGTGGGCTATACTCAGCCTTGTCTTAGGATGGTAGGTTGGTGGTTGAAGATATCCCTCTAGTGGTGTGGGGGCTGTGTTTTGGCAAAGTGGGTGGGGTTATATCCTTCCTGTTTGGCCCTGTCCGGGGGTGTCCTCGGATGGGGCCACAGTGTCTCCTGACCCCTTCTGTCTCAGCCTCCAGTATTTATGCTGCAGTAGTTTGTGTCAGGGGGCTAGGGTCAGTTTGTTATATCTGGAGTACTTCTCCTGTCCTATCCGGTGTCCTGTGTGAATTTAAGTATGCTCTCTCTAATTCTCTCTTTCGGAAGACCTGAGCCCTAGGACCATGCCTCAGGACTACCTGGCATGATTACTCCTTGCTGTCCCCAGTCCACCTGGCCGTGCTGCTGCTCCAGTTTCAACTGTTCTGCCTGTGATTATTATTATTTGACCATGCTGGTCATTTATGAACATTTGAACATCTTGGCCATGTTCTGTTATAATCGCCACCCCACATAGCCTGGTTCCTCTCTAGGTTTCCTCTCTAGGTTTCTTCCTAGGTTTTGGCCTTTCTAGGGAGTTTTTCCTAGCCACCGTGCTTCTACACCTACATTGCTTGCCGTTTGGGGTTTTAGGCTGGGTTTCTGTACAGCACTTTGAGATATCAGCTGATGTACGAAGGGCTGTATAAATACATTTGATTTGATATTCAGTTTTCACTGCTTTCTTTGATTAAAGTTATGGACACTTACCACGCTGCATCTTGGTCCGATCCTTACTCCTCTTCAGATGAAGAGGAGATCTGCCGTTACAGAAACACCCACCAACCAAGGACCAAGCAGCACACACCGTGCGTTTCTATGACTGTGCATGTGTGTAGCCTACATTTCAATGAGTGCTTGTGAATTTCTTGCGTATTACTGTATGATGTGCATGAGTATGCTTTGTCGTGTCTTTGGCAACATTAAAGGTGAAGACTGTTATTTTATCAAATCAATTCTCTGTAATTATTACGGGATTAAACTACTTGTGTAACTTTAATTAACTAGGAAGTCGGGGCACCATGGAAAATACAAAAATTATACAAAATGATACTTTTCCAAATATAACTCTTCAGATATTTTAATATCTGATCAATTAGTCTTCTATTAATGAACTGCATAAACAAACAGTAGATATTGGTTACTAACAATGGTAGGCAAGATTCCCTAGTGGGCTAAACCGATATGACGGCTTGGTGGACAAAGGGAAGGGGGTGTGGACTGAGAAAGAGCGGGAAAGACTAAATGGATTCATTACACAGTGTATAATTAAATACATTGAGATGCTAATCCTTCGGACATGAATGGCCGCTCATTAGAGAATAATTGCAAGTACATATTTAAGGTGTGTCATTGTTGTCTTCTCTTTTGGAATCCGGTCCGTCTGCTGGAGAGTTCATCCAAGTCTCTCTCTCTCTTTCTGTTTCCCTGGAGATCAGTCTTTTATGGTTTGAATGGATATTTCAGAGTACCATTCAGAAATGTTCATCCCAGGTTTACCAAATATCTATCTGCAGACTAGTAATTAGTATCTAAGATTTGCTCTTATTCTGTAGGGATCAATAGTCTCAGAGGTTAACGATTTCCAGCCGTGTAGCCAATGCTCAGCGTAGTATGGTTTTCTAGTCTTGGTACTCAAACCTTTGCCACCTCAGCTTACACTGAGGTATGCATGGTTTTAACTATTCGCAATCACAGCTCATTCTGTGGATTTGCTTAGCCTGAAGGGGCTTTTATTCGTAACAGTAGAAGAGGCCGGTTCCATGATGCCAGATCATGTCTGTGCTCACGGGGGCATGACCGCCGACTAATTAAACTTTACAGGGAATACAGTTCTCAAAAAATTTAAGGTTAACATCACATTACATAATTTTACAAATAGTTTCATATTAACTCATTCATTTTATACAAGAATTAGACGCAAACACCATTATTGAGAAATAAACACATTCCGAGATATAGTCATGTGTGTTTCATGTCCTTTGTGAGGTCACCAAATGAAACGCACTCAACAAAGCTGTCCCTTAAGTGTCCACGGATCCTTCCCACATTCTCACAAGTGGACATATAGTTTCATTTTTCCATTTTGGGGATTTAGGAGTTCGGCCATGTGAAATCCTTTGTTCACTTTGTGGTCTCTCTCTGCATGAAAAGGGAGAGAGAGTCTCCGCCAGGAATTTACGACCTGAGACACAACCTGGGTGAAGGAGAGAGTGAGAGAGGGGGAAGCCACGATCTACACCCAGAAAGGGCCACGTCATGACAGCTTGTTGGTGGTGTTATGTTTATCAAACTGAGGGAAATAGTACATAAAAACATTGATTTTGGTATTTTATTACACCAGTTAGAAGTAATTACATTATTCATCAAACCAGTTGTTACTTAATAACTACTGGTTGATGTAAAAATTTGTTAAATTAACCTTTCAACATTTTATTACATTAGCCGGCAAGTTATTACTTTAACCAGTTGTATTATTAGAGAGAATACAGTAGGCGGGACACGTCACACGTGTGATTTATGACCCTAATTTATGGTCCGGAAGTTACGCCCATATAAGTACATCCTGTCTGGAAGTTCTCACGGTATGAGTGAGGGCTTATGCCCATATAAGTACATCCTGTCAGGAAATTCTCA
This sequence comes from Oncorhynchus keta, assembly GCF_023373465.1. Lineage (NCBI taxonomy): Eukaryota > Metazoa > Chordata > Actinopteri > Salmoniformes > Salmonidae > Oncorhynchus > Oncorhynchus keta. The sequence continues at coordinate 36,478,171 of NC_068435.1, read as the reverse complement.
CGCTATAGAGTGAGTTCTTATTTATCCAGATAGTGCAACTGTTCCTTTGAAGTAAAGCTGTCATGATGATTGATGTGTAAGGACCTTGTTGAACTGGGGAATGTGTTTGAACATTTCAAAGACTATGGCCCCCCCCTATTGAAGTGAACTTAGGGCTGGGGTATTGAGGCAGCCTCAGTATAAGTAAGCGCTGTCAACACTACAAGCGACCTCGATAAACCACTAAACATGAAATTAAAATAAACCCAGAACATTAAATAATAAATTAAACATGTCTCCTATTGTAGGTGTACTTTGTGCCTCGTGTCAAGAGCACAATGACAAAAACATCAATAACTACTGGGTGATGTAATAACTTATTACATTTTTTTACATTAGCCGGCAAGTTATTACATTAACCAGTTTGATTATTAACAAAATTGAAAAACATTTAGAAAAGTTATTACATTAACTGTTATTCATTAGATCACCCTGACATAAAATGTGTAGTGTATTTGAAGTTGAAAAATTCTTCTGAAGTTTGTAATTTCCTTTGAAGTTTCAGACTTGATTTTCCCTTCCCGAAAAATGTATCAACACATTTATTACAATAATTCACATTTCCTGCAGGATTATTTCCGGTCTCAAAGTAAGATCCCATACTGTAACTAACTGCAATGTTGTTGAGCCATCCTCTGTTTTCAGTAATCACAGTGGTAAATCCCAGCAACAAATAAATATGTATTTGGGTTTATTTGGCTTTTCTATAACCAGCTAATTTTCTTGGGAACAGTAATATTTAGACAACATGATGCCAAGTGTGTTGTTTGTACATAAACAGCCACTCCTTTCCCTTTTTACAATATATCACACCTGAAAATATTTTAACCACAAATCTCAATGTCCTTATCCGAGACCGAATCAGTCAGCCAAGTCTCTGTTCGAACCAGAATATTAGGGATTGTGTCCTGCACCCAGATATGAGGAAGGTCCAACTGAGATACAAACAAAGACACAGCCAGGAGTACACTCAGACTAGCTTGGAACATAGAGTAGCTTTTTTGTACCTCTTATCTGGGTGTTTGACAGTTTGTTGATAATTGTGAGACCTCTGTTGTTTTGAAACAAGACTCTGTACACTGTTTCGGACTAGAAGGACAGACAGAGAGACATAGACAGAAAGAAAAGAGAGAGACACACAAAGCAATAAACACACAGACATTCAGTGTTGGAAGACAGCCATGGGAGTTGAGGAGCAGAGAGCTGGGGAGTTTTACGTGGAGAGGGATGTTATGAACGAGCTTTGCTTGGACAAGTTGGCCAGAAGACGGACTCACTCCACCAGACCTCTCCTGAAGGAACGGGTGAAAGATGCCCTCAGGTAAGATAGTAACATCCTACTGGGCAGAAACTGGTTGAATCAATGTTGTTTCAATGTAATTTGTCAACGTATTGTGATGTGGAATTTGGTAAAATACATTGGATTTGCAAAAGTCATCAATGTAGACTGATTTAGAGGGTGAAATTTCAACAATGGGATTATGTCATGGTAACCAATTTTCAACATAGACAAACCTTGCAAAAATGGGTCTCCACTTAAAAACTCTACATTCACTACTGCAATCGGAGTCATTTTAAAGGGTAGATTTAACAGAGCAAATGAAAAGTAAACATACCTTATCAATCATATCATCAATCATGCTTATTAGGCCCATGTCTTCAATAGCTATCATTTGAATTCAACCCAGGATTCAACAAAAAAAATGAAAATAGGCCTCTGGCTTCAAGCTTTTGTTGATTTCACATTTATTCTACAAGTTAATAATTAATATGTTGAATTCAAATCAAATCAAAGTTTATTTGTCACATGCTCCAAATACAAAAGGTGTAGGTAGACCTTACAGTGAAATGCTTACTTATAGGCTCTAACCAATAGTGCAAAAAAGGTGTTGAACAATAGGTGGGTAAAGAATAAAACAACAGGCTATATATAGTAGTGAGGCTATAAAAGCATTGAGGCTACATACAGACATCGGTTAGTCAGGCTGATTGAGGTAGTATGTACATGTAGTTATGGTTAAAGGGACTATGTATATATGATGAACAGAGAGCAGCAGTAGCATAAAAGAGTGGTTGGCGGGTGGTGGGTGGCGGGACACAATGCAGATAGCCCGTTAGTCAGGTTAGCCAATGTGCTGGGGCACTGGTTGGTCGGCCCGATTGAGGTAGTATGCATCCCGTAAAACTGCTGCCATTTCTTCTGGCACCATCTAACAAGTAATCTAACATTTTCCCAACAACTACCTAATACACACAAATCTAAAGGGATGGAATAAGAATATTTACATGTAAATATTTGGATCAGCAATGTCTGAGCAGCATAGGCAAGGTGCTATAGATGGTACAAGGTACAGTATATACATATAAGAGGAGTAATGTAAGATATGTTAACATTATTAAAGTGGCAATGTTTAAAGTGACTAGTGATCCATTTATTAAAGTGGCCAGTCTCTATGTAGGCAGCAGCCTTTCTGAGTTAGTGATTGCTGTTTAGCAGTCTGATGGCCTTGAGATAGAAGCAGTTTTTCAGTCTCTCGGTCCCAGCTTTAATGCCCCTGTACTGACCACGCCTTCTGGATGGTAGAAGGGTGAACAGGCAGTGGCTCAGGTGGTTGTTGTCCTTCATGATCTTTTTGGCCTGTGACATCGGGTGCTGTAGGTGTCTTGGAGGGCAGGTAGTCTGCCCAAAGTGATGTGTTGTGCAGACCGCACCACCCTCTGGATAGCCTTGCGGTTGAGGGCGGTGCAGTTGCCGTATAAGGTGGTGATACAGCCTGACAGGATGCTCTAGATTGTGCATCAGTAAAAGTTTGTCAGGGTTTTAGATAACAAGTCTCCTGAGTTTTAAGAGGCACTGTTGTTATCATGTGCCTTTTACCTAGGAGTGGCTTCCGTCTGGCCACTCTACCATAAAGGCCCGATTGTGCTGCAGAGATAATTGTCCTTCTGGTAGGTTCTCCACAGAGGAACTTTGGAGCTCTGTCAGAGTGACCATTGGAATACTTGGTCAAGGGCCCTGACCAAGGCCCTTCCCCCCGATTGGCCAGGAGGCCAGCTCTATGAAGAGTCTTGGTGGTTCCAAACATCTTCCATTTAAGAATGATGGAGGCCACTGTGTTCTTAGGGACCTTCAATGCTGCATAATTTTTTGGGGTCCCTTCCCCAGATCTGTGCCTCGAAGAAATCCTATCTCGGAGTTCTACGGTCAATTGCTTCGACCTCATGGCTTGGTATTTGCTCTGACATGCACTGTCAACTGTGGGACCTTATATAGACAGATGTGTGCCTTTCCAAGTCATGTCCAATCAATTGAATTCACCACTCCATTAAAGTTGTACAAACATCTCAAGGATGATCAATGGAAACAGGATGTATCTTAGATTAATCTCATGGCAAAGGGTCTAAATACTTAAGTAAAAACCTGTTTTCACTTTGTCATTATTGGGTATTGCGTGTAGATTGATGAGGAAAAATACATAATTTAATATATTTAAAAATAAAGCTGTGACATATCAAAATGTGAAACAGTCAAGGGGTTTGAATACTTTTCCGAATCCACTTTATATACTGAACAAAAATATAAAGGCAACATGGAAAAATTTCAAGATTTTACTGAGTTACAGTTTAAATAAAATAATTTGGCCCTAATCTATGGGTGCAGCCATGGGTGAGCCTGGGAGGGCATAAGCCCACCCACTTGGGAAAACTCCTCAGTTTCATCAGCTGTCCTGGTGGCTGGTCTCAGACGATCCTTCAGGTAACGTAGCCGGATGTGGAGGTCCTGGGCAGTCATGGTTACATGTGGTCTGCGGTTTTTAGCCTGGTATTGCCAAATTCTCTTAAACAACGTTGGAGGCAGCTTATTGTAGAGAAATGAACATTCAATTCTCTGACATCAGCTCTGTTGGACATTCCTGCAGTGAACATGCCATTTACACGCTCCCTCAAAACTTGAGACATCTGTGCAATTGTGTTGTGTTTCAAAATTGCACATGTTAGAGTATCTTTGTATTGTCCCCAGCACCTGTGTAATGATCATGATGTTTGTCCAGCTTCTTGAAATGCCACACCTGTCAGGTGGATGGATTACCTTGGCAAAGGATACATTTCTCACTAACAGGGATGTAAACAAATTTGTGCACAACAACGCATTTTATTGCGTATCTTTTGTTTCAAATCATGAAACATGGGAAGAACACATTACATGTTGAGTTAATCTTTTTGTATGCTGTACCAGTCAAAAGATTGGCCAAATCTACTCATTCAAGGGTTTTTCTTTATTTTTACTATTTTCTACATTGTAGAATAATAGTAAACTATAAAATAACAATCAAAGTGTTAGACAAATTCAAGTATATTGAATATTTGAGATTCTTCAAAGAAACCACCCTTTGATTGATGACAGCTTTGCACACACACTCTTGGCATTCTCTCAACCAGATACATGAAATGCTTACTTAGAGTACACTCCCTTAATGAGCAATGCAGTTTTAAGAAAAATATGAGGATCGGACCCTTTTTTTTTTTTTTTTTTTTTTTGCATTAAGTGTCATACCCAAATTTAACTGGTCGTGAAGCAAGGATATGCATATTATTGATTCAATTTGAAAGGAAACACTGAAGTTTGTGGAAATAGCGTGTTCCACAAGGTCACAATGTATTATTCCAGATTAGGCGCGATTTCACTGTAAAGCTACTTCAAATTGGACAGTGCAGTTAGATTAACAAGAATTTACGCTTTCTGCCCATATCAGATGTGTCTATCTCCTGGAAAATGTTGTTGTTACTTACACTATCTATCTTACTATTGTAACAGTATTTATTCAACCTTAAAATTAGAAAGACATCCATGGACACATTTGTCTTGAAGTTTACTGTAACTATAAATGTCCTCTTATGTAAATCTTAGAAAGCTGCATGTTCAAGATAGCATTCAAAGGTTGCAGGTCTGTGGAGATCACATTTGCTTTAATAATCTGCACAGAACTTTGTTGTGCTTTAAAATGGTTAAAAGCGCAGTGACACATTGGGAATTTATCAAACTTTTGGCTGTCTTTTTGAGTGTGTATTGAACAAAAATAAGCGCAACATGTAAGATGTTTCATGAGCTAATATAAAAGATTGCAGAAATGTTCCATAAGCACAAAAAGCATATTTTTCCAAAAATGTTGGACAAAATTGTTTACATTGCTGTTAGTGAGCATTTGTCCTTGGCCAAAATAATCCATCCACCTAACAGGTGTGGCATATCAAGAAGCTGATTAAACAGCATGTTCATCACACAGGTGCACCTTATGCTGGGGACAATAAAAGGCCACTCTAAAATGTCCAGTTTTGTACCACAACACAACGTTTTGAAGGAGCAATTGGCATGTTGACTGCTGAAATTTCCACCAAAGCTGTTGCCAGAGATTTTTATGTTAATTTCTCTACTATAAGCCACCTCAAATGTCGTTTTAGAGAATTTGGCTGTACATTCAATATTCAACAGCAGACAACGTGTAACCACGCCAGCCCAGCACCTCCTAATCGATTGTCTGAGACCAACCACCCAGACAGCTGATGAAACTGTGGGTTTGCATAACCAAAGAATTCTGTACAACCTGTCAGAAACTGCCTCAGGGAAGCTCATCTTCCTCACCAAGGTCTTGACCTGACTGCAGTTCGGCGTCGTAACTGATGGCCACAGGCACACTGGAGAGGTGTGCTCTTCATGGACGGCAGGGTAGCCTAGTGGTTAGAGTGTTGGACTAGTAACCAAAAGGTTGCAAGTTTGAATCCCCGAGCTGACAAGGGACAAATCTGTCGTTCTGCCCCTGAACAGGCAGTTAACCCACTGTTCCTAGGCCGTCATTGAAAATAAGAATTTGTTCATAACTGACTTGCCTAGTAAAATAAAGGTAAAATAAATAAAAAATGGATGGATCCCGGTTTGAACTGTACCGGGCAGATGGCCGACAGCATGTATGGTGTTGTGTGGGCGAGCTGATTGTGAACAGAGTGCCCCATGGTGGCGGTGGGGTTATGGTATGGGCAGGCATACGCTATGGACAACAATTGCATTTTATTCATGTCAGTTGTAATGCACAGAGATACTATGAGATCCTGAGGCCCATTGTCGTGCCATTCATCCGCTGCCATCACCTCATGTTTCAGCATGATAATGGACGGCCCCATGTTGCAAGGATCTGTACACAATTCGTGGAAGGTGTACGTGCCAGTTATTTTATGGCCTGCATACTCACCAGACATGTCATCCATTGAGCATGTTTAGGATGTTCTTGATCGATGTGTACAATAGCGTGTTCCACTTCCCGCCAATATCCAGCAACTTCGCACAGGAATTGAAGAGGAGTGGGACAACATTCCACAGGCAACAATCAACAGCCTGATAACTCTATGCAAAGGAGTCGCTGCATGAGCACGTGGGCATGATTTGAAAGCTTATTCTATTGCGGACATGGCTAGCTAAGTTATAAAATACAATCTTACAGTGGTAGGCTTTCAAAAGGCAATCCAGAGAAACAGATTGTAATTTTGTGCACATAGAATGGAGTCATGAGAGCATTCAAGTGACGTTTTCCGCAGCAAATCACAATAAGACAAACTCATGCTTATTCGGTTCAGGACAACCCAGTGTATAAGATCCTTGCAACTGTGGATTAAGCATAACAATCATAAACGTTGATACTGTAAATTAGATGAGTTTTCAAATATGGAAATGTGATGTAGGCATTTGCACTCATGGGTGTGTGGTTTGATTGTATGACATCAACACGGTCTTAATTAGAATCCTCAATGTCTCATCTTTTATAACACATCGACTCTTCTCAATGTACAGCATTTCCCTTACCCAGACAACAACAAATGTGCACAAGTAGCCCAATTAGTGGAAGGAATAGGGGCATCTTCTTGTTGCACGGTGCTCAAGTTTATAACAGCTGTCAGTCAAAACTCATACAGAGCTGTGAGGTGGAGAACTTGAATTCCTACGTCATGCATAGGATGTTACTGTACAGCTACTGCGTTCCAATTTAATCAATGAAAAAATGTGCCATTTTCAACCCGAATACAGGATGACAGGGAATGTGAGTGGAAAGGGCTACTTTCTGCAAATCTTTATTGGTTTTAGATTAAAAAGTATACGCAATCTAACACACAGTTCAGACACAGAATTTATGGTTAGTCAAACTGAATACAATTAAGAGCGGGTTTGAGAGTTTGTGTTGGTGTACTGATTGGTTTCATACAACCGCTCTCAACACTGCAGACTTCCTCGTTGGTTTTGGGTATGTCGATACAGGCATAACAGCAACTTCTTTCGTGTTTATTGCACTAAAAAGGCAAAGAAAGATGATTCACACACCTGTGCAGAAGTTAAAGCTGTAATATGTAACATTTCGCGCGACTTGATCAAATCACATAGAAACCTGAGTTATAGATCTGTCTTTCATGTTGAACACAAGTCTAATCTGCGGTCGATCTATTCTATGTGCACTATTTCTATGCTTCCCGTTTCGTTTTGACGTCATTTACTTTCGGTTTTGTACAGGAGCTTCAAACAGCTGAAAATATAATATTTTGGGTTATTGAAAAGGAATATCACAGCAGTTTAGATGGTTCAATGATTCTCAACACTATACATGGTTCATTGTGCCACAAACTCAATTTAGGCAAACTATTCGAATTTTAGTAACCAGGGAAATTGCACCTTCCATGTTTGAAAGAGTGAATATGATCAGTTTAATGTGTCTCGGTTAACGTAATATGTCTTCAGATTTCATAACTGTCACTAAGGAATCACAAAGAGTCTCCTCATACCTAAAATAAACTATAAGAATGTTAGAAATGGCGATATTACTGTGCAACATAGACATTCTATTTTCTCCTGAAATTGCTAAACAATTCGTAGGTTGATGTATGAATGTTTCAACATCTGTGTTGAGAAATCCGAGGACATGATTGTGGCTGTATCGCATTAGTGAAAACCAAGTCTGTTCTCAGGCCAGGTCTGCCAGTTTTGACTAGCAGAAGTGACTTTTTGTTTGGAGAACTAACGCTGCAGGTCAGAATAATTAACGTGGTTTGTTAGGAGAACAATGTGGCAGGTTAGGAGAATTATATTCAGGTTAGTAAAAGTTAACCCCGGTTAGGGTTAGCTGAAATGCTAAAATTGTCCCAGACGCATCTTGAACATATCTAGCTACAACCAGGCCTGCCCCGAAAACAGTCTTGGTTTCCACTAATGCGATGCTTCCATTGTGGTAGCAAAGCAAACTTTATTTAGAATTGTAAGACTAAGATAGAAATCTAAAGTGGTGCTTTTCCTTCAGCAAGCACACCTAATAAGATTATGTAAGAAATCGAGCGTGTTAAACACAGTTACATTAGTTTGTAAGATAGCAGTTACTTTAGGCTATTTACTGTCTTAAAAAAGTAATAGTCTCGTCTACCAGCCGGCTCTTCCTGTATCAAGACGTCTGGTTTTACAATGCCTCGGAACGGAACTTGACCAGGAGTCTATGGCAGAAGCGGCAAAAACAGTTGCTGCTTTTAAATGGCTGATCTCTAAGTTCATCACCATGTAGCTCAACCCATAGAACACGTATCAACTAGGCGGATGGTCGGGGGGGCCGGAACATAATTACAAGTCAATTTGACCGCAAGAATCGCAAACAGATATAATATTTGACTAAAGCATAATAATTTCAAAACTTTCTTGCATTTTTATATGATCATGTCACTCTGAGTGGGAATACTTGGGAACAGATTTCAAAAATGTAAATCACTGGAGCTGATATAGTCTTTTGTGTCTATTTGGGGAAACCTGCCTTACAACCTCCCCCGTACATTGTGGACTTTAAACCGCGAGCAGCGCAAGTGATTTATACAAAATCTGAGCATACACATCTTATTAATAGTTTGATATGCTCAAACTCAGAATCAATTGTGCTTTCCCAAAATAATATGGTCAATGTGATAGAACATTTATTTTAATAGTAGAATTTCATCTTTTTTCAAAATCCTATGTAGGCTTACTCCCTTTCCCGCCTCGATTGTAACTACAGCCCTATGGCACGGTGTTAACAGGCTCTATGTGCCACCAAAGGAGATGAAACCTGGTCCTGAATTGCCATCATGTGTGCTGGCTAATGTTCCAGCCAAGCTCTAAGACTCCTGGTTAGTTTAATTAGAAGTGTAAGAGATGGAATGGAACAACACCCTGCACTCAATGTGGCACTCAAGGAGCTGAGTTGCCTGCATGCCCTATTCAACACACAGCGGAAACACATCCGTTGTCACAAATGGATAACAAAAATGTATTATTATTTTCTCCACTTCTCCAACTCTTCCCCCTGGTCGCAGGTGTTCAGTGCCCAAGCTGAAGCGTTCTGTGCTGAGCTTTATACCTATCCTGTCATGGCTGCCTCGTTACTCAGTGAGACAAGACGCACTGGGAGACCTCATATCTGGCATAAGCGTTGGCATCATGCACCTGCCTATGGGTCTGTACCACCTCTACTGTTTGAACACACATACAGGGCCCAATCCTAACTTGAAATCAACAACACATGGTGGGAAAAGTACTAAATAGTCTTACCTGACCAAAATGTGTAGAAAATGACTTAAGTGAAAGTTAACCAGTTACTTGAGTAAAAGTCTAAACTATCTATTTTAAAATGTATTTACTGTAAGTTCAAAAGTACCAATTGTTTTCTTGAGTGTAAGTAAAGTTAAATGCTTATATTAAGCCAACCAGACAGCAGCATAAAAAAACAACAATCCGACATAATTTACAAATGAAGCATTTGTGTTTAGTGAGTTCGCCAGATCTGAGGCAGTAGGGATGTTATCTTGATAAGTGAATATATTGGACAGTTCATGTCCTGCTAACCATAAAACATGTTACCAGTTTTTTGGGGGGTGAAGGTAAATGTTTAAAAAGTACATTCTTTTTTTTAGGAATGTAGTTGAGGAAAAGTTGTGACAAATAGAAATATTAAAGTACAGATAGGCCTACCCATATAAATTACTTAAGTGGTACTTCACACCACTGAGTACTTAGTCACTTTAAGCCACTGCATGTAACCACATGTAAATCTTTCATTGATACCAATGCCTGAGGTACGTGAAAGCTTGATTTACACAAGTTGATCTCAAGTTAGTGTTGCATCTCTTTGGGCTGAGAATACTATATGATAACTATCTATTTTGTGAAGTCTATGAACACTGACATTTCTTTAATGTTTCCCCAGGTTTGGCCTATGCTCTGCTGGCCTCTGTGCCCCCAGTGTATGGCCTCTACACTTCCTTCTACCCTGTACTCATGTACTGCATCTTTGGCACCTCCAGACACATCTCCATAGGCAAGACAGAGTGTGGAAGGGGGGAAGGAGAAAGAGAGAGAATTTGAAAGTTGTAATCAAAGGAATATGCTAATGATTTCCCGACCATGATTTTGTGTGTGTAATGTGTGTGTGTTCCCTCAGGCACATTTGCTGTGACCAGCATCATGATAGGCACCACGACAGAGAGGCTGGCCCCAAACAGTAACTTCATGACTCTAAATGGAACCAATGGGACTCAAGTTCTCGATGTAGTAGCCCGTGATGCCTTAAGAGTACAGATAGCAGCCAGCACCACTTTTCTGAGTGGGATCTTTCTGTTTCTGCTGGGCATGATTCGGTTTGGTTTTGTGGTGACGTTCCTGTCAGATCCCCTGGTACGTGGTTACATGACAGGAGCAGGTATACAGGTGGTACTTTCCCAACTCCCAAGCCTCTTTGGGATCCGCGTTGGACGCTTCTCCGGGCCTCTGTCTCAGGTCTATGTGAGTGCACACAACAGATCCACACACAAACAGATGATTCACACGTACAAAAGTCGTAAATGTTTTCCAACTGCTGCATGTATGCAGAAACGCTCTCTCTCTCTCTAGCTCCTAATGGATATCTGTAGACATCTGCCAGAGACTAACATTGCGGCCGTGGTGGTAACTCTAGTGGCCTTGGCGGTCCTCATAGCGGTCAAAGAACTCAACATTTACTTTGAGAAGAAAATGCCCGTGCCCGTTCCAATAGAACTCATAACGGTAAGTCCTCTATACCAGGGTTAACCAAACTCGGTTATTTGAGTCAGCTGTGTAGTGCTAGGGAAAAAACAAACACATGGACCAAGTTTGGGAAACCCTGCTCTACATCTAACACCTCTGTTTATTTGTCATACAATCATCCTCAAGTCTTTTGCTCCTCATTCCTCTCTTTTGGTCTCTTGAACGACACGTCTAGTGAAAACCACTAGAGGGCAACATGTCACCTTGGCTGATAGGAGAGTAAGGCCAGAAAGTGGTTCATCCTATTTTCAGTTTAATTTTCCGTATTTGCACATAATTTTGTAATTTCATCAAGAGAAGTGTATGCGTCTCTCTGTGTGCATGTGCCCAGTTCATCACATTGATCCAATAAAATATGGTAAAATGATTAGTTGTGTTAAATAATCGGCCTGTTTTTGTGCATGGATTCCGAACACAGCAAAGCCACACAGGGTCTGATATAATGATTTACTCACAAATACACATGTACACAACAGGACAGGCGATGTTGTGTTATTGTGAGCATGGTAACTTATGTGTGTCCATGTGTGTGTTACAGATCATAGTAGCAACAGTTATCTCTTACTACTGCAAACTGCACAGCCTATACAATGTGGCCGTCATCGGACAGATCCCCAAAGGGTGAGTGTTTATGCGTTAGTGTTTGTGGGTGTTTAGGGGAGTTCTAAGGTCAGTTGAGTCCACAGGAGAAGAGGAGAGGGAAGATTGGTGATATGGTGTAGTTCATTGGGAAAGAGTCATCCTATTCACCTTGTTCTGGAACGTCAAAGTGATTGTGGCAATTGTGTTTCTATTTCCGGCAACATTTGTGCGACGCTAGCGCATGCAAAGTGGTACTTTTAGTTGAGAGCTTGATAGTTTTACACTGACAGAATCGCACAAAATCCTAAAATTGATCAACATGACAAGCATTATATGTTCAGTACAAGACTGTCTCAATAATTGGATGAAGAGACAATGTTTTGAACACCAATGTCGACACCTACGTCGATCTGAATGTACCTGTGGAGCCCCATGCGACCTGCATCCATCTCCTAAAGATGCAGAGTCTTTGCGGCTCTGGCTCAAAGCGTTGAACTTAAAGAAATCACCAAAACGTCCCTTTGTGTGCTCCTACAAGAAGCCTACAGTGGAGCATCCTTACCCCAAAAAATGGCTTGGCTACGATGCTCCACTGATGAAGAAGCATCGGGTGTTGGTCAGGCAGTCATCAGTGATAGGTAAGCCAAATGCTTGATCAGTTTGCCTGTGTCACACCCTGACCTTAGTATTCTTTGTTATTTTGGTTAGGTCAGGGTGTGACATGGGTGATGTATGTGTCTTGTCTGGGGGATGTACCCTATCTAGGTGTTTTTATAAGTCTATGGTTGCCTAGATTGGTTCTTAATTAGAGGCAGCTGTCTATCGTCGTCTCTGATTGGGAACCATATTTAGGCAGCCATATTCTTTGGGTATTTTGTGGGTGATTGTACCTGTTTCAGTGTGCCAGTGTTTAGTGTTCACGTTACGGGACTGTATCGTCTTTGTTCATTTTGTCGGTTTTTGTTCATTGTTTAAGTATTCCCATTAAATATGGATTATATTCACGCTGCATCTTGGTCCTCCTCTCTTTCACCCGAAGACAGTCGTTACAGCCTGTTTTCATTTAGTCTCTCCCTCTTACATTGCTCAACAACTCAATATTAAAAACTTCTTCAGGCTAGGGTCTATTTTTCTCCATGTTCTGTCTGACTGATGTGCCCAGAGTAAACTGCCTGTTACTCAAGCCCAGAAGCCAGGATATGCATATAATTGGTACCGTTGGATAGAAAACACTTTGAAGTTTGTAGAAATGTTAAAATAATGTATGAGACTATAACACGATATGGTAGGAGAAAATCCAAAGAAAAACCAACCGGAAATGTTTTGTTTTGAGAGCCAATGCTCTTTCAATGGAAAGCTATGGGTCCTATGCAATTCATATGCCTTTCACTAGATGTCAACAGTCTTTGTTCAAGGTTTCAGGCTTGTTTCTTCACAAACAAGGAAAAATGTTGAGTTTTAGTACTGGGAGTCAGAGTTGGAAATCAGTCTGTGCGCTCGCAACGAAGACGACGTGCACTTGCTAATTTTACTTTTCTCTTGAACATACTTCTTTCTTTATAAAATATTCTAGTTTAATTACATTTTAGGGTACCTGAGGATTTAGTAGAAATGTAGTTTGACTTTTTTAACAAAGTTTACCGGTAGCTTTTTGGATTCCTTTTTCTGCATGTTGATCGAGTGGATTACTTAATTCGATGGCGCCAACTAAACAGACTTTTTGGGATATAAAGAATAATTTTATCTAACAAAACGACTATGCATGTTGTAGCTGGGACCCTTGGGATTGTAAATCAGAGGAAGATGTTCAAAAAGTGAATATTTAATCGCTATTTGTGATTTTTCAAACCCTGTGCTGGTTGAAAAACATTTTGATGTGGGGCGCCGTCCTCAAACAATCGCATGGCATGCTTTCGCTGTAAAGCCGACAATGCAGTTAGATTAACAAGAATTTAAGCTTTTAAATGTTTACTATCCATAATTTTTACGATTATTTATTTGAATTGCACGCCCTCCAATTTCACCTGAAGGTTTGACCGGTGTCTCACTGGCTAGCACTAGAAGAAGTAGAAGTTTGAATTATTATGATTATTAAATATTATTAGGAGCATCCATGCAGAATGGTGTTTTATTGGACGGTTTTGTTATTAATCGTCCATTGACTTATTAACAGATGACACAACAGGCTCAAGTGTTCACCAAATTGAAAATGGGGATTGGCCAACACAGATAGAAGGAATGGATATGCCTTCAGCGAAGGATGACCAAACCCAATTGGAAGACCCGTCTCTAAGTGATCACAACTACAGCTCAGGTGATCATGTAAAGCACACCACCTGTGAGGCAGGAACACAGTGCCCAGCAGCACCTCTCTCCAAAACCCTGCTGAGGAACGAAGCACTCTGTCAACTGCATGCAGGCGTGTCTCTTGCTGCCTTCTCTACCCTGGAGGAACATCTTCTATCCCTCTACAAAGGCAGCTTTCAGTTGGACTGACTTGACAGACCAACTCCTGATGACACTGAAGCTCAACTTGCTGCAGCAGTTACTAGTAGAAAGGTTTGGTGTTTCCCAGAATATTGTCAGTCGGGTGATTAGTTATTGGATTGACATGATGGAAAAGGAAAAGAGTACATTCCATGGCTGCCAAGGGAAACCATTCATGCTACAATGTCTTATCAACCACTACCCAGGAACAACCTGCATTATTGACTGCTCAGAAACTGCTTTACAGAAGTGAAAAAATCTGGATTCAAGGTGAGAGTCATTCAGCCATTACTACGCCCAGAACACTATCTAGTACCTGGTGGCCATTGATGTTCATCTCCTCAGCATATGGAGGTAAATATATAACATCGGACTCTGGGTTCCTGGAGTACCTCTGTCATGGCTGACCGGGGCTTCACAATCTGGGATCTGAGACATGACAGGAAGGTCAAATGAACAATTCCAGCCTTCACAAAAAGAGGCACACAACTGTCAGAGGATACCACATGAACACGACGGATAGCTAACGTGAGGGTTCATGTGAAACACGTAATTCAAAGGCTAAAACGGTTTAGATTAATCTCACAGACAGTTCCAATCAACCTCTCATCTAAAATGGACAAGATACTTTTCTGCCCTGTGTAACCTGTGAGGTGATATCATTCATGAAGATGCTGAATGAACGGATCAGTCAAATGGCATTCACAGGGTCGATATCTGAATATGAATTAAAGTGGTGTCAAAAGTTACGTTAAATACATTTCAATTAATTCTATTAACCTCTCGACTTAATTATTTGTTTAATAAAACATAAAGCCATAAAAACATTTTCCACAATAGTGTGACTGTTGATGCATTAAGTCAGGCTTTTGAATTGAACAACTATTTGTTAATAGTAACTGCAAACAGGAGAGACATCTGACTACATATGTCTACAAAGCTGCATATACTTGTCAGTGACAATCTGCCTGCCTGATGCTCCTCAACAATAAATGGCAGCATGTGTGTAAAGTAGAATGCCTTTGCAGAGATCTGTGTATCAAATCAAATTGTATTTGTCACATACACATGGTTAGCAGATGTTAATGCGAGTGTAGCGAAATGCTTGTGCTTCTAGTTCCGACAATGCAGTAATAACCAACTAGTAATCTAACTTAACAATTTCACAACAGCTACCTTATACACACAAGTGGAAAGGAATGAAGAATATCTACATTAGATATATGAATGAGTGATGGTACAGAACGACATAGGCAAGATGCAGTAGATGGTATCGAGTACAGTATATACATACAGTGCCTATTTATCATCATTAGTCACTTAGGTCAACATTGGATCATTCAGAGATCTTCACTGAACTTCTGGAGAGAGTTTGCTGCACTGAAAGTAAAGGGGCTGAATAATTTTGCACGCCCAATTTTTCAGTTTTTGATTTGTTAACTTCATGATTGTGTCCCACTTGTTGTTGATTCTTCACAAAAAAATACAGTTTTATATCTTTATGTTTGAAGCCTGAAATGTGGCAAAAGGTCTCAAAGTTCAAGGGGGCCGAATACTTTCGCAAGGCACTGTATGAGATGAGTAAATGTAGCATATGTAAACATTATATTAAGTGGCATTGTTTAAAGTGGCAAGTGATACATTTTTTACATGTATGGCAGCAGCCACTCAATTTTAGTGGTGGCTGTTTAGCAGTCTGATGGCCTTGAGATAGAAGCTGTTTTTCAGTCTCTCAGTCCCTGCTTTGATGCACCTGTACTGACCTCGCCTTCTGGATGATCGCGGGGTGAACAGGCAGTGGCCCGGGTGGTTGTTGTCCTTGATCTTTATGGCCTTCCTGTGACATCCGGTGGTGTAGGTGTCCTGGAGGGCAGGTAGTTTGCCCCCGGTGATGCGTTGTGCAGACCTTACTACCCTCTGGAGAGCCTTTGCGGTTGTGGGCGGAGCAGTTGCTGTACCAGGCAGTGATACAGTCCAACAGGATGCTCTCGATTGTGCATCTGTAAAACTTTGAGTGTTTTTGGTGACAAGCCGAAGTCTTCAGCCTCCTGACGTTGAAGAGCAGCTGCTGCACCTTCTTCACCATGCTGTCTGTGTGGTTGGACCATTTCAGTCCACAATCATCTCCGTTGTTTTGTTGACGTTGAGTGTGGGGTTATTTTCCTGACACCCTCACCTCCTCCCTGTAGGTCGTCTCGTCGTTGTTGGTAATCAAGCCTACCACTGTAGTGTCGTCTGCAAACTTGATGATTGAGTTGGAGGCGTGCATGGCCACGCAGTTGTGGGTGAAGAGCGAATACAGGAGAGGGCTCAGAACGCACCCTTGTGTAGCCCCTATCATAGGGGACAGGGATGACAACTTGCTGTGAGTCCAGATGAACACCTTACTTTCTCTCAGTCCTATGCAAAACATACCAATTTCTGGCTGACTGAGCTGGTGCGTGGAGGTGGCACCGGATAGACCGGACCGTGAAGGCGCACTGGAGCTCTTGAGCACCAAGCCTGCCCAACCTTACCTGGTTGAATGCTCCCCGTAGCCAGGCCAGTGAGGCGAGGTGGAATAGCCCGCACTGGGCTGTGCTGGCGAACCGGGGACACCATGCGTAAGGCTGGTGCCATGTACACCGGCCCGAGGAGACGCACTGGAGACCAGATGCGCTGAGCCGGCTTCATGGCACCTGGCTCGATGCCCGCTCTAGCCCGGCCGATACGAGGCGCTGCAATGTACCGCACCGGGCTATGCACACGCACCGGTCACGGCATAACACGGTGCCTGCCCGGTCCCTCTCACTCTCCGGTAAGCACGGGGAGTTGGCGCTGGTCTCCTACCTGACTTCACCACACTCCCCGCGTGCCACCCCCAATACATTTTTGGGGCTGCCTCTTGGGCTTCCAGCCACGCCGCCACACTGCCTCCTCATACCACCGCCTCTCGGCCTTCTCTGCCTCCAGCTCAGCCTTAGGGCGGCGATATTCTCCAGTCTGTGCCCAGGGTCCCTTGCCGTCAAGAATGTCCTCCCATGTCCAGGATTCTTGTGATTCCGGCCGCTGCTGCTGCTGCCCGTTACCACACTGCTTGGTCCTTTCTTGGTGGGTGGTTCTGTAACGCTTGTCATCTGGGGAAGGAGAGGAGGACCAATGCGCAGCGTGGTAAGTGTTCATATTTTAATGAACACTGAATACAAAACAATAAACAGTCCTGTAAGGTGCAACACAACACTAAACAGAAAATAACCACCCACAAAACACAATGGAAAACAGGCTACCTAAATATGGTTCTCAATCAGGGACAACCATTGACAGCTGCCTCTGATTGAGAACCATACCAGGCCAAACACAGAAATAGAAAATCATAGACAAACTAACATAGACAACCCACCCAACTCACACCCTGACCATACTAAAACCAAATACAAAACAAAGGAACTAAGGTCAGAATGTGACACTGCTCACCTGGATAAACCTACCTTCCTTCACCAACATGAGATTTGACAGGATACTTACAGATTCCCTCATTAATACAGCAGTTCTGTTGATCCACAAATACATGTTACCATAACCAATCATAACATTCTCAATTCAGCCATCTCTACTGATCCGTTGTTGGATACAAGTACCCAAGCAGAGTGGTAAGAGCTGCTTGATTGTCTGGGCTGAACATCGGCCTTCAAAAATACCAATCCTTTTCCCTCCTCTCGGCCCACCTTACCACTGTGGAGGTCATTTTTCGTAGTGAAACCATCCACTCCCAAGAAGAGCACGAAGTAATGAAAAATGTCCCCATACGGAACTTCAGGCCATTTTATCATGTCATCCGCCCAAATATTAATCATGGACGGATGGGGTACGGTGATACCATCCGACCTCTGAAGAGCCATTTGTGTGTGTTCCCAAATGTGAGCCATGTTTTTGTTTATTTGTTAAGATGTGTTAATTATTCTTGTTTTTTAATTATTCGCTGGCTACCACTCTGAGGTAATTCACTAGCGTCGACAGAAGTTTTGAAAGGAAAACACAAACACAATCGCGTTTGAATGGAACTGGGTCGAGTGGGCCGGGCCACATAAGGTGAAGAGATAAAAATGTCAAAGTCAGATAAGGAAACACAGATACAGTGAGCAGAGAGAAGTGTGTTGACAGTGAAACAATTATCAACAGCCAGTAAATGTCAACCTGTTTCATCAAGAGGCAGTTTTGGACATGTCAGGGTGGGGTGGCAGGGTAACCTAGTGGTTAGAGCATTGGACTAGTAACCAAAAGGTTGCAAGTTCAAATCTCCAAGCTGACAAGGTACAAATCTGTCATTCTGCCCCTGAACAGGCAGTTAACACACTGTTTCTAGGCCATCATTGAAAAAAATAATTTGTTCTTCACTGACTTGCCAAGTTAAATTAAGGTAAAAAAAAGTGTTTTAGCTGAATCTGCATGGTCTTCAGATTGCAGAACTGCCAAAGACAAAAGTTATAGTAAGAAGTGGCAACTGCTACTATCAGCTGTTGAATGGAGGATACAGTATTCATAGGCTTGATCATTGTCACTGGTGTAAATTGATAATTTCATTCTTTCAAGTATCAAATCATTTTCTTCATAACATGGCTTTACCTTAGGTAGCCTACAGGTCCTTTATCACTTTGTTTATCATAACTTATCCTGTGCATTGATACACAGTTAAACACCAATGTCATTATTTGTTTGTGTACATGTTTCAACACGTGTTACCAGCAGCAAGAGTCAAGGGGATGTGTTGGGGAAGGAGGAGGGGTCTGGACGAGGCAGTAATCAATGAGATACATTTTTACAGTGTCTTTGAACCACATAATTCTCCTCTATCCCTTCCTCCGCCTGTCCACTTTAATCTCTCCTGTCTTCTCCCCATCTCCCTTTCCTCTTTATCCTTAGACTAAAGCCTCCCAGTTCACCTGACGTTAGTCTGTGGGGTTCTATAGTTGGTGACGCATTCGCAGTTGGCATAGTGGGATATGCCGTTAACATCTCCTTGGGCAAAATCTTTGGCCAAAAACACGGCTACACTGTGGACAGCAACCAGGTGGGACATGCACACACAAACACACACACACACACACACAGGCATGCAGGCAGACCAACAGAGGCATGTGCTTGGGGCTGCTTTGCTCTGAAGTAGTGAGACAGGAAGGGAACACACAGTGTCTGTACCAGCTTACAGTTCTCTGATCCTGAATGTTTAATGGCCGACACGCTCTTTTCTGTCATGTATGAAGGAGAAGTACACCAGCAGCTATGAAAAAAATACTGAAAATATCACTGAATAAGCACCAGGACTTATGTACTGGGGGTGGCCACAAGTAAATAAACCCCAATTTAATTGAGCCTCTCCATTCTTGTAATCTCCCCACTCTCTTTCAAACTATTTTTCTCTCTTGGTCTTCTTTCTCTCTTTCTAGGAGATGGTGGCTGTTGGTCTCTGTAACATAGTGGGAGGATTCTTTCAATGCCACGTTGTTGCTGCTTCTCCGCCCCGTACCCTCCTCCAGGATAGCACTGGGGGCAAGACACAGGTAACACACAAAGACCTACACTCATGCATGCACATACACGTATCTCCACTTGCTAATATTTACCTACACGTGCACACTAACTGATGTGTGTGTTTGTACATTTTGTCAGGTTGTGGGGATGATTTCTTCAGTACTTGTGCTGATCTTCATTCTGCAACTGGGGACACTGTTTGAGGAGCTACCCAAGGTATCTATGTCTCCATCACCTCCACGCCATCCAAACACAGACAACACCACTGATCTGATGAGTGTTTGTGTGTCCCCTAGGCTGTCCTGGCCTGTATAGTGCTTGTGAACCTGAGAGGCCTTTTTATGCAGTTTAAAGACATTCCTGAACTCTGGAAGAGCAATAAGTTTGACCTGGTGAGTAGTTTTATTTATTTGTTTATTTTACCATGCAAGTCAGATAACATCAAAATCTTATTTACAATGACTGCTTACCCTGGCCAAACCCCAACGACCCTGGGCCAATTGTGTGCCGCCCTATGGACTTCCAATCCCAGCCGGATGTGATTCAGTCTGAATTCCTTCCCGGGACTGTAGTGACGCCTTTTGCACTGAAATGCATTGCCTTAGACCGCCGCGCCACTCGGGAGTCCGAGTGGTGAATAACACATCTATACACTTCATATTTATATCCTAAAACATGCATCCTAACTTGAGATTAACGTATATGACTCAAATGGGGTTTGGGAAACCCTGATTCCTGGGTTTTCCACATACTGATTACCTGTGTCTCTGCTGTCCCCTAGCTGGTGTGGTTGGTAACTCTGGTGTGTACTATATTGCTGAACCTGGACCTCGGCCTAGCTGCATCCATCGGCTTCTCTATGCTCAGTGTCATCTTCAGAACACAACTGTGAGTCTGAGTGTATTTTATTTGTATTTATTATGGATCCCCAAGGCAGCAGCTACTCTTCCTGGGGTCCAGCAAAAATTAACACATTTAATACCATTTTAAAAAGTGTTTGTGTGTTTTATAAGAGAGAATTACCATCTAAAATAGTGGTATTCAAACTTTTTCAGCGGGGAACCCATTTTTTCCGCAATAATTTATCACAACCCCACCCCAAATATGATACAACCTTAAAATCGGTACATTTACATTTTTCCATCAACAAATAATCTACATTACGTTTGAACTTCTTACCGAAATGAAAGGAAACCAGTAAATACATAACCTCTATGTATTATTTTTCTCAGAAACGTTTGTATATTGTCCCATACAAAAATCTGTACTCGTATTATTATTTTTGGGGCAATCCCACTGGTCGCGACTCGGACTTTGAATACCATTGTTCTAAAGTGAAAGTATTGTGTTTCTCTTCTTCTTAAAGAAGATAACATCTGTCCTCTCTCTCGCGTGCGTGCGTGCTCTCTCTCCCAGGCCGAGGTACTCTATCCTGGGGCATGTTCCTGGGACTGAGCTCTACCTGGATACAGAAACATATGAGGAGGTGAGACGAAGCTGTTTACACGTTTTGTTGTATCGCTTTATTGCAATTTTCATGTGGTACATTTTCACAACTTTTAGTCCAAAACAGATCATCAAAAAGGTAGTTGTTTCAAAACTTTAAGTACATTTAACTGACCAACTACAACAAAATCATACAGTCCTTTTTTTCACCAAACTTAAATCAGTGTTTCATCTAGAAATACATGTTTCACATTGCAACACATGTTCATATAAAGTATTTGCCTTTTACAATGCAGAGTTCACACTGCTTTACTAAAACTGCGTTGGCGAATACAGTACTGTAATAGAGTCATGCAACGATTTCAGTGGTTATGTGGTGAACAAACACAATTAATGCAAGACTGTCCATGTTACAATTGTTACCAGTTGACTTTTGTACTAAGAGTTTTGGAAATTCATCACATACTTATGAAAATAAGACCAAAGCAATATAACAAAACTGTAATATGTAATTAGGGGGGTGTCAGTGGGTTGTAAAACAGTTTTTACATGACCATCTATTGAACTCCCTTGTTTGTGTGTTGGTTTGTCCCACAGGCTAAAGAGATACCAGGTATCACCATCTTCCGTTCCTCCACCACAATGTACTATACCAACGCTCAGCTATACCTGGACGCACTGCAGGAGAAGGTAGTGTGATTCTTTTATGACCGGTATACGCCCACACCTTTTAAAATACTTAAAACAATTCTTAAGGAAAATGATTTCACTCATATTGTAAATAATTATAGGTCATATCTAATTGAAATCTGTAAACACTGGGCAGTTGCTTTAAATACACACATCAGTAGTCATATGATTAGTACAATTGGTCAATTGTAAACTTGCTTGACTACAAGGGCAATATTGGTCACACCTTTCTTTAAACATTTATTATTACTCGTAGCCTATGCTATTTAATAAACTGTAGTTTCAATCAACAATGGAACCCTTCAACTGAAAAACCATATCTCAGTTTTGGAACATTTTGGTGATATGGAGAAGTTGTGTTCTCGATCAATCGATCAAAATGCTTACTTACAAGCCCTTAACCAACAGTGAGTTCATGAAGAGTTAATAAAATATTTACCAAATAAACTAAAGTAAAAAATAATAAAAAGTAACACAATAACGAAGTTATATACAAGTGGTACCAGTACCAAGTCAGTGTGCGGGGGTACAGGTTAGAGGTCATTTGTACATGTAGGTAGGGGTGAAGAGACTATACAGTGAGTAGCAGCAGTGTACAAAACAAATGGAGGGGGGGAGTCAATGTAATAGTCCGGTGGCCATTTGATTAATTGTTCAGCAGTCTTATGGCTTGGGGTAGAAGCTTTTAATGTCCCGTTGGTAGGATAATCATAAATGTAGGTCATCAATTCCATTTTTCAATGATTGCATGTCAGCAATTAGAATTAATGGCAGTGGGAGTTTACTCGCTCGCCTACAGATTCTCAAAAGTCAGCCCGATCTGCGTCCTCTTTTCCTCCGTCTTTTCTTCATGCAAATGACGGGGATCTGAGCCTGTTCCCGGGAGAGCAATATATCTTTCTCATCGGACTCGTCAAAGGAAAAAGATTCTTCCAGTCCGTATTGAGTAATCCCAGTTCTGATGTCCAGAAGTAGTTTTTGGTCATAAGAGACGGTAGCAGCACATCGATATGAATCAGACTTTAAGCGAGTACCCTAGTGCTTGACGAGTAATCAAAAGTTTGCTGGTTCGAATCCCCGATCAAACTTGGTAAAAAAAAAATCTGACGATGTGCTCATGAGCACGGCCTGGAACCCTAATTGATCCTGTAAGTCACTCTGGATAAGAATGACAGCTAAATGCAACTTAAGACAAAGGAGATGATTGTGGACTACAGGAAAAAGAGGACCGAGCACACATCAATTTTCATCGACGGTCTGCAGTGGAGCAGGTTGACAACTTCAATTTCCTTGGTGTCCACATCACCAACAAATGGTCCAAGCACACCATGACAGCTGTGAAGCAGGCATGACAAATCCTATGCTCCCTCAGGAGACTGAAAAGATTTGGCATGGGTCCTCAGATCCTCACAAGGATCTACAGCTGCACCATCAAGAGCATCCTGACAGGTTGCATCACTGCCTGGTATGGTAACTGCTCAGCCTCCGACCTCAAAGGATGACAGACGGTAGGGCTAATGGCCCAGCCCATTCCATCACTGAGGCCAATTATCTTGCAATCCTAGACCTCTATACCAGGCGGTGTCAGAGTAAGGCCCTAAAAATTGTGAAAGACTCCAGCCACCACAGTCATAGACTGTTCTCCCTGCGACCACACAGAAAGCGCTACCGGAGTGCCAAGTCTAGGTCCAAGAGGCTTCTAAACAAATCAAATCAAATTTATTTATATAGCCCTTCGTACATCAGCTGATATCTCAAAGTGCTGTACAGAAACCCAGCCTAAAACCCCAAACAGCAAGCAATGCAGGTGTAGAAGCACGGTGGCTAGGAAAAACTCCCTAGAAAGGCCAAAACCTAGGAAGAAACCTAGAGAGGAACCAGGCTATGTGGGGTGGCCAGTCCTCTTCTGGCTGTGCCGGGTGGAGATTATAACAGAACATGGCCAAGATGTTCAAATGTTCATAAATGACCAGCATGGTCGAATAATAACAAGGCAGAACAGTTGAAACTGGATCAGCAGCACAGTCAGGTGGACTGGGGACAGCAAGGAGTCATTATGTCAGGTCGTCCTGGGGCACGGTCCTTGGGCTCAGGTCCTCCGAGAGAGAGAAATAAAGAGAGAATTAGAGAGAGCATATGTGGGGTGGCCAGTCCTCTTCTGGCTGTGCCAGGTGGAGATTATAACAGAACATGGCCAAGATGTTCAAATGTTCATAAATGACCAGCATGGTCAAATAATAGTAAGGCAGAACAGTTGAAACTGGAGCAGCAGCATGGCCAGGTGTACTGGGGACAGCAAGGAGTCATCATGTCAGGTAGTCCTGGGGCATGGTCCTAGGGCTCAGGTCAGTTGAAACTGGAGCAGCAGCATGGCCAGGTGGACTGGGGACAGCAAGGAGTCATCATGTCAGTTGAGAACTCTGAACATTCCAGTAATAATAAGATACAAAACCAGTACTCATCTGAAACATAATAGGGTTCTTTGGTTGAAGGGTTCTACTAGGAATATTCAGAGTTGATGACAACGCAACGACTATGAATTATCTTGAGACAACGGCATGCCATATTAGGCTGGCTTCACTTGCTTGTGGGAAGTTGTCAGTCTGACGTGGATGTGTTCAAGTGCTTTAGAACTCTGAACAATTCTTCAACCAATAAGATTTTAGATAGCTTGCTAACATTGCTAATAATGAAGTTAGCTAGCTTGCTTAACATTGACAATATGGTCAGACTAGCTTCATTATTCATATTGATAAGGAATTTGTCGTCATCTTTTGGTTGAAAGAGTAAAAGGTCAGTGGTGGGAAATCGGGTAACAACATTTTCTCAGTTTCCCACTTGTCATTCTGACTTGGATTCGGGGTCATTCAATTGAAATTTCCAACTGGGAACGAGCAGATTCTGATAACTCCAATAGGACGGGGAACACGGCCTTAGGCCATTAAACACGTTGATTGGCCAGTGAGTGGCCATGCCCTCGTCACACCTACAATGTATTTATTAAAACAGTCGTTTTGTGCCACTTCCACCTATTGCGCTCATCATTTCCACTGTGAAAATAGCACACATTTTTCTGACACACCCCTGCGGTTGAAAATGTGTTATTAGGAATTGTGGTTGGGTGCGGGTGAACAAACAGCCGACCCACGTGTGACTAGTGTTTGTGTGTCATTCTCTCAATAGCCCTCTTTCTCAGAATTGCTTTCTGTCTCCTTCACTCTCTTTATCTCAAGCCCTCCATTTCATTTTCTTACACAGAGTGGAATTGACATTGGAATGCTGCTGATGAAAAAGAAGAAAAGAGACACTGAAGAAAAGAGAAAAGACGAGATAGAAAAAAACAAAGCCAAAAAAGAGGCAAAAAAGGTATAATACACGTCCAACACACATATCAGCTGATGTATGAAGGGATATATACATACATTTATCTTATTTAACACCACCGTTGAAAAGTTTGGGATCACTTGCTTCTACACCTGTATTGTTTGCTGTTTGGGGTTTTAGGCTGGGTTTCTGTACAGCACTTTGACATATCAGCTGATGTATGAAGGGCTATATAAATACATTTGATTTGACTTAGAAATGTCCTTGTTTTTGAAAGAAGAGGACAAGTGTCTAGTTTGAGAAACAGACACCTCACAAGTCCTCAACTGGCAGCTTCATTAAATAGTACACGCAAAACACAGGTCTCAACGTCAACAGTGAAGAGGCGGCTCCGGGATTCTGACAATGGGACCAACCTGATATGGTTGTTTATATAGACAGTGTTTTGATATCTAGGCAGAGTTGCACAGAAAAATCCATATCTCAGACAGGTCAATAAAAATAAAAGATTAAGATGGGCAAAAGAACAGACACTGGACAGAGGAACTCTGCCTAGAAGGTCAGCATCCCGGAGTCGCCTCTTCACTGTTGACGTTGAGACTGGTGTTTTGCGGGTACTATTTAATGAAGTTAGTTTCTAGGCTGTTTCTCGCATGGAATAGACTGACGAGTGTCAGAAGATAAGTCTGTTTCTGGCCATTTTGAGCCTGTAATCAAACTCACAAATGCTTATGCTCCAGATACTCAACTAGTCTAAAGGCCAGTTTTATTGCTTCTTTAATCAGGACAAACAGTTTTCAGCTGTGCTAACATAATTATAAAAGGGGTTTCTAATAATCAATTAGCCTTTTAAAATGATAAACTTGGATTAGCTAACACAACGTGCCATTGGAACACAGGAGTGATGGTTGCTGATAAATGTAGATATTCCCAAAAAATCTGTCGTTTACAACATTAACAATGCCTACACTGTATTTTTGATCAATTTGATGTTGTTTTTATGGTCCAAAAATGTGCTTTTCTTTCAAAAACAAGGACATTTCTAAGTGACCCCAAACTTTTGAACGGTAGTGTAGGACTAAGAACCACACACACAAAAGTGGTTAGTGACCTTATTTCTCTTCCCTTCCCAGAATGGTGTGAATGGACGCCTACCCAACAATACAGTCCATCCAGATGACAAGAGGGATGAAGAGAAAGGTTCCCCAGACCTGAAATTGAACCAGACAGCCATTGCCCTAGTTGACCGACCCATCAACGGACAGGTGTGTAGTGTGATGTACTAGAGTATAGTGAGGCATTTAAGCAAAACAATTGTGTAGATGTATGTACCCTGAAAAGATTCAGATATGGAGCCACCCCAGATTTTGCCCCTGGGGCGTGGCAGCCATTTTTCAAAATGGCAGCATATGGCAACAATATTTTAAACAGATTGTTTTGAGATAAACACACCAAATCTGGCACAGAGGTATATTTATGTATCCTGAAAATATTTACATGTGGAGCCACAACACATTTGGCACCTGGGGTCCATGGTGGCCATCTTACAAAATGGCCACTGTCGGTAATAAAATGTTACAATTCTGAGGGCCTTTTTGAGATACACGCACCACATTTGACACAGAGGTAGATTAATGTGTCCTGGAAAGATTTTGAGATTGAGACATCATGTATAAAAAAACAGAGCTAGATTTATGAACCCTGAAAAGACTTAGATATGGATCCACCACATAGTTGGCCCTTGGGGTCGTGGCATGTTACACAATAGCCGCTGTTGGTAATACAATGTTACAGTAATGAAGGGCTTTTTTTAGATAAACTTACAGAAGGTGGCATGCAGGTGGGGCAACCCAGCTATATTGTGTGCAAGTAAAGAGAGCTCTACATTATTATTATGAGATTAATTCTATGGAGGCTGTGCTGTGTCTGTGTTTTGATGTTTCATCTTTGTTTCTAAACTTTTCCCTTGGGAATTTATAAATGTATAAAAACAGATGGGAAAGAAATAGTGTGGGGGAAGAGTTAAATTATTGACAGACTGGCTGTGCAGTCTCACTGTTCTACTGGTCACTCTTGTGGCGATGGATGGGATTGTCGGCCCGGGTGGCTTGGACTGGTGGCAAGTGTCTTGGACCCTCCTATTCCTGACCAGTGTCATATGGTTGGACCCATTCTGGTATGTGTGGGGGGCGGACATGTGTCTAGGCGGGTGGGCATGGGAACACATGTACGCACGCATAAACATGGATCGAGTATGCTCGAGGGTAATGCCTGCCATTGGTTGATATACAGCATTGGTTGATGTGCAGAATACAGTTGAATACAGGGATTTAGGTCAGGTCCAAGGCCAGGAGTTTATTTTGCTTAGAAGCCACTAGTAAATTAGCTGGGTAATGTCAGGGCTTTTGATGCTGTACTCGTCTCTTTCTATTCGGTGTATGGCTTCACTGACCCAGTAAGTATTTTTTTAATGATGATTTTAGAGGTCCCTGAGGGTACATGAAATGCTGTCTCAAATCAACAGTTACAGAAAAATCCAAGTCAGACTAAACTCTGTTATAGACTTTAATTTATTCCAATTGCAGTCCATTATAATCTGCTGGAATTAGAAAATCTGGTTGAAATTAAAATATTATGCTTGACAGGCACATATCTGACTGAAACACAACCTGAGATAATAGTTCACAGCAATTGTGAACTATTCCACCACAATGGCTGGGATATTTTCCAAAGTAGCTTTAGTCGCCATTTGTTAAATGCTCATGCGGTAGGACGTGAACCCCGGTCTCAACCATTAAACCAAAATATGATTCTGTGTTTGGCTGTATTCATCTCAGAAAATGTATTTATTCTACAATTTGGCCTACTGTAATATACTGTGTTACTGTTACAGTTTTTGGTTTTCAGGTGATCCAGGGCAAGAAGTATAGACCAAAAATATATCAATCAATCAAAGTAGTATAGGCAATACCTTTTTGTAGATTAAAGGTTTGTAAAGTAGTGGTACAGTCTGCAACCTTTTAGTAAAATGTATGTCACGATCCAGGGTCCAAATCTATGATGGGACTATATCTACACTGGGGCAAAAAAGTATTTAGTCAGCCACCAATTGTGCAAGTTCTCCCCCTTAAAAAGATGAGAGATGCCTGTAATTCATCATAGGTACACTTCAACCATGACAGACAAAATGATTAAAAAAAATTCCAGAAAATCACATTGTAGGAGTTTTAATGAATTTATTTGCAAATTATGTTGGAAAATAAGTATTTGGTCACCTACAAACAAGCAAGATTTCTGGCTCTCACAGACCTGTAACTTCTTCTTTAAGAGGCTCCTCTGTCCTCCACTCATTACCTGAATTAATGGCACCTGTTTGAACTTGTTATCAGTATAAAAGACACTTGTCCACAACCTCAAACAGTCACACTCCAAACTCCACTATGGCCAAGACCAAAGAGCTGTCAAAGGACACCAGAAACAAAATTGTACACATCACCAGGCTGGGAAGACTGTATCTGCAAAAGGTAACCAGCTTGGTTTGAAGAAATCAACTGTCAGAGCAATTATTAGGAAATGGAAGACCTACAAGACCACTTATCATCTCCCTCGATCTGGGGCTCCACGCAAGATCTCACCCCGTGGGGTCAAAATGATCACAAGAACAGTGAGCAAAAATCCCAGAACCACACGGGGGAACCTAGTGAATGACCTGCAGAGAGCTGGGACCAAAGTAACAAAGCCTACCATCAGTAACACGCTACGCCACCAGGGACTCAAATCCTGCAGTGCCAGACGTGTCCCCCTGCTTAAGCCAGTACATGACCAGGCCCGTCTGAAGTTTACTAGACAGCATTTGGATGATCCAGAAGAAGGTCATATGGTCAGATCAAACCAAAATATAACTTTTTGTTAAAAACTCAACTCATCGTGTTTGGAGGACAAAGAATGCTGAGTTGCATCCAAATAACACCATACCTACTGTGAAGCATGGGGCCGGAAACATCATGCTTTGGGGCTGTTTTTCTGCAAAGGTACCAGGACGACTGAAACATGTAAAGGAAAGAATGAATGGGGCCATGTATCGTGATATTTTGATTGAAAACCTCCTTCCATCAGCAAGGGCATTGAAGATGAAACGTGGCTGGGTCTTTCAGCATGACAATGATCCCAAACACACCGCCCGGGCAACGAAGGAGTGGCTCCGTAAGAAGCATTTCAAGGTCCTGGAGTGTCCTAGCCAGTCTCCAGATCTCAACCCCATAGAAAATCTTTGGAAGGAGTTGAAAGTCCGTGTTGCTCAGATACAGCCCCAAAGCCTCACTGCTCTAGAGGAGATCTGCATGGAGGAATGGGCCAAAATACCAGCAACAGTGTGTGAAAACCTTGTGAAGACTTACAGAAAACATTTGAACTCTGTCATTGCCAACAAAGGGTATATAACAAAGTATTGAGATAAACTTTTGTTATTGAGCAAATACTTATTTTTCACCATAATTTGCAAATAAATACTACAATGTGATTTTCTGGATTTTTTCCCCCTCATTTTGTCTGGCATAGTGTTATTACAGGCCTCTCATCTTTTTAAATGGGAGAACTTGCAAAATTGGTGGCTGACTAAATACTTTCTTGCCACACTGTAAATATTTTCAGGGTACATGCATCTTCCTCTGTGCCAAATTTGGTGTGTTTATCACTGACAGTGGCCTTTGTGTAAGATGGTCCCCACGGCCGATCATTCAGAGTATCTCTACCACTCTTGTTGTCTCTAGAGTTGAAAACGGCAGGTCTGGGTCAAGGGAGCACGTCCGGTGAACAGGCCAGGGCTCCATAGCCGCAGGCAGAACAGTTGAAACTGGAACAGCAGCACGACCAGGTGGACTAGTGACAGCAAGGAGTCATCAGGCCAGGTAGTCCTGAGGCATGGTCCTCGGGCTCAGGTCATCAGAAAGAAAGAAAGGATAGAGAATTAGAGAGGGCATAGTTAAATTCAAACAGGACAAGACAGGAGAAATACTACAGATATAACAGACTGACCCTTGCGCCCCTGGGGGTCCCCACAAACTTTTGCAGCATAAATACAGGAGGGGTCGGGAGACACTGTGGCCCCGTCTGACGATACCCCCGGACAGGGCCAAACAAACAGGATATAACCCCACCCACTTTGCCAATGCACAGCCCCTACACCACTGGAGGGATATCTTCAACCACCAACGTACTATCCTGAGACAAGACCGAGTATAGCCCAACCTGGACAGGAAAATCACGTCAGTGACTCAACTCACTCAAGTGACGCAACCCTCCTAGGGATGACATGGAAGAGCATCAGTATGCCAGTGACTCAGCCCCTGTAATAGGGTTTGAGACAGAGAATCCCAGTGGAGAGAGGGGAACCGGCCAAGCAGAGACAGCAAGGGTGGTTTTTACTCTAGTGCCTTTCCGTTCACCTTCACACTCCTGGGACAAACTATACTCAATCATAAGACCTACTGAAGAAATGAGTCTTAAATAAAGACCAAAAGGTCGAGACCGAGTCTGCTTCTCTCACATGGATACGCAGACCCTTCCTCAAAAATTGAGCTCTATAGGAGAAAGCCCTGCCTCCAGCTGTTTGCTTAGAAATTCTAGGGACAGTAAGGAGGCCTGCGTCTTGTGACCATAGCGTAGGTTTAGGTATGTACAGCAGGATCAAATCATAAGGATAGGTCGGAGCAAGCCCAGGTATTGCTCTTAGGTTAGCAGTAAAATCTTGGAATTAGCCCTAACAGGAAGCCAGTGTAGAGAGGCTAGCACTGGGGTAATATGATAAACATATTTTGGGTTCTAGTCTAGATTATTGCAGGCGTCTTAGCACTAACTGAAGTTTATTTAGTGCTTTATCCGGGTATCCGGAAAGTAGAGCATTGCAGTAGTCTAACCTTGAAGTGACAAAAGCATGGATTAATTTTCCTGCATCATTTTTGGGCAGAAAGTTTCAGATTTTTGCAATGTCACGTAGTCTAAATCTGTGGTGGCTCCATATCTAAATATTTTCATGATAGATATGTGTGTGTTTCTCAAAATAGACCTTCTGAATTGTAAAATAGTGTTATCGTATACAGCTAGCCCATAATGCTTTTGAAATGTGTATTTTATCAGAGCAGAGTAAAGATTGAAACTCTGTCTCTCTGTCAATCTAAGGTGAACTGGGGTTTTGAGCAGCAAGGTAACGGGTTCGACCAGGACTCTAAAACTGATATTCATGGCTATGATCACATGACCCAGATGTCCAGTACCGGAAGAGAAGGAGAGATGGGGAGGAGCTCCGTCAACAACACACACACCATCATCCTGGACCTATCCACAGCCAACTTTGCTGACACGGCCACTGTGAAGA
Organism: Oncorhynchus keta; assembly: GCF_023373465.1. Lineage (NCBI taxonomy): Eukaryota > Metazoa > Chordata > Actinopteri > Salmoniformes > Salmonidae > Oncorhynchus > Oncorhynchus keta. The sequence continues at coordinate 36,446,609 of NC_068435.1, read as the reverse complement.
CGCTGAAAAACGTATGAGTGTGTGTGGTTTTGAAAAATGGTGATGAAGGAGTGGGGTTTGAGCACAAAGGGGATAGAGAGGAGACAAGGAAAGAGAGAAAGAGGTTTGGTTCACAGATGTTTTCAGAAATGTATTATTGTTAGTTTCTTTGTATCCAGTCTTCTTATGTAACATTGTTTGCAGTCGCTCTCCTTTGTGGCCTTGTGCTCAAAACAACCAAAAGGTATTGTTTTCTGTGAGTTGGCAGGCCTAAATTATATTTTATGTACCCTATGTACCTAAGAGGCACAGATAGAAAGAGGTGGAAATGAAGAGGGATGGAAGAGAAAAACAAGATCAATCCAAACTGGTGTAACAAAAACAGTCCCTGAGAGAAACATGGACTTCTTATTTGACTTTCTCTTTTTTTGCAGATATTCCTAAACTACAGAAAGATTGACATTGACATTTATTTAACTGGATGCCAAGGTGAGTATGTGTCAGTGGAGGACCATCCTCTTCATTGAAATTCTGAAAACAAACAAGTCAAACATATATGTAACATAAACTATACTAAATATATTCACATCCCCAAATAATTTATTAAACAACACAGTTTAGCAATGAAGGTCTACAGTATATTCAACAGCACTCTGTAACGTAGCACCGTAGTTTCCATCCTCCTCTGGGTACATTGACTTCAATACAAAACCTAGGAGGCATGTGGTTCTCACCCCTTTCCATAGACTCACACAGTAATTATAATAACTTCCGGAGGACATCCTCCAACCTATCAGAGTTCTTGCAGTATGAACTGACATGTTGTCCAGAGAATGAACATAGTACTGAAAGCGTAAGCTACAGCTAGCTAGCAGTGCATAAAATGTTGTGAGTAGTTGACTCAGAGCGAGAAATAAAATAGTTGTACAGTTTTTGAACAAATTAATTATCAAGTGAAGGAGAAACAAGAAATAGAGAGAGATTTAGATTTTTTAAATTCTTTACTTTTATTTTCTTAGCGAGCTAGTTTAGCCTACTCACACAAACGGCTCAATCTCAAACAGAGAGGGATGCTATGTTAGCTAGCTGGCTATCCAACACTGAAACTCTTCCAAGTCAAGGTAAGCTTCTGGTTTTATAAATGTATTCCTACCAGGGCCCACTGGTGTAACTGCTCAACTGCACACTATACTGCATAATTGTAGTGGGTTTACTAACGCGTTAGATCTAGTAGCTATGTTGATTATGACGTTAATATGGTGACAACAATGTAGGCTGTGTGTAGAGGTTAGCGGTTATTATATTAAGGTTTCGCTTGGAAAAGTTTTTTCGCCTGGTCAAAGACAGCTGATATGTTGTTACTGAAGTCCACAAGCGAAGGGGAAAGGTGAGGAGGAAAGTGCATAGATGCTAGAAGAAATTATAGTTGGCTGATATGAAAGTTAAATGTGTTTGCTTTTGATCAGGGGTTGTATTCATTCCACCAATTCTGTTGAAAATGTTTTATTTAACGCTAGCAAACGGAGTGAAACAGGGATAAACATCTATTTTATTTTACCAGCTAAGTTGACTGAGAACACATTCTCATTTACAGCCATGACCTGGGGAATAGTTAGAGACAAGAGGGGGGATGAATGAGACAATTGTAAACATGCCTGAATTTGTCCAAGAAAAACTATAATTTGCAACAGTTGGACTAATAATTACACTCTAAATCAGCTAGATGCTGACAAGAGTGTGCAAGCCAGTATTGAATGTGTCAATATCTGTCACCTTGATTACTAAAATGTATCTTAACCTGTGTACCTACATGGTAAACGTTAATTCATATGCTAGGTTGTAGCAACCTCATGATGGATATTGGAAACATTTGAGTATCATGTAGTAGCCTAAACCTATCGTTGTTACGTTGAGCTGGTTGAATGGAAAAGGAATGACAGTCATCCAATATGCTGTAATAGAAACACTGTAAGGCCATGCTCATAAAAAAGTATCATCATCCCTCATCTTAAAATGGCACCGACCGCCACTGGTATGTGTGGTAATTCAGGCTCCAGCGCTCTGGCCGTAGCCTGTGTTGTCTGTGTGTGTGTTTGGGGTTCACATGTGTATTGTCTAACCTGGTTTGTCTCTCCTCCAGTCTGTGTGGTGGAGCAGTTATCGAGTGCAGGCTTCTTCTCTGAGTCCATCCCTAAAAGCTGTCTGTTCACTACGATCCATGATGCGGTGCTACACAGCCTCCGACTGCATGGGGCCTCAGACGTACCCATCATCTACGAGTATGCTCTGGTGAGTGGAGCAGACTTTGAGCTACTTTCTTGTTATTATTTCTTAGGCTACCTAGAAATGCATTAGTTCATATAGTCACAGAATCATATCTTGTGTTCTGACCCTATCTCCTCTTCTGTTAGGACTTGACCTGCACTACCAAGATGTAACCAACAGGGGTCACTTTGTTCCTCTTCCACTCCACCTTCATCTGCCTGGCTTCCCATTGGTTCCCCTCACCTCTTTCCTCTCTGTGAAAGAGAATGCACCACCGTGTGTGTTTTGCCGGTTGGACCAAGGCAGTTCCCCCTTCATGCTATGTTAAATAACTGAACACAAAATACCTCCCCGAAATAAAACTATAAAACTCCCCAATATATTTGTCAGCCACCAAAGATGTGTCGTCGAGTCAGCAGTTCACTTCACCTCCCCACCCCCCTCCCTCTCCCTATTTAATCCATTCCTCCTAGGCCCAGACAGTAGTATGTCCTGTACCTCAAGGGCCTTCTCCCATATATACATACATACATACATACATACATACATACATACATACATACATACATACATACATACATACATACATACACACACACACACACACACACACACACACACACACACACACACACACACACACACACACACACACACACACACACACACACACACACACACACACACACACACACACACACACACACACACACACACACACACACACACACACACACACACACACACACATACATACATACATGTATGCATACATACATGCATGCATGCATGCATGCATACATACATACATACATACATATGTATATACACACACAAATATATATATACAAACACACACATACATAAATATACATACACACACATAAATATATATACACATACATACACACAGTACCAGTCAAAAGTTTGGACACACTCATTCAAGGCTTTTTCTTAATTTTTTACTATTTTCTACATTGTAGAATAATAGTTAAGACATAAAAACTATGGAATCATGTAGTAACCAAAAACGTGTTAAATCAAAATATGTTTAACATTTGAATTTCTTCAAAGTAGCCACCCTTTGCCTTCATGGCACACTCGTGGCATTCTCTCAACCAGCTTCATGAGGTAGGCACCGAGAATGCATTTCAATTAACAGTTGTGCCTTGTTAATTTGTGTAATTTATTTCATTCTTCATACATTTGAGCCAATCAGTTGTGTTTTAAAAAATAAATTAAAACCCATGAATGAGTAAGTGTCCAAACTTTAGACTGGTACTGTATATATATAAATATAACACCCTTGCCTTTCATGAACAAACACTCACACTTGCCTTTTTTTCTCTTTTTGCACTGACTTTGCTGATAGCTACTTTGAGGAAAAATGTACTTACTCTCACTGAGATGTGGTTGTCCCATCTAGCTATCTTAAGATGAATGCACTAACGGTCAGTTGCTCTGTATAACATTCTCTGCTAAATTACTATAATAAAATTGGCTCTAGAGAACTCCTCTGTCTCTCATAAGCTAGGGTTATACGGTTTCAATACCAAGGGGAAACATACAATGGGTAATTTCTTAGGCCTCATTGCTGATGTTGAAAATTATGTAAATCATGGTAGTTCAATATCCACTGAATGAGTATGAATAGCAGCTATTCACTCTGTTATCCAAAGGTGTTTCTATCATATCACTGACAACTTTAGCATTTTAGATAATTAGCAACAACACAGCATCCTTCTCCTAATCCAGCTAACGTTAGCCACAACAAATTGGAATTTGTAACATATCATACAGTCCAGGTTGGCATCACGTAGCCTTGAGCCACATCTATACATTGTGTATTTCAGGGTCAAATGGAGTATAGTTTTTCCCTAGTTTGAACACTGTTATAGAGCTAATCTCTTTGTATCTTTCTGTATTTTCCTAAAGAGGATGTGAATAATTCATGTTAATGTGCATTTTGAACATTTTACTAAATTGTTCATTTCCTGATCTTAGTTAATCTACTTTGAATACGATTTGTAATTTTCTAGCATTGATCGAACACACACTCCAATATCTTAAAGTAAAAATTCTTGTTTGAGTACATGGATAAATAAACGTCAGTAAAATGAGCAGATCTGTTGTGTAATTTATTGTGTTTATCTGTTTCATATTCAGCACTTGTATGATTGAATACACTTCTGAAGCATAGCTGCACTCTTTATTTTCTCCTAAATAATATCCTACACATTTCATCATTAGTTACCCCATTGCAGACTAGGTGAAACGTATTGTGTCCTTGAGCAAGGCACTTTGCCCAAATTGCTCCTGCAGTTGCTCTGGATATGAGTGTCTGCTAAATTACTAAAATGTACATGTAAATGTTTTAGCCTGGTCCCAGATCATATCTCCTGACTAATCATGACATATAGTTGGTTCAAGACCATACCGATCTAAGACCAGGCTATGTGTGACTCTCTGATAGTAACCGTCAGTGATTGAGTTTTGAGTGTATCTGCAAATCCATATATTTGTTTCACTTCTTACGGTATAGGGGGCAGCATTTTCAATTTGGATAAATAGCGTGCCAAATTTCAACTTCCTGCAACTCATGCCAATAATATAAGATATACATAGTATTAGTATATTTGGATAGAAAACACTCTGATGTTTCTAAAACTGTTTGAATCATGTCTGTGAGTAGATTTTATGTAGCAGGCAAAACCCTGAGGACTAACCGTTCATTTTTTTTATGTCTCTGTCTGTTCACTTATTTCTCATTGGCAAACAATATTTCTTAGGAACTTGTTTTCAGTTCCTACCACTTCCAGTGGATGTCACCAGTCTTTGGAATTTGGTTGAGGTTGTTCATTTGTGCAATGAAGAAGTAGGGCCATCCTGGAACAGGGTAACGCTGTTGAGAGTTGACCAAGACTTGAAAAGTAGTGTTAGTTTCCTCTCGTGCTCTATTGAAAACAGATAGACCCCGTCTTCAATTTGATCGATTATTAACATTTAAAAATACCTAAAGTTGTATTACAAAAGTAGTTTGAAATATTTTAGCATAATTTATAGGCAACTTTTGAAATATTTTGGAGTGATGTTGCGCCAAATAAATTGACATTTTCGATATATATGGACGGAATGAATCGAACAAAAGGACCAATTGTGATGTTTATGGGACATATTGAAGTGCCAACAAAAGAAGCTCGTCAAAGGTAAGATATGTTTTATACTTTATTTCTGCTTTTTGTGTAGCGCCTACTGGGGTGGCATATGCTACGCTCTTTGTTTACTGTAGTGCTATCATCAGATAATATCTTCTTATGCTTTCCCCGAAAAGCCTTTTTTAAAATCTGACATGTTGACTGGATTCACAACGAGTGCAGCTTTAATTGTGTATCTTACATGTGTGATTTAATGAAAGTTTGATCTTGCTCTGCATTTTCCCTGTTTTTTGCCCAAGTGGGACGCATCCGTCCCCTATACCATAAGAAGTTTTAAACACACGCCACTAATAAATGGAATAAATGGAACCCTGGAAAAGTGATGAACCATGATCACACCGCGTATGACTGGTCTATCTCCTCCGTTGATAATATAGCTATGAAGTAGACTTCTTCATATCTACCACCACTACAATAGTGGAAGACAATGACTGGTAGTAAAACCAGTACAGACTCCCTCGACACCAATTCTGACTGACCTCCAGGAATTGACCTGAAAATTATGTGACTACGCCAGATTCTGAACAAGTTGTAATCTGCCAGGATACTTGGTTTCCTTCCCTTGACATGTGTGCTTGCGTAAGCATAAACACACATGCACAACGGAACATCTAGGATTTATGCTAGGATCACTTAAGGGTTCGAGCAAAATACCAGCCTTAGTAAAGTTGAACATTTATTTTGAGGCATTTGACTCTACAGCACTCACCAGTTTTCAGAAAAAGCTATCAAATTAATTGTTTACCTTTGATGATCTTTGGATGTTTTCACACACACAACAAATGTTCCGTTTGTTCCATAAAGATGATTTTTGTATCCAAAATACCTCTGTTTGTTTGTCGCGTTATGTTCAGAAATCCACAGGAAAGAGCGGTCACGACGACGCAGATGGAAATTCCAGATAGTTTCCATAATGTCCACAGAAACATGTCAAACGTTTTTTATAATCAATCCTCAGGTTGATTTTAAAATATATAATCAATAATATATCAACCGCAAATGTCTTTCACAGTAGGAGAGGCGAAAACAATGGCTGTCAAAATTCTATTGCACAAGCAAAACTCATATGACCACTCTACGCAATGTTATCGTTCTGGCTCATTTTTCAAAATAAAAGACTGTTGACACCTTGAGGAAGCGATAAGAAAAGGAATCTGGTTCATATCCCTTTAAATAGAGCAAAGGGAGGCTATGGATCATGGAGTTTTCAAAATAGAAATCACTTTCTGGTTTGATATACCTCAGGGTTTCGCCTGCAATATCAGTTCTGTTATACTCACAGACAATATTTTGACAGTTTTGGAAACTTTAGAGTTGTTTCTATCCAATACTAATGATAATATGCATATATTAGCAACTGAGACTGAGCAGCTGGCCGTTTACAATGGGCACCTTTTCATCCAAGCTACTCAATACTGCCCCTGCAGCCATATGAAGTTAACCGTTATTAGTTTGATTACCCTGACATAAAACGTGTAGTGTATCTGAAGTTTGTAATTTCCACTTTGAAATTTCAGACTTGATTTTCCATTAAGAAAAATGTATCAACACCTACGAAAATATAAATTTATTACAATCCACATAATAATTCACATTTCCTGTTGCTGCAGGATTATTTCCCTGTCTCAAAGTAAGATCCCATACTGTAACGAACTGCAATGTTGTTTATCCATCCTCTGTTCTCAGTAGTCACAGTGGTAAATCCCAGCAACAAATAAACGTGTATTTGGGTTTATTTGTCTTTTCTATAACCAGCTAATTTTCTTGGGAACAGTAATATTTAGACAACATGATGCCATGTGTGTTGTTTTTACATAAACAGCCACTCCTTTCCCTTTTTGCAATATATCACACCTGAAAATATTTTAACCACAAATCTCAACGTCCTTATTTGTCAGCCAAGTCTCTGTTCGAACCAGAATATTAGGGATTGTGTCCTGCACCCAGATATGAGGAAGGTCCAACTGAGATACAAACAAAGACACAGCCAGGAGTACACTCAGACTAGCTTGGAACATAGAGTAGCTTTTTTGTACCTCTTATCAGGGTGTTTGACAGTTTGTTGATAATTGTGAGACCTTTGTGAGAGGTATTTTCCTCCGCACACTGTTTCAGACTAGAAGGACAGACAGAGAGACACACAAAGCAATAAACACACAGACGTTCAGTGTTGGAAGACATGGGAGTTGAGGAGCAGAGGGCTGGGGAGTTTTACGTGGAGAGGGATGTTTTGAACGAGCTTTGCTTGGACGAGTTGGCCAGAAGACGGACTCACTCCACCAGACCTCTCCTGAAGGAACGGGTGAAAGATTCCCTCAGGTAAGATAGTAACATCCTACTGGGCACAAACTGGTTGAATCAACGTTGTTTCAATGTAATTTGTCAACGTATTGTGATGTGGAATTTAGTAAAATACATTGGATTTGCAAAAGTCATCAATGTAGACTGATTTAGAGGGTGAAATTTCAACAACGGGATTATGTCATGGTAACCAACTTTCAACATAGACAAACCTTGCATAAATGTCTCTCCAATTAAGAACTCAAGACATTCACGAGAGCAATCAATGTCATTTCAAAGGGTAGATTTAACAGAGCAAATGAAAAGTAAATATACTTTATCAATCTTATATCATCAATTATGCTTTTTAGGCCCATGTCTTCAAAGGCTATCATTTAATTTCAACCCAGGATTCAACAAGAAAATTGAAAATAGGCCTCGGGTTTAAAGCTTTGGTTGAATTCACATCTCTATTGCAACCAAACATCTAAGTTAAAGAATAAGCCTAATTCAAATCAAACTTTAAATAAAGTTTGATCTGATTTGGGGCTCGATTCAATCTGTATCGTGGAAGTTTATTATAAAAACCAATGTTCGCAGAGACTGCATTCATGGTAAATGCTGCATATCTGGTCTCAATCAGAAATTACCTTTAAATTTCAATCGCGCTATAACACTAAACTTCCGCAATATGGATTCAATAAAAATTGAATTTTATTGGTCGTTATACAAATATTTATCAGATGTTATTGCGGAAGTAACAAAATGCTTGTGTTCCTAGCTCCAACAGAGAAGTAATATCAGACAATGCACACAAATCTTATTCCATTCCTTTACATTTGTGTGTATTAGGTAGTCGTTGTGGAATTGTTAGATATTACTGCCCTGTCAGAACAGTGCAGTAAAAGTAAAAGAATAGAATTAAGATATACATAAATATTAGGATTAGCAATGTTGGAGTCCGGAGTGTATATACAGTGCCTTGCGAAAGTTTTCGGCCACATTTCAGGCTTCAAACATAAAGATATAAAACTGTATTTTTTTGTGATGAATCAACAAGTGGGACACAATCATGAAGTGGAACGACATTTATTGGATATTTCAAACTTTTTAAACAAATCAAAAACTGAAAAATTGGGCGTGCAAAATTATTCATCCCCTTTACTTTCAGTGCAGCAAACTCTCTCCAGAAGTTCAGTGAGGATCTCTGAATGATCCAATGTTGACCTAAATGACTAATGATGATAAATACAATCCACCTGTGTGTAATCAAGTCTCCGTATAAATGCACCTGCACTGTGATAGTCTCAGAGGTCCGTTAAAAGCGCAGAGAGCATCATGAAGAACAAGGAACACACCAGGCTGGTCCGAGATACTGTGGTGAAGAAGTTTAAAGCCGGAATTGGATACAAAAAGATTTCCCATGCTTTAAACATCCCAAGGAGCACTGTGCAAGCAATAATATTGAAATGGAAGGAGTATCAGACCACTGCAAATCTACCAAGACCTGGCCGTCCCTCTAAACTTTCAGCTCATACAAGGAGAAGACTGATCAGAGATGCAGCCAAGAGGCCCATGATCACTCTGGATGAACTGCAGAGATCTACAGCTGAGGTGGGAGAATCTGTCCATAGGATAACAATCAGTCGTATATTGCACAAATCTGGCCTTTATGGAAGAGTGGCAAGAAGAAAGCCATTTCTTAAAGATATCCATAAAAAGTGTCATTTAAAGTTTGCCACAAGCCACCTGGGAGACACACCAAACATGTGGAAGAAGGTGCTCTGGTCAGATGAAACCAAAATTGAACTTTTTGGCAACAATGCAAAACGTTATGTTTGGCGTAATAGTAACACCCTGAACACACCATCCCCACTGTCAAACATGGTGGTGGCAGCATCATGGTTTGGGCCTGCTTTTCTGAGCTATTTTCTGATCTCTCCAGAGTTGTTTGATCGGATTCAAATCCGGGCTCTGGCTGGGTCACTCAAGGACATTCAAGAGACTGGTCTAGAAGTCACTACTGCATTGTCTTGTCTGTGTGCTTAGGGTTGTTGTCCTGTTGGACAGGAAAGTCTGAGGTCCTGAGCGCTCTGGAGCAGATTTTCGTCAAGGATCTCTGTACTTTCCTCAATTCATCTTTCCCTTGATACTGACTAGTCTCCCAGTCCCTGCCACTGAAAAACAACCCCACAGCCTGATGCTGCCACCACCATGCTTAACTATAGGGATGGTTGCAGGTTTCCTCCAGATGTGACACTTGGCATTCAGGCCAAAGATTTCAATCTTGGTTTCAGAAAATCTTGTTTCTCATGGTCAGAGTACTTTAGGTGCCTTATGGCAAACTCCAAGTGGGCTGTCGGTCACAGACACATGGTTAGCAGATGTTAATGCGAGTGTAGTGAAATGCTTGTGCTTCTCGTTCCGACAGTGCAGTAATATCTAACAAGTAATCTAACAATTCCCCAACAACTTTGAAATACTCACAAAGGGGTGAATGAGAATATGTATACAAGTATATGGATGAGCGATGTCAGGAGCGGCATAGGCAAGGTGCAATAGATGGTATGAGGTACAGTTTATACACATAAGAGAAGTAATGTAAGATTGTCGAAATTGATTGGCGAGTGATCCATTTATTAAAGTGACCAGTGATTTGAGTCTATGTAGACAGCAGCCTCTCTGAGTTAATGATGGCTATTTAGCAGTCTGATGACCTTGAGATAGAAGCTGTTTTTCAATCTCTCGGTCCCAGTTTTCATGCACTTGTACTGACCTCACCTTCTGGATGGAAAAGGGGTGAACAGGCAGTGGCTCGTGGTTGTTGTCCTTGATGATCTTTTTGGCCTTCCTGTGACATCGGGTGCTGTAGGTGTCTTGGAGGGCAGGTAGTTTGCCCCAGGTGATACTTGTGCAGACCGCACCACCCTCTGGAGAGCCTTGCGGTTGAGGGAAGTGCAGTTGCCCTACAAGGCGGTGATACAGCCTGACAGGATGCTCTCAATTGTGCATCTGTAAAGGTTTGTCAGGGTTTTAGGTGACAAGCCAAATTTATTCAGCCTCCTGAAGAATGATGATTTTTGGTACCCTTCCCCAGATCTGTGGCCTCGACACAATCCTATCTCGGAGTTCTACGGACAATTGCTTAAACCTCATGGCTTGGTTTTTGCTCTGACATGCATTGTCAACTGTGGGACCTTATATAGACAGATGTTTCCCTTTCCAAATCATGTGCAATCTATTGAATTTACCACTCCAATAAAGTTGTACAAACATCTCAAGGATGATCAATGGAACAGGATGTACCTGAGATGAATCTCATAGCAAAGGGTCTAAATACTTATGTAAGTAAATTAGAAACATTTCTAAAAACCCGTTATCACTTTGTCATTATTTATTATTGTGTGTAGATTGATAAATATTTTAATACATTTTAGAAAAATGCTGTGACACATCAAAATATGGAAAAAGTCAAGGGGTCTGAATACTTTTCCCGAATGCACTTTATATACTGAACAAAACTATAAATACAACATACAAGAATTTCAAGATTTGAGTTACAGTTGAAAAATTCAGCCCTAATATATGGATTTCACATGATTGCGCTGGGGCGCAGCCATGGTTGTGCCTGGGAGGGCATAAGCCCACACTCTTGGGAGTCAGATTCAGTCAATTAGATTGAGTTTTCCCCCTACAAAAGGTCTTTATTACATACAGAAAAACTCCAGTTTTATCAGCTGTCCTGGTGGCTGGTCTCAGACGATCCTTCAGGTAACAAAGCTGGATGTGGAGGTCCTGGGCTGGCATGGTTACATGTGGTCTGCGGTTTTTAGTCTGGTTGAGCGCATTGCCAAATTCTCTAAAACGATGTTGGAGGTGGCTTATTGTCGAGAAATGAACATTAAATTATCTGGCAACAGCTCTGTTGGACATTCCTGCAGTCAACATGCCATTTACACGCGCCCTCATAACTTGAGACATCTGTGCAATTGTGATGTGTGACAAAACTGCACAATTTATAGTATCTTTGTATTGTATTGTCCCCAGCACAAGGTGCACCTGTGTAATGATCATGCTATTTATTCAGCCTATTGAAATGCCACACCTGTCAGGTGGATAGGTTATCCTGGCAAAGAATACATTTCTCACTAACAGGGTTGTAAACAGATTTGTGCAAAACATTTGAGAGAAATAAGCTTTTATTGTTTATCTAACATTTCTGGGATGTTTATTTCAAATCATGAAACATGGGAAAAACACTTCACATTTTGAATTAATATTTTTGTATGCAGTACCTGTCACGGATTTCTTCCTGGGGAGGAGAGGTGGACCAAAACGCAGCGTGGTTGAAGGTCATGGTTCTTTAATAAGATACACTTAACATGAACAAACTACAAAACAATAAACATGAAAACCAAAACAGTCCTAACTGGTGCATAAAACACAAAGACAGGAAACAATCACCCACAAAATACCCAAAGAATATGGCTCCCAATCAGAGACAATGATAAACACCTGCCTCTGATTGAAAACCACTCTAGGCAACCATAGACTTACCTAGACAACTAAACTGAACACAACCCCATTAATCTAATAAACCCCTAGACAAACGAACACAATAAATCACCCATGTCACACCCTGGCCTAACCAAAATGATACAGATATCTAAGGCCAGGGTGTGACAGTACCAGTCAAAAGATTGAGTATGTTTATCCCAAAATTCTTTATTTTTACATTGTAGAATAATAGTGAAGGCGTCAAAACTATGGAATCATGTAGTAACCTAAAATGTGATAAATATATTTAGGTTTAGGGATACTTGACTTTGCACACTCATGGCATTCTCTCAACCAGATACATATAATGCTTACTTACAGTACAAGCCGTTAAGAAAATATGAGGATCAGACCCTTTTTTTACATTTTGGCATAAAACGACATACCCAAATCTAACTGCCTGTAGCTCAGGACCTGAAGGATATGCCTATTCTTGATACACTTTGCATTTTGTGGAAATGTGAAATTAATTTAGGAGAATGCAACACATCTGGTAAAAGATAAAAAAAGAAAAACATGAAATCCCCCCCATCATCTTTGAAATGCAAGAGAAAGGTCACAATGTTTTATTCCAGGTTAGACGCAATTTTGAGTTTGGCCACTAGATGGCAGCAATGTATGTGAAAAGTTTTAGACTGATCCAATGAACCATTACATTTCTGTTCAAAATGTTGTATCAAGTCTGCCCAAATGTGCCTAATTGGTTTATTGATACATTTTCAAGTTCATAACTGTGCACTCTCCAAACAATAGCATGGTATTCTTTCACTGTAATAGCTACTTTAAAATTGGACAGTGCAGTTAGATTAACAATAAGTTAAGCTTTCTGCCCATATCATATGTCTATGTCCTGGGAAATGTTCTTGTTACTTACAACCTCATGCTAATCACATTAGCCTACATTAGCTCAACCGTCCCACGGGAGTGACGCCGATCCTGTAGAGGTTAAAACTTAGATTGACAACCAAACACAATCCAATAAAGCTTTTACAATACAGTTAAATAGACTAAAGTGAATGTGATCTTATGTCACTCCCTGGCCATAGAGAGGCTTTTTATTCTCTATTTTGGTTAGGCCAGGGTGTGAATTCTATGTTTTTCTTTCTTTGTTTTTGGCCGGGTATGGTTCTCAATCAGGGACAGCTGTCTGTCGTTGTCTCTGATTGAGAACCATACTTCGGTAGCCTTTTCCACACCTGTGTTTTGTGGGTAATTATTTTCTGTGTGTGTTTGTGTGCACCTCGGTTGCTTCACGGTCTTTGCTGTTTACCTATTTCGGTTTCACTTTCATTAAAAGATGTGGAATACATGCACGCTGCGCCTTGGTCGATTTATGACAGGGAGTTTGAGGATAGCGAGCGTGAAATCTTACTATTGTAACAGTATTTATTCAACCTTAAAATTAGAAAGACATCCATGGACACATTTGTCTTGAAGTTTACTGTAACGATAAATGTCCTCTTATGTAATCTTAGAAAGCGTGCATGTTCAAGATAGCATTCAAAGGTTGCAGAGATCACATTTGCTTTAATAATCTGCAGAGAACTTTGTTGTGCTTTAAAATGGTTAAAAGCGCAGTGACACATTGGGAATTTATCAAACTTTTGGCTGTCTTTTTGAGTGGGTATTGAGCAAAAATATAAACGCAACATGTAAGGTGTTTCATGAGCTAATATAAAAGATCTCAAATGTTCCATAAGCACAAAAAATTATATTTCTCCAAAAATGTTGCACAAAATTGTTTACATTGCTGTTAGTGAGCATTTGTCCAAAATAATCCATACACCAGGTGTGGCATATCAAGAAGCTGATTAAACAGCATGATCATCACACAGGTGCACCTTATGCTGGGAAAAATAAAAGGCCACTCTAAAATGTCCAGTTTTGTACCACAACACAACGTTTTGATGGAGCATGGAATTGGCATGTTGACTGCTGGAATTTCCACCAAAGCTGTTGCCAGAGATTTTAATTTTAATTTCTCTACTAAAATCCACCTCTAATGTCATTTTACAAAATATGGCTGTACATTCAACAGGCCTCACAGCTGCAGACCACGTGTAACCATGCCAGCCCAGCACCTCCTAAACCGGCTTCTTTACCTGAAGGATCGTCTGAGACCAACCACCCAGACAGCTGATGAAACTCTGGGTTTGCATAACCAAAGAATTTCTGTTCAAACTGTCAGAAACTGACTTCAGGAATTTCCACCAATGCTGTTGCCAGAGAATGAAATGTTAATTTCTCTACTACTGTATAAGCCACCTCCAATGTCGTTTTAGAGAATTTGTACATTCAACAGGTCTCACAACCACATCTAGGAAGTGCTATTATTTTGAAATGCCTGCTTTTCAATTGAAAGCCTATCCACCATACAAAGACTTATTCATTTATTTGACCTTTATTTAACTAGGCAAGTCCGTTAAGAACACATTCTTATTTTCAATGACGGCCTAGGAACAGTGGGTTAAACTGCCTGTTCAGGGGCAGAATGACAGATTTGTATCTTGTCAGTTCGGGGGTATGAACTTGCAATCTTTCAGTTACTAGTCCAACACTCTCACCACTAGGCTACCCTTATGACCCAGTTTACAATCTCTATGGCTTCCACTACATGTGGCCAGTCTTTAGGCATTGTTTCAGGCTTTTACTCTGAAATATTAGGGAGAAAAAACACTTTCAATGAGAAGACAGTAGAAATTTCCAGACATGAGTCCTGTAACCGGGAGCGTGCCTTTCTTGTTTTTCCTTTTCTATTGACGAAGCTATTGTCCAGTTGAAATATATGATGAATTATTTATGACAAAAACAACCTGAGGATTAATTATAAACATTGTTTGACATGTTTCTACGAACCTTTATGGTACTTTGATTTTTCGTCTGTCTGTTGTGACCGCACTTTGTTCAAATGGATTACTGAACAAAAACACACATTTTTGAGTATAAAGAGGGCCTTTATAGAACAAAACAAACATTTATTGTGTAACATGGAGTCTTGTGAGTGCAGCCATATGAAGATCATGAAAGATAAGTGATTATTTTATCGCTATTTCTGACTTGTGTAACTCCTCTACTTGGCTGGTAACTGTTTGTAATGATTTGTCTGCTGGGTGCTGTTCTCAGATAATCGCATGGTTTGCTTTCGCTGTAAAGCCTTTTTGAAATCTGACACCGCAGTTGGAATAACAAGAAGTTAATCTTTAAACCGATGTATAACACTTGTATGTTTCATTAATTTGTATTATGAGTATTTCTGTTTTTGAATTTTGGCCCTCTGCAATTTCACTGGATGTTGGCCAGGTTGGACGGTAGCATCCCACACCCCCTAGAGGTGTTATATTTTATCGATTATTTACGTTTTAGGATACCTGAGATGTATTAGGAATGTTGTTTGAAATGTTTGGACCAAGTTTACAGGTAACGTATTAGATACTTTGTAGGCATGTTGGGCGAGTTGAAACCTGCGTATTTCTGGGTCAAACGCGCATAGGTTTGCTTTCGCCGTAAAGCCTTTTGAAATCTGACACAGTGGCTGCATTAAGAAGAAGTTAAGCTTTATTTTGATATATAAACATATTTTCGCGCTCTGCAATTTCACAGGATGTTGGCCTGGTGGGACGCTTCCGTCCCACCTGGCCATAAGAAGTTAAACTTTAAAGGGAATACAGTTATTTCACATTAAAAGGTATAATGTTATATTACTTCATTTAATAAATAGTTTAATCTTTACTCATTCATTTTATACAAGAATTAGATGCAAACCCCATAATTGAGAAATGTACATATTCAGAGATATGGTTGTGTGTTTCCTGTCCTCTCGGAGGTCACCAAATGAAACACACTCGTCATACCCGTCCCATAAGTGTCCACGGACCATTCCCACCTTCTCACAAGGGGACATTTTGTATCAAATCCCCATTTTGGGGATTTAGGAGTACGCCGTGTGAAATCCTTTGTTCTCGTTATGTGTCTCTTTCTGCGTGGCCAGGGGGAGAGAGTCTCCAGGAATTTACGACCTGAGATAACAGAACCTGTGTGTAGGAGAGAGAGATGGAAGCCTCTCGCTTTACCCAAAAAGGGCCATGTCATGACATCTGAGACCAACCACCCAGAGAGCTGATGAAACTGTGGGTTTAAACAACCAATGAATGTCTGCAAACTGTTAGAAACGGTCTCCGGGAAGCTAATCTGCTTGCAATCATCGTCCTCACCAGGGTCTTGACCGACTGTATTTCGGCGTCGCTTCTGACATTAGTGGGCAAAAGCTTTACTTCGATGGCCACTGACACACTGGATGAGTGTACTCAGCATGGATGGATCCCAGTTTGAACTGTACCGGGTAGATGGCAGACAGCATGTATGGCGTTGTGTGGGCGAGCGGTTTGCTGATTGTGAACAGAGTGCCCCATGGTCGCGGTGGGGTAATGGTATGGTCAGGCATAAGCTATGGACAATGTTCACAATTGCATTTTATTCATGTCAATTTGAATGCACAGAGATACCATGACATGATCCCGAGGCCCACTGGGTGTGGTAGCGAAGCAAACTTTATATATAATAATAAAGACTAAGATATAAATCTAAAGTTGTGCTTTTCCTTCAGCAAGCACACCTAATAACATGAGTATGTATGAAATCTAGAGTGTTCTTGCCTTCAGCAAGCGCACCAATAGATACAGTAAATAGCCCAAAGTTACTGCACTTAAAAAAGTAATAGTCTCGTCTACCAGCCGGCTCTTCCTGTATCAAGACGTCTGGTTTTACAATGCCTCGGAACGGAACTTGACCAGGAGTCTATGGCAGAAGCGGCAAAAACAGTTGCTGGTTTTAAATGGCTGATCTCTAAGTTCATCACCATGTAGCTCAACCCATAGAACACGTATCAACTAGGCGGATGGTCAGGGGGCCGGAACATAATTAGTCAATTTGACCGCAAGAATCGTAAACAGATATAATATCTGACTAAAGCATAATAATTTCAAAACTTTCTTGCATTTTTATATGATCATGTCACTCTGAGTGGGAATACTTGGGAACAGATTTCAAAAATGTAAATCACTGGAGCTGATTTCCTGGTGTTTTTAATAGTCTTTTGTGTCTAATGACATAAGACAAATAAAACCACTCGTGGGCCAAATTCGGCCAGTAGGCCGCCAGTTGGGGAACCCCGCCTTACAACCTCCCCAGTACATTGTGGACTTCAAACCGCGAGCAGCGCAAGTGATTTATACAAAATCTGAGCGTACACATCTTATTAATAGTTTGATATGCTCAAACTCAGAATCAATTGTGCTTCCCCAAAATAATATGGTCAATGTGATAGAACATTTATTTTAATTGTAGAATTTCATCTTTTTTCAAAATCCTATGTAGGCTTACTCCCTTTCCCGCCTCGATTGTAACTACAGCCCTATGGCACGGTGTTAACAGGCTCTATGTGCCACCAAAGGAGATGAAACCTGGTCCTGAATTGCCATCATGTGTGCTGGCTAATGTTCCAGCCTAGCTCTAAGACTCCTGGTTAGTTTAATTAGAAGTGTAAGAGATGGAATGGAACAAAACCCTGCACTCACTGTGGCACTCAAGGAGCTGAGTTGCCTGCATGCCCTATTCAACACACAGCGGAAACACATCCGTTGTCACAAATGGATAACAAAAATGTATTATTCTTTTCTCCACTTCTCCAACTCTTCCCCCTGGTCGCAGGTGTTCAGTGCCCAAGCTGAAGCGTTCTGTGCTGAGCTTTATACCTATCCTGTCATGGCTGCCTCGTTACTCAGTGAGACAAGACGCACTGGGAGACCTCATATCTGGCATAAGCATTGGCATCATGCACCTGCCTATGGGTCTGTACCACCTCTACTGTTTGAACACACATACAGGGCCCAATCCTAACTTGAAATCAACAACACATGGTGGGAAAAGTACTAAGTAGTCTTACCTGACCAAAATGTGTAGAAAATGACTCAAGTAAAAGTTAACCAGTAAAATACTACTTGAGTAAAAGTCTAAAACGATTTATTTTAACATGTACTTACTGTAAGAACAATGGGAGGAAAAGTACCAATTGCTATACTTGAGTATAAGTAAAGTTAAATGCTATGAATCAAACTCCTTATATTAAGCCAACGAGACAGTAGCATGAAAAAACTCCAACAATCTGACATAGTTTTCAAATGAAGCATTTGTGTTTAGTGAGTTCCCCAGATCTGAGGCAGTAGGGATGTTATCTTGATAAGTGAATATATTGGACAGTTCATGTCCTGCTAAGCATTCAAAATGTTACCCGTTTTTTGGAGGGTGAAGGTAAATGTTTAAAAAGTACATTATTTTCTTTAGGAATGTAGTTGAGTAAAAGTTGTGACAAATAGAAATATTAAAGTACAGATAGGCCTACCCATATACATTTCTTAAGTGGTACTTCACACCACTGAGTACTTAGTCACTTTAAGCCACTGCATGTAACCACATGTAAATCTTTCATTGATACCAATGCCTGAGGTACGTGAAAGCTTGATTTACGCAAGTTGATCTCAAGTTAGTGTTGCATCTCTTTGGGCTGAGAATACTATATGATAACTATCTATTTTGTGAAGTCTATGAACACTGACATTTCTTCAATGTTTCCCCAGGTTTGGCCTATGCTCTGCTGGCCTCTGTGCCCCCAGTGTATGGCCTCTACACTTCCTTCTACCCTGTACTCATGTACTGCATCTTTGGCACCTCCAGACACATCTCCGTAGGCAAGACAGAGTGTGGAATTGGGGGGGGGGGACAGAGAATTTTAATATTTTAATATAATTTGGTCAAAGGAATATGCTAATGATCTCCCGACCTTGATTTTGTGTGTGTAATGTGTGTGTGTTCCCTCAGGCCCATTTGCTGTGACCAGCATCATGATAGGCACCACGACAGAGAGGCTGGCCCCAAACAGTAACTTCATGACTCTAAATGGAACCAATGGGACTCAAGTTCTCGATGTAGTAGCCCGTGATGCCTTAAGAGTACAGATAGCAGCCAGCACCACTTTTCTGAGTGGGATCTTTCTGTTTCTGCTGGGCATGATTCGGTTTGGTTTTGCGGTGACGTTCCTGTCAGATCCCATGGTACGTGCTTACATGACAGGAGCAGGTATACATGTGGTACTTTCCCAACTCCCAAGCCTCTTTGGGATCCGCGTTGGACGCTTCTCCGGGCCTCTGTCTCAGGTCTATGTGAGTGCACACAACACATCCACACACAAACAGATGATTCACACGTACAAAAGTCGTAAATGTTTTCCAACTGCTGCATGTATGCAGAAACTCTCTCTCTCTCTCTAGCTCCTAATAGATATCTGTAGACATCTGCCAGAGACTAACATTGCGGCCGTGGTGGTAACTCTAGTGGCCTTGGCGGTCCTCATAGCGGTCAAAGAACTCAACATTTACTTTGAGAAGAAAATGCCTGTGCCCGTTCCAATAGAACTCATAACGGTAAGTCCTCTATACCAGGGTTAACCAAACTCGGTTATTTGAGTCAGCTGTGTAGTGCTAGGGAAAAAACAAACACATGGACCAAGTTTGGGAAACCCTGCTCTATATCTAACACCTCTGTTTATTTGTCATACAATCATCCTGAAGTCTTTTGCTCCTCATTCCTCTCTTTTGGTCTCTTGAACGACACGTCTAGTGAAAACCACTAGAGGGCAACATGTCACCTTGGCTGATGTCACCAAACCATTCCAGTTTAATTGATTGATTAATTGATCCAATAAAATATATTAAATGAGTAGTTGTGTTAAATAATCGGCCTGTTTTTGTGCATGGATTCCGAACACAGCAAAGCCACACAGGGTCTGATATAATGATTTACTCACAAATACACATGTACACAACAGGACAGGTGATGTTGTGTTATTGTGAGCATGGTAACTTATGTGTGTCCATGTGTGTGTTACAGATCATAGTAGCAACAGTTATCTCTTACTACTGCAAACTGCACAGCCTATACAAAGTGGCCGTCGTCGGACAGATCCCCAAAGGGTGAGTGTTTATGCGTTAGTGTTTGTGGGTGTTTAGGGGAGTTCTAAGGTCAGTTGAGTCCACAGGAGAAGAGGAGAGGAAGAGGGAAGATAAGGAAATGTGATATGGAGTAGTTCATTGGGAAAGAGTCATCCTATTTGCCTTGTTCTGGAACATCACAGGGATCATGGCGAGTTAGTTCCAATTGTGTTTCTATTTCCGGCAACATTTGTGTGACACTGGCGCATGCAAAAGTGGTACTTTTAGTTGGGAGCTTGATAGTTTTACAAAGACAGAACCGTACAAAATCCTAAAATTGGTCAACATGACAAGCATTATACAGTATGTTCAGTACAAGGCTATCTCAACAACTGAATGAAGAGAAGGCAGTTTTTACAGCAATGTTTTGAACACCAAAGTCAATCTGAATGTACCTGAGGAGCCCCAAACGACCTACATCCACCTCCTAAAGACGTTGAGTCTTTATGGCTCTGGCTCAAAGCGGTGGACTTGACAGACCAACTCCTGATAACACTGATGAAGCTGAAGCTCAACTTGCTGCAACAGTAGCTAGTAGAAAGGTTTGGTGTTTCCCAGAGTATTGTCAGTCGAGTGATTAGTTATTGGATTGACATGATGGAAAAGGAAAAGAGTACATTCCATGGCTGCCAAGAGAAACCATTCATGCTACAATGCGACAATGTCTTATCAACCACTACCCAGGAACAACCTGCATTATTGACTGCTCAGAAACTGCTTTACAGAAGTGAAAGAATCTGGATTCAAGGGCAGAGTCATTCAGCCATTACTACGCCCAGAACACTATCAAGTTCCTGGTTGCCATTGATGTTCATCTCCTCAGCATATGGAGGTAAATATATAACATCGGACTCTGGGTTCC
Source organism: Oncorhynchus keta (assembly GCF_023373465.1). Classification (NCBI taxonomy): domain Eukaryota; kingdom Metazoa; phylum Chordata; class Actinopteri; order Salmoniformes; family Salmonidae; genus Oncorhynchus; species Oncorhynchus keta. Next base: position 36,425,409 of record NC_068435.1, on the reverse strand, counting down.
CGGAGTACCTCTGTCCAGGTGATGACGTCATGGCGGACCGGGGCTTCACAATCTGGGATCTGAGACATGACAGTCAAATGAACAATTCCAGCCTTCACAAAAAGAGGCACACAACTGTCAGAGGATACCACATGTACACGACGGATATGAATTAGTTGTCAAATGTTACATTAAATACATTTAAATTAATTATATTACAACTCGACTTAATTAGTTTTACATACTCATTAATATTAATAAAAAATAAAGCCATAAAAACATTTAATTTTAATTGGAAAACTATTTGTTAAAACCTCTTGGAACCACCCATCCCAGATCCGGGATAATTGTCATCAACTACGTTAAATAGCATAGCGCAAAGGCCAAATAATCTTACTAGGAAATAATCTTTCATGAAATCACTAGCGAAATACAGCTTAGCCTTTTGTTAATCACCCTGTCATCTCAGATTTTGAAATTATGCTTTACAGCCAAAGCAAGACAAGCGTTTGTGTAAGTTTATCGATATACTAGCAAAACATTATGTACACCTAGAGGCAGGTAACTGGTCACGAAAATCAGAAAAGCAATCAAATGAAATGTTTACCTTTGATGAGCTTCGGATGTTTTCACTCATGAGACTCCCAGTTAGACAGCAAATGTTCCTTTTGTTCCATAAATATATTTTTATATCCAAATACCTCTGTTAGTTTGATGCCTTATGACTAGGAATCCACCGGAAATAGCGGTCACGATAACAAACAAATTTCAAACGATATCCATAATATCGACAGAAACATGGCAAACGTTTTTTATAATCAATCCTCAAGGTGTTTTTCAAATATCTATTCGATAATATATCAACCGGGACAGTTGGCTTTTCACTAGGACAGGGAGGAAAAATGGCTACCTCTGTTTGCGCAAAAATCACACAGAGCCAACAACTGACCACTTACGCAATGTGGACGATTACGCTCATTCTTCAAAATAAAGGCCTGAAACTACATCTAAAAGGCTGTAGACACCTTAGGGAAGCCACAGAAAAAGGAATCTGGTTGATATCCCTTTCAATGGGCAATAGGGATGCATAGAAAGACAGGGGTTTCAAAATAAGTCACTTCCTGATTGGATTTTCCTCAGGGTTTCGCCTGCAATATCAGTTCTGTTATATTTTGACGGTTTTGGAAACTTTAGAGTGTTTTCTATCCCAAGCTGTCAATTATATGCATATTCTAGCATCTGGTCCTGAGAAACAGGCGGTTTACTTTGGGAACGTTATTTTTCCAAAAATACAAAAATAGTGCCCCCGAGCTTCAAGAGGTTAATAGTAACTGCAAACAGGAGAGACATCTGACTACATACTTATACAGAGCTGCATATATTTGTCACTGACAATCTGTCTGCCTGATGCTCCTCAAAAATAAGTAGCAGCATGTGTGTAAAGTAGAATGCCTTCAACCTCAGGACAGCCTCTGCGTATCATATGGGACATGGATGACAACTTGCTGTGAGTCCAGATGAACACCTTACTTTCTCAGTCCTATGCAAAACATACCAATTTCCACCTGCATGTAGTAGCCAGGTGGCCCATGTTGCAGTTGGGGTGTGCCCTCCATCGCCTTCACATCACAGGCTTCCCCATTGAAGACATCATCCAGATAATCACAGCCATTCCCCTTAACTCCAACACTGCTCAACTGTCCAGGCTATGCCAGTTAGCCCATTCTGCACCGGTGATCGAATGTTTGTTACAACAAGACATTCAGAGAAAATAACATTATTAACAATTGTGTGACTGAGGACTGTGATCAACTTCATCCAAACACATGTAAGTTTCATCATAAACTTACCTTGCGATTGTTCCCAATGAGATGACCACTTGTACTTACCATACTTTAGGCATTACCCCCAACCACAATGATATTATACAAACCTTATTCACCCAGAAAACAGTAACACTAAAGAAATACATGTGATGCTGACATGTCTAAATTAATGTTATACCCTACTTGTAACGCTTGTCATCTGGGGAAGGAGAGGAGGACCAATGCGCAGCGTGTTAAAACCTCATAGTCTACCAATACCGGATCCGGGTTCGTGACTACGGCTCAAGCTCATTAGCATAACGCACAATGCGAAAAAATATTCCTAAAATTATTTAACCTCCACACATTAACAAGTAAAATAGCTCAAATGAAAGATAAACAAGTTGTTTATCTACCCAGCAAGTCAGATTTCTAAAATGTTTTACGGCGAAAACATAGCACATATTTATGTCAAACCACCACCACAGACATAGCTCATTTGCATAGCCAAGTAGGAAAAAATATGCAATCAACAAACGCAGGATTAAAAGAAAAATCATTTCACTAACCTTTTGAAATCTTCATCAGATGACAGTAATATAACATGTTACACAGTACATTCATTTTTTTTTCAATAATCTGCAATATATATCCATAAATCTCTGTTTACATGATGCATCGTTCAAAAAATGCTACTAAAATGTCAGGAGAAATGCCGATAGCTCCGGCAGATAACGTCAGCTAACAAGGAATACACATCATAAACTTTGACTAAATATGCATGTTTTACATATGTATAGGAAGATGCACTTGTTCTAAATGCAATCGCTGTGTTACATTTATTTTTAACGTTACAGGTTGCGTTCACTAGGCTATACTAGGAGTCGGCGCTCCAAAATTAGCATTATCGCTCCTCTATCTTGGAGTCGACAGAAACCCAAATGTACCACATAAATATTCCCTTAACTTTGCTGTTCTTCCATCAAAAGACCTGGAAGGGATTATACTTACCAAACCAGCGTTTAGTTTTCAAGTCTGTGTCTTTCGGTTCTCAAGAGTTCTAAGAGGTTAAGGCAAAATTCAAGTGGATGCGCACCAAAACGTCGAAATTACATATTATATGTCGAGTAAACTTGTCAAACTATGTTCATAATTAAGCTTTAACATGTTATAAAGGTGCACAGAAATCGTGAGGACGAACAGAAACACACATGTCGTTTAATCGATCCTGAAGAAAATACATCACCCGGCCAGAGCGCGCGTAACAGTCACCTTTTTTTTCGCTTGGCCGAGAGGTTTCGGCTCGCTCAAACTCCCGTGCTGAACACGTACAGACTGTTCCCAGAGTGGTAGCTGTTTGGGAAGTGCGTGTGAGATGACGTCAAAGTTGGGCCAACTTTTTCCATGACAAGAGAGCATTTGGGAGAATGCATGCCATGAGAGTTCTGCTTTACATAGAGACAAAATTTAAACGGTTTTAGAAGCTTTGGAGTGTTTTCTATTCGATAATATTTTTTATATGCATATATTAGCAATTTTGGGGAAAAATATTTTCAGTTTACTATGGGCACGCACTTTCTCCAACAGGGGCAGTATAGAGCAAGAGTTCTAAGAGGTTAAGGGTTCATATTTTAAAGAACAATGAAAGCAAAACGATAAACAAAGAACGAACAGTCCTGTAAGGTACGACACTAAACAGAAAATAACCACCAACAAAACACAATGGAAAACAGGCTACCTAAATATGGTTCTCAATCAGGAACAACGATTGACAGCTGCCTCTGATTGAGAGCCATACCAGGCCAAACGCAGAAATAGAAAATCATAGACAAACTAACATAGACCTCACGCCCTGACCATACTAAAACAAAAGACAAAACAAAGGAACTAAGGTCAGAACGTGACACTACTCACCTGGATAAACCTTACCTCCATAAACCTACCTTGCTTCACCAACATGAGATTTGACAGGATACTTACAGATTCCCTCATTAATACAGCAGTTCTGTTGATCCACAAATACATGTTACCATAACCAATCATAACATTCTCAATTCAGCCATCTCTACTGATCCGTTGTTGGATACAAGTACCCAAGCAGAGTGGTAAGAGCTGCTTGATTGTCTGGGCTGAACATCGGCCTTCAAAAATACCAATCCTTTTCCCTCCTCTCGGCCCACCTTAACAACTGTGGAGTTCATTTTTCGTAGTGAAACCATCCACTCCCAAGAAGAGCACGAAGTAATGAAAAATGTCCCCATACGGAATTTCAGGCCATTTTATCATGTCATCCGCCCAAATATTAATCATGGACGGATGGGGTACGGTGATACCATCCGACCTCTGAAGAGCCATTTGTGTGTGTTCCCAAATGTGAGCCATGTTTTTGTTTATTTGTTAAGATGTGTTAATGATGCTTGTTTTTTAATTATTCGCTGGCTACCACTCTGAGGTAATTCACTAGCGTTGACAGAAGTTGTGAAAGGAAAACACAAACACAATCGCGTTTGAATGGAACTGGGTTGAGTGGGCCGGGCTACATAAGGTGAAGAGATAAAAATGTTAAAGTCAGATAAGGAAACAGATACAGTGAGCAGAGAGAAGTGTGTTGACAGTGAAACAATTATCAACAGCCAGTAAATGTCAACCTGTTTCATCAAGATTTGCTAAGGCAGTTTTGGACATGTGTTTTAGCTGATTCTGCATGGTCTTCAGATTGCAGGACTGGAAGGAGGAGGGGTCTGGACGAGGCAGTAATCAATGAGATACATTTTTACAGTGTCTTTGAACCACATAATTCTCCTCTATCCCTTCCTCCCCCTGTCCACTTTAAACTCTCCCTCTCTTCCTCTCCCTTTCTCTCCACTCCTGTCTTCTCCCCATCTCCCTTTCTTCTTTATCCTCAGATTAAAGCCTCCCAGATCACCTGACGTCAGTATGTGGGGTTCGGTAGTTGGTGATGCATTCGTAGTAGGCATAGTGGGATATGCCCTTAACATCTCCTTGGGAAAAATCTTCGGCCAAAAACACGGCTACGATGTGGACAGCAACCAGGTGGGACATGCGCGCACACACACACACACACACACACACACACACACACACACACACACACACACACACACACACACACACACACACACACACACACACGCTTGGGTTTGCTTTGCTCTGAAGGAGTGAGACAAGAAGGGAACCCACAGTGTCTGTACCAGCTTACAGCTCTCTGATCCTGAATGTTTAATGGCCGACACGCTCTTTTCTGTCATGTATGAAGGAGAAGTACACCAGGAGCTGTGAAAATAATACTGAATATACCACGGAATAAGCACTAGGACTTATTTACTGGGGGTGGCCACAAGTAAATAAACCCCATTTTAATTGAGCCTCTCCATTCTTGTAATCTCCCCCCTCTCTTTCAAACTATTTTTCTCTTTCTCTCTTTCTAGGAGATGGTGGCTGTTGGTCTCTGTAACATAGTGGGAGGACTATTTCAATGCCACGCCATTGCTGCTTCTCCGTCCCGTACCCTCCTCCAGGATAGCACTGGGGGCAAGACACAGGTAACACACAAAGACCTACACTCATGCATGCACATACACGTATCTCCACTTGCTAATATTTACACACACGTGCACACTAACTGATGTGTGTATTTGTACATTTTGTCAGGTTGTGGGGCTGATTTCTTCAGTACTTGTGCTGATCTTCATTCTGCAACTGGGGACACTGTTTGAGGAGCTACCCAAGGTATCTATGTCTCCATCACCTCCACCTCATCCAAACACAGACAACACCACTGATCTGATGAGTGTTTGTGTGTCCCCTAGGCTGTCCTGGCCTGTATAGTGCTTGTGAACCTGAAAGGCCTTTTTATGCAGTTTAAAGACATTCCTGCACTCTGGAAGAGCAATAAGGTCGACCTGGTGAGAGCTTTTATTTTTGTTTATTTTACCTATATTTAACTAGACAAGTCAGTTAACATCAAAATCTAATTTACAATGATTTGTGTGCTGCCCTATGGACTCCCAATCCCAGCCGGATGTGATTCAGTCTGAATTCCTTCCCGGGACTGTAGTGACGCCTTTTACACTGAAATGGATTGCCTTAGACCGCCGCGCCACTCGGGAGTCCGAGTGGTGAATAACACATCTATACACTTCATATTTATATCCTAAAACATGCATCCTAACTTGAGATTAACGTATATGACTCAAATGGGGTTTGGGAAACCCTGATTCCTGGGTTTTCCACATACTGATTACCTGTGTACCTGCTGTCCCCTAGCTGGTGTGGTTGGTAACTCTGGTGTGTACTATCTTGCTGAACCTGGACATCGGCCTTGGTGTATCCATCGGCTTCTCTATGCTCACTGTCATCTTCAAAACACAACTGTAAGTCTGAGTGTATTTTATTTGTATTTATTATGGATCCCCAAGGCAGCAGCTACTCATTCTGGGGTCCAGCAAAAGGAAAGGCAGATTCTAAAAAGTGTTTTTGTATGAGTGTGTGTGCATGAGCACACGTGTTTGTGTTTGTTTGTTTTCTTATGAGAGAGAGTAAGATAGATTAATACTTCTAAAACAGTGGTATTCAAACTTTTTCAGAGGGGGACCCATTTTTTTTGCTATATTTTCTCACGACCCCACCCCAAATAAGATGATACAACCTTAAAAATTGGTAAATTGACATTTTTGCATCAACAAATAACCTTCATCAAGTTTAAATTTCTTACCGAAATGAAAAGAAACCAGTAAATATCTTTCTCAGAAACGTTTGTATATTGTCCCATACAAAAATCTGCAATCGTATTATTATAATATTTTGGGCAATCCCACTGGTCGCGACTCGGACTTTGAATACCATTGTTCTAAAGTGAAAGTATTGTGTTTCTCTTCTTCTTAAAGAAGATAACATCTGTCCTCTCTCTCTCTCGCGCGTGCGTGCTCTCTCTCCCAGGCCGAGGTACTCTATCCTGGGGCATGTTCCTGGGACTGAGCTCTACCTGGATACAGAAACATATGAGGAGGTGAGACGGAGCTGTTTACACGTTTTTTTGTATCGCTTTATTGCAATTTTCATGTGGTACATTTTCACAACTTTTAGTCCAAAACAGATCATCAAAAAGGTAGTTGTTTCAAAACTCTAAGTACATTTAACTGACCAACTACAACAAAATCATACAGTCCTTTTTTTCACCAAACTTAATCAGTGTTTCATCTAGAAATACACGTTTCACATTGCAACACATGTTCATATAAAGTATTCGCCTTTTACAATGCAGAGTTCACACTGCTTTACTAAAACTGCGTTGGCGATTACAGTACTGTAATAGAGGCATGCAATGATTTCAGTGGTTATGTGGTGAACAAACAAAATGAATGCAAGACTGTCCATGTTACAATTGTTACCAGTTGACTTTTGTACTAAGAGTTTTGGAAATTCATCACATACTTTTGAAAATAAGACCAAAGCAATAAAACAAAACTGTAATATGTAATTAGGGGGGTGTCAGTGGGTTTTAAAACAGTTTTTAGATGACCATCTATTGAACTCCCCTGTTTGTGTGTTGGTTTGTCCCACAGGCTAAAGAGATACCAGGTATCACCATCTTCCGTTCCTCCACCACAATGTACTATACCAACGCTCAGCTATACCTGGACGCACTGCAGGAGAAGGTAGTGTGATTCTTTTATGACCGGTATACGCCCACACCTTTTAAAATACTTAAAACAATTCTTAAGGAAAAATGATTTCACTCATATCTCATTGAAATCTGTAAACACTGGGCAGTTGCTTTAAATACAGACATGATTAGTTCAATTGGAAACTTGCTTGACGACAAGGGCAATATTGGTCACACCTTTTTTACAGTTGTTATTACTCGTAGCCTATGCTATTTAATAAACTGTAGTTTCAATCCACAATGGACCCCTACAACTGACAAACTATATCTCAGTTTTGGAACATTTTGGTGATTTGGAGAGGTTGTGTCGTTCGATCAAATCAAAATCAAACTTTGTCACATGCGCCGAATTAGTGTAGACCTTACCGTGAAATGCTTGCTTACAAGCCCTTAACCAACAGTGCAGTTCAAGAAGAGTTCATAAAATATTTACCAAATAAACTAAAGTAAAAAATAATAAAAAGTAACACAATAACGAAGTTATATACAAGTGGTACCAGTACCAAGTCAGTGTGCGGGGGTACAGGTTAGAGGTCATTTCTACATGTAGGTAGGGGGGAAGTGACTATGCATAGATAATAAACCGTGAGTAGCAGCAGTGTACAAAACAAATGGAGGGGGGGAGTCAATGTAATTTTCCGGTGGCCATTTTATTAATTGTTGAGCAGTCTTATGGCTTGGGATAGAAGCTCTTTAATATCCCGTTGGTAGGATAATCGTAAACGTAGGTCATGAATTTCATTTTCCAATGATTGCATGTCAGCAATTAGAATTGATGGCAGTGGGAGTTTACTCGCTCGCCTACAGATTCTCAAAAGTCAGCCCGATCTGCGTACTCTTTTCCTCCGTCTTTTCTTCATGCAAATGACCGGGATCTGAGCCTGTTCCCGGGAGAGCAATATATCTTTCTCATCGAACTCGTCAAAGGAGAAATCGTAATCCCAGTTCTGATGTTCAGAAGTTATTTTCGGTCATAACAGACTGTAGCAGCACATCGATATGAATCATCCAGAGTCTTGATATTACATACAGACTATAAGCAAGTAGCCTAGCGCTTAAGAGCGTTAGACGAGAAATCAAAAGTTTGCTGGTTCGAATCCCTGATCAAACTTGGTAAAAAAATCTTACAATGTGCTCATGAGCAAGGCATGGAACCCTAATTGATCCTGCAAGTCCCTCTGGATAGGAATGACTGCTTAATGAGTTAAATGCAACTTAAGACAAAGGAGGTGATTGTGGACTACAGGAAAAAGGACCGAGCACACCCCCATTTTCATCGATGGGGCTGCAGTGAAGCAGGTTGAAAGGTTCCTTGGTGTCCACATCACACCAACAAACTAACATGGTTCAAGCACACCATGACACCTGTGAAGCGGGCAAGACAAAACCTATTCCCCCTCAGGAGACTCAAAAGGATCTACAGCTGCACCATCAAGAGCATCCTGACTGGCTGCATCACAACCTGGTATGGCAACTGCTCAGCCTTCGACCTCAAAGCACGACAGAGGGTAGTGCTAATGGCCCATTCCATCACTGAGGCCAATCTTCTTGCCATCCTAGACCCCTATACCAGGCGGTGTCAGAGGTAGGCCCTAAAAATTGTGAAAGACTCCAGCCACCTTAGTCATAGACTGTTCTCCCTGCGACCACACGGCAAGCACGACCGGAGTGCCAAGTCTAGGTCCAAGAGGCTTCTGAATAGCTTCTACCCTCAAGGACATAAGACTCCTGAATATCTAGTCAAATGGCTACCCAGATATTTCGCATTCAGAATAATGCTAGAGATAATTATTTATTTCAGCTTTTATTTCTTTCGTCACATTCCCAGTAGGTCAGAAGTTGTCATGCATAGGTGTAATTAGGTGGCAGGGAAGTCAGGCGCAGGAGAGTCAAATGGAGTGTAAAATTATGTCTTTTAATAAAGTCCAACGAGTATGCTCCATAACACTAACTGTACATAAACAAACAAACAAACATGGGTACGAGGACCCCGACACGCACCTAAACAACAATCGCACTCCACTGACAATAAAACAATCTCTGACAAAGACATGAGGGGAAACAGAGGGTTAAATACACAACAGGTAATGAATGGGATTGAAAACAGGTGTGTGGGAAGACAAGACAAAACCAATTGAAAATGAAAAAAGGATCAATCATGGCTAGAAGACCGGTGACGTCGTACGCCGAGCACCGCCCGAACAAGGAGAGGCAACGACTTCGGTAGAAGTCGTGACAGACGTTTACATTCACTCAATTAGTATTTGGTAGCATTTCCTTTAAATTGCGTCAAACGTTTTTTGCAGCCTTCCACAAGCTTCCCACAATAAGTTGGGTGAATATTGGCCCAATCCTCCTGACAGAGCTGGTGTAACTGAGTCAGGTTTTTAGGCCTCCTTGCCCGCACACACTTTTTCAGTTCTGCTCACCAATTTTCTATAGGCTTGAGTTTATAATTTTTTTATTTAACCTTTATTTAACCAGGTAGGCTAGTTGAGAACAAGTTCTCATTTACAACTGCGACCTGGCCAAGATAAAGCAAAGCAATGCGACACAAACAACAACATTGGAGATGTTTAATATGAGTCTGGAAGGAGAGTTTACAGTCTAACCAGACACCTTGTCCACATTTTCTTAGTCAGAACTGTCCAGAGTAGTGATCCGAGTCGGCCGGGCGGGTGCGGGCAGCGAACGGTTGAAAAGCATGCATTTAGTTTTACTAGCATTTAAGAGCAGTTGGAGATCATGGAAGGAGTGTTGTATGGCATTGAAGCTCGTTTGAAGGTTTGTCAACACAGTGTCCAGAGAAGGGCTAGATGTATACAGAATGGTGTCGTCTGTGTAGAAGTGGATCAGAGAATCACCCCACAGCGACATTGTTGATATATACAGAGAAAAGTTTGAGTCTAGAGTGTCACCCCCTTTGAAGAGGGGGGATGACCGCGGCAGCTTTCCAATCTTTAGGGATCTTGGTCAATATGAAAGAGACGTTGAACAGACTGGTAATAGGGGTTGCAACAATGGCGGCTGATAATCTTAGAAAGAGAGGGTCCAGATTGATTAGCCCAGCTGATTTGTACTGGTCCAGGTTTTGCAGATCTTTCAGAACATCTGCTGTTTGGGTGAAGGAGAAGCTGTGTAGGCTTGGGCAAGTAACCCGGGGGGCAGAGCTGTTGTCCGGTGTTGGGGTAGCCAGGAGGAAAGCATTGCCAGCAGTGGAGAAATGCTTATTCTAATTCTTGATTATTGTGGATTTATCGGTTTTGACAGTGTTACCTAGCCTCAGTGCAGTGGGCAGCTGGGAGGAGGTGCTCTTGTTCTCCATGGACTTTACAGTGTCCCAGAACTTTTTGGAGCAAATTCTGTTTGCAAAAGCTAGCCTTTGCTTTCCTGACTGACTGCGTGTATTGGTTCCCGACTTCACCGAACAGTTGCATATCCCAGGGACTATTCGATGCTATTGCAGTCCGCCACAGGATGTTTTTGTGCTGGTCGAGGGCAGTCAGGTCTGGAGTGAACCAAGGACTATATCTGTTCTTAGTTCAATTTTTTTTTAAAGGGGCATGCTTATTTAAGGAAAGGAAATGACTTTTAAAGGACGACCAGGCATCCTCGACTGACGGGATGAGGTCAATGTCCTTCCAGGATCCCCGGGCCAGGTCAAATTGAAAAGCCTGCTCGGAGAAGTGTTTTATGGAGCGTTTGACAATGATGAGGGGTGGTCATTTGACCGTGGACCCATAGCTGATGCAGGCAACGAGGCAGTGACCCCTGAGATCCTTTTTGAAGAAGGCAGAGGTGTATTTGGAGGACAAGATGGTCAGGATAAGATCTATGAGGGTGCACATGTTTATGGATTTAGGGTTGTAACTGGTGGGTTCCTTGATCATTTGTGTGAGATTGAGGGCATCTATCTTAGATTGCAGGACTTCCGGGGTGTTAAAGCATATCCCAGTTTAGGTCACCGAACAGAACAAACCTCCCCCTTTCTCCTCCAAACATAGCGATGGTCATTATGGCAAAACAGTTCTATTTTTTTTTTCATCAGACCAGAGGACACTTCCCCAAAAAGTACAATCTTTGCCTCCATGTGCAGTTGCAAAATGTAGTCTAGCTTTTTATGGCGGTTTTGGAGCAGTGGCTTCTTCCTTGCTGAGCGGCCTTTCAGGTTATGTCAATATAGGACTCGTTTTCCTGTGAATATAGATACGTTTGTACCCGTTTCCTCCAGCATCTTCACAAGGTCCTTTGCTATTGATTTGAACTTTTCACAACCACAGTACGTTCATCTCTAGGAGACAGAACACGTCTCCTTCCTGAGCGGTATGACGGCTGCGTGGACCCATTGTGTTTATACTTGCGTACTATTGTTTGTACAAATGAACGTGGTACCTAGAGGCTTTGGGAAATTTCTCCCAAGGATGAACCAGACTTGTGGAGGTCAACCTTTTTTTCTGAGGTTTTGGCTGATTTCTTTTGATTCCCCCATGATGTCAAGCAAAGAGGCACTGGGTTTGACAGTAGGCCTTGAAATACATCCACAGGTTCACCTCCAATTGAATCAAATGATGTCAATTAGTCTATCAGTAGCTTCTAAAGCCATGACATAATTTTCTGGAATTTTCCGAGCTGTTTAACAAACTATGGTTTTGACAAGTCAGTTTGACAAGTCACATCTTCTTTGTGCATGGCAAGTAATATTTCCAACAATTGTTTACAGACAGATTAATTCACTAATAATTCACTGTATCCCAATTCCAATGGGTCAGAAGTTTACATACACTAAGTTGACTGTGCCTTTAAAAAGAAATTAGTGGAGTGGTTGAAAAACAAGATTTAATGACTCCAACCTAAGTGTATGTAAACTTCCCACTTCAACTGTATATTGTTATTTTTTTCTGCTGCTCTTTAATGACTTTTACCTTTTATTCTGATCCGTATTTTTTTAACCGCACTGTCGGTTAGGGGCTCGTAAGTAAGCATGTCACTGTAAATTCTACACCTGTTGTATTCTGCGCATGTGACTAATAAAATGTTATTTGATTTGATTGAAATGAACAATATTAATGTCAGTTGAGAACTCTGAACACTCCACTAATAATAAGATACAAAATCAGTACTCATCTGAAACATAATGTGCATAGGGTTCTTTGGTTGAAGGGTTCTACTAGGAATATTCAGAGTTGATGACAACGCAACGACTATGAATTAACTTGAGACAACGGCATGCCATATTAGGCTGGCTTCACTTGCTTGTGGGAAGTTGTCAGTCTGACGTGGATGTGTTCAAGTGCTTTAGAACTCTGAACAATTCTTCAACCAATAAGATTTTAGATAGCTTGATAAGCTTGCTAACATTGCTAATAATGAAGTTAGCTAGCTTGCTTAACATTGACAATATGGTCAGACTAGCTTCATTATTCATATTGATAAGGAATTTGTCGTCATCTTTTGGTTGAAAGAGTAAAAGGTCAGTGGTGGGAAATCGGGTAACAACATTTTCTCAGTTTCCCACTTGTCATTCTGACTTGGATTCGGGGTCATTCAATTGAAATTTCCAACTGGGAACGAGCAGATTCTGATAACTCCAATAGGACGGGGAACACAGCCTTAGGCCATTAAACACGTTGATTGGCCAGTGAGTGGCCATGCCCTCGTCACACCTACAATGTATTTATTAAAACAGTCGTTTTGTGCCACTTCCACCTATTGCGCTCATCATTTCCACTGTGAAAATAGCACACATTTTTCTGACACACCCCTGTGGTTGAAAATGTGTTATTAGGAATTGTGGTTGGGTGCGGGTGAACAAACAGCCGACCCACGTGTGACTAGTGTTTGTGTGTCATTCTCACAATAGCCCTCTTTCTCAGAATTGCTTTCTGTCTCCTTCACTCTCTTTATCTCAAGCCCTCCATTTCATTTTCTTACACAGAGTGGAATTGACATTGGAATGCTGCTGATGAAAAAGAAGAAAAGAGACACTGAAGAAAAGAGAAAAGACGAGAAAGAAAAAAACAAAGCCAAAAAAGAGGCAAAAAAGGTATAATACACGTCCAACACACATATCAGCTGATGTACGAAGGGATATATACATACATTTATCTCATTTAACACCACCGTTGAAAAGTTTGGGATCACTTGCTTCTACACCTGTATTGCTTGCTGTTTGGGGTTTTAGGCTGGGTTTCTGTACAGCACTTTGACATATCAGCTGATGTACGAAGGGATATATACATACATTTGATTTGACTTAGAAATGTCCTTGTTTTTGAAAGAAGAGGACAAGTGTCTAGTTTGAGAAACAGACACCTCACAAGTCCTCAACTGGCAGCTTCATTAAATAGTACACGCAAAACACAGGTCTCAACGTCAACAGTGAAGAGGCGGCTCCGGGATTCTGACAATGGGACCAACCTGATATGGTTGTTTATATAGACAGTGTTTTGATATCTAGGCAGAGTTGCACAGAAAAATCCATATCTCAGACAGGTCAATAAAAATAAAAGATTAAGATGGGCAAAAGAACAGACACTGGACAGAGGAACTCTGCCTAGAAGGTCAGCATCCCGGAGTCGCCTCTTCACTGTTGACGTTGAGACTGGTGTTTTGCGGGTACTATTTAATGAAGTTAGTTTCTAGGCTGTTTCTCGCATGGAATAGCCTGACGAGTTTCAGAAGATAAGTCTGTTTCTGGCCATTTTGAGCGTGTAATCAAACTCACAAATGCTGATGTTCCAGATACTCAACTAGTCTAAAGGCCAGTTTTATTGCTTCTTTAATCAGGACAAACCATTTTCAGCTGTGCTAACATAATTATAAAAGGGTTTTCTAATAATCAATTAGCCTTTTAAAATGATAAACTTGGATTAGCTAACACAACGTGCCATTGGAACACAGGAGTGATGGTTGCTAATAAATGTAGATATTCCCCCAAAATCTGTCGTTTACAGCTACAATAGTCATTTACAACATTAACAATGCCTACACTGTATTTTTCATCAATTTGATGTTGTTTTTATGGTCCAAACATGTGCTTTTCTTTCAAAAACAAGGACATTTCTAAGTGACCCCAAACTTTTGAACTGTAGTGTAGGACTAAAAACCACACACACAAAAATTGTTAGTGACCTTATTTCTCTTCCCTTCCCAGAATGGTGTGAATGGACGCCTACCCAACAATACAGTCCATCCAGATGACAAGAGGGATGAAGAGAAAGGTTCCCCAGACCTGAAATTGAACCAGACAGCCATTGCCCTAGTTGACCGACCCATCAACGGACAGGTGTGTAGTGTAATGTACTACAGTATAGTGAGGCATTTAAGCAAAACAATTGTGTAGATGTTTGTACCCTGAAAAGATTCAGATATGGAGCCACCCCAGGGTCAAATAATAATAATAACAGAAGGTGCAACAGGTCAGCGCCTCAGGAGTAAATGTCAGTTGGATTTTCATAGCCGAGTATCTCTACCGCTCTTGCTGTCTCTAGAGTTGAAAACAGCAGGTCTGGGACAAGGTAGCATGTCTGCTGAACAGGCCAGGGTTCCATAGCCACAGGCAGAACAGTTGAAACTGGAACAGCAGCACGACCAGGTGGACTGGTGACAGCAAGGAGTCATCAGGCCAGGTAGTCCTGAGGCATGGTCCTAGGGCTCAGGTCATCAGAAAGAAAGAAAGGATAGAGAATTAGAGAGAGCAGACTTAAATTCAAACAGGACACCGGATAAGACAGGAGAAATACTCCAGATATAACAGACTGACCCTTGTCCCCCGACACAAACCTTTGCAGCATAAATACTGGAGGCTGAGACAGGAGGGGCCGGGAGACACTGTGGCCGCGTCTGATGATACCCCCGGACAGGGCCAAACAAACAGGAAATAACCCCACCCACTTTGCCAAAGCACAGCCCCTACACCACTAGAGGGATATCTTCAACCACAAACTTACTATCCTGAGACAAGAACGAGTATAGCCCACAAAGATCTCCCCCTCGGCACGAACCCAAGAAGGGGGCGCCAACCTGGACAGGAAAATCATGTCAGTGACTCAACTCACTCAAGTGACACACCCCTCCTAGGGATGACATGGAAGAGCATCAGTATGCCAGTGACTCAGCCAATGTAATAGGGTTTGAGACAGAGAATCCCAGTGGAGAGAGGGGAACCGGCCAAGCAGAGACAGCAAGGGTGGTTTTTGCTCTAGTGCCTTTCCGTTCACCTTCACACTCCTGGGACAAACTATACTCAATCATAAGACCTACTGAAGAAATTAGTCTTAAATAAAGACCAAAAGGTTGAGACCGAGTCTGCTTCTCTCACATGGATACGCAGACCCTTCCTTAAAAATGGAGCTCTATAGGAGAATGCCCTGCCTCCAGCTGTTTGCTTCGAAATTCTAGGGACAGTAAGGAGGCCTGCGTCTTGTGACCATAGCGTACGTTTAGGTATGTACAGCAGGATCAAATCATAAAGATAGGTAGGAGCAAGCCCAGGTATTGCTTTGTAGGTTAGCAGTAAAACCTTAAAATCATCCCTAGCCTTAACAGGAAGCCAGTGTAGAGAGGCTAGCACTGGGGTAATATGATAAACATATTTTGGGTTCTAGTCTAGATTATTGCAGGCGTTTTAGCACTAACTGAAGTTTATTTAGTGCTTTATCTGGGTCGCCGGAAAGTAGAGCATTGCAGTAGTCTAACCTTGAAGTGACAAAAGCATGGATTCATTTTCCTGCAATGTCACGTAGTCTAAATCTGTGGTGGCTCCATATGTAAAAACATTCATGATAGATGTGTGTTTTTCTCAAAATAGACCTTCTGAATTGTAAAATAGTGTTATCGTATACGGCTATTAAAAAAAATACTGCCACGTTCCCCCAGGGGCCAAATCTCGGGCGGCTCCATATCGAAATCTTTTTAGTTTACATAAATCTACCGCTGTGCTAAATTTGGTGCTTCAGTAAAACCTCCAGGTGCACCTAGGCCAACCCATAATGCTTTTGAAATGTGTATTTTATCAGAGCAGAGTAAAGTTTGAAACTCTGTCTCTCTGTCAATCTAATAAGCCCATAATGCTTTTGAAATGTGTATTTTATCAGAGCAGAGTAAAGTTTGAAACTCTGTCTCTCTGTCAAGGTGAACTGGGGTTTTGAGCAGCAAGGTAACGGGTTCGACCAGGACTCTAAAACTGATATTCGTGGCGATGATCACATGACCCAGATGTCCAGTACCGGAAGAAATGGAGAGATGGGGTGGAGCTCCGTCAACAACACACACACCATCATCCTGGACCTATCCACAGCCAACTTTGCTGACACGGCCACTGTGAAGACGCTGAAAAACGTATGAGTGTGTGTGGTTTTGAACAATGGTGATGAAGGAGTGGGGTTTGAGCACAAAGGGGATAGAGAGGAGACAAGGAAAGAGAGAAAGAGGTTTGGTTCACAGATGTTTTCAGAAATGTATTATTGTTAGTTTCTTTGTATATTATTGTTAGTTTCTTTGTATCCAGTCTTCTTATGTAACATTGTTTGCAGTCACTCTCCTGTGTGGCCTTGTGCTCAAAACAACCAAAAGGTCTTGTTTTCTGTGAGTTGGCAGGCCTAAATTATATTTTATGTACCCTATGTACCTAAGAGGCACAGATAGAAATTGGTGGAAATGAAGAGGGATGGAAGAGAAAAATAAGATCAATCCAAACTGGTGTAACAAAAACAGTCCCTGAGAGAAACATGGACTTCTTATTTGACTTTCTCTTTTTTTGCAGATATTCCTAAACTACAGAAAGATTGACATTGACATTTATTTAACTGGATGCCAAGGTGAGTATGTGTCAGTGGAGGACCATCCTCTTCATTGAAATTCTGAAAAAAAAAACTAGTCAAACATATATGTAACAAACTATACTAAATATATTCACGTCACCAAATCATTTATTAAACAACACAGTTTAGCAATGAAGGTCTACAATATATTCAACAGCACTCTGTAGCGTAGCACCGTAGTTTCCGTCCTCCTCTGGGTACATTGACTTCAATACAAAACCTAGGAGGCATGTGGTTCTCACCCCTTTCCATAGACTTACACAGTAATTATAACAACATTGGAGGACATCCTCCAACCTATCAGAGTTCTTGTAGTATGAACTGACATGTTGTCCAGAGAATGAAGGTAGTACTGAAAGCATAAGCTACAGCTAGCTAGCAGTGCGTAAAATGTGGTGAGGAGTTGACTCAAAGAGCGAGAAAGACAATAGTTGTACAGTTTTGAACAAATTAATTAACAAGTGAAGGAGAAGCAAGAAATAGAGAGATTTAGATTTTTTTAAATTATTTACTTTCACTTTCTTAGCTAGCGAATGCAGCTAGCTAGTTTAGCATACTCAAACACCCGGCTCAATCTCAAACAGAGAGGGATGCTATGTTAGCTAGCTGGCTATCCAACACTGAAACTCTTCCAAGTCAAGGTAAGCTTCTGGTTTTATATATTTATATTAATTTATTCCTACCAGGGCCCACCGGTATAACTGCTCAACTGCACACTATACTGCATAATTGTAGTGGGTTTACTAACGCGTTAGATCTAGTAGCTATGTTGATTATGACGTTAATATGGTGACAACAATGTAGGCTGTTTGCAGAGGTTAGCGGTTATTATATTAAGGTTTGGCTTGGAAAAGTTAACATGTAAACATGTATTTTACCAGCTCAGTTGACTGAGAACACATTCTCATTTACAGCAACGACCTGGGGAATAGTTAGAGACAAGAGGGGGGATGAATGAGACAATTGTAAACATACCTGAATTTGTCCAAGAAAAACTATAATTTGCAACAGTTGGACTAATAATTACACTCTAGATCAGCTAGATGCTGACAAGAGTGTGCAAGGCAGTATTGAATGTGTCAATATCTGTCACCTTGATTACTAAAATGTATCTTAACCTGTGTACCTACATGGTAAACGTTAATTCATATGCTAGGTTGTAGCAACCTCATGATGGATATTGGAAACATTTGAGTATCATGTAGTAGCCTAAACCTATCGTTGTTACGTTGAGCTGGTTGAATGGAAAAGGAATGACAGTCATCCAATATGCTGTAATAGAAACACTGTAAGGCCATGCTCATAAAAAAGTATCATCATCCCTCATCTTAAAATGGCACCGACCGCCACTGGTATGTGTGGTAATTCAGGCTCCAGCGCTCTGGCCGTAGCTTGTGTTGTCTGTGTGTGTGTTTGGGGTTCACATGTGTATTGTCTAACCTGGTTTGTCTCTCCTCCAGTCTGTGTGGTGGAGCAGTTATCGAGTGCAGGCTTCTTCTCTGAGTCCATCCCTAAAAGCTGTCTGTTCACTACGATCCACGATGCGGTGCTACACAGCCTCCGACTGCATGGGGCCTCAGACGTACCCATCATCTACGAGTATGCTCTGGTGAGTGGAGCAGACTTTGAGCTACTTTCTTGTTATTATTTCTTAGGCTACCTAGAAATGCATTAGTTAGTCACAGAATCATATCTTATGTTCTGACCCTATCTCCTCTTCTGTTAGGACTTGACCTGCACTACCAAGATGTAACCAACAGGGGTCACTTTGTTCCTCTTCCACTCCACCTCCCTTCCACTCCACCTTCATCTGCCTGGCTTCCCATTGGTTCCCCTCACCTCTTTCCTCTCTGTGAAAGAGAATGCACCACCGTGTGTGTTTTGCCGGTTGGACCAAGGCAGTTCCCCCTTCATGTTATGTTAAATAACTGAACACAAAATACCTCCCGAAAAAAAACGATAAAACTCCCCAATATATTTGTCAGCCACCTAAGATGTGTCGTCTAGTCAGCAGTTCACTTCACCTCCCCATCCCCGTCCCTCCCTTTAATCCATTCTTCCTAGGGCCAGTGTGTCCCAGACAGTAGTTTGTCCTGTACCTCAGGGGCCTTCTCCCATATATATATACACATAAACACACACACATACATATATATGTATATACACACATAAATATATATATGTATATATACACACACACACACATAAATATACATACACACAGTACCAGTCAAAAGTTTGGACACACTCATTCAAGGCTTATTCTTAATTTTTACTATTTTCTACATTGTGTCGAGCCATCCCGGATCCGGGATCGTGAATACAGCCTCAAGCTCATTACCATAACGCAACGTTAACTATTCATGAAAATCGCAAATGAAATGAAATAAATATGCTAGCTCTCAAGCGTAGCCTTTTGTTAACAACACTGTCATCTCCGATTTTCAAAAATATGCTTCTCAACCATAGCAAAACAAGCATTTGTGTAACAGCATTTAGCGTTCAGCAGGCAACATTTTCACAAAAACCGGAAAACCATTCAAATAAAATAATTTACCTTTGAAGAACTTCTGATGTTTTCAATGAGGAGACTCAGTGATATAGCAAATGTTCAGTTTTTCCTGAAAGATGATTTGTTTAGGAGAAATCACTCCATTTTGTGCGTCAAGTTTAGCTAAGAAAAGAAAATGTATCCAGGATTGTGTAAATCTATCAGCAAGCTCATTAGCGTAACACAACGTTAACTATTCATGAAAATCGCAAATGAAATTAAATCAATATGCTAGCTCTCAAGCTTAGCCTTTTGTTAACAACACTGTCATCTCAGATTTTCAAAAATATGCTTCTCAACCATAGCAAAACATGCATTTGTGTAACAGTATTGATAGCTAGCGTTAGCATTTAGCGTTAGCATTCAGCAGGCGACATTTTCACAAAAAAACAGAAAACCATTCAAATAAAATAATTTACCTTTGAAGAACTTCGGATGTTTTCAATGAGGAGACTCTCAGTTAGATAGCAAATGTTCAGTTTTTCCTGAAAGATTATTTGTGCAGGAGAAATCGATCCGTTTTCTGCGTCATGTTTGGCTACCAAAAAAAAAAGAACATTTCTTCCACATTAACTCCATAATATCGACTGAAACATGGTCCAATTTGGAAGTCGCTCTGGATAAGAGCGTCTGCTAAATGACTTAAATGTAAATGTAAATGTAAACGTTGTTTAGAATCAATCCTCAAGGTGTTTTTCACATATCTCTTCATGATATATCATTCCTGGAAGTCTCCTCTCTGTCTCAATCACATGGATGAATGCGAGCAGCTTGGAGATTACGCAACAATTTCAATAAAGGACACCGGGCGGACCCCTGGTAAATGTAGTCTCTTATGGCCAATCTTCCAATGATATGCCTACAAATACGTCACAATGCTGCAGACAACTTGGAGAAACGATAGAAAGGGCAGGCTAATTCGTGGCGCTTTCACAGCCATATAAGGAGACAATGAAAAACAGAGCGTCAAAAATCCTGCTCATTTCCTGTTTGAAGTTTCATCTTGGTTTCGCCTGTAGCATCAGTTCGGGGGCACTCACAGATAATATCTTTGCCGTTTTGGAAACGTCAGAGTGTTTTCTTTCCAAAGCTGCCAATTATATGCATAGTCGAGCATCTTTTCGTGACAAAATATTGCGCTTAAAACGGACACGTTTTTTTTATCCAATAATGACATAGCGCCCCCATAGGTTGAAGAGGTTAAGACATAAAAACTATTAAATAACATATCATGTAGTAACCAAAAAAACTGTTCAAAATCAAAATATATTTTACACTTGAATTTCTTCAAAGTAGCCACCCTTTGCCTTCATGGCACACTCTTGGCATTCTCTCAACCAGCTTCATGAGGTAGTCACCTAGAATGCATTTCAATAAACAGTTGTGCCTTGTTAAAAGTTAATTTGTGTAATTTGTTTCATTCTTCATACATTTGAGCCAATCAGTTGTGTTTTAAAAAATAAATTAAAACCCATGAATGAGTAAGTGTCCAAACTTTAGACTGGTACTGTATATATATAAATATAACACCCTTGCCTTTCATGAACAAACACTCACACTTGCCTTTTTTTCTCTTTTTGCACTGACTTTGCTGATAGCTACTTTGAGGAAAAATGTACTTACTCTCACTGAGATGTGGTTGTCCCACCTAGCTATCTTAAGATGAATGCACTAACGGTCAGTTGCTCTGTATAACATTGTCTGCTAAATTACTAAAATGTTCATGTAAATTCTAATTGCTTTAACAACATTGGCTCTAGCTAACTCCTCTGTCTCTCATAAGCTAGGGTTATACGGTTTCAATGCCAAGGGGAAACATACAATGGGTAATTTCATAAGCCTCACTGCTGATGAGGTAATCATAATTATGTTGAAAATTATGTAAATCATCCTAAAACAGAATCATGGTAGTTCAATATCCAATGAATGAGTATGAATAGCAGCTATTCACTCTGTGTTTCTAACATATCAACTTTAGCATTTTAGCTAATTAGCAACTTTGCAACTGCATGTCAGCTACTTTGCAACAACATAGCATCCTTCCCCTAATCCAGCTAACGTTTGCCACAACAAATTGGAATTTGTAACATATCATACAGTCCAGGTTGGCATCACGTAGCCTTGAGCCACATCTATACATTGTGTATTTCAGGGTCAAATTGAGTATAGTTCTTCCCTAGTTTGAACACTGTTATAGAGCTAATCTCTTTGTATCTTTCTGTATTTTCCTAAAGAGGATGTGAATAATTCATGTTAATGTGCATTTTGAACATTTTACTAAATTGTTCATTTCCTGATATAAATTAATCTACTTTGAATACGATTTGTAATTTTCTAGCATTGATCGAACACACACTCCAATATCTTTAAAGTAAAAATTATTGTTTGAGTACATGGCTAAATAAACGTCAGTAAAATGAGCAGATCTGTTGTGTAATTTATTGTTTTTATCTGTTTCATATTCAGCACTTGTATGATTGAATACACTTCTGAAGCATAGCTGCACTCTTTATTCTCTCCAAAATAATATCCTACACATTTCATCATTAGTTACACATTGCAAACTATGTGAAACGTATTGTGTCCTTGAGCAAGGCGCTTTGCCCAAATTGCTCCTGCAGTTGCTCTGGATATGAGTGTCTGCTAAATTACTAAAATGTACGTGTAAATGTTTTAGCCTGGTCCCAGATCATATCTTTATGTGCTTTAAACATATCTCCTGACTAATCATGATAATCATGTTGGTTCAAGACCATACCCATCTAAGACCAGGCTTTGTGTGACTCTCTGATAGTAACCGTCAGTGATTGAGCTTTGAGTGTATCTGCAAATCCATATATTTGTTTCACTTCTTAAGGTATAGGGGGCAGCATTTTCAATTTGGATAAATAGCGTGCCCAATTTCAACTTCCTGCTACTCATGCCAAGAATATAAGATATGCATAGTATTAGTATATTTGGATAGAAAACACTCTGAAGCTTCTAAAACTGTTTGAATCATGTCTGTGAGTATAACAGTTTTTATGTAGCAGGCAAAACCCTGAGGACTAACCGTTCAGATTTTTTTTGTTGTGTCTCTGTCTGTTCACTGATTTCTCATTGGCAAACGATATTTCTTAGGAACTTGTTTTTAGTTCCTACCCCTTCCACTGGATGTCAACAGTCTTTGGAATTTGGTTGAGGTTATTCATTTGTGCAATGAAGAAGTAGGGCCATCCTGGAAAAGGGTAACGCTGTTGAGAGTTGGCCAAGACTTGAAAAGTAGTGTTCGTTTCCTGTCATCCTCCATTGAAAACAGATAGACCTGTCTTCAATTTGATCGATCATTAACGTTTACCTAAAGTTGTAATACAAAAGTAGTTTATAGGCAACTTTTGAAATATTTTGTAGTGACGTTGCGCCAAATACATTGACATTTTCGATATATATGGACGGAATTAATCAAACAGAAGGACCAATTGTGATGTTTACGGGACATATTTGTCATGCATAGGTGTAATAGGTGGCAGGGAAGTCAGGCGCTGGAGAGTCAAATGGAGTGTAAAATGGAGTCTTTTAATTAAGTCCACGGAGTATGCTCCATAACACTAAATGTACATAAACAAACAAACATGGGTACAAGGACCCGACGCGCACCTATACAACAATCACACTACACTGACAATAAAACAATCTCTGACAAAGACATGAGGGGAAACAGAGGGTTAAATACACAACAGGTAATGAATGGGATTGAAAACAGGTGTGTGGGAAGACAAGACAAAACCAATGGAAAATGAAAAAAGGATCAATGATGGCTAGAAGACCGGTGACGTCGAACGCCGAGCACCGCCCGAACAAGGAGAGGCAACGACTTCGGCAGAAGTATTGGAGTGCCAGCAAAAGATGCTCATCAAAGATACGGCGTGTTTTATATTTTATTTCTGCGTTTTGTGTAGCGCCTGCAGGGTTGAAATATGCTACCCTCTTTGTTTACTGTTGTGCTATCATCAGATAATAGCTTCTTATTCTTTTGCCGAAAAGCCTTTTAAAAATCTGACATGTTGGCTGGATTCACAACGAGTGTAGCTTTAATTGTGTGATATAATGAAAGTTTGATTTTTATGTCATTTTTTATTTATTAGCTGCGCTACATTTTCCCTGTTTTTTGCCCAAGTGGGACGCAACCGTCCCCTATACCATAAGAAGTTAAAGCCAAACCCACTCAAAACCGGAAAAGTCCATCTGCTTCCACCTTGAACAGAAATAGCACATCACGTCGTTGCAAACGACCACTCCACTTTGTGGGGAATATGTCCACTAACCACGAATCTAAACAGCCATACCTGGAAACAGTCCTGGAGGACTGCTTAACTTGTCATGCGCTAATTAATTCAGGTGCGACAATATCACTCATCTCTCAAACATTGTTCGATTATCTCAAAAGGGCTTTGAAGCCAACTAAATGTTGGTTAAAAGTGGAACGATGCGACACTACACTTCGAGGGGTCACTCAGACTACTTCGCCTCTCACATTGAGAGTCATGCTGAAACTACACT
Organism: Oncorhynchus keta; assembly: GCF_023373465.1. NCBI lineage: Eukaryota > Metazoa > Chordata > Actinopteri > Salmoniformes > Salmonidae > Oncorhynchus > Oncorhynchus keta. The sequence continues at coordinate 36,401,028 of NC_068435.1, read as the reverse complement.
TCCAGGACGTATCGCTCGTTCACCCTGTGTATGTTACCAGCCTCAAAACTGTAACCCTGCTACTGGGAGCAGACTTGATGGATCGGTTACTCCCATTGATGGATTGGAAAACCAGCAGGTAAGCTCACAGGCTAGCTGCAACGCAGTCATTCACAAGGGGTATCTGTCGAAAGCACCTCGTGTGAAAAAGACGTTTAGAAACCTCTTGGTGCAGAATCCGATCCAAGGAGATATTACGATATCTCGACACATTTCATCAGCCAATCTTATTGACCATTCTTGTCATGATTTCAAGCCAGCTGTCTCTGTGAATGAGCAACTTTGTTCCTCCTCGCAGTCGTGCAATACGGTAGTTGAGATGAACTCCTCTTGCCCTTCGGACACTTCCGCAAGCACTGCGGCTGTCTCAGCAAGAAAAACATTGATGCGCAGAGTATACTCTGCTTCTGATGATACACCTTCCGCTTTTTGAGGGACTGTCAACCCTTACAATGACACTAATGGCATCAGTCCAGCAACTGACCCGATGACTCCCACTGGTGAAACACTGTGATATCACAGACCGATATCCTCGTCTCAGTTTGCAGATACTGAAGAGGTTGCCACACGCGGACGCAGTGGTGACAGTCAGACCTCGACAGCCACTGAGGGTGTTGAAGCACAAACACCAGGAGATTTGGTTGAAAGGTAACAGCCATTCTCATAATAACGCGGCCACTGACAACTCGTACATACGGTCCAAACTTTTCGTTTGTGCCTCGGATACCAACACCACCCGCTGGTGGGGGGGGGTCCCAAGACACAAAAGGGGGGAAGAGTAGCCTAGACCCATGATGAGCCTTATCGAGACCGGTGTGGGGGTCGGGACTACGGACAACACCTTACGAGGCCGCCAGAGCATAAATCAAATCTAGTTGTAAACTCCCCTTTGAGAACAGTGAGGAGCAGACAGGCCCCTAGACAGGGATTATCTTAGAACACATCTAAGATAGTACTGAGGTGTACCACACTGATCATAAAGGAAGTCCAGTGGACTTGTCCACCTCCAAAACAAATGGCAACAATAATCATTCCCGGCCATGTGTAGTAGCCACTACAAGACAATTAGTAAAACGCTCTAATCATGTATTCCTGTAGGATAACATTTCAGAATAAATCAGTAGGACAACTGGTCCCCTTGAGTACCAATACCACAGTCAGTCCAGCAACACTCAGTAAGAGGATTATTAACCTCACAAGTTAAATTGCTATTGATAATAGCGACATAGGAGTCACTCAGAGTGCAACACGGGGAAGGAAATCTCCATTGCACTCTTCCAATGGTTAACCTGTTGCGACGAGCCATCCCGGATCCGGGATCGTGAATACAGCCTCAAGCTCATTACCATAACGCAACGTTAACTATTCATGAAAATCGCAAATGAAATGAAATCAATATGCTAGCTCTCAAGCTTAGATTTTTGTTAACAACACTGTCATCTCAGAATTTCAAAATATGCTTCTCAACCATTGCAAAACAAGCATTTGTGTAACACTATTGATAGCTAGCGTAGCATTTAGCGTAGCATTTAGCGTTAGCATTCAGCAGGCAACATTTTCACAAAAATAAGAAAAGCAACCAAATTAAATAATTTACCTTTGAAGAACTTCAGATGCTTTCACTCAGGAGACTCTCAGTTAGATAGCAAATGTTCCTTTTTTCTAAAAATATTATTTTTGTAGGCGAAATTATCTCCCGTTTGTTCATCATGCTTGGCTGAGAAATCGACCGGAAAATGCTACCACTACAACGCCAAACTTTTTTCAAAATTAGCTGCATAATATCGACAGAAACACGGCAAACGTTGTTTAGGATCCATCCTCAAGGTGTTTTTAACATCTATATTCGATAATATATCCGTCGAGGCAATTGGTTTCTCATAAGAAGCGATTGTAAAAATGGCTACCTCAGTATTTTACGCAAGATTTTCTGCGGGAGACACCATGTGACCACTTGCTATATATGCTCCCTTACGGCTATTCTTCAATGGAAATGCGTAAAAAGACATCACAATGCTGTAGACAGCTTGGAGAATACGTGGAAAACATAAGCTCATTCGTAGTTCATTCACAGCCATGTAAGGAATCATTGGCATGAGGCGGTTTCAAAAAATGCGACACTTCCTGGTTGGATTTATATCTGGGTTTCGCCTGTAACATCAGTTCTGTTGCACTCACAGACAATATCTTTGCAGTTTTGGAAACGTCAGAGTGTTTTCTATCCAAAGCTGTCAATTATATGCATAGTCGAGCATCTTTTCATGACAAAATATCTTGTTTAAAACGGGAACGTTTTTCATCCCAAAAAATGTATAGCGCCCCCTAATGCTTAACTGGTTAATCGCAAGACTGAACCCAACATGGGGGGACTGTCAAGATGTTGACCTGTGGGTAAGGTTTATGACCTCCCCCCTATAAATACATTTCTCCCTTCCCTCTCTCTTGACTCTACAGAGGGACTCTTGAATAGCCTTAGAGTAGAGTCTGGGAACATCAAACAAGTGGAGGGAAAGGAACCATAATTCGGTAATAGAACCAGAAGAAAATATGCGTTGGTACTTAACTTGTTATGGCTGCAATCCCCTATCAGGATAAGTGTCATCAACAACTGCTGAATAGCATTCAATAAATATTACTAAAAATATTTATATTCATGAAATCACAGCTTAGCTTTTTGTTAATCCACCTGTCGTGTCAGATTTTGAAATTATGCTTTCAGCGAAAGCAATCCAAGCGTTTGTGTAAGTTTATCGATTGCACTACAAAACATTAAGTACACGTAGCATCAGGATGCTTGATCACGAAAATCAGAAAAGCAATCAAATGAATAATTTACCTTTGATGATCTTTGGATGTTTTCACTCACACAACAAATGTTCTGTTTGTTCCATAAAGATGATTTTTATATCCAAAATACCGTTTGTTTGTCGCTTTATGTTCAGAAACATGTCAAACGTTTTTTATAATCAATCCTCAGGTTGATTTTAAAATATATCATCGATAATATATCAACCGCAAATGTCTTTCACAGTAGGAGAGGGGAAAACAATGGCTGTTCAAATTCTATTGCGCAAGCAAACTCATGTGACCACTTGTTATCGTTCTGGCTTATTTTATAAAATAAAAGCCTGAAACTATGTCTGAAGACTGTTGACACCTTGAGGAAGCGATAGGAAATGGAATCTGGTTCATATCCCTTTAAATGGAGCAAAGGGAGGCTATGGAACATGGAGTTTTCAAAATAGAATTCACTTTCTGGTTTGATATTCCTCAGGGTTTCGCCTGCAATATCAGTTCTGTTATACTCACAGACAATATTTTGACCGTTTTGGAAACTTTAGAGTGTTTTCTATCCAATACTAATAATAATATACATATATTAGCAACTGAGAACCTGGCCATTTACAATGGGCGCCTTTTCATCCAAGCTACTCAAAACTGCCCCTGCTGCAGCCATATGAAGTTAACCGTTATTAGTTTGACTACCCTGACATAAAACATGTAGTGTATTTGAGGTTGAAAAAGTCTTCTGAAGTTTGTAATTTCCACTTTGAAATTTCAGACTTGATTTTCCCTTACGAAAAATGTATCAACACCTATGAAAATGTCAATTTATTACAATCCACATAATAATTCACATCTCCTGTTGCTGCAGGATTATTTCCCTGTCTCAAAGTAAGATCCCAAACTGTAACGAACTGCAATGTTGTTTATCCATCCTCTGTTCTCAGTAGTCACAGTGGTAAATCCCAGCAACAAATAAATATGTATTTGGGTTTATTTGGCTTTTCTATAACCAGCTAATTTTCTTGGGAACAGTAATATTTAGACAACATGATGCCATGTGTGTTGTTTTTACATAAACAGCCACTCCTTTCCCTTTTTGCAATATATCACACCTGAAAATATTTTAACCACAAATCTCAATGTCCTTACTATTCAGCTAAGTCTCTGTTCGAACCATAATATCAGGGATTGTGTCCTGCACTCAGATATGAGGATGGTCCAACTGAGATACAAACAAAGACACAGCCAGGAGTACACTCAGACTAGCTTGGAACATTGAGTAGCTTTTTTTACCTCTTATCAGGGTGTTTGACAGTGAGACCTTTGTGAGAGGTTTTTATGAGAGGTATTTCCTCCGCACACTGTTTCAGACTAGAAGGACAGACAAAGAAACATAGACAGAAAGAAAAGAGAGAGACACACAAAGCAATAAACAGACATTCAGTGTTGGAAGACAGCCATGGGAGTTGAGGAGCAGAGGGACTCACTCCACTAGACCTCTCCAGAAGGAACGGGTGAAAGATTCCCTCAGGTAAGATAGTAACATTCCATTAGGCACAAACGGATTGAATCAATGTTGTTTCAATGTAATTTGTCAACGTATTGTGATGTGGAATTTAGTAAAATACATTGGATTTGCAAAAGTCATCAATGTAGACTGATTTAGAGGGTGAAATTTCAACAACGGGATTATGTCATGGTAACCAATTTTCAACATAGACAAACCTTGCATAAATGTCTCTCCAATTAAGAACTCAAGACATTCACTATAGCGAGCAAATGATATATAAAATATACTTTATCAATCATATATCATCAATTATGCTTTCTAGGCCCATGTCTTCAAAAGCTATCATTTCATTTCAACCCAGGATTCAACAAGAAAATTGAAAATATGTCATGCATAGGTGTAATAGGTGGCAGGGAAGTCAGGCGCAGGAGAGTCAAATGGAGTGTAAATTGGAGTCTTTTAATAAAGTCCAACAAGTATGCTCCATAACACTAACTGTACATAAACAAACATGTGTACGAGGACCCGACGCGCACCTATACAACAATCACACTACACTGACAATAAAACAATCTCTGACAAAGACATGAGGGGAAACAGAGGGTTAAATACACAACAGGTAATGAATGGGATTGAAAACAGGTGTGTGGGAAGACAAGACAAAACCAATGGAAAATGAAAAAAGGATCAATGATGGCTAGAAGACCGGTGACGTCGAATGCCGAGCACCGCCCGAACAAGGAGAGGCAACGACTTCGGCAGAAGTCGTGACAAAATAGGCCTAGGGTTTCAAGCTTTGGTTGATTTCACATTAGTAATAGGTTGAATTCACATCTCTATTGCAACCAAACATCTAAGTTAAAGAATAAGCCTAAGTCAAATCAAACTTTAAATAAAGTTTGATCTGATTTGGGGCTCGATTCAATCTGTATCGTGGAAGTTGAGTATAATAGTGGGATTTAAATTAAAAACCAATGTTCGCAGAGACTGCATTCATGGTAAATGCTGCATATCTGGCTCAATCAGAAATTACCTTGACATTTCAATCGCGCTATAGCACTAAACTTCCGCAATATGGATTAAATCAATATCGAATTTTATTGGTCATATACACATATTTATCAGATGTTATTGCGGATGTAATGAAATGCTTGTGTTCCTAGCTCCAAAAGAGGAGTAATATCTGGCAATACACAACAATGCACACAAATCTTATTCCATCGCTTTACATTTGTGTGTATTAGGTAGTTGTTGTGGAATTGTTAGATATTACTGCACTGTCAGAACAGTGCAGTAAAAGTAAAAGAATAGAATTAAGATATACATAAATATTAGGATTTAGCAATGTTGGAGTCCGAAGTGTATATATATACTTTATATATACAGTGCATTTGGAAAGTATTGAGACCCCTTGACTTTTCCCACATTTTGTTACGTTACAGCCTTATTTTCCTCATCAATCCCCAATAATGACTAAATATATTTAGCAAATATTGCAAAATATATATCACATAAGTATTCTGACCCTTTACTCATTACTTTGTTGAAGCACCGTTGGCAGCAATTACAGCCTTGAGTCTTCTTGGGTGTGACGCTACAAGCTTGGCACACCTGCATTTGTGGAGTTTCTCCCATTCTTCTCTGTAGATCCTCTAAATCTTGTCAGGTTGTATGCAGATCGTCGCTGCACAGCTATTTTCTGATCTCTCCAGAGTTGTTTGATCGGATTCAAATCCGGGCTCTGGCTGGGTCACTCGAGACTGGTCCAGAAGCCACTCCTGCATTGTCTTGTCTGTGTGCTTAGGGTTGTTGTCCTGTTGGACAGGAAAGTCTGAGGTCCTGAGCGCTCTGGAGCAGATTTTCATCAAGGATCTCTCTGTACTTTCCTCAATTAATCTTTTCCTCGATACTGACTAGTCTCCCTGCCACTGAAAAACATCCCTATAGTTAAGTATGGTGGTGGCAGCATCAGGCTGTGGGAATGTTTTTCAGTGGCAGGGAGACTAGTCAGTATCGGTTGCAGGTTTCCTCCAGATGTGACACTTGGCATTCAGGCCAAAGATTTCAATCTTGGTTTCAGAAAATATTGTTTCTCATGGTGAGAGTACTTTAGGTGCCTTATGGCAAACTCCAAGTGGGCTGTCAAATAAATCAAATTAAATCAAGTGGTATTGGTCACATACAGATGTTAATGCGAGTGTAGCGAAATGCTTGTGCTAGTTCTAGTTTCTGACAGTGCAGTAATATCTAACAAGTAATCTAACAATTCCCCAACAACTATCAAATACACACAAAGGGGTGAATGAGAATATGGATACAAGTACAGTGGGGCAAAACAGTATTTAGTCAGCCACCAATTGTGCAAGTTCTCCCACTTAAAACGATGAGAGAGGCCTGTAATTTTCATCATAGGTACACGTCAACTATGACAGACAAAATGAGAAAAAAAATCCAGAAAATCACATTGTAGGATTTTTAATGATTTTATTTGCAAATTATAGTGAAGAAAAAAGGAAGTACATTTCTCCTCCCCCTCCAAAATGTGCCTTGCTTCTGATAATTGCACCTTTACACTTTTCCATTTAATATTTATTCAGTTTTGCTTGCAATTTCATTTTTTTCTATCTTATTAGGTTCACTATCACATTTTCCCATTTCTTCATTCTCTTCTCTTTTCATCATAATACTCCTCTTCCTTGCATATCTAATACTGAGATTCTAATTTTCCCACCATTGACTTATCTTCCAGTAACTTAAGTTGTTTTCCACATTCCTCCTCTCCTAAATACCTTGCATTCATGCACCATACTCGTCCTCCTGTCCCATCATATCTAAACCCATGAAGAATATTAAAGCTGCAAAAACATACTTAATGTCTTTCATACATTTTATTAATCCTTATTTTACCAGAACCAAATCTATCCTTGTTTGTTTCAATTCTCCTAACACCACCTACCTTTTTAAAAATGATCCTTTATTTGGATTTTCATCTGTCCATGCATCTTTAATTCCTTTCTCAGACATCTATTTAAGTAGAATTTCCCTACAGGATTCACATCTCTCTCTTGACATTAAAAGGCACCAACCACAATACTATTCCCCCTCACACAATTGTCTAAATTCCATAAATTACATTCCTCCATTCTTGGGCGCATATATATTAATAATTCTAAATCTCATACACATATATTCAAATTCTATGATTAATATTCTCCCCTTGTTGTATTTATTTGTGTTACATTATTCACTGCATCCTTCTTCAGCAATATTGCGACACCACATGAATTTCCCATTCCTTTATTTACAAAGCTAGGTACTCCGTATTTTGTTAACGTCCAACATACATTCATTATCCCAATGGGTCTCTTGTATACACAGGATGTCTGTTTTCTCCATGTTAACTACACTGTGGAATTTTTCCATATTTCTTAGACCATTAGCATTGATAGACTTTAAATTAATCATTGCATAAATGAAGAGAAAAAAAATGTATATTTCTCATCTACCTGGTTTCATGTTTTTTCCCTCTCCCCTCCTTCTCTTTCACATACGCAGCCGCTCTCCTCGTCCTGTAGCTCCCCCATGTTCTAACCATAATTTCAATGTCCACATCTGCCATGTCCTGTGTGCTCCCTGTGTCGATTGCAGACTCTTGTACAGTTGCTGTCATCAAGCTCCCATTCATCTCGCTGCCTGCAGAGGTACTCACATGAGCCGAGCTTCCCCCCAGTTCCTGCGAGACACCAGGGCTCACACTAAGCCCAACCTTTGAAGGCCTTCTCTCCGTATCACAGAGTCCATACTGCTCCCAAGTAGTCAGGCCTCTGCTCCAATGCTTCCCGCATTCCTTTCCCCACCTCTCCTTCCTCCTCCGCGTCCTCCTCCCTGGCCTCTTCTTCTACTGGCGGTGGTGCAGCTACTCCTGCAAAAGGATCCTGGCTCCCCACCACAGTCACTCCATCTCCACAGGTACACTCCCCCGCTCTCTTCTTACATTCTCCGCAAGAAGCCCTTTCTCTCCCACCTGCACATTCCCTTGCGTAGTGTTCTTGCTTACCACATATGTAACATTTAAATTCAGGGCAGTCCTTTATAATGTGTCCTGGCTGAATTCTGAGTATGACCCTAAAATATTCTCCACCCTCAAACTTGGTAGAATTCGGCAGCGATTGCACAGTGTCTGTAAACTTTACCTTGCAGAAACGCTTGCCATCCACAATATCCGTCCCTGGCCAAACTCTCTGCCTGATGTCGGAGACCGCAGCTACACAGCTTGGACAGTATAGTGCTGTCCTCATGTACACTGGCAGATTCATAAGAGTTCACAAGTTCATCAGTAACCATGTCCTTCGCCATGATCTGTGTTTCCTGAACTGCCTGTTCAGGGGCAGAACGACAGATTTGTACCTTGTCAGCTCGGGGGTTTGAACTTGCAACCTTCCAGTTACTAGTCCAACGCTCTAGCTACGCTACCGCCCCAAGGTCAGTTGTAAATATATATATATTTTTTTTAATACGCCCGATCTCGTCTGATCTCGGAAGCTAAGCAGGGTCAGGCCTGGGAAAACCAGGTGCTGTAAGCTTTTTGCTCCAGTAGAGGGTTCTCTTGTGTCATGCGTGGAGCAACTGCCTTTTATTTATCACCCTTAATAATGTTGTGTTCTTATTGAACTAACTGGAGTTTGTTAGTGTTTCCCTCAAAATCTAAGCAGTGCATTCAGCATTTGTTTTTAGGTTAGGAGACTGTCAATGTCTGTACTCTATTAGGGCCCTGTAAAATCCCTTCAATGTTTTGCCTGATTGTCCGCCCCCCAAGGAAAATTCCCCCTATTCTCCGTTTACATATCCCCGTTGACCGTTTTCGCTCTCAAAATAAACTAGGGGGCACTATTTTCATTTTTTGAAAAATAACGTTCCCAAAGTAAATGGGCTATTTTGTCAGGACAAGATGCTAGAATATGCATATAATTGACAGCTTAGGATAGAAAACACCAAAGCTTCCAAAACTGTAAAAATATTGTCTGTGAAAGCCTGTGAAAAATCCAATCAGGAAGGGACTCTTATTTAGAAAGCTCTGCGTTCCTATGCGTCCCTATTGAGTAGTGAATGAGATATCAACCAGATTTCTTATGAAGCCATATGGCTTCCCTAATGTGTTTAGTGTCACAATACATAGTTTCAAGCTTTTATTTTGAAATATTAGCCTGAACGTCAACATTGCGTCAGTGGTCAGCTGGAGTCTCTCAGAGTGTTTTGTGCATAAAAGACAAATGTGGCCGTTGTTTCCCTCTTTCCTACTAAGAAGCCACCTGTCCCGATTGATATATTATCAAATAGATATTTGAAAAACACCTTGAGGATTGATTATAAAAACACCTTGAGGATTGATTATAAAAAACGTTTGCCATGGATCTAATTTGGAATATTTTTCGGCGTTGTCGTGACTGCAGTTTCCGGTGGATTTCTCAACCAAACGTGAAGTACAAATTGAGGTATTTCGGCTATAAAAATAATCTTTATGGAACAAAATTAACATTTGCTGTCTAACTGGGAGTCTCGTGAGTGAAAACATCCGAAGCTCATCAAAGGTAAACAATTTAATTTGAATGCTTTTCTGATTTTCGTGACCAAGCTTCCTGCTGCTAGCTAGGCATAATGCTATGCTAGGCTATCGATAAACTTACACAAATGCTTGTCTTGCTTTGGCTGTAAAGCATAATTTCTAAATCTGAGATGACAGGGTGATTAACAAAAGGCTAAGCTGTGTTTCGATATATTTCACTTGTGATTTTCTAGTAATATTTTTTGTCCGTTGCGTTATGCTAATTAGTATCAGTTGATGAAAATTCTCCCGGATCCGGGAGAGGGAGTTCCAAGAGGTTATTAATAGAAACATAACACGATTGGAAGTTCTATGTCCACGACAACGTTTAAAATCCTAGCAGGAAACCACTTTTGAGGTCTGGGAAAAAATGAAGAATTTCGATTTTGGGGTGTAGTTACCCTTTAAACGCAAGTGTACGCCAGGTAGAGACCTTGGTTTGGTTAAGCGGTGTTGCTGTAGCGCTCATGTGATTGCGGAGGGTAGGTCAGGGTCAGGGTGTGTCGCTTGTGTATTCAACCTGGACATATTTTAAAAGACTGCCCTGATTTCAGGTGTTTTAAGTGCTGAAACCAGTGACATTATTCCAGAGAATGTGTCGGAGTGAGGGCTAGGGCAATTTGCGGAGGATGCAGGTTAAGAACAGAGGAGTGCAAGTGTGGAGAGGTTTTGGCTGTGGAGAGAAGTCAAGAACTATTCGATGAAGCAGCTGTATCACCGCTTGGGGAAGAAAATTATAGAGAAGAGGACGTGGAGGAGAGCGGAGATGAGGAGAGCGAGAAGGTGGAGAAGCCGAGGGTGGATGAAATAGGGAGCAGCATGGATTCAGAGATGAGAAGAGGGAGTTTTCAGGAGGAGGGGGGGATTGGGCTGGGTGGAGGCACTGGGGACGCACAGGTTTTGAGCGGAGGCTCGGCCCATGTGGATGTCTCGGGAGGAGGTGAAGCGGAGGGGAGTGGGAAGCTGACAAATATACAGGAGACTGAAATGGATACAGAAAGCACAACAGACACGGGAAAGAAGAATTTGAGTTGGTTGGATGAGATTGAATTAGAGCTGATTTCGGATACAGACAGAATAAGAGGAGGCCTGAGGAAGAGGAAAGCGGGGGACGTGAAAAATTATGGAACGGGAAAAAACAAGACAACAGGTAGAAGACAATGAAGGTATATTTTTTATTGAATGTCCCTAAATGTAAATGGTTTAATAAGGACAATGGACACATTTCAAAATATAGTTCAAATGAAGAATGTGGATATCTTGTGTTTACAAGAGACGCATTGGGACAATGATTGTGTATTGAAAGTCAAAAAAATAGAGGGATTTTGTGAATAATGGTAGGGGGAATTCTAGTGGGTTGCTTTTTTATTGAGGAAGGATGTGGTGGACAAAGTGGTACATGTACATGATGATAACAATGGGAGGATTTTAGTTTCAGATTTTAGGTATATGATTTTTAGAATTATAAAAGTTTATGCGCCAAATAACGAAATAGAGCGCAATGTTTTATTTATTGAAGTGGAAGGATGGTGTGTGGGAAATTGCATTGTGTTGGGGGATTTTATTATTGTGAAAATGGACAGATTAGATATGAAAAGGGGAGCTACTTTTAGAAATTATGCATCTAGGGGGGTTTTAAAGAAGATGATGTTTGAGAAAAAAACTTGACATATGGAGAAATGAAAATCCCAACTTATTTAACCTCTTGCTCCTACCTGACACGCAGGCGTCCCATCTCGAGCTCTGGAAATGCAAATGCGCTACGCTAAATGCTAATAGTATTAGTTAAAACTCAAACGTTCATTAAAATACACATTCAGGGTATTGAATTAAAGCTACACTCGTTGTGAATCCAGGCAACAAGTCAGATTTTTAAAATGCTTTTCGGCGAAAGCATGAGAAGCTATTATCTGATAGCATGTAACACCCCAAAAGACCCGCAGGGGACGTAAACAAAATAATTAGCATAGTCGTCGCTACACAAACCGCACAAATAAAATATAAAACATTCATTACCTTTGTCCATCTTCTTTGTTGGCACTCCTAGATGTCCCATAATCACTATTGGGTCTTTTTTTCGATTAAATCGGTCCATATATAGCCTAGATATCGATCTATGAAAACTGTGTGATAAATGGAAAAAAATAGCGTTTCATAACGTAACGTCATTTTTTTGAAAATTCAAAAAGTCGACGATAAACTTTCACAAAACACTTCAAAATACTTTTGTAATGCAACTTTAGGTATTAGTACACGTTAATAAGCGATAAAATTCATCAGGAGGCGATGTAAATTCTTTAGCTGTCCGTCTCGAAAAGATGTCTGGAGAGAGCTCGACCAAAACATCCGGTCGGAGACCGGAGGGAATCGGTTCCCTTGATTCGGTTTGACCAAGAATCAAAGCTGAATCAAATGACAAGACTCTAGACATCGTGTGGAAGCTGTAGGCACTGAAACCTCGGCCTCATGTAATTCGGTTCACTTTGAACAATTCCTGGAAGTGGCGCATGGATATTTATTTCCATTCTCAGTGATCAGATTTTCTTGCACTTTTCGATGAAACGCACGTTCTGTTATAGTCACAGCCGTGATTTAACCAGTTTTATAAACGTCTGAGTGTTTTCTATCCACACATACTAATCATATGCATATACTATATTCCTGGCCTGAGTAGCAGGGCGCTGAAATGTTGCGCGATTTTGAACAGAATGTTCGAAAAAGTAGGGGGTAGGAGTAACACATGGCTTCCACAATGTGTCAACAGTCTTTGTTCTTGGCTTCAGGCTTGTAACTTCAATAACGAATGATAAATATGAGTTTTAGTACAACAACACCAGTTTGGAAATCTGTGTTTGCGCGTGCAATGAGGAGGACGCGCACCTGCTAATATTGCTTTCCTATTGAACATACTTCTTTCCGTATGAAATATTATAGTTTAATTACATTTTAGGGTACCTGAGCACTAACTAGAAACTTACTTTGACTTGTTGAATCAAAGTTTAGGCGTAGATTTTCGGATTGCTTTCTCTGCATGTTGAATGAGTGGATTACTCAAATCGATGGTGCAAACTAAATCGACTTTTTGGGATATGAAGAAGGATTATCTAACAAAATGACACTACATGTTATAGCTGGGACCCTTTGGATGACAAATCAGAGGAAGATTTTCAAAAAGTGAATATTTAATGAAACCTATGATTGTGGAAAATGTTGATGTGGGGCACTGTCCTCAAACAATCTTATGGCATGCTTTCTTGGATTTTGCACTGACATCCGGACTGTTACCCACTCCCACGGATGGATGATTGTGTTTACCAGGTTGGTGCTGCCCGGTTTTTCAGCAAGTTTGATATGCTGAAGGGTTACTGGGAAGTGCCTTTGTCATCAAGAGATCGTGAAATATCTGCTTTTATTATTCCTTCAGGTATTTTCTCCTATTCGGTCAGAAGTTGAGGCCTACGCATTTGTGTGGTTGTGGGTTTTGTTTTCAGGTCTTTGTTAGTTCCTGCTTTTCTTAGGAGTGGGTGAAATACCCCCCTCGGTTTCCCTGCCTCCTTCTCTGTGTTTATATTTGCAGATTGGGGACAGGTGGAGTTGATTGGGTCGTTAAGGTGACAAGTTGCACCTGGGTTTGGGATCACCTAGGTGATAAAAGGTCCTGGTGCCCAGTCTTGCCTCTCTCTCGCTCCACAAGCACCATTTTGTTTTGTGATCTGGTTGATTTGTTTTTGATTAGGTGCACCTTTAACACTTACACACATTTTACATTCATCCATGCATCTCCATTACATCCCTCACATGCCTACTTTCACACTTCACCAGTTAGTTTACTTGTTCAAATCTAGGCTAAGCACTATTCCTCCTTCAACAGTCATATGTCAAACAACATCCATTATTGTACAAGTAATATCCATAATATCCCTCCCGGGAACACTGTACATCTGACTCAGATACAATACTCCCCATCACTTTATTAGCACGGTTAGCGAAAACTTTTGCCAAAATCTTATCAGTATTCCGTGAACTTAAAGGCCTCAAATTTTCCAGCTTCTCCCTGCTCCATTGGTTTTATAATATTTAACAAAACTATGGACAATGATTCTAGAACTATCTGTGCCTGTTCCATGTACACGTCCAACAATATAGGTGCCAAAATATCCACAAATTGATGATTAAACTCACTTTTCAGCCCATCTGATCCCTGACGTTTTTTCCTATTCCTGGCCAAGATGTCCTCCAGTATCTCCTTAACCGTCATATCTTTGCCATACATTTTTCGTTCAGCATCAGGTAATTTAGCATCAATAAAAACTCACTGCAGCTTTGATCCCCCCCCCATTGCCCCCATACATGCACTCTTTTCAATGTTATGTAAAGCAGCCTGAGCTTTCACAAAGCCTGCCACATCATAACCCTCCACCCTATCAACTTTTTCCAGCTCAATGTCAATTTGTTTATTCAAAGCTATCCGCTCCCTCTTTAAAATAAAATTCCTCCGTCTTGCGTCGTCAACCCTCTAATCTTCTCTTTTAGACCATCCCACCACAATCCAATATTTACACATTTAAAACCACTCAACATTTCTCTGTTTAATACAATCGGCAATCATATCAATAGATTTTTCTTCTTTTAGTAGCTCAGCATTCAAACACCATACACCACCCCCTCTAGTAGGCACACTAGGACCCAGCAGAAGCCCAAGAGCGGCATAATCACATAAAACATTTAAATGATACCTAATCTTGTGAACATATTGCACCACATTTACAGCCACTGAACAATAATCAATGCGGCTTTTAGACCTTTTTAAAACAACCTGCCTCCTCAAGAAAGCTCTCTCACCTGGATGCATACCCTGACATACATCACTCAACGATCCTTCATTAGCCACAGCCAGTCTAGCCTAGACAGATCAGAGCACAACAATGTACTCTTTGACATGTCCAGTTTAGTAAAACGAACATTTAAAATCCCCCAACCAATATACAGTTACCCACACAATGTCATGTAGCGCACTAATTTTGGAAGGTATCATTCTGAAACTTTGCACAAGTACTGTTGCCCTCTTGTATTTTTCACTGAAATTGTCCGCATCATCCTATCTGAATGTTTGTTTTATCTTGTTCATTTTAAAGATGATACAAAAAAATGAGTTTTTTTTCATTGTTTTATCTAAACCAGATCTATTGTGTTATATTCTCCTAAATTCAATTCACATGTACACAAACTTCAAAGTGTTTTCTTTCAAATGGTACCAAAAATATGCATATCCTTGGTTCTGTGCCTGAGCTACAGGCTGTTAGATTTGGGTATGTCTTCAGGTGGAAATTGCACAAAGTAGGGGGGAGCTGTAAAGAGGTTTAATTAAAATAGCAACCCCACAAGTCCTCTCCCTACCATTATTAAAATAAAGCAAATCCATCCATCGCTTTCTTATTCCATCCACCATACTGTCAGGCCAGTGTCTCTTGAAGGCATGAAATAACCTGAAGTAGGCTTACTGTCTGGTCTAACTTTTCCATATGTCTTAGTCTCATTAATTTTGACAGATATAACGCTCACCATGAGTAGGAGTATGATGTTTATTGTTTCCATCATCAAGACCCAGTCTTTTTCTTCTTGATCTTGACTTTCCTTCGCTTCTTTCCTCACTCTTTGGACTTCATCTGAGGACACGTTACGCACGTGTCCTTACTCTTCGAGGATTCACCCTTCACCTCTATATTTTTAGGACTAGCGTCAGATATAAAACGTTCATGATCAGCACCCCCTGCACCTTCAGACAGAACCGTGGCCGACACTCCTCCTCCACCCTCCGGCTCAATACCATGCTAGACCCGATTCCATCTGCCACAGTAGATTCATCAACCTCTTCTCCTTCACCATCCTGGCCTCCTTTTTCTCCCTCCCGTCCTCTCCTCCATCACACTCTCTTCTACCACCACCTCCTGTTGTTCCATGTCATCACCGTCTGTCGGCCTAGTACACGTGCAGTGGATGCCCCTCTCACCACACCCATTGCAAGGTCTTCCCACTTTTGCAACGCACTCACGCATAATGCCCTTGTATTCTGCATCGCCGTCATAAAAAAATCCTGGCAATTCTGGACTACGTGGCCAGGCTGAATGCAACTTCGGCACACTTTAACTTGCCTGTCGTGTATCACACGGAATTATTCAGCCCCCTCCAACATCTCGAACTTTGCAGAATCCAGTAGTGAGTGCATCACATCTGTGAACCGGACCTTGCAGAATCTTGTGACATCCGCTATCTCCGTTACCAGCCAAAATGTCTTCTAAATCCTTCCAATTTGGCAACGATAGCATCATCGCTAATATATACGGATAAATTCATGAAGGACGCCACCAGTTCATCCGATGAAATGTCCCTCGCCATTACCATACACGATTTGATCTTCAGTCCATCCATCAGTCACTCCTTCCCATGGACATGCGACATCGTTAGCTCATACTCCTGATCGCCCTCGCATCTGCACCCTGTCACTGCTCAGCATGCCTTCTCTATCCCTCGCAGAAATTCCATCGTTAGTTTACGATTCCCAGTGATATCCACCTCCACAATACAATACAATACAATACAATACAATATATCCACCTCCCTATCATAGGATTTCTCCCTCGATGGTGGTGCACCATGATTATTTACTTCATTACCTGCACTCTTTCAGTTTCCTCGCGATGGTCATAGAAGCCATTGTAATCCATCCGGTTATACAGAGACCTTTCCCCCAACAACATAAACTGGTGAAAATCAACTCAACTAATAATAAAAAACAATTCTAACAAATTGCCAGCCAATATATATATATATATATATATACCAAATAGCAGCAAACAATTCCCTCTCCTACAAAACCAACTTGCCTGCAAAAACGTCTTCAATCACTGACACTGCTTAGCTTCCAAGATCAGATGAGATCGCAGACCAGGCTAGCAGGCCACCCCAGCTAGCAGACAACACAAAACTGAAGACACTGGGAGGAGCTAAGGGAAGACAAAATTATATACAGGAGAGGGGAAATGCAAAACAGAACAAGCAAAAAATAAAAACAAAATATAAATTAAGAAGGAAAGAAAGGAAAAGGAGCAGCGGGCCTGTAGTCTACAACCGAGACTACCTCCTTACCCAGGACAAAATAAAGTAATTGTGAAACAGAACAACAATAATACACTTAACAAAATAAATCCGGCCTATGATCGCCTCTCCGATCAAATGCAGCAACTGTCATAGAAAATACACACAGAACAGATTATTAATATTACTATTATTTAAGTGTTGTGACATTTCCCTTTAAAACAGCTCATTTATATTTGTACAACATTTATACACATAAAAACAGCATTTGAATATTACATTTAAATTGTTAGTCTATGTAAAAACAATAGAAACAACCACAAATTTAAAAAAAAAATATTGTAAAACATCCAATCTATAAAAGCCATTTCAATTGTGTACAAATGATTTAACAAAAGTAAAACATGTTTAAAAACAAACTTTGTTTAAAAAAGTTCTATTCCGAATCCAATAACCGTCCTGTCCTTCGGGGCCCAGAGGAGATCCCTCCCCTAGGCGCATCGCCCTAGGCGCCGCAGTGCTGTCAGGCCGGGACCTTGGGTGTTGTGGGGAACCCTTCGCCTTGGGTTGAGGCCCCTTTCTGTGCCACCCCAGGTCTACCATGGCCACTGCCTGGGGGGTGGACACGTCTCGTTTTGCTACCAGCAGGTTGTGGGATGACCACAATGCTTCCTTCTACAGGCCCCTGGCAGCTCTGCACTCCCAGAGCAAGTGCCTCACCGACTCCTCCTGGCCGCAGCCTGGTCGGGTGTCCTCACCATGCCCCGGGACTGCATAACGGCTCTGACCTGGAGGATCTCGTGGGTGACAATCCAGGACAAGTCCCGTTGACGGTTCAGCAGAGCCGGATGGGCCACGTTGTGCCAAACCGTTGTGGGCTCGCCTGTAGCAAGCCCGTGCACTGGACACACTGGTTCCCGCTCCTGCAAAAGAGAGGACACACTGGTTCCCTCTATCTGTTTTTAATCATCTCTGGTATCAGGGTTCAGCACTGTAAACCGGTTGGAGATGGCCGCCGATGGCCTCTTGTGCTTTCCACCTCCACCCGGTCAGTGACCCTCCTCTTCTTCCTTTTCCCCTTGTACACCATCCCGGACTCTCTATTGTCCTAAGATACCTACCCAGTCGACCCGCTAGCCGAAGACGACCTCAGCTTTCACGAAATGCGTCGGGTAGCCGAGCCGTCTGACATTTCACTCAGCAGACTATCCTCCCAGGCTCCAGTCAGCAGCTCCATCTCCTCCAAAGTCCCATTCGGGACAGACCTCCTTTACTGCAGCTTCCCCTGGGGCTTTCGCCACCGCCGCTGCTGCCACTCAAATTTCCTTAAGAACTTCCTCTATTGGCCGGAGAGGAGAGCCTGCAGCACCTTCCTCGAGGCCATCACCAGCTGCCTCCACATAGGTCCATTGTCTATTTGGGCAGTCTTTAAACAATTGGCCCTGCTTCCCACAGCCATTGCAGACTTGCGCCTTGACCTGGTTTCCCACAGTTTCTGCACTTCAGCAGGTTGCACCCCGTGGCCAAATGACCGAAGCTACGGCAGTGTCTGAATAAAACAGGTAACCCCGGTCCTCTCCAATGGAGAAATAGGCTGGTGGGTGAACAAAATTATTGACTCCTTCTGGATCCCTGTTCAGTGCGACACGGAACTATCTCCTCCCTGACCAGATCCCGTAGGTACCATACCCCAGGACTCACTTTCCCAAACCGGCATAGGAAAGCCCCGAATTCTGTCATCTCCCACATACCTCCCTCCCCGATGGGACAGAGCATGCGTGCCCTGGCGACCCACTCGTACCTGTCACACCACATGAACTGAAACACAAGCCTCACTAGAGGCATCCCCGGACAAGCCGGTAATGGGTAGATGTACGCCAGATACAAAAGAGATGGCAATACATCCACCTTTAGGACCAGGACCTTGTCCATAAAAGACAAAGACCTAGCCTTCCACATTGCCAGCTTCCTCTGTACCATTGCGATACCCATGTTCCAGTTCAGCGTCACTGAGCCAGAGGTCTCAAAATGGACCCTGATAATCCTCAGGGCCCCCTCACAGAGAGATAACCCCCTGGGCACATCCGTCCTGCCGCGCCGTCTTCCGAAAAATTTAACGGAAGACTTTGCATGGTTCAGAACCGCTCCCGACGCTCGGGTGAAGTCCCCAATAATGGCAAGGGACCTTGTCAGGCACGAGTCCTTGCAAAGCAGCAAGGAAGTGTCATCGGCGTACTGCGTCAACTTGACGCGCAAACCACCGCTTCCAGGGATCAACAAGCCCTCCACCCCTGTGTCTGCCCTTATGGCAGCCTCCAGAGGGTCCATGTACAGAACGAAGAGGAGAGCCGAGAGCGGGCACCCCTGTCTGACCCCTGACGAGAGGTCAAAAACGTCACCCATGTGACTATTTACACTCGCTTGGCAACCCGCTCCGACATACAATGTACGGATCCATCCTATGAACTTCTCCCCAAATCCTAATCTACCTAACACCCTGAATAGAAAATATCTATTCACGCGAATCAAAGGCTTTCGCCTGATCTAGCGCTGCTACCATTAAAGGCAGCCCTCTATCTTCAACCCAAGCGATGGGATCCCTGATCAACTGTAGATTCCATCTAATAGAGCGGCCCTCTACCCCACACGTCTGATCCTCGTGGACGACGTACGACGTGGACGATGTAGGGAAGGGGCTGTGCCCACATGTCTGCTTAAACCTTTGCAAGTATCTTGTAATCTACGCACAGCATGGTCAACCGCCGCCAGTTGCCAAGGTCAGTTGCTTCCCCCTTCTTATAAAGAAGTGACAGTACACCAACAGCCATTGATCCCCCCGGGACCCCCGTCTCAAGGATGGCCTTCAAGACTTCGAGGACCACTGGTCCAAGTATACCCCAAAACTTGAGGTAAAACTCAACCGGCAGCCCATCCATCCCAGGCACCTTCCCTTTTCCCATCCTCCTAAGAGCGCTCTCAACCTCTTCTAGTGAGATCTGGGCCTCCATCACGTCTCTAATGTCCTCCGGCAACCGCCGGGACAAGTGTTCTAAAAACACATTTCCCTGCTCTACATCTATTTCCTTTTCCTTAAAAACACCTTGAAAATGGTCAGTTGTCACCCTGACCATTTCCTCCGGTTTTCTAACTATACTACCATCTTCTTCCCTAACGCCATGCATTACCTTCCTACTCTGCCTGACCCTAACCGACTTAAAGAACATAGCGGAACAAGTCTCATTATGTTCTAAAAAGCAATTATGCGCACGCTCCAGGAAAGCTTGAGCCTTCCGCTCCTGCAGCTCCCTGAGCTGTGCCTTTAGGGCTGCGGATCTCTCCCAGTCAATCGACCCGCCGAGGTTGCCTGCCTCGTACTCGAGTTCAATTAACCTTTGGATACGATCCACCTCCCTCCTTTTTTTCCTCTTACAATATCCTATTATATACGCCCTAATTCTCACCTTAACTAAATCCCACCACTCTAACACCCCCTCGCACATGGACTGGAGGCCTTCAAGCCCCCGAAAGAAACCAAAAAAGGTGTCAATGAAAGCTTGCTCCTCCAGCACATCCCGATCTAGTCGCCCAGACAACTGACCCAAAGACGTGCATAGAAAAATGTAATCGAGCCTCCCCTCAACTCCCCTGGAGTTGCGCCATGTAGAACCGGCCATTGTCAAAGCAGTGTGCATGGCAAGCCATTAGCCCGGTGATAGTGCCTGCACTGCTAACCCCCCTACCCCTAAATCTATATTAAAATCACCCCCTATCACTAATTGCCTATTTGTGACACACGGGCGCCAGACAGTCCACCATCTCCCTCCTGTCTGCCGCCACCTGTGGCCCATACACCACCACCAATCTAAACATACAATCCCTTATCGTGACATCCCACCCCTAAAACCCTCCCCTGCATAACAACAAAAGAACCCTCCACCCTTACCTCCCTGTGCTCACACAAAAACCCTTGCCTATTGACATCCACCCCTAAAACCCTCCCCTGCATAACAACAAAAGAACCCTCCACCTTTACCTCCCTGTGCCCACACAAAAACCCTTGCCTATTGACATACACCCCTAAAACCCTCCCCTGCATAACAACAAAAGAACCCTCAACCTTTACCCCCCTGTGCCCACACAAAACCCCTACCCCTGTTGAGTGCACCCCTCCTATACCCCAATCCTAAACCTATTAACATCCCCTCCATCCCTCAGATGAACCTCCTGTAGAAAAAAAAAATCAAAGCCCACACCCTCCAAATAACTAGAAACAGCCCTCTTTACAAAATCCCTTAAACCCCTTACATTTAAACTAACAAACTTAACATTAGACCCCATGATACAAATAATATAAATAAACCACCTTCACCCAAATACTAAACCCAAACAGAAAACAAAACAGGAGGCTCACCCGATGCTCCCCTGCTTCATCACATCCGGCAGGGACGTCTTCTCCTCTCCTGACGTCCCCCCGTCCTCCCCCATCTCTCCAACCCAGGATGCAGGCATGGTGTTAGATCTTGGAGTGCCCTGCATCCCGGGTTCCCCACCAACACTCTCCACTCCCTCCCTGTAGGCTGCTTGGCTGAGAGTAGGGGACCCAATCTCCCCAAACAGGAGTTGGGATCCCCCCCCGGACAAACAGCCCTGATCCATACCCTGGGCCTCACCATCCACCAAAAGACAAGGTGCTGAGGAGAAGAGCGAGGTCAAATAAATATTTCCCTCCCCCATCCCTCTCTTGGCTACCCCCTCCCCATCCACACCCCCCTCCCCCTCACTGCCTGCCGAGCCCCCCCTCCTCTTCCCTTTTTTGGTGTAGGAGGAGACACCACCCCCCTTCCCCGCTAGCTCCTCCACCATTTCCCTCATTTCTTCCACTAGGAAGCTCGACAGGCTATCCCCCAATACCCGCACTCCCTCTCCTCCTCCTCCCCCTCCACCACCAATCCCTCCACTATTGTTCTCTCTCACTCTTCCACTCCCTTGCTTCCCTTCTCCTTTCCTTCTTCTGCCCCTCCTCTTCCCGCTGTTACTCCTTCCTCTTCTTTCCGATCGACTTTACCTTCTGGGCCCACGCTCTGGGCCTGAGATGGTCTTCTTCCCCCATCCCCTGCGCCTGCTCCCCCTCCAACTGCAGACGCGTATGACCTCTGACGAGCCGGGCAATCCCGCCACAGGTGCTTTGTAGATCCCTCACCTACAACCCCTCCAAGGCCCTCACCTCCTCAACCTTGACGTAGGGGTTGTACATATTGACAGTTAGAACCCGAAAATTGTTCCTAGCCAAGCTCTTCACTTCATACAGGCACATCGGCTTTGTATCTCCCACCTCTCTCACTTTTTTAAGCATCTCATCGTGCTTGCTCTCCCTGTAGAAGACCACATCAAATGTTCCATCCAGTGAGTTGCTTTGAAGGCAAAACACGTCCTTCACCGCCAGCTTCAATATTCCAATAAGGATTGTTCTCCCAAACGTCTCCCTTCCAAATGGCTCCACATCCTTTTCCCTCCAAGCAAAACACAGGGTATTTGCCAGTCCGATCCCCGGGACCTACCCATTTGACGACCTCTGCGCCATCTCTGCAAGGAGAATGACGCTCTCCTCCAGCCAAAAAAACTCCAAAACAATAAGGGAGAAAAAACAAAAACACTCCTACTTCGACCTTCTGACTCAGCGAGCTCTGGGGCACCTCGGTACCAAGCTTGATCTGAGCCAAAAGGCCGATAACCCACAAATGGAACCCTGCAACCGCCAGGCACCCGGTGGTCTCGACAGACCTCAGCGGGTTGGCAAAAGCCGGCTCCTCCCTCCCCCCCACCCAAAGTTTCCCCGGCGACAGGCAGGTGTTCAGTGCCACTATTTGTACCCCAGCCAGTCGTCATCGGGCTTGAACTCAATTGCCCGAGTGACGACTTACTTCTAGTGGAAAAATACGCCCGCACGCCGGTCAGCCAGCCAGCCAGCTTGAAGTCAAAACGCCTTAGCAAAAAGTCTCGGTCGCGGCGGCGTCATCTCTGTCAATTTCTCTTGAAACAAGTTACCGGGCTCTGCAAAAGCACCTCCAAAAATAAGTTGAACTCGTAAGTATTCCTCTCCACGGAAGTCTTTAGTGAAAGGTGAAAGGCTTGTGCGTAATGAAGAGAAACCAGAGTCGTATGGAAGTCAGAGGCGGGGCCCGAGTCACACTGTGCACTCTAGGCCGGGATCCACGGGTGGTCCCAGAACCCACTCTTCCAAGTTTTCGAGGGCTGTGGGTAAAAAGTCAGAAAGAGACACACACACACTATCCTGGCCCATTTTAAGTCAAATGGAGGGAAACGGGGGACCCCATTGAAGGGCGCTTCGCACTTCTTTCAGTTTGGATGTTTCTGTCCATCTCTTCTTCTGCTAGCTAGCTGTTTACATAGCTTGGTGAATTTGTATTTTTCCTTGACAACGGGAGAAAAGTGTTGCACCGTTCCCAGAGGTACTGCAATACCGGGTCGATGCGTGGAGCGAGCTCCATTTCCGACTCCCTGTTCGAAAAATCCATTTAATATGTAGTCCCCCGGTGGGGGACGCATCAGATATTAAACTGATAAGAACAGATGATGATTCAAAAAATGTATTCTTCCTTTCATACATCCAAACTGTGAACAATTCACATATTTATAACCATCCCATACAGAACGTTTTTACAACAAAACACTGGTTTTCAAAACGTTGTACCACCCCATCATAACATAGACCACAATCTATTTCACAGTTGAAAAATCATCACGTCAATTACATTTTCTAACCGACTGACATTTCCCCCATCTCGATTTATGATACATGGAAACATAAACACAGGGTATTGGTGTTCAACCTGCGCCTGACCCCTTTTCTTTTGCAGGGGACCGCAGTGAGCAAAAACCACAATACATCAATAAACATAAGACTTCAAATCCCACAACAGCCTACCAAACCTACCTTGTAGGAAATAACTAACTGACCAGCCCTAGCCCCCCTTTCCACCACTCTAGGGCAGGCATGGTGGCCCCACTTCCTCTCCTCCCTCTCAAATCTCCCTCCACTCTCCTCACTATTCCCTCCACCCCACAGTTTGCCCCCGACTTTGCCTGGCCAAACCTTGCCTGGCCAAACCTTGCCAGGCATCCCACAGCCCTTCTTTAATCAGACTCATTTTGACTTTATATGGTGCACCAAGAGATAGTTTCTTGCTTATGACCATAACGGCCTTGTGGAATTTAAAATCTTTGTCCGTTTTTTCCCACAATGCTGAAATATGTGCCCTCATCCAAACGATCTGTGCTACAAAGTGATGGCTACAGTATATGCAATTTGCTTATCTAAATGGTGAAAATGCAACATCTGTTAATCAGACTCACTTTGATTTTATATAGTGCACCAAGAGACAGTTTCTCACTTATGACAATACCAGCCTAAGTGAGCACTTCCTGTTTGTAAAGTGAGACAGGTGTTGGTGATTAAGTCATGAGTGAGTGGTTTTTTTTCTTGAGTGTTTGCTTGAGAGCTATTTTCAACATATTTTGAAGTATAATTGAGATTTTTGCATTTGAACAAGTTTGGTTCGTTTTTTTCCCCTTTGCAGTTTTGCTTCTTGGGGGAGAGTTTTTGTTCTCAATTTTGTTTACTATGACGGACAACATGGCAATGACTAACGGAATGCTCAACGGAAAAAATATGGCAAAGAATTTACGGTGGCAGTGGAGTTGATGGGAGAAGATAAAGTTACAACGATGGAGTTACTACGTTCGATTAAAGTGGTGTGTGGGGAGGTGGTGGGATGTAGACTGAAAGGAGAAAGAAAGTACGAAATTACAAGAAAAAGTAAAAGAATCAGTTAAAATCCCATCGCATTTCACCCTACTTTTTGCATTTCTATATAATAATCTAATCCACCCTATTATTTTATTACCAAAACCAAATCTTTCCAAAACCCTAAACAAAAAATCATGTTCTACCCTATCAAAAGCCTTATTTAAATCTATGCTTAAAACAATACCCCCCTATCTTATCCCCATTAATTTTGTGTATCACGTCTCTAATTGTATTAATTGTGTCAACTATGTCCCTCCCTGGAACACTGTAATTCTGTGTTGGTGCAATAATGTCATGTAAAACTCTCCTCATTCTATTCCCTAAAATTTTGGCTAAACTCTTGTAATCCACATTCAATAAACTAATAGGCCTATAATTGTCCAATTTTACCCTACTCCCTTTGTTTTTATATAAAATAGTTATCATCGGGGGCGGAGCTAGCATGTTGGAGTGAACGGCTGTGCGTGAGAGGCTCCTGCAACTTTTTTGCAAAATAATCTAATTTAACCTACTTTATTGCACTTTTTACAACAAACGTTTCTTTCTAATACAAGATTGTAACTTTTTATATGAAAATGCCGAGTAATAAGCGACCAAAGGACAATAAATCCACAGCGGAGGCCTACTCCCCACTAAACAACGAGACAGACATGGCGGGAGGCACATGCAACAACGTGACACTTACAGAACTTACCCGGGCTTTGGGGGAGCTACGTGTTGCTATAGCTGAGGATCTTAAGGCCACTATTGCTGAGCTGGACACCAAAATCGAGAGCGTCATTCGAACGGTCGCTTCGCATGGCCAGAGTATTGTGGACCTTGAGAAAGCTTCTGAATTCAACGCTGGTAGGATCGACGAGTTAGAGAAGCTATGCTCGTCATTGCAGGATACTGTGCAGAGGCTTTCTGTGAAAGTGGTGGACCTGGAGGGCCGATCCAGACGTAATAACCTTCGCGTTGTTGGTCTGGCAGAGGGGATAGAGGCGGGCTCTCGCCCTACCGACTTCTTCGCCAAGCTACTGAAGGATGCAATGGGATCGGATGTTTTGGATTCGGATCCCCAGCTGGATCGCGCACATCGCTCCCTTGTCCCAGTGCCTGGACCGGGCCAACGTCCAGTAATAATCTGTCACAGTTTCAAGACCAAGGATCTTATCCTGCGTGAAGCTCGAATGAGGGGCGGCAACCTGTCACATAAAGGGCATCCATTCCGTGTCTATGAGGATTATGCGCCCGATGTGGCAAAGCATCGCGCCGACTACAGAGATGTCATGACTAAACTCTACAAACTCCATCTTCGCCCAGCCTTACTCTTCCCTGCAAGACTAAGAATTACCCCGCCTTCCGGTGAGAAGATTTGTCTCTCCTCGGTTTTGGACGCAGAGAAGTTTATCCAGGGATATACACCAATCCCCCGTACAGGTTAGAGTGCCTTGTTAGTTAGTGCGTGTTAGGGTCTGCTCATGGACTCGAATCCATACTATACCATATTGGGTGAAAACGTATTAAACGGGCTCAACAAGGGCTACCGAGCATGTAAGACGCTGAGCAGACCAATGGATGGCGGTCAGAGCTCTCATTTAACGTTAAATTCACTTTCATCCCGGCTGTGCTCAGCGATGCATATTTTTACTTCCAGGTTTGATCACTGACACCTTCGGATGGATATACTTATATTCCCCCACTTTTGTTTTGTTTCGTTATTTATTTTACAATCCTTACATCACTCTTACTACCATACCATTTATTTATTGCTTGCAGGGGACTGGGGGTGATGGTTGGGAGGGGGCAGACGCCTGGTTAGCAAGTTGATGTTTTGTGCAGTTCTGCCTTTGTCTGGCCGTGGGCCTCTCTCCCGACTAGAGTCCCACCAGCCCTCTGTAGTGCTTATGTATGTGTAGGTGTGCGTAAATATAATTACTATTTGTACTTTATTACTATTTTCTCTTAGCATTTTAGTATTATGTATGTGTATATTTTAAATCAGTGTAGATTGTTATTCTGGGGTATGAATGTTTATATGTGTATGTGTGCATATGGATGTATATACATATTCTTTAAATATATATTTTTATATATGATTTTTTTGTGTGGGTATGTATACATACATGTATATGTATGGATGTGTGTGTGTGTATGTATATATATATATGGGTGTGTGTATGTGTGTATGTATATGTGTGTGTGTGTGTGTGTGTGTATATGTGTGTGTGTGTGTGTGTGTGTGTGTGTGTGTGTGTGTGTGTGTGTGTGTGTGTGTGTGTGTGTGTGTGTGTGTGTGTGTGTGTGTGTGTGTGTGTGTGTGTGTGTGTGTGTGTGTGTATATATATATATATATGGGTGTGTGTGTATGTATGTATGTATCTATATATATATATATATGGGTGTGTGTGTATGTATGTATGTATATATATATATATATATGGGTGTGTGTGTGTATATGTGTGTATATGTGTGTGTGTATATATATATGGGTGTGTGTGTGTGTATGCATGTGTATGTGTGTATATATATATATATATATATATAAGATATATATTTTTACTTATTTTTTATTAAACATATTTTTTTTATGGGGGGAACGTTTAATTTAACAAATCCTTGTTCCGATCTCCTGACCCACAGTATGTAAAGGTACGGCTGACTAGGTCGGTTGCGGATGGTTTATTTTTTGACCGGCAGTGCTTAGCAATATTATCTTGAGGCTATATCTTGCTTATTTCTGGGATTGACCCAGGATGACGCTTAAATGCGCAATATGTTTAAGTTGCAACTTATTCGGTTTAGGTTTATTAGATGCTAACTGAACACTTAACTCAAGGGAGCCTCCTCAGTTCATATGTTAGTAGAAGTTCTAGGATAGTGAGAGGTGAACGTATAGTTGGTATTTTATTTTTGTTTTACCTCTGGTTCGAGGTCGCGCCGTGCTTTTTTGGCATCGGCCAGACAATGTGTTTATTATTTTTATTTTTCCTTTTTTTTCTCTCCTGTTTGTACATTCCTGTTAAAGGTGGGTTGATGGGGGGGGGGTAAGTGTTGTGGAAATTAGGGGAACAGGGGGGGAAGTAAAGGTGCTTGCAGGGGGGAGGGGTGGGTGCTACATATGCTGATCGTGATGGTTTGGTGCGCTTTCTTACCTTTTTATCAAGTTACATGATATGCAGGCCACCATAGGAACTACAAACGAGAGGAGGGTGGGGCTTACATTCACTTCCTGGAATGTCAAGGGTTTAAACGAACCAATTAAGAGGGGCAAGGTCCTAGCCCACTTGAAAGCACTCTCGTCTGATATTATATTTTTGCAAGAAACCCATCTGAAGAATAACTCTCATAGCAGACTTAGGTGTAGGTGGGTGGGGCAAGTGTATCACTCTAACCTCTCTGCCAAAACGAGAGGCACAGCGATTCTGGTACGGAAAGGAATTCCCTTTCTACATAAAACCACTATTGCGGATAAAGAGGGTCGGTATGTGATCGCAATAGGAGAAATCCACTCTACCTCAGTAACTCTACTAAATATCTATGGGCCAAACATTGACAACCCCTCTTTTTTCAAAAGAGTCCTTGCCCTGATTCCAGATATCTCCCATACTAACCTGGTCATTGGAGGGGACCTTAACTGTGTGCTAGACCAATATTTGGATAGATCCTCTACCCGGCGAACCCCTACCTCCTATTCAAGCGAATTCTTGAATACCTACATAAAAAATTCAAACTTATTTGATATATGGAGGATCGCTAACCCTACGGGTAAGGGAATACTCCTTTTACTCTCATGTTCACAAGGTTTACACCCGAATTGACTACTTTTTGTTGGACGCTAGACTACTCCCCTATACCTGTAATGTGAGGTATCATGATATTATAATCTCGGACCACAGTCCACTCACCTTCTCCCTGAGATTGGGTGACATTGTACCAAACGAGAGGGTCTGGAGGTTGAATCCTCAGCTCCTCACAGAACCAACATTCTGTGAATATCTTAAAGACCAAATTACATTTTTCTTTGATACCAACGACAACACAGAGACCTCCCCAGCATTATTGTGGGAAACACTGAAGGCTTATCTGAGAGGCTGTATCATCTCCTTTCAGGCTGCCAGGAGTAGGCAAAACAGAGGAAAACTGGAAGAACTAGAGGGACAAATTCACTTACTGGATAGGGAGAATGCTAGCCACCCATCTATGGAGAAACATAAAAAAATTACCTCTTTAAAATTGGAATATAATCAGATTCTCTCAGCTAAAATCGCTAAATCTTTTCTCTATGCCAAGCAAAAATATTTTGAGTTTGGTGACAAACCACACAAATTACTCGCCAGACAACTTCGAAAAAATGTGAGTGACCGAATGATTCGCAGGGTTAAATCTGCATCTGGGGAATTACTCTCTTCCCCCAAAGACATCAATGACAGATTCCGGCAGTTTTATGAGACTCTATATACATCTAAAGCGGATCCTAACCCCTTAATTATGCAAACATTTTTGGAGGACTGTAATCTTCCTGCCCTGAACCAGGAAGATTCTAACTTCCTGAATAAGGAAATATCTCTTGATGAAATTCGAGAAACAATTACATCTCTAAAGAGTGGCAAGACCCCGGGCCCAGATGGATACCCTGGTGAATTCTATAAAACATTCAGCAACATGCTCTCCCCCCTATCTGCACAAAATGTTGATTCAGGCCAATGAGGATGGAGCTCTCCCTTCTACTTTGGATGAAGCGTTCATTACAGTTATACATAAGAAGGGTAAAGATCCAGAAGAGGTAGGGTCATACAGACCAATATCTCTCCTTAATACAGACCAAAAGATTTTAGCAAAAACGCTGGCTAACAGGCTTAGCACTTTAATTGGCAAATTGGTCCATTCGGATCAGACCGGCTTTATCCCTAACAGAAACTCATTCTTCAATCTCAGGCGCCTCTTCAATATTATGTATTCTCAGAGGTTACCCAACGTGGACCTTGCCGTCATATCTCTTGACGCCGAAAAGGCCTTTGACCAAGTTGAGTGGCCCTATCTATTCAAGGTCCTACAGAAATTTAATATTGGAGATAGGTTCATAAATTGGATCCAGCTTTTATATAGGAACCCCTGTGCCAGAATACTCACTAACCAATCATTGTCGCCCGATTTAACCTCAACAGGGGGACAAGGCAGGGTTGTGCGCTGTCGCCTATGCTCTTCGCCCTAATTATCGAACCGCTCGCTCAGACGATTAGATCTTATGCAGCAATACACGGCTATAATACTAAAGATACTCTAAATAAGATCTCCCTATACGCAGATGACATCCTCCTCTATGTAACAGAACCCCAGGCTAGTATCCCAGCTATTCTTGATGTGATCAATTTGTTTGGTACCTTCTCGGGATACAGAATAAATTGGAACAAGAGTGAATTAATGCCCATACGGTCGCAAAATACCTCCTGGCTAGAACATCTCCCATTTAAGTTATCTTCAGAAAAATTTACCTACCTAGGAATTGTAGTTACCAAACAATACTCCTTACTATTTAAAGAGAATTTCCCTCTCTGATACAAAAACTCAAAGCAAACATACTATTTTGGAGAACTCTCCCAATTTCTCTGCTCGGAAGAATTAATGCCATTAAAATGGTCTTCCTCCCACAACTGCTCTACCTATATCAGAACATCCCAGTATTCATACCTAAATCCTTTCATAAACAACTGGACTCAATTATCAATCCTTTCATCTGGGATTATAAAACACACAGGATAGGTAAAAAACACCTCTGTAAATCCAAGACGGAAGGAGGATTGTCTCTCCCAAATTTTATATTTTATTACTGGGCCGCTAACCTCCGCATTGTTACGTTTCTGTTGGATGACGTACTCCCGGCATCCAGCTGGCTTAGTATGGAGCGTGAGGAGTGTCACCCCTTCTCTATTGGCGCTGTGATTTTGTCGCCTGTCAATCTGGAGATGTCACTTTATTGTAACAATCCTATAATACATGGCACAGTCCGAATCTGGAAGCAAATTAAAGTCCACTTTGAGCTCAGACCAATGTCATTCATGCTCCCTGTCGCCAGGAATCCCTCCTTTGCCCCTTCTAACCTTGACAACACCTTTGAGCGATGGGGAGAGTTGGGGATAAGCACCATAGGGGATTTATACATAGAAGGGACCTTTGCTTCCTTTGAGCTGCTGAGGGAAACTTATAATCTTCACAGAAGTAATTTTTTCAGATACCTACAAATTAGAGACTACGTTAGAAAACACCTCCCAACATTTGGGAATGCTAAACCTTCCATGTTTGACGGATGCATAAAAATATGCCCCACCTCAGATAAACTGATATCGCGTCTATATGATGCTTTTCAATCTGTTAGCACACCTTCTACTGATGCCATCAAGGCAAAATGGGAGGAAGAACTAGGGACTGACATCTCAGTGGCAGACTGGGAAGAGAGCTTGGAGTATATCCACACATGCTCCATTAATTCCAGACATCGTCTCATACAATTCAAGGTATTACACAGATTACACTATTCCAAAACTAAACTGCATAGGATATTTCCTGATACATCCCCTACATGTGATAAATGTCAGGCTACGCAGGGTACACTACTCCACTGCTTTGCCCTATGCTCTAGATTGCATGGTTATTGGTGTGGAATTTTTAGGATCCTCTCTGAAGTTTTGGAGACTTCAATAGATTCAGACCCGCTTCTGATAATCCTGGGAGTATCTGAGTCCCTAAACGGATTAACCAACCCCCAAAAACAACTAATCTCGTATGGTCTCATCTCGGCAAAAAAACTAATCTTGTTGTTTTGGAAAAGGAGGGAAGCGCCCTCTACCAAATTATGGCTCAGTGAATTGGCAAACACTGTACACTTAGAAAGAATTAGATATATTCTGAACAATAAATTATCAACATTTGATAAAATCTGGCAGCCTTTCCTCTCCTACTTGGACGAGTCGGCGCTGTGAATTTGTACTTATTAACGCACTCTCAATGGTAAAATTTTAATCTACCTTTGGGCAGCGTGTGCTGGCCCTACCACCCGAGCAGTTGGGAGGGGGATAGGGGGGATAGGGGATGGGGGATAGGGGGGACATCTTCCCTCTTTCTTTCTACGTGTCCTTGTTTTGTATGTCGTGTTCTGTATTATTTGTTCTGCACCCAGAACTCTGGGTCTTGTTGTTCCTGTATGCTCTTTTATGTTTAGATAAGAATTGTATACCTGTCATGTATACCTATACACCATTCTTGTGTGTGTTTAATAAAAATATTTGAAACAAAAATAGCTATCATCCCTGTCTCCATTGATTCTGAAATGCAGTCATTCCCCTACATATAGTGGTAAACCTCCAATAAAATTGGTGCTATAAAAACTTTCAGACATTTTATAAAATTCTGCAATGATCCAATCTACACCAGGGCTCTTATTCACCTGTAAATCCTTAATCACATCTATAATTTCATTTACTGTAATCGTCCCATCACACATCAACTTATCCTCTACATTAATTTTCAACTCCACACTATCTAAAATTTCCTGTACACACCCCTCATCCACCTCCACTTTCTTAAATAAGTCCCTATAAAAATTCTGCACTGTCTCTAAAATCTCTACATAATCATCTATTACTTCACCCTTTACATTTTCAATCTGTCTAAGATATGTTCTTCTTTTAGTACTTTTCTCTAATCCAAGAAACAACGTGCATTTCTCCCCCTCCAAGAAATACATTGCTTTACTTCTTATAATAGCCCCCTTACACTTATCTATTTCATATTTACTCAATTTTTCTTTCAACTCTAAAAAATGTTCTATATTATAATTAGACTCACTGTCACATTTCCCCATTTCTTCTTCCAATTTAGCGCTCAACTCATTTTCTTCTCTTTTCATCCTACCTCTTTTTCCTTGCATATCTTATTCTAAAAACTTGTATTTTTTCCTTAACCTTGTCCCACCATAAACACGTATCATTCTCTTTCTGTTTATCCTCCATTTCACATGCTATCAAAGATTGAAGTTGTTTCCCATATTCCTCATCTCCTAAATACCCTGCATTCATACACCATATTCCACCCCCTGTTCTTTCCTTATCTAAACCCACTGAAAATAATAAACCAGCATGATCACTAAAAGTTGTAAAAACATACTTAATATCTTTCATAACATTCCTTAAACCTTCTTTTACTAAGATCTATCCCTGTTTGTTTCAAATCCCCTAAAACCACCTGCCTTCTAGAACATTCTCTTTTGTCTGGATTTTCCTCTCTCCACAAATCAATTATTCATTTTTCTAACATCTTCTTTAAAACCCCCCTAGATACATCACTTCTAAAAATAGCTCCTCTTGTCATATCCAGTCTATCCATTTTAACATTAAAATCCCCAACTACAATACAATTCCCCTCACACCATTTCCCTAATTCTAAAAATACATCTTTGCGCTCTATTTCAGTATTAGGCGCATAAATATTTATAATTCTAAAAACCATACTCATATATTCAAAATCCAAACTTTAAATCCTCTCATTATTATCATTATATATATGTTTCACATTCTCTACCACATCCTTCCTCAATAAAATAGCAACACCACATGAATTCCCCCTGCCATTGTTAACAAAAATAAAATCTCTCCATATTTTTTTTACTTCTAAAATACATACATTGTCCCAATGTGTTTCTTGAAGGCATAAAATATCAGAATTCTTCATTTTTACTATTCTTTGAAATGTTTCCATTGTTCTTAAACCGTTCGCATTGATTGACATAAAATGAACCATTCCAATAAATAGTAATATTAATAAATATTTTGTCATTTACCTCTATCTGTTGTCATGTTTTCTTCCTTTTCTGTCCTTTTTCACCTCCGCCGCCCTTTTCCTCTTCCTGTAGCCTCCCCATTTTCTGTCAATCTTTTCCATTTCATCTGAATCTGAAATTGACTCTAAATCCATCTCTTCCAAGAAACTTAAACTCTTCTTTCCTGTGCCTGTTGTGCTTCCTGTATCCATTTGTGTCTCCTGTATTATTGTCAGCATCCCACTCCCCTCCACTTCACCTTCTTCCGAGGCACCCACATAGCCCGAGGTCCCCCCCCAAAATCTGTGAGTCCCCAGTCACTCCACCAGCCCACTCCCCCCCTCCTCCTGAAAACGCCCTCTTATTTCTGAGTCCATACTGCTCCCTATTTCATTCATCTTCTGTTCCATCTTCTCCCTTCTTGCATTCTCCGTCTCTCCACCCGTCTCCATCCGTCTCTCCACGTCCTCTCCTCCATCATCTTCTTCTGGTCTCGGAGATATATCTGTCTCCACAAAAAGATCATGGCTCCCCTCCTCATTCACAACCTCTCCACAGTTGCACTCGTCAGTTCTCATGCGACATCCTTCGCAAAATGCCCTTTCCTTTCCACCTACACATTCTCTTGCATAATGCCCTTGCTTCCCACACTTATAACATTTGAATTCAGGGCAGTCCTTCAAAATATGACCAGGCTGAATACAAAGCCTACAAACTCTGACCTGCTTATCATGAATAACTCTAAACTACTCTCCTCCTTCAAGTGTGTCAAACTTTGTAGAGTACGGCAATGATTTCACAGTGTCAGTAAATTTCACTTTGCAGTATCTCATGCCATTTGCTATCTCCGTCCCTGGCCAAACTCTCCTCCTGATTTCAGAGACTGCTGATACACCCCAGCTACCTAGCTTGGCCAATATAGCATTGTCTTCCATATGCACAGGCAAATTCATGAAAGAGACTATAAGTTAATTGGAAACCATGTCTCTTGCCATAATTCTTGTTTCTTTAATCATAAAGCCATCCATTAAGCTCTCTTTTCTTTTTCCATTTCTCATCGTGACCTCATACTTTCTTTCTCATTTTACTCTACATCCCACCACCTCTCCACACACCTCTTTAATCGCACGTAGTAATTCCATCGTCGTGACTTTATCTTCTCCCATCAACTCCACTGCCACCGTAAATTCTTTGCCATATTTCAGTCCTCCTTCATCTCCATGTTTCTTCCATTGAGCATTTTCTTTGTCCATTTTGTCTGTCAATGTAAAAAAAAATGAAACCCAAAAAACTCTCCCCCAAGCAGCAAAACTGCAAAGGGGGAAAAAACGAACCAAACTTAAACTTGTTCAAATGCAAAAATCTAAATTATACTCCGAAAAATGATGAAAATAACCAAAACACTCTCACCAAACAATCTCAAGCAAACAAACACTCACTCACGACTTAATTACCAACACCTGTCTCACTCAGGCCGGTATGGTCGTAAGTGAGAAACTATCTCTTGGTGCACTATGTAAAGTCAAAGTGAGTCTGATTAACAGCTGTTGCATTTTCACCATTTAGATAAGCATCTTTGTGTCACTCAAAAAGTGGAATGTACTGTAGCCATAATTTGTAGCACAGATTGTTGGATGAAATACAAACTAACCTTGCTTACTTCTTTCAAAGCGAGGGCACATATTTCAGCCTTGTGGGAAAAAAACGGACAAAGAGTTGAAATTCCACAAGGCAGTGACAAAAAGCTTACAGCACCTGGTATTCCCAGGCGGTCTTGCATCCAAGTACTAACCAGGCCCGACCCTGCTTAGCTTCCGAGATCAGACGAGATCAGGCGTACTCAGGCCAGTGTGGTCGTAAGCGAGGAACACTATATATATCTCTTGGTGCACTATATAAAGTCAAATTGAGTCTGATTAACAGCTGTTGCATTTTCACCATTTAGAGAAGCAGAGAGCATTGATAGATAAAGAAGAGAGAGAGAGAGAGAACATTTGATAGATAAAGAAGAGAGAGTGAGTGAGAGCATTGATAGATAAAGGAGAGAGAGAGAGAGAGAGAGCATTGATAGATAAAGAAGAGAGAGAGAGAGAGCATTGATAGATAAAGGAGAGAGAGAGAGAGAGAGAGAGCATTGATAGATAAAGTAGAGAGAGAGAGAGCATTGATAGATAAAGGAGAGAGAGAGCGAGAGAGAGCATTGATAGATAAAGTAGAGAGAGAGAGAGCATTGATAGATAAAGGAGAGAGAGAGAGAGAGAGAGAGAGAGAGAGAGAGAGAGAGAGAGAGAGAGAGCATTGATAGATAAAAGAGAGAGAGAGAGCATTGATAGATAAAAGAGAGAGAGAGAGCATTGATAGATAAAAGAGAGAGAGAGAGCATTGATAGATAAAAGAGAGAGAGAGAGCATTGATAGATAAAAGAGAGAGAGAGAGCATTGATAGATAAAAGAGAGAGAGAGAGCATTGATAGATAAAAGAGAGAGAGAGAGCATTGATAGATAAAAGAGAGAGAGAGAGCATTGATAGATAAAAGAGAGAGAGAGAGCATTGATAGATAAAAGAGAGAGAGAGAGCATTGATAGATAAAAGAGAGAGAGAGAGCATTGATAGATAAAAGAGAGAGAGAGAGCATTGATAGATAAAGGAGAGAGAGAGAGAGCATTGATAGATAAAGAAGAGAGAGAGAGAGCATTGATAGATAAAGAAGAGAGAGAGAGAGCATTGATAGATAAAGAAGAGAGAGAGAGAGAGCATTGATAGATAAAGGAGAGAGAGAGAGCGAGCATTGATAGATAAAGTAGAGAGAGAGAGCGAGAGAGAGCATTGATAGATAAAGTAGAGAGAGAGAGAGCATTGATAGATAAAGGAGAGAGAGAGAGAGAGAGAGAGCATTGATAGATAAAGAAGAGAGAGAGATAGAGAGAGAGAGCATTGATAGATAAAGAAAACAGAGAGAGAGAGAATTGATAGATAAAGCTAACAGAGACAGAGAGAGCATTGATAGATAAAGAAGAGAGAGAGAGCGAGAGAGAGAGCATTGATAGATAAAGAAGAGAGAGAGAGCGAGAGAGAGAGCATTGATAGATAAAGGAGAGAGAGAGAGAGAGAGAGAGAGAGAGAGCATTGATAGATAAAGTAGAGAGAGAGAGCGAGAGAGAGAGCATTGATAGATAAAGAAGAGAGAGAGAGGAGAGAGAGAGCATTGATAGATAAAGAAGAGAGAGAGAGCGAGAGAGAGAGCATTGATAGATAAAGGAGAGAGAGAGAGAGAGAGAGAGAGAGCATTGATAGATAAAGTAGAGAGAGAGAGAGCATTGATAGATAAAGAAGAGCGAGAGAGAGAGAGAGAGAGCATTGATAGATAAAGTAGAGAGAGAGAGAGCATTGGTAGATAAAGAAGAGCGAGAGAGAGAGAGAGAGCGAGAGAGAGAGCATTGATAGATAAAGAAGAGAGAGAGAGCGAGAGAGAGAGCATTGATAGATAAAGGAGAGAGAGAGAGAGAGTTGAGTTTTAAATACTCCTTATTGGGTCTGGGGGCCCACCACACAATAAAAACTCATACAAAACCACAGTTACACATCAATTAAAAACACAACTCCAATTCCTCCTCCACAGTAACTACACACAACAGCCTCGGAATACCCCATATACTCAAAAACAGATCGATATTGTTGACAAGTTTATAATATGCAAACTCAACCCTTAGTCTCGCTGCCAACATTCCCTCCAGCATTCCCACCACATCCACAGACCCCTGTCCCCGAATACTGTTCTTTCGGGTCTTCCATATCGCTAATTTTGCTGCCCCTAACAGAAAATTAAGCAACACAACTACACCCTTTTGACTGAACCTGTACTTTGGCCCAAATATATACAGTTGGGAAGAGAAAACCTCTCCCAACGTTGAGAACCAATCAGTGATCAGTTGAATCATCCCAACCAACCTGGGACACAGTAAAAACAGATGTGGCAGAGATTCAGACTCAGAATGGAATGGACAGAATGCACAGAATGGACACCCCTCCCCAACAGTAGGGTCCAGGTGTACCAGATGCATGTTAGTGGCTATAGCTCCATGTATTATCCTCCATTGGAGGTCAGCTGTCCTCTTATCAATAGGCAGTTTATATAATGATCGCCAACAGCCTTTTGGAGAGGCACCTGGACCAAGCACATCCGCCCACCTCGTCGATTTTACCCCTTCCAGGGAAGAGGCATGGGACACCTTTACACATGTTCTGTACATGGCCTTCTTTCCCACCTCCTTGAACTCCCCCAGCTCCGGGGTATCGAAGGAAAGCAGCATCCCCACGTCCTCTTCAAATGCCCCTATCGCAGCACTAACAATCAGTGCAGGGAACACATAATCCAGACCCTCCTTCCACCGATCAGAATTGGAAGTGTCAGTCACATACTGCAGATGAGGCACTGGCAACGAGTCGCAGACCTCATCGACGACCTTCCTCAGTAGGCGAGATGATCGGATCCCCGCTCTTTCTCCCAGCTCCTCCAACGATCTGCTCCTGCTCCGCATCAGATGACCCAGCTTGGTACACCCCACGCCTAACAGGCATGAACGTAGGCTAGCTGAACCCAGAACACGGGACTGGATGGCAGTGTTGTGAAAAAGAGGCTCTTCAAAAAGCCACATCCCTGGTGGCGTGCAGGCCTTACGGGACTTGACAAAGACTCTCCAAGCCTGCATAACAGACTCATAAAATGGAGTCAGGCCAGTCAAATCACCCCCCTCCAGCTTTAAGAGGAAAAGATGCTTGTCTAAGCCCAAACAGCCCGCTCTCCTCATCAATGTGTAGGCTGTTTCAGCCCAGCTCGAACAGTCTCTGTACAGCAATCTCTGGGCTGCTTGGAGCCGGAAAGCCATGATCCTAGAAGAAATGTCCACCAGGCCTTGCCCACCCTCGTGCAGTGGCAGGTACAGGGCTGCAGCTTTGATCCAGTGTTGTCCAGACCAGAAGAAATTGACAAGGGTCCTCTGAAGCTCTTGTATCAGACCCTTTGGTGGCTGCAAAATCATTAGCCTGTGCCACAGGGTAGAGGCAGCAAGATTATTAGCTACCAGGACCCTTCCCCTATAAGACAGCTGGGGTAGCAACCATTTCCATCTTGACAGTCTGGCACACACTTTCTCCAATACACCCTCCCAGTTCTTTTCTGAAAGACATCAGAGCCTAGAAAAACCCCCAAAGTCTTCATCCCATCTCTGCCCCACTGAAGCCCCCCTGGTAACCTTGGAGTGGACCCCGTTTGAAGCCGACCTGCCCACAGCGCTTCACTCTTTCCCCAATTGACTCTAGCTGAGGAGGCCCCCTCATACACCTTTAAAGTGTTTGAGAGAACCTTAACATCCTCACCCCCTGTAATAAAAACTATCACGTCATCTGCATACGCAGAGAGTGCTATCGTGGGACCCTTCATTACACCTGGCACAGAGAAACCAGTAAGCTTCGCTCTTAAAAAACAAAGCATTGGTTCAATCGCCAGACTATATAACTGCCCTGAAATTGGGCATCCCTGCCTGATGCCCCTTTGGACAGGGATGGGGCAACTTAAACCACCACCCACCTTCACCATACACGAGGCTCCAGCATACAGTAAATTCACCCATGACAGAAAAACATCCCCAAACCCAAAGGCTTTCATTGTTTTAAACAAGTACTGGTGGTCCACACGATCAAAAGCCTTCTCCTGATCTAACGAAAGTAAACCCACATTTACATCAGACAGTTTACAAATGTCTAAAACATCTCTTATTATAAACAAGTTGTCAACAATAGAGCGATCAGGTACACAGTAAGACTGGTCCTTGTGGATCAACAGTCCCAGATACTCTTTCAACCTGTTTGAGAGACATTTAGAAACAATTTTGTATTCTGCGCACAGCAAAGCAACAGGTCTCCAATTTTTTATGAGAGCCAAATCCCCTTTTTTGGCAACAGTGAAAGCACCGCACGTTGACAGGATACAGGAAGAGAACCCTCATGAAAAGATTCACACAGCACTTCATAAAAATCCTCCCCAATAGACCCCCAAAAGTGCTTATAGAACTCAGATGGTAAACCATCGATGCCAGGGGCTCGGCCTGATGAGAGCTGCATAACTGCTGTGGACAGCTCCTGCAGTGTAATGTCAGCATCCAATACGACTCTCTGCTCAGGTCCCAATTGAGGAAGACCATGTAACAACTGTTCAGTACACAGAGAGTCACAATCCTCCGCCTTATAGAGGACAGAGTAGAAATCCACGGCATGTTGACGCATTTCACTGTCATCCGTGGTCACCTTCCCATCAGGGAGACGAAGGCAGACCATCTGTTTACGTTGTAATGTCGACTGTGCGAGGTTAAAAAAAAAGCACTGGGAGCATCCATATCCTTGAGGGAAGCGAAACGAGACCTAATCAAGGCACCCTTCACTCTTTCATGCAGAAACGACCTCAGTTCATGTCTCTTGTCCTGTAAGTTCATGACTAGTCCAGGGTCGTTCTGAGTGAGCAGCTTCAATTCAATAGACTTGATATCCTGTTCAAGGGCCTTGATAGTCTCTTTAACTTCAGTTTGAGACAGAGCAGTATACTGTTGACAAAAAACTCGTATTTGGGCCTTCCCAACCTCCCACCATTGTCTCAAGGACTCAAAATTCCCCTTTATAACCCTCCATTTTTCCCAAAACAACACAAACCTGTCACAAAACATGACATCATGTAACAATTTAACATTAAAATACCAGTAAGGTGATGACCTTCGTGGACAGGACATGTGAATATCAACAGAAACAACATGATGATCAGAAAATCCCACAGGAGTAATGGCACACCTTCCAACCCTACTACAGTATTGCTCAGATACATACAACCTGTCTAACCTTGCTGCACTGACACGACCTTCATTAATTTTTAGCCATGTGTACTGCCTAACTTTTGCATTCCTTACTCTCCACACATCAGAAAGCTCAAACTCATTTAATAGGCCAGACAGGCAAGTGGCTGACCGCAGGTGAGGTTCTTCAGCGGTGCGATCAACAGTAAAATCCACTGTACAATTCCAGTCACCCCTAAAACCATACACCCCTCTTGATCACACTGTCTTAAGGTTTCCTTTATCTGATCAAAAACAGCAATACGCTCTGTACCCTCATTAGAGCATAAACATTCAAAAAAACAAACAAAAACCCCATAACATCCACCTTGACCAATAAAGCCCGACCCTTGACAATCTCTGTTGTAGATACCACAGTCACCCCTAAGCCTGAGGAAAACAAGATTGCCACCCCAGTACTGAAATTAGTACCATGACTGAGTACATGCTGCCCCTCCCACCACATACCCCAGTCAACCTCATTTTCCTCATCACTATGCGTCTCCTGTAGGAAAACTACATTAAGCCTTTTCTGTTTTATTACTTCTAAAACCCAAGCCCTCTTATTCCTGTCCCTTCCCCCATTAATATTAAGAGAACCTACCCTTAGTACTTCCATATAGAAAAGAGAAAAGAAAAGCAGAAGAGCCCACAGAGAAACCAACAAGAAAAAAGACACCCTATGAGGCATGATCATCATCATTATTCTTCTTTCTTCTCTTAACCTGAACACGTTTCCCGCCACCTTTTGCTGCTGCAACAGCAGTAATAAATTTCCTCAAGCGAAACCGCTTCTTCTCACTCAGCTGGTCTAACCCCACCGTCTTCTGTAACATCACAGCTGACCTCACAAACTTATCAACATCAAAATAATCTGCCAATTTGACAGATTTCCCAAAAGTCTGATCCAGAAACTCATTTACCTCCTCTAGATCATAAACTGAGTCCTCGCCATCAGCTGTCATATCTAACGAGATATCCATATCCTTCTCTTGATCCTCCTCAGCTGAGACCACAGACAACTGACTCCCTCTACCTCATCCCTTTCAACACTCCCCACTTGCACCTCATCACTCGTACCAAGCATCTCCTCCACTACCTGGGAGACTAGCCCCACCTGAACATCACTACTCATAGTGGGCATCTCCTCCATTAACTGGGAGCCTAGCTCCACATGAACCCCAGCACTCGTAGTGGGAATCTCCTCCACTACCTGAGAGCTTAGCTCCACATGAAAACCCTCTTGTACCTCATTACTCATAATGGACAACTCCTCCACTACCTGGGAGCCTAGCTCTACATGAACCCCAGCACTCGTAGTGGGCATCTCCTCCACTCCCTGGGAGCCTAGCTCCACATGAACCCCCTCCTTTACCCCAGCACTCATACTGGGCACCTGCTCACCAGTCTGAGGAACTGGCTCTTCAGATACATCCTTACCTTCTACAACAATATTTTTCTGCTGCATAACATTACCTTCTAATACAAGTTGCAACCCCGTGCCCTCAACAAGGATAACTTGTTCCTCAGCAACAGGTGCTTGTGGCTGCTCTACCGCTGTCAGCTCACCTCTCCCTACATCAGCGGGCCCAGGCGTTACGATAACCACCTGTGCCCCTCCCTCTGCCTTCTCCCTTTTCGGGCAAGCATGTCGCTTATGACCAAACTCTCCACACTCAAAACACCGTTGATTACCCGTACTAGCATAAACCATATACAATCTGTTGTCATACTTGATTTTAAACGATAACTCTAAAGTCTGCTCCGGTGAGTCCAAAAACATAAACACCTGTCGCCGAAATGACATTACCTGTTTCAACGCCGGGTGTTTGCAACCCAACGGGACAACCTTAA
Organism: Oncorhynchus keta; assembly: GCF_023373465.1. NCBI lineage: Eukaryota > Metazoa > Chordata > Actinopteri > Salmoniformes > Salmonidae > Oncorhynchus > Oncorhynchus keta. Next base: position 36,358,638 of record NC_068435.1, on the reverse strand, counting down.
TTGAACTGGCGAACTTCCCAAAGCGCAATAACTCGCGCTCCAATAGCTCATTTGGAATAAACGGTGGTACATTTGAAATCGTTACCCTTGTTGACGGGGAAAAAAGCGGCGTAACTTGAATAAACATTCCTTTAAGAAGTACACCATGCTCAACCATACGATCTACCAGACACTCTTCTTTAAGAAATACCACCACAGCTTTATTCATCCGAGATGCATAAGCGATATTCTCATATCCTACCTTCTCTCCTACGGCGACCAGAAACTCCTCCACCGTGACAGCAGCTTCAGTAACACACCTAAAGCCGTGCCGAAGTGACAGGGACGGCATCCCCATTCGGGCTGCCATCCCCGCCAAAATCTGGGTAATTCTGATACGCAAAACAAAATACTTAATTCTACCACACAAAAAAAAAATAATAACGTTAATCATGCACCAAGAAATAGAAAACCGAAAGAAAGTTGTGAATATCTAACTCTCCACAACACACGCACTCCTTCACTCAAACAATTCCCAGCATGCACCAATCACTCCCAGCATGCAGAGAGAGAGAGAGAGAGAGAGCATTGATAGATAAAGTAGAGAGAGAGAGAGCATTGATAGATAAAGAAGAGCGAGAGAGAGAGAGAGAGAGAGAGAGCATTGATAGATAAAGAAGAGCGAGAGAGAGAGAGAGAGAGAGAGAGCATTGATAGATAAAGTAGAGAGAGAGAGCATTGATAGATAAAGGAGAGAGAGAGAGAGAGAGAGAGAGAGAGAGCATTGATAGATAAAGAAGAGAGAGAGAGATAGAGAGAGAGAGAGCATTGATAGATAAAGAAAACAGAGAGAGAGAGCATTGATAGATAAAGAAAACAGAGAGAGAGAGAATTGATAGATAAAGCAAACAGAGAGAGAGAGAGAGAGAGCATTGATAGATAAAGCAAACAGAGAGAGAGAGAGCATTGATAGATAAAGCAAACAGAGAGAGAGAGAGAGCATTGATAGATAAAGCAAACAGAGAGAGAGAGAGACATAGCATTGATAGATAAAGCAAACAGAGAGAGAGAGAGAGCATTGATAGATAAAGAAAACAGAGAGAGAGAGCATTAATAGATAAAGCAAACAGAGAGAGAGAGAGAGAGCATTGATAGATAAAGCAAACAGAGAGAGAGAGAGCATTGATAGATAAAGCAAACAGAGAGAGAGAGAGAGAGCATTGATAGATAAAGCAAACAGAGAGAGAGAGAGCATTGATAGATAAAGCAAACAGAGAGAGAGAGAGAGCATTGATAGATAAAGCAAACAGAGAGAGAGACATAGCATTGATAGATAAAGCAAACAGAGAGAGAGAGAGAGCATTGATAGATAAAGCAAACAGAGAGAGAGAGCATTGATAGATAAAGCAAACAGAGAGAGAGACATAGCATTGATAGATAAAGCAAACAGAGAGAGAGAGAGAGCATTGATAGATAAAGCAAACAGAGAGAGAGAGAGAGCATTAATAGATAAAGCAAACAGAGAGAGAGAGAGAGAGAGAGAGCATTGATAGATAAAGCAAACAGAGAGAGAGAGAGAGAGGGCATTGATAGATAAAGCAAAGAGAGAGAGAGAGAGAGCATCTTATTTTTTATTTTACCTTTATTTAAACAGGCAAGTCAGTTAAGAACAAATTCTTATTTTCAATGACGAACTAGGAACAGTGTGTTAGCTGCCTGTTCAGGGGCAGAACGACAGACTTAGTTTTTCCTCTGGGTTCAATTTGTAAAAATGTGGAATATGTGTAGTCATTTCTGTGAATAATGAATCTCTTTGTGAGGAATATTTATCACAGTAAAGGAGAAAGTGCATCTCTGTCTCTACCTTGTCAGCTCGGGGGTTTGAACTTGCAACCTTCCGGTTACTAGTCCAACGCTCTAACCACTAGGCTACCCTGCCACATTGGTAGATAAAGAAAACAGAGAGAGAGAGAGAGCATTGATAGATAAAGAAAACAGAGAGAGAGAGAGACATAAAAAGACATGGCTACCCAAAGAGGAGCGTGTATGTGGTCACTGCATGACAGGGGAGGTAGAGACAGAGATGCACTTTCTCCTTTACTGTGATAAATATTCCTCACAAAGAGATCCTCCTCAGTGAAATTTCACAAAAACAAAAATTGAAACATTAAAAATTGATCCTTTTTAGATAAAACTATATTAAATATATTCATATGTCACCAAATAATTGATTGAATAACACTTTTTTTGCAATGAAAGTCTACATTAAGTCTACACGTGGGGCAGGTTTCGGGTCAAGAGCCAGACCCTGTCCCCCGGTGCGAACACGGGGGCCTCACTGCGGTGACGGTCATCGCTCTTCTTCTGCCGTCCACTCGCCTGACGTAGTGATTCCTGGACGGCCCTCCAGGTCTCCTTAGAGCGCTGCATCCACTCCTCCACCGCAGGAGCCTCGGTCTGGCTCTGATACCATGGTGCCAGAACCGGCTGGTACCCCAACACGCACTGAAACGGTGACATGTTGGTAGAGGAGTGGCGTAGTGAGTCCTGGGGACGTATGTTGCCCACTCCCCCGGCCGGTCCTGGCAATACGACCGCAGAAACCTACCCACCTCCTGGTTCACTCTCTCCACCTGCCCATTACTCTCAGGGTGATACCCCGAGGTCAGGCTGACCGAGACCCCCAGACGTTCCATAAACGCCTTCCACACTCGGGATGTAAACTGGGGACCCCGATCAGAAATTATGTCCTCGGGCACCCCGTAGTGCCGGAAGATGTGGGCGAACAGAGCCTCCGCAGTCTGTAGGACCGTAGGGAGACCGAGCAACGGGATAAGACGGCAGGACTTAGAGAACCGATCCACAACGACCAGGATCATCATGTTCCCCTGAGACGGGGGAAGATCAGTGAGAAAGCCAACAGATAGATGGGACCACGGCCGTTGTGGAATGGGGAGGGGTTGTAACTTCCCTCGTGGCAAGTGCCTAGGAGCCTTGCTCTGGGCGCACACCGAACAGGAGGAGACATAGAATCGCACGTCCTAAAACTAAGGTGGGCCACCAGTAATTCCCCCTAAGGCCCCGCATTGTCCTCAAAATCCCCGGGTGACCCGACGAGCCCACCGATCAATTCATCACGAACAGCGTGTGGCACGTACCTAGGACCCTCCGGGCACTGTGGAGGCACAGGTTCCCCCCTTAGCGCCCGCTAGATGTCCGCGTCCACCTCCCATACTACCGGTGCCACCAGCCTAGCCGCCGGAATGATGGGAGTAGGATTGATGGACCGGTCCTCGGTGTCGTAGAGACAGGACAGGGCCTCGGCCTTAGTGTTATGGGAACCTGGTCTATATGAGATCGTGAATCTAAATCTGGTGAAATACATGGCCCACCTTGCCTGACGAGGATTCAGTCTCCTAGCTGATTGGATATACTCCAGGTTACGGTGGTCAGTCCAGATGAGAAAAGGGTGCTTAGACCCCTCGAGCCAGTGTCTCCAAACCTTCAGGGCTTTAACCACAGCCAACAACTCCAGGTCCCCTACATCATAGTTTTGCTCCCCCGGCCCGAGCTTCTTCGGAAAAAAAAAAGCACACGGGTCGAGTTTTGGTAGCGTACCCGAGCGCTGTGAGAGCACGGCTCCAACCCCAGCCTCGGATGCGTCCACCTCCACTATGAACGCCAAAGAGGGCACCTTCAAACGAAGGAAAGCTCCATCCGCCTATGCTGACCACTGCAAATGCACAGGCACCCCCTTCAGCAGTGAGGTAATGGGATCCACCACCTGACCAAAACCCTGGATAAACCTCCGGTAGTAATTGGCAAACCCTAAGAACCGCTGCACTTCCTTTACCGTGGTCGGAGTCGGCCAATTACGCACGGCCTTGACGCGGTCACACTCCATCACCACCCCCGATGTGGAAATGCGATAACCAAGGAATGAAATGGCTCGTTTGGAATACTCACATTTCTCCGCCTTCAAGTACAGGTCATGCTCCAGCAGTCTCCCAAGAACCTTGCGCACCAGAGACACATGCGCGGCGCGTGTGGCAGAGTAGATCAAGATATCATCAATATACACCACCACACCCTGTCCGTGCAGGTCCCTGAGAATCTCGTCGACGAAGGATTGAAAGACGGGTGGAGGTACTCATAATGGCCAGATGTGGTACTAAACGCAGTTTTCCACTCATCTCCCTCCCGAATACGCACCAGATTATATGCGCTCCTGAGGTCCAGTTTCGTGAAGAACCGCGCCCCGTGAAATGATTCCACCGCCATAGTGATGAGAGGTAGTGGGTAACTGAAACCCACCGTGATGGAATTGAGACTTCGATAATCAATGCACGGACGCAAACCACCCTCCTTTTTCTTCACAAAAAAGAGACTCGAGGAGACGGGTGACATGGAAGGCCGAATGTACCCCTATCCCTGAGCTTCCGTCACATATGTCTCTATAGCCAACGTCTCCTCCTGGGACAAAGGGTACACGTGACTCCTGGTCAGTGCAGCGTTTACCTGGAGGTTTATCACGCAATCCCCCTGTCGATGGGGTGGTAATTGGGTCGCCTTTTTTTAGTGAAGGCGATAGCCAAATCGGCATACTCAGCAGGAATGCGCACGGTGGAAACCTGGTTTGAACTCTCCACCGTCGTCGCACCGATGGAAACTCCTACACACCTGCCTGAACACTCATCAGACCACCCCTGGAGAGCTCCATGTCTCCACGAAACCCTAGGATTGTGAATGGCCAGCCAGGGAACCTCCAGCAGCACCGGAAACGCACGTGAATCGATAAGGAACAGACTAATCCACTCCTTATGATGCCCCTGCGTAATCATCTCCAGTGGAACCGTGGCCTCCCTGACCAGCCCTGACTCTAACGGTCGACTATCTAAGGAGTGCACGGGGAAGGGGGGGGGGGTCTACCTGTACTAACGGAATCCTCAACCTCTGGGCGAGTCCGCGATCTATAAAATTCCCAGTGCGCCTGAATCGACTAGCGCCTTATGCTGGAGAGAAGGCACAAAACTTAAGGAAACAAATTAATAAAAACATGTGACCAACAGAAAGCTCTGGGTGAGTGTGGTGCTGACTCACCTAGGGTGACCGAGAAGTGTTCTGACTGCCCTCTCGACTCCCAGATGGACTCCTCCAGCACTGACCGGAAGTGTGCCCTCTCCGGCGACAGCTGGTGCAGGAGGAGCCTCCTCCTCCGGTCTCCCTAGATGCAGCCCCCCCTAGCTCCATAGGTATGGGAGCGGGAGGGCCAGGAGGTGGAACAGACAGGACCCTTTCAGAACGTCCGCGAGCAGCCAGCAGATTGTCTAGCCGGATCGACATGTCTATGAGCTCGTCCAGCGTGAGCGTAGTGTCCCGACAAGCCAGCTCCCTGCGGACGTCCTCTCTCAGGCTACACCTGTAATGGTCTATCAGGGCCCTGTCATTCCACCCCGCTCCAGTGGCCAAGGTCTGGAACTCCAGCGCCTGCGCGCTCCACGTCCCCTGCCTGAGATGGAGCAATCTCTCACACACTGCTCGGCCCTCAGAAGGGTGATCGAACACGGCCCGGAAACGACGGGTGAACTCCGGGTAGCTGCCCATCGCCGAGTCGGGCCCGTTTCAGACGACATTGACCCACTTCAGGGTGACGCCGAACACAGGTGTAAAACACTCTACCCAAGTACAAACTGGTACATACGCCGGACAGCGAAAAACCCCAACAAAAAACAGGAACACCTCTTGACATAATAGAACTTAAATAACCCCAACCCAAAAACCCCAACAAGGAACAGGTGAAACCAATTAGATAAAACCAAACGAAAAGGGGAAAAAGGGATTGGTGGCAGCTAGTAGACCGGCAACGACGACCGCCACCCGAATGGGAAGAGGAGCCACCTTCAGTGATATTTGTCACGTTCTGACCATAGTTCTTGTGTGTTTTCCTTGTTTTAGTGTTGGTCAGGACGTGAGCTGGGGGGCATTCTATGTTGTGTGTCTAGTTTGTCTGTTTCCTGTCTTTGTGTCTATGCACCAGATAGGACTGTTTTCGGTTTTCACATTTGTTGTTTTGTAAATTGAAGTGTTCAGTTGGGATTTATTATTAAAGAAGATGAACACTCACCACTCTGCGCTTTGGTCCTCTCTTTCCCAGGAAGAAAGCCGTTACAATATTCGTGACAGTACTCCTATACATTTTCTCTCATTCCTGTATGTAGAGTCAATCACATACACAATCACATTATTACACATCAATGATTTTACTCCTTGCTTGGACTAATTCATTCTTAGCTCTTTTGTCTAACTGTGTATTGTGTTGTGTTATTGTTTTTTGTCTTCCCAGTCAAATCCTGTCCTGCACAGGTCAAGCCTCTGAACACCTCAACTCATTTCTCATGCCCTCATTCAATCACTGCTGTGATCCCTTTCCCACATGGTGTAAGTAGCGCTCTCGTTCCCATTCCCCATAATATTGTACTATAAATGTATTTATTAAATGCTTTTTGTTTAAAATAATTAGTCTTTTTTATGATTTTTGAAACACCCTTTGTCGTCTCCGTGCGTTACGCGCCTATACCGTGGGTCTCACATCCTCCTCATTTTTTCAGGTCACCAGCCTCCACTGGTGTGTATAAATGTGTATTTAATGTGTACTTTATGCTGTATTATACAGGGTGCTTGGAAAAGAGACCTAGGTCTCAATATGTCTTCCCTGTCAAAATAGAGGTTAAATTAAAAATAAATTAAAAACATCGTAGTCATTGGTTAGTGGGAATAGGTAGAAGCTGCCTTTAATCAATGATTTAGAGTCAGATATGTATTAATCCCTCTCATGGTTAAGGCTAGGATTAGGGGTAGAGTGATCTGATCCTAGCACTGTGTTCAGGGACGGACTGTGACCAGAAATTGGCCCTGGTATATCTAACATACAAGCCCATTATATTGAATTACCCACACCGGCCGATTTCTCCTTTTAGGCCCCCATTATTAGCCAATTAATCATCATTTTGTGAAAAAAAAAATGTAGACAGGCCCACTGGGCTTCAGATGGACCGGCCCATCTGGCATTTGCCAGAATTGCCCTATGGCCAGTCCAACCCTGCCTGTTGGTGAGATTTACACGTTGGTGACTAATGTGTGAAAAAGAGATGTCTGACCAGACAATGGTGAGGCAGTCAGTGTAGAGGAGTAAACTGGAACATCACATCACTGATGTATGTTTACACTCTGACCTAAACACTGATGATTCCTGGCAGTCATCTGTGTGCTGTAGCCATGAACTGTGATGACACTACACAGTACACACGCACGCACACACACACACTACACTTTGCCACCTCTGTCACTCTTTCCGCAGAGGCCACAGAGGTCAGAGAGACACTGTCAGAGGTTCAACATGCTGTTAACCCCTGAGCTCCCCTACTTCCCCCCTCCATCCCCCTCTGCCTCTACCTTCCCACTCCTTCCCCCTTTCCTCCCCTTCCTCCCCCCTCTACCTCCCCCTACTCTTCCCCTCCCTTCTCTACCTCCACGCCCCTAGCCCCCTCTCTAGCTCAATGCTACTATCAACAGGAAACATCTTTCTCACTCCAGGAAGTGTTACTCTCTAATTGGCCGACATGATTCGCTGAGAACTTCTGCTCTCGGCCAATAGGAGGAGGATTATTTTAAGAGGTATAAAAGGAAGGGAGGCCCTTCCAGACATCTCAGACAGCAAACCGTTTTCAACACACAGATGACTACTCTCTGTGTGTGTGTGTGTGTGTGTGTGTGTGTGTGTGTGTGTGTGTGTGTGTGTGTGTGTGTGTGTGTGTGTGTGTGTGTGTGTGTGTGTGTGTGTGTGTGTGTGTGTGTGTGTGTGTGTGTGTGTGTGTGCCTGTGCGTGTGTGTGTGCCTGTGCGTGTGTGTGTGCCTGTGCGTGTGAACACCCTGACAGCATTACTAAGCACATCTGGGTCTGTTGATTCAATAAACTCATAACGATACCACAAATGCTCCTGATGAAAAGAGGAAGTGAACACACAAACTGCAAAAAAACATTGACATTATCAAACAAGTTCATAAATATGACTATTAACACACAAAGTGTATAATATTACAACAATCGTAGGTACAATCATTCTATTTTGCATTTGCCTTTTGGCCATCATACACTCATAACATATTGTTACAGTAATAATGAATACATTTAGTGATTATTCAGCCATCTATAATAGATGACATAGTATTCCCTATATACCAGGGTCCATAGGGTATAGTCAAATGTAGTTCACTATAAAGGTAATAAGGTGTCATTTGGGATGCAGATATACAGTGTACATGTGTATGTGGGTGTAAGGGGAGATGGTGTGCTTGAGTTACATTGTCTCTACATTGGCATTTCATCACAGTGTTATTTGGAACTGAACTGTAGCTATGTATTACTATTTCTTAATAACTGCATCCTGACCATATCATTCCACAATGGCACCATGATGTTTTTAGACCAGGCATCATCCCCACTGTGATTGTTCAAGGTCTTGCTAACTTTGTCATATTTTCTGTTTCAATGGAGAACCGACAGCATGAGAGCAGAGCCTAAAAATATTTGTGTGTATGTGTGTGTGCGTGAGCAAGCGACAGGAGCACTGACGGAATTCCTTAATGAGTAAGCAACAGAGACAAAGCTCCGGAGACAAAGGGGTTCGGAAGTCTCAGGAAGGAGAACAATCACGGAGCTTGCGCACATTCCAAGAAATGCACTAAACTCAAAATTCACAAGGGCCATTTGTCAAATGGCACTCTATTCCCTATATAGTGCACTACTTTTGACAAGAGCGCTATGGGCCCTGGCCAAAAGTAGTGCACTACACAGCCAATAGGGTGTAATTTGGGACACATCGAATGTGTTCCGGCATTCTGGCGTAAGGCCCTGTATTTCAAGAGATTGGAGGATAACTTTTTGGTGTTTGGCAAGTGCAGCAAGGTGATTGGCAAAAAATATACCACTTGGAGTAGGTATGGAAGTACAAAACATTGAAGATCGAACATTGCCTATAGTGCAAATGCTGATGTCTTTTCTCCCTTTCATTGATGATGAGGGAGGGAGTAAGTTTCAGCCTCTTCATTCAAACATGTGCGACTTTTTAGTGTTCAGTTGTTCCGTCAAATGATTTTTTTTAACAGGATCGATCAGAGCATTTATAAAAAGTTATTGGTCTGGTCTGAGTTTAAAACCAACAGGGATACTCTTCACCATGAGACTGGCATTGTTCTCTAACTTGTGGTACGTGTGGGTTACCTATGTGGTGTGCATCTCTGTTGAACTGGCCTATTCTTAGCGTCTCTCCCTCCCTTATTTTTCTTCATTTTCACTCTCTTCCTCTTGCTCTGTCTATCTCGCTCCCTTTCTCCCCTCACAGTGCCTTGCAAAAGTATTCACCCCCTTGGCATTTTTCCTATTTTGTTGCATTACAACCTGTCATTTAAATATATTTTTATTTGGATTTCATGTAATGATATACACAAATAGTCCAAATTGGTGAAGTGAAATGAAAAGAATAACAAAACCAAAAAAGTGGAAAAGTGGTGCGTGCATATGTATTCACCCCCTTTGCTATGAAGACCCTAAATAAGATCTAGTACAACCAATTACTTTCAGAAGTCACATAATAAGTTAGATTGCACACAGGTGGACTTTATTTGTGTCACATGATCTGTCACATGATCTCAGTTTATATACACCTGTTCTGAAAGGCTCCAGAGTCTGCAACACCACTAAGCAAGGGGCACCACCAAGCAAGTGGCACTCTGAAGACAAAAGTGCTCTCCAAACAGGTCAGGGACAAAGTTGTGGAGAAGTGCAGATCAGGGTTGGGTTATAAAAAAATATCAGAAACTTTGAACATCCCACGGAGCACCACTAAATCCATTATTATAAAATGGAAAGAATATGACACCACAACAAACCTGGACCAGGCAAGGAGGGCATTAATCAGAGAGGCAACAAAGAGTCAAAAGACAACCCTGAAGGAGCTACAAAACTCCACAGCTGAGATTGGAATATCTGTCCATAGGACCACTTTAAACCATACACTCCACAGAGCTGGGCTTTATGGATGAGTGGCCAGAAAAATGTAAACAGACATGTTTTGTGTTCGCCAAAAGGCATGTGGGAGACTTCCAAACATATGGAAGAAGGTACTCTGGTCAGATGAGACTAAAATAATGCTTTTTGGCCATCAAGGAAAACGCTATGTCTGGCTCAAACCCAACACCTCGCATCACCCTGAGAACACCATCCCCATGCTGTGGGGATGTTTCTAATCAGCAGGGACTGGGAAACTGGTCAGAATTTAATGAATGATGGATGGCGCTAAATACAGGGAAATTCATGAGGGAAACCTGTTTCAGTCTTCAGAGATTTGAGACTGGGACAAAGGTTCACCTTCCAGCAGGACAATGACCCTAAACATAATGCTAAAGCAACACTCGAGTGGTTTAAGGGGAAACATTTAAATGTCTTGGAATGGCCTAGTCAAAGCCCAGACCTCAATCCAATTAAGAATCTGTGGTATGATTTAAAGATTGCCTGTACACTAGCGGAACCCATCCAATTTGAAGGACCTGGAGCAATTTTGCTTTGAAGAATGGGCAAAAATCCCAGTGGCTAGATGTGCCAAGCTTATAGAGCCAAACCCCAAGAGACTTGGAGCTGTTAAAGGTGTCTCTACAAAGTATTGACTTTTGGGGGTGAATAGTTATGCACGCTCAAGTTTTCTTTTTTTCCAATCTTGTTTGTCGCACCCAAAAAAAAACATTTTGCATCTTCAAAGCGGTAGCCATGTTGTGTAAATCAAATTATACAAACCCCCCCAAAATTTTAATTCCAGGTTGTAAGGCAACAAAATAGGAAAAATGCTAAGGGGGGTGAATACTGTCGCAAGCCACTGTAATCTCTCCCTCTTCATGACAAATCTCTTCAGATTGAAAAAACTAACATGTTTGATGGTGGACGCACCAGTTGGGCCAGGGAGGAGGATGTAAGATGAGAGAGAAGAATACATCTTAACAGGGTCCACCTCCAAGTCTGCAACAACAAATTACCACGGGCATTCATTCTTCTACTTTCTCAGACTCAACTGGTGTTCATATGTGTCCACTACATCTGGGATTTGAAAACACACACACATCACAGTTTAGTTTTCACATCACAGTTTAGTTTTCACATCACAGATTGATTGGACCATCTGTCCTGCAGTAGTGGGAGAATGATTTCATGACAGTGTGTATAGACCAACAGCATCAACACATGACAATAACACACATTTTCTTCCATGACCACATTTCTCCACAAACAGATCCACTTTAAAAACGAGGCAGGCACACACACACACACACACGCACGCACGCACGCACGCACGCACGCACACACACTATATTGGGACATTTATTCCATTGTCTCCGGTGATGGAGTAAAACAGGTGCAGTAAAGCCATGTGAAACATGCAAAACAAAAACAACAGAGGAAAACTGTGATTACTAATGGTAAGCAGTGTCACATGATGCCGAACTGCACGCGTTTACACAGGTGTGCACACACCAGAGGGGGCCCAGGGGGGTCTCAGACCCACTGAATGAGACATGAGTCCATAATTGCAACAAAGTCTAACTTTGGGGGGGCCTCTAAAAAATACATATTTAACCATTCTTCTATTTGTTTCAAATGAATTTTGTACTGCGACAGCAGTAATATTACAATAAAAGCTTATTACAAATTAAACTAACTCCCCCACCTCTGTCATGGTTTAAACCATATTTTATTCATGCTGCACTTGTCATCCCGGGACATATCATCCCGGGATAGTCCATGCATTTTTCAGATGTCCCAACTTTTCTTTCTACAAAAAAAATTATATATTTTTTTTTTATCAATTAATTTAGGTTACAAGAGTGTAGACCCAATGACAATCGGCGAATGTAATTACACTTTTTGGTGTTTTGTAACAGTCTCTTTCCATTCATCAAATGGCCTGGTTGCAAGGTGCACTGTTTAGATGCAGTTAGCCTACTTTTTAAAGGGATTTGTTTGACAACACGATGAAAACAAAAAACATAATGACTGGTTGTGTTCATGCCAAATTAAAAGGTAATAAAAAAACAAATGTCATTACTATTATGCCCATAAAAAACAATGTGCACATGCAAGTATGGGCACACAGTTGTCCAGTGAAAAAAATCGAGACAGATCAAATGTCACGGTATAATTTGCAATATGGCAAACACACACACTCCGAGAAGGAAACGATGGCCTAACTGTGAGAAGATTCACTAGTAGTGAAAACAGGAAGTGGTTTAAACCAACGGCATTAAAGCAGAGAACACCACAATGTAGCACCCGGCCTGCCTCTCTCTCTGACACTCCAACACTCAACAGTAATATGACACATAGCACTCACTAGTCTCTATCAATTACACTTTTAAGCATTTTTTTTATCTTCATGGTTTTCTCAACTCCATGAACATTGAACAATGCAAACCTATGCAATGCAAACACTTAATGTCAGCATTTGCCATGTTTTCAAGTATACTCTCTGAACTGCATTTTTTTTTCCATTTCAAAATATTTTGCTACGATGTGCTTCATTGAACACAGCCCTGTTTGTGGAATGTCCAGGTATCTTAACAGAGCATAAGGTAGATTCGTGGTCCTGTGTTATTATAACAGCTGGTCTGTGGTATGCCTGCCTGGTGCTAAGTGTGATTATGATCTGTTAACTACTAGTATGACTGGGATGAGAGCCAGAGCAAAGCAGATGCTAAGTTCCTTAAAGGTTAATGCCCCACAGCTCCAGTCCAGTCATCTAACCTGAGTGCATTAAGTGTTTTTATCCCTGGCCGTCCCTGCCCCTTATGGAATGCTGTTTGGGTCAACCTGGCCCCTGCCCTCCCTGGTCCCTACCTGTCACAGGTTGAATGAAGTGTGTGACCTGTCCTGTCTAGTGACTGTAGTAGGAGAACCCTGGCCCTACCTAGTGCCTGCCTCTTTGTAGGAATAGTGTCCAGACACGCTTAGACAACAACAACAAAAGGACAAGAGTTAGAGTGCTTGGTTTAGAGCAGAATGCCTGGTGTAACAAGACACTCTAACCACTGTTTAAGGCTCTTGTGAGCATCTAAACGTGACAACCAGCTCTGACAGTATGGATGAGCTCCCAAATAAGATGGATCTGATAGGTGATTAAGGTAGGTGCAGCTGGGTGTTAGGGGTCTTAAGGGGACAGTCAAGGTTGGGATAGCGGCCCCTCCAGGCTCCGAGGAGCCACAAGCTCCTTCACCCTCAGATCAGCATCCATTTTGACCTCTGAACCAAAATGGCCACCGAGACTGATGAAGATGTTGATTGATCTAGATGGAGAGTGGTAAGAGAGAGTGGGAGGGGGGGTAGAGTGAGAGGAAGTGACAGAGAGAGAGGGTGAGAGAAAGTTTTGCCAGGGAGAGAGAGAGTGTAATACTGTAGATAGATGGGAGTAAATGAGGAGTAATGACCACACTGGCCTCCAATGCCCCCCACTATGCATGCAATTGCTGAGCACTAGACACGTGTGTATAAAACACTCACTATTATTCAGTGTGTGAGACAGCGTGCAATGATCCCAACTTGGGACCAGTTGGTTGGTGAATAAGAAACACACAGAGAGAGAAGCACACATGGCTGAGTTATGTCAGCCAGTCCCTAGTGTGTGGTAACATTACCCTGACACAAACCGAGAGAGAGAGAGACGGGAGGGGAGTTAAATAGATAGAGAGTGAAAGCATGCGCCATATCCTGGCGCAGGAGCAACTCTGAACCTTAAACTCCTTGCCCAACCCTAATACATACGTACATTTCTTCCTCATTTATAAAAGCTTTAGTCATTATTGATGTGGGTGACATGAAAGAGCTAAATTAGAGTCTTGGTTTCTCCTCTAATTTGACCCCAACCCCAGACAGTGTGTGTGTGTGTGTGTGTGTGTGTGTGTGTGTGTGTGTGTGTGTGTGTGTGTGTGTGTGTGTGTGTGTGTGTGTGTGTGTGTGTGTGTGTGTGTGTGTGTGTGTGTGTGTGTGTGTGTTCAGAAATGTACCTGTCATATCCGCTCGCTTGCGCTCAGATGGGCGCAAATGGTGGAAATAGTGCTAATTTATGGCAGTTGGTTATATATGGCATGAATTTTGACAGCGGAAACACAGCCATGACACTGCCCATATGCGTATGGAACAAGATGAGCTTAATGTGCTTCTGAGGCCAGTATACTTCGTGTTTAGAAACATGAAAAACGAATGTTTTTCACCATTTTATATTATTTGATTAATAAACCAAACATAGCCTCCCCTCCTGTCAATGAAGGTTTTTTTTTGTCTGCCCAATGCAATCACAAAGTAGTCAAGACTGTCAGTAAAGGGTTTGGCTCATGAGACTGCTTGGAAATACATCTTAATCACCAAAGCTTTATTAATTTAAAATATGAAGTTTGAGAGTAGTAAAACAGTGAGCTGACCTTCCCTTTTTATCTATGCATTGTTGTCCTGTTTTTGCACGTGCTTAAAACCCCCTCCATGATGTAGGCTTCGTGTCCTTGCCCATAATCAAACGAGAGATGAGAATCTCTGTGAACACCGGTGAACTTGTACAAATTGCTTATTTTCCTTTTAATTGGATTACAACCAAACTAATTAGAATTCTTCACCTTTGTGGTTTTATGGTGACAACATCCGTTTTCCTCTTGTAATGCAACTTCTGGAGATGTGTGAATACGATCTGATCTGTAAGATGGTTCCGTTTATGTTCATAAAACATAGGCCTATTTGGTATAACGGTGACTGAACATTCCATTTCTCTTTATATTGGATCTTTGTCCAGCTACTGTGAAAAGTTTGGATGTGCGTAAAACCCTCAAGTCTGTATTGTTTTAATATTATATGCACACGGGGAGAAATGATGGTGCCTGTAGCCTATTTAAAACAAATTGTTATACATTTTTGTTTACAATTTGATGAGAACTATTCTGTAACTTTTTATGCCTCATCAATAATGAATTGAATGTTGCTTATTGACAATGTTTGGCATGTCTATGCTCAGCCATAATGAAATATACAGAAAGCCCTTATATCAGTGTGAATGCTATTGAAGCCATGCAATTACTTAGAATGTGGACTGCAAATGGGTTCAAGTTAACGTACTTAGCAAAGATAGGTCTGCATTTTGTTATTCCGTTTCTGTAAGCTATTTAACAAACTATAACTAACTAATATTGGAATTGGAGTTGATACCAAGTCAATACATAAAAGACTGTATATACACAACTTGAAGCAACCACATATTTCGCTATGGAGCACGTTCTGATGGGCCAGTGAGGGGCCAAGCCTCGACACACCCACAACTTGTTGATTCATCAAAACCCAGCCCTTTTGCTAGAGATCGGCCACACAGAGCTGTAGTTAAGACACAACTTACATAACCTCAACACAGCACTACAGCTAACACAAAGCCTACCCAACCTACACACAGCACTACAACTAACACACAACCTCCCAGACACAGAAGAACATCTAAAAGTTGTTCCCAAATTAACAAGTCACTGAAACTGTACTGAAAGCATGTGAGGTTTTAAAATAATAATCCCAGGCCTCAAAGTTAGCAAAGATGCACTACAAGTCTACATTCACAAATTATTAATCTCTATCTACCTCACATATAGTTGTGTATATAAGTGAAAAATAAGAATGCCCTCAATGACTGGCTGACTGAGGGAGTGGTTGTGTCCCAATGGCATCCTATTCCCCGTTATAGTGTACTATGGGCTCTGTTCAAAAGTAGTGCACTATATAGGGAGTAGAGTGCCATTTGGAACACATACTCAGTTGCCTGGCCAGGTGAAGAGGAGGAATTGCCAAGAGCACTCCTTCCTACTAGAATGTTTGTATTAGTGTTTTACAAATGTCACCGTTTTGAGGTGTGTACACTATAAAGTGCAGTGCAGACTGGATCACTCCATCAACCTGAGTGTGGCTTCAATGGGGGGGACCTGTGTATGGGCTGGGGCTAGTCTGTTGAAACAGCTGGCACAGTTTAGCTCGGAATGATCAAATGTGCTCAGTTCTGTCTGTGGTTGGAGTGCAATAGAAAAAACACAGGCCTCTTTGGTTTGCAGGGGATAAACTGAGGCTTTATACTGTTATATCTAAGTAACTGAGGGTATCCATCTATCTAACACTGAATGCTTCACAAATGTAGTGCTTCAAAGCTTAGAGCATATACAATGGAGAATGACCAGTACTCCAACAAAACATTTTTGGGTTGTTTGGTTGACACTTGCAGGCGTAGGGTCGGTTGTTTTCTTTAGAAACTGCTTGGATATTGATGCTGGGTGCTGGGTTATTGATGCTGAGTTATTGAAATATGACCCTGCGGAGGACCTCAAAAGACTAGTGGTGTCGCTTTAGTAGGGGTGTTGCTTTCAGATTGTTCTCTTAGGCCACCAGTGAGTGTAAATGTCATTCCGGTTCATCTGTTATGTTGTATTATTATCACATGTAAAGGTTGAACACGAACACTTCTGAAGCTTGAAAGCGACTTACACAAGTGTATGAGTTTTCAAGACACTATGCATATCCAAATGTTGGTGTATCTCAATGTTGGGATTTTATATTAGAATATGTAAAGTGCAAAAAACAAAACATTTAATTTGCAGTGTACAAACTTAACTTGATGTTATGCTATTGGACCAAAAACAGATCTAATTAATTCATCTATATGGGCCAAATAATGATGATCCAGGCTTCTTCAAAAATATATACAGTATAATAATCTATTGAGCTCACAAGTAACAAATGAATATATTATTATGCTGGAAGATTATAATACAGTTTAAAGTACCTCAATGTATCATGAAGGAAATCACACTACAAGATATCACCCTCATGCACTATGATTCTCTGCCTCTAACCCTATTACAGGGGCTGAGTCACTGGCTTACTGGGGCTCTTTCATACCGTCCCTGGGAGGGGCGCGTCACTTGAGTGGGTTGAGTCACTGATGTGATCTTTCTGTCTGGGTTGTGCCGTGGCGGAGATCTTTGTGGGCTATACTCGGCCTTGTCTTAGGATGGTAAGTTGGTGGTTGAAGATATCCCTCTAGTGGTGTGGGGGCTGTGCTTTGGCAAAGTGGGTGGGGTTATATCCTTCCTGTTTGGCCCTGTCTGGGGGTGTCCTAGGGATGGGGCCACAGTGTCTCTTGACCCCTCCTGTCTCAGCCTCCAGTATTTATGCTGCAGTAGTTTATGTGTCAGGGGGCTAGGGTCAGTTTGTTATATCTGGAGTACTTCTCCTGTCCTATTTGGTGTCCTGTGTGAATTTCAGTGTGCTCTCTCTAATTCTCTCTTTCTTTCTCTCTCTCGGAGGACCTGAGCCCTAGGACCATGCCTCAGGACTACCTGACATGATGACTCCTTGCTGTCCCCAGTGACGCACCCCTCCTAGGGACAGTATGAAAGAGCCCTAGTAAGCCAGTGACTCAGCCCCTGTAATAGGGTTAGAGGCAGAGAATCCCAGTGGAAAGAGGGGAACTGACCAGGCAGAGACAGCAAGGGCGGTTCGTTGCTCCAGAGCCTTTCCGTTCACCTTCACACTCCTGGGTCAGACTACACTCAATCATATGACCCACTGAAGAGATGAGTCTTCAGTAAAGACTTAAAGGTTGAGACCGAGTTTGCGTCTCTCACATGGGTAGGCAGACCATTCCATAAAAATGGAGCTCTATAGGAGAAAGCCCTGCCTCCAGCTGTTTGCTTAGAAATTCTAGGGACAATTAGGAGGCTTGCGTCTTGTGACCGTAGCGTGCGTGTAGGTATGTATGGCAGGACCAAATCAGAGAGATAGGTAGGAGCAAGTCCATGTAATGCTTTGTAGTTTAGCAGTAAAACCTTGAAATCAGCCCTTGCCTTGACAGGAAGCCAGTGTAGGGAGGCTAGCACTGGAGTAATATGATCACATTTTTTGGTTCTAGTCAGGATTCTAGCAGCCGTATTTAGCACTAACTGAAGTTTATTTAGTGCTTTATCCGGGTAGCCGGAAAGTAGAGCATTGCAGTAGTCTAACCTAGAAGTGACAAAAGCATGGATTAATTTTCCTGCATCATTTTTGGACAGAAAGTTTCTGATTTTTGCAATGTTACGTAGATGGAAAAAAGCTGTCCTTGAAATGGTCTTGATATGTTCTTCAAAAGAGAGATCAGGGTCCAGAGTAACTCCGAGGTCCTTCACAGTTTTTTTTTAGACGACTGTACAACCATTAAGATTAATTGTCAGATTCAACAGAAGATCTATTTGTTTCTTGGGACCTAGAACAAGCATTTCTGTTTTGTCCGAGTTTAAAAGTACAACGTTTGCAGCCATACACTTCCTTATGTCTGAAACACATGCTTCCAGCGAGGGCAATTTTGGGGATTCACCATGTTTAATTGAAATGTACAGCTGTGTGTCATCTGCATTGCAGTGAAAGTTAACATTATGTTTTCGAATGACATCCCCAAGAGGTCAAATATATAGTGAAAACAATAGAGGTCCTAAAATGGAACCTTGAGGAACACCGAAATTTACAGTTGATTTGTCAGAGGACAAACCATTCACAGAGACAAACTGATATCTTTCCGACAGATGAGATCTAAACCAGGCCAGAACTTGTCCGTGTAGACCCATTTGGGTTTCCAATCTTTCCAAAAGAATGTGGTGATCGATGGTATCAAAAGCAGCACTAAGGTCTAGGAGCACGAGGACAGATGCAGAGCCTCGGTCTGATGCCATTAAAAGGCTATTTACCACCTTCACAAGTGCAGTCTCGGTGCTATGATGGGGTCTAAAACCAGACTAAAGTATTTTGTGTACATTGTTTGTCTTCAGGAAGGCAGTGAATTGCTGTGCAACAGCCTTTTCTAACATTTTTTAGAGGAATGGAAGATTCGTTAGTTAGTTTTTAATATTTTCTGGGTCAAGGTTAGGCTTTTTCAAGAGGCTTTATTACTGACACTTTTAGTGAGTTTGGTACACATCCGGTGGATAGAGAGCCGTTTATTATGTTCAACATAGGAGGGTCAAGCACAGGAACCACTTCTTTCAGTAGTTTAGTTGGAATTAGGGTCCAGTATGCAGCTTGAAGGTTTAGAGGCCATGATTATTTTCATCATTGTGTAAAGAGATATAGTACTAAAACACTTAAGTGTATCTCTTGATCCTAGGTCCTGACAGAGTTGTGCAGACTCATGACAACTGAGCATTGAAGGAATACGCAGATTTAAAGAGGAGTCCGTAATTTGTTTTCTAATAATCATGATCTTTTCCTCAAAGAAGTTCATGAATGTATTACTGCTGAAGGGAAAGCCATTCTCTCTTGGGGAATGCTGCTTTTTAGTTAGCTTTGTGACAGTATCAAACAGGAATTTCAGATTGTTCTTATTTTCCTCAATTAAGTTGGAAAATAGGATGATCAAGCAGCAGTAAGGGCTCTTCGATACTGCACGGTACTGTCTTTCCAAGCTAGTCGGAAGACTTCCAGTTTGGTGTGGCGCCATTTCTGTACCAATTTTCTGGAAGCTTGCTTCAGAGCTCGGGTATTTTCTGTATACCAGGGAGCTAGTTTCTTATGAGAAATGTTTTTAGTTTTTAGGGGTGCAACTGCATCTAGGGTATTGCGCAAGGTTAAATTGAGTTCCTCAGTTAGGTGGTTAACTGATTTTTGTCCTCTGGCGTCCTTGGGTAGACAGAGGGAGTCTGGAAGGACATCAAGGAATCTTTGTGTTGTCTGTGAATTTATAGCACGACTTTTGATGTTCCTTGGTTGGGGTCTGAGCAGATTATTTGTTGCAATTGCAAACGTAATAAAATGGTGGTCCGATAGTCCAGGATTATGAGGAAAAACATTAAGATCCAAAACACTTATTCCACTGGACAAAACTAGGTCCAGAGTATGACTGTGACAGCGAGTAGGTCCAGAGACATGTTGGACAAAACCCACTGAGGTTATGATGGCTCCGAAAGCCTTTTGGAGTGGGTCTGTGGACTTTTCCATGTGAATATTAAAGTCACCAAAGATTAGAATATTGTCTGCTATGACTACAAGGTCCGATAGGAATTCAGGGAACTCAATGAGGAATGCTGTATATGGCCCAGGAGGCCTGTAAACAGTAGCTATAAAAAGTGATTGAGTAGGCTGCATATATTTCATAACTAGAAGCTCTAAAGATGAAAACGCCATTTTATTTTGTAAATTGAAATTTGCTATCAACACCTTCCGCCTTTGCGGTATGCACGGGGGATATGGTCACTAGTGTAGCCAGGAGGTGAGGCCTCATTTAACACAGTAAATTCATCAGACTTATGCCATGTTTCAGTCAGGCCAATCACATCAAAATTATGATCAGTGATTAGTTCATTGACTATAATTGCCTTTGAAGTAAGGTATCTAACATTAAGTAGCCCTATTTTGAGATGTGAGGTATCATGATCTCTTTTAATAATGACAGGAATGGAGGAGGTCTTTATCCTCGTGAGATTGCTAAGGCAAACACCGCCATGTTTAGTTTTGCCCAACCTAGGTCGAGGCACAGACACGGTCTCAATGGGGATAGCTGAGCTGACTACACTGACTGTGCTAGTGGCAGACTCCACTATGCTGGCAGGCTGGCTAACAGCCTGCTGCCTGACCTGCACCCTATTTCATTGTGGAGCTAGAGGAGTTAGAGCCCTGTCTATATTGGTAGATAAGATGAGAGCACCCCTCCAGCTAGGATGGAGTCCGTCACTCCTCAGCAGGTCAGGCTTGGTCCTGTTTGTGGGTGAGTCCCTGAAAGAGGGCCAATTATCTACAAATTCTATCTTTTGGGAGGGGCAGAAAACAGTTTTCAACCAGCGATTGAGTTGTGAGACTCTGCTGTAGAGCTCATCACTCCCCCTAACTGGGAGGGGGCCAGAGACAATTACTCGATGCCAACACATGTTTTCTGGCTGATTTACACGCTGACGCTATGTTGCGCTCTCCTTCCGTGGTCAAGCGACCTCCACTCATCACTGTCAAACGTTCCCTGAAACACTTCAGCGAGCAGGCCTTTCTAATCGACCTGGCCCGGGTATCCTGGAAGGATATTGATCTCATCCCGTCAGTAGAGGATGTCTGGTTATTTTTTTTAAATGCCTTCCTCACCATCTTAAATAAGCATGCCACATTCAAGAAATATAGAACCAGGAACAGATATGGCCCTTGGTTCTCTCCAGACCTGACTGCCCTTAATTAACCAACACAAAAACATCCTATGGCGATCTGCATTAGCATCGAACAGCCCCTGTCATATGTAGCTTTTCAGGGAAGTTAGAAACCAATATACACAGGCAGTTAGAAAAGCCAAGGCTCGCTTTTTCAAGCAGAAATTTGCCTCCTGCAACACAAACTCAAAAATGTTTTGGGACACCGTAAAGTCCATGGAGAATAAGAACTCCTCCCAGCTGCCCACTCCACTGAGGATAGGAAACTCTGTCACCACCAATAAATCCACTATAATTGAGAATTTCAACAAGCATTTTAGTACGGCTTGCCATGCTTTCCACCATGCTACCCCTACACCGGTCAACAGCACTGTACCTCCCTAAGCAACTCATCCAAGCCTTCCCCATTTCTCCTTCTCCCAAATCCAGTCAGCTGATTTTCTGAAAGAGCTGCAAAATCTGGACCCTTACAAAGCCGGGCTAGACAATCCCACCGCACCTTCTCCGCTATGCAATCTGGTTTCAGAGCTGGTCATGGGTGCACCTCAGCCATGCTCAAGGTCCTAAACGATATCTTAACCGCCATCGATAAGAAACAATACTGTGCAGCCGTATTCATTGACCTGGCCAAGGCTTTCGACTCTGTCAATCACCACATCCTCATCGGCAGACTCGATTGCCTTGGTTTCTCAAATGACTGCCTCGCCTGGTTCACCAACTACTTCTCAGATAGACTTCAAATCGGAGGGCCTGTTGTCTGTGCCTCTGGCAGTCTCCAGTCTCTATGGGGGTGCCACAGGGTTCAATTCTTCGGCCAACACTCTTCTCTGTATACATCAATGATGTCCCTCTTGCTGCTGGTGAGTCTCTGATCCACCGCTACGCAGACGACACCAATCTGTATACTTCTGGCCCTTCTTTGGACACTGTGTTAACAACCCTCCAGATGAGCTTTAATGTCATACAATTCTCCTTCCGTGGCCTCCAACTGCTCTTAAATCTTAAGTAAAACCAAATGCATGCTCTTCAACCGATCGCTGCCTGCACCTGCCCGCCCGTCCAGCATCACTACTCTGGACGGTTCTGACTTAGAATATGTGGATAACAACAAATACCTAGGTGTCTGGTTAGACTGTAAACTCTCCTTCCAGACTCACATCAAACATCTCCAATCCAAAATTAAATCTAGAATTGGCTTCCTATTTCGCAACAAAGCATCCTTCACTCATGCTGCCAAACATATCCTTGCAAAACTGACCGTCCTACCGATCCTTGACTTTGGCGATGTCATTTACCAAATATCCTCCAATACCCTACTCAATAAATTGGATGCAGCCTATCAGAGTGCCTTCCGTTTTGTCACCAAAGCCCCATATACTACCCAACCACTGCGACCTGTACGCTCTCGTTGGCTGGCCCTCGCTTCATACTCGTCGCCAAACCCACTGGCTCCAGGTCATCTACAAGACACTGCTAGGTAAAGTCCCCCCTTATCTCAGCTCGCTGGTCACCATAGCAGCACCCACCTGTAGCACACGCTCCAGCAGGTGTATCTCTCTGGTCACCCCCAAAACCAATTCTTCCTTTGGCCGCCTCTCTTTCCAGTTCACTGCTGCCAATGACTGGAACGAACTCCAAAAGTCTCTGAAACTGGAAACACTTTTCTCCCTCACTAGCTTTAAGCACCAGCTGTCAGAGCAGTTTACAGATTACTGCACCTGTACATAGCCCCTCTTTAATTTAGTCCAAACAACTACCTCTTCCCCTACTTTATTCATTTATTTATTTATTTTGCTCCTTTGCACCCCATTATTTCTATTTCTACTTCGCACATT
Source organism: Oncorhynchus keta (assembly GCF_023373465.1). Classification (NCBI taxonomy): domain Eukaryota; kingdom Metazoa; phylum Chordata; class Actinopteri; order Salmoniformes; family Salmonidae; genus Oncorhynchus; species Oncorhynchus keta. The sequence goes on along the minus strand of NC_068435.1, from coordinate 36,335,554 downwards.
CTTCCACTGCAAAACTACCATTCCAGTGTTTTACTTGCTATATTGTATTCACTTCGCCACCATAGCCTTTTTTTTGCCTTTGCTTCCCTTATCTCACCTCATTTGCTCACATCGTATATAGACGTATTTTTTTACTGTATTATTGACTGTATGTTTGTTTTACTCCATGTGTAACTCTGTGTTGTTGTATGTGTCGAACTGCTTTGCTTTATCTTGGCCAGGTCGCAATTGTAAATGAGAACTTGTTCTCAACTTGCCTACCTGGTTAAATAAAGGTAAAATAAAAAATATGTAAAGTCTGATATGCTAAATGTATTTAATAGCAAAAAAGCTGTAAAAACAAAAAACATATATTTGGGTCGGTTGTGGTTGGGTTAATAAAAAAAAAATAATAATAATAATAACTGAACATTATGAACAGGAATGACATTTACTCTTACGGGTGGCCACAAATAGTTATATGAAAGCCATGTCCCTAATAGGCCACCCCTGCTGAAGATAACCTATGATTGCATGAAAAAGACCCAGCTGCTGAGTCAACCCAACTGATGGTTAAAATAAAAACTAATCCAAACAACCCAACCTAACTGGATCGTTCAAAATAACCCAGTGTGTGTTCTGTCCAATATTTACCCAGCACGGGGTTACCAAATAACCCACATTACAACATAGACAGATATACTGTATGACCAGGCAGCCCTACGGAATCTCTGGTTCATGTAGACCATTCTCATTAATAACAGAAAAATAACCTTTCTTTGCACTTTGGGAGAAAGAAAAAAAATGCACAGCCAGCGCAAGGATTGTGGAACGCAGAGAAACCAGTATTATTCTGAATATTAACAGATAATAAATTGGACCCCATCTCTCCTCTACACTGCTTTCGCTCTACCTCTCTCTCTCTCTCTCTCTCTCTCTCACTTTCACTCAATTATATCCACATGTAGTTGCTACTAGCATGTTCAGGAAAGTGAGAGCTAAATACTTTGGAGAGGTGGGTTTCCCTAACACATAGTGAAAGCTAAATTGGTCTCTGAGAGCTATGTTTGGGTTAGGGTCCTATCAGACTGTGGAATGTGTGTTAGTACAGAGGTGTTGTTGAATGTGTGTGTGTGTGTGCGCGGACACTATGAATATGGACATTTACTACGCAAAACTTCAAACACAGCTCATAATAATGTACTATTTAATCTTAATCATTACTACTTTTGTGTGTCTCCTAGACTACACTGGAATCATACTATATATATATATATATATATATATATATATATATATATATATATATATATACACACAGTGGGGTAAAAAAGTATTTTGTAGGATTTTTAATGAAGTTGTTTGCAAATTATGGTGGAAAATAAGTATTTGGTCAGCTACAAACAAGCAAGATTTATGGCTCTCACAGACCTGTAACTTCTTCTTTAAGAGGCTCCTCTGTCCTCCACTCGTTACCTGTATTAATGGCACCTGTTTGAACTTGTTATCAGTATAAAAGACACCTGTCCACAACCTCAAACAGTCACACTCCAAACTCCACTATGGCCAAGACCAAAGAGCTGTCAAAGGACACCAGAAACAAAATTGTAGACCTGCACCAGGCTGGGAAGACTGAATCTGCAATAGGTAAGCAGCTTGGTTTGAAGAAATCAACTGTGGGAGCAATTATTAGGAAATGGAAGACCTACAAGACCACTGATAATCTCCCTCGATCTGGGGCTCCACGCAAGATCTCACCCCGTGGGGTCAAAGTGATCACAAGAACAGTGAGCAAAAATCCCAGAACCACACGGGGGGACCTAGTGAATGACCTGCAGAGAGCTGGGACCAAAGTAACAAAGCATACCATCAGTAACACACTACGCCGCCAGGGACTCAAATCCTGCAGTGCCAGACGTGTCCCCCTGCTTAAGCCAGTACATGTCCAGGCTCGTCTGAAGTTTGCTAGAGAGCATTTGGATGATCCAGAAGAAGATTGGGAGAATGTCATATGGTCAGATGAAACCAAAATATAACTTTTTGGTAAAAACTCAACTCGTCGTGTCTCCAGATCTCAACCCCATAGAAAATCTTTGGAGGGAGTTGAAAGTCCGTGTTGCCCAGCAACAGCCCCAAAACATCAATGCTCTAGAGGAGATCTGTATGGAGGAATGGGCCAAAATACCAGCAACAGTGTGTGAAAACTGAGTACTTACAGAAAACGTTTGACGTCTGTCATTTGCCAACAAAGGGTATATAACAAAGTATTGAGATAAACTTTTGTTATTGACCAAATACTTATTTTCCACCATAATTTGCAAATAAATTCAGAAAAAATCCTACAATGTGATTTTCTGGATTTTTTTCTTCTCAATTTGTCTGTCATAGTTGTACCTATGATGAACATTTCAGGCTTCTCTCACTTAAAAAGTTAAGTGGGAGAACTTGCACAATTGGTGGCTGACTAAATACTTTTAGTCAGCCATAAAAGGGGGCATAAAAGTATTTAGTCAGCCACCAATTGTGCAAGTTCTCCCACTTAAAAAGATGAGAGAGGCCTGTAATGTATATATATATATATATATATATATATATATATATATATATATATATATATACTGATGAGGATGGATGCAGGGCACTAGTACACATATAGCACATATAGCGCCCTATCTGTTTCACATGTCTTTGTGATTGTCTCCACCCCCCTCCAGATGTTGCCCATCTTCCCCATTTTCCCCTGTGTATTTATACCTGTGTTCTCTGTTTGTGTGTTGCCAGTTCTTTTTGTTCATTCATACCTACCAGAGTTTTTCCCCTTGCTCCTGTCCTGTCTGTAGTGCCTGTTTTCATGTTTTCCCGGTTTTTATATTTCTGCCTGCCCTGACCCTGCCTTCCGTCCCGAACCTTTGCCACACTATGGATTTACCGACCTCTGCCTGACCTGACTCTTAGCCTGCCTGCCGTCCTGCTTTTTTCACTGCCCGTGTTCGATTTAATACGCTTTTGTTACTTCGACATTGTCTGCACCTGGGTCTTACCTTCAAAAGTGTTACTAATAATGTGGAAAGAAAGTCCAAATCGCAGAAAGTCTAGATCTGTCAAACTGGTCATCTCAAGAAAGACTAATTATATCTTAAGATTATGTAAGGTTTATTGGAGACTTCTTTGGGCTTACGATTGTATTTATCACTAACAATCTGGTGGAAACATGTTATGTACACATATACTAAACAATATTACTGTAACTATGCAATCAGACCCTGTTATGCAACACTATAGACATAAAAATTGGTCGATGGCTTTTGTCCCCATAGTGCCAACTTTTGATTGTTCTTTTTGTTTGTTTGTTTGTTTGTTTGTTTTAACATTGAACGTTTTAGGCTCTTTAGCCATGGGAACGATTTTAAATTGCATCCAAAATGGTTCCCTTTTCCCTATATAGTGCAATACATTTGACCATGGGCCAATAGGGTTCTGGTCAAAAGTAGTCTACTATGTAGGCAATAGGGTGCCTTTAGTCTTGACTCTTCTTTGCCTAGCCTAGTCCTACAGATGTCAGAACTGTGAACACAGGTCTTTCTCTCTCCTTTCCACAAATATTTGAGGTGAACTGAAATTAGAACAGGAAAGGGGCCAAGTCTTTGAATCTCACGCCATTCATTGGCACGTGCTAACCTTCTTCGGTTTAACATTTCTTCTTTCCCCCTCCGACTCTTTTTTATTTTTTCCCCTCCAACAGGAGACGGTAAGTCTCTGAATGCTATCATTCTGGGATTTGGCCGTGTGTGTGTGTGCGCGTGTGTGAGTGCAGGAAAATGAGCCTGGCACTCTTCCTGAGTGGCCTGCGGCGGAAATAGTGTAATAAGACAGGCCAGGGGTGTGTGGTTAAAAATAACCAGCATATAAAAGCCTAGAGCAGGAGCAGAATCCCACTCACTCTTACACACACACTCCCTCATCACTGACTCTCTAGCAGGACGTCCTACCTGCCTAGCCTGTGTAGCTCTCCCTCGCTCTCCCGCTCCAGCTAATGACAGAGATTATATAAATGTAACACCCAGATAAGGAGTGGGTTACAATGGAATTGACAGCCCTCTTTGTGTAGTGAAGGGTAGGATGTGTACCAGTAAGTCAGACCTACAGTACCAGTCAAAAGTTTAGACACACCTACTCATTCAAGGATTTTTTTTTCAATTCTCGACATTGTAGAATAATAGTGAATACATCAAAACTATGAAATAATACATTAAGTCATGTAGTAATCAAAAAAGGTGTTAAACAAATCTAAATATATTTTATATTTGAGATTATTTTAAGTAGCCACTCTTTGCCTTGTTGACAGCTTTGCACACTCTTGGCAGTCTCTCATCCAACTTCACCAACAGTCCTGAAGGAGTTCCCATATATGCTGAGCACCTGTTCACCTCTTTTCCTTCACTCCGTGGTCCAACTCATCCCAAATCATCTCAATTGGATTGTAGCCCTTACACAGCCTGGAGGTGTGTTTGGTCATTGTCCTGTTGAAAAACAAATGATATTCCCACTTAGCGCAAACCAGATGGGATGGCTTATCACTGCAGAATGCTGTGGTAGCCATGCTGGTTAAGTGTGCCTTCAATTCTAAATAAATAACAGACAGTGTCAACAGCAAAGCACCCCCACACTTCTTCTTCTATGCTTCACGGTGGGAACCACACATGCAGAGATCATCCGTTGACCTACTCTGCGTCTCACTAAGACACGGCAGTTGGAACCAAAAATCTCACATTTGGAATCATCAGACCAAAGGACAGACATCCATTGCCCATTGTTCGTGTTTCTTGGCCCAAGCAAGTCTCTTCTTCTTATAGGTGTCCTTCAGTAGTGTTTTCTTTGCAGCAATTTGAGCATGATGGCCTGATTCACACAGTCTCCTCTGAACAGTTGATGTTGAGATGTGTCTGTTACTTGAACTCTGTGAAGCATTTATTTGGGCTGCAATCCGAGGCGTACAACTGCTGCAAAGAAACTACTACTGAAGGACTAATGAACTTATCCTCTGCTGCAGAGGTAACTGGTTCTTCCTTTACTGTGGCGGTCCTCATGAGAGCCAGTTTCATCATAGTGCTTGATGGTTTTTGTGACTGCACTTGAAGAAACTTTCAAAGTTCTTGACATTTTCTGGATTAACTGACCTTCATGTCTTAAAGTATTGATGGACTGTCATTCCTCATTGCTCATTTGAGCTGTTCTTGTCAAAATATAGACTTTACCAAATAGGGCTATCTTCTGTATACCACCCCTACCTTGTCACAACTCAACTGATTGGCTCAAATGTATTAAGGAAAGAAATTCCACAAATTAACTTAACAAGGCACTGTTAATTGAAATGCATTGAAATGAATTCCATGTGACTACCGCATGAAGCTGGTTGAGGGAATGCCAAGAGTGTGCGAAGCTATCATCAAGGCAAAGGGTGGCTATTTGAAGAAAATCAAATGTTAAATATATTAACACTTTTTTGGTTAAAACATGATTGTGTCCAAACTTTTGACTGGTACAGTATATAGTATTTATTCCTTCTAGTCGGTGCATAGTTGTGAAATTGTATTTTTTATTGCCCAATAGTCAAACTATTGTGTAAATATTTAATTCAAGGAAAATCAGCTCTTTGGGCGCTACTCGTTCTGTGAAATCATTACTCATCAACATACAACCCTGTCACTGTCACTAAAAACAACAAGATCGTATGTGGTTCCTCTCCAGCAGACTTATAGCCAAATAACTCCGACCTATATAGTCAAGCAAATTAAACTCAATTAGCTCGATTGATCAATGCGAATGCCCTACTCATCTGCATCCTCAAGACATTTGATCAAACATGGTCCATTTCATCCCTTTATTAATGAATTATACCTCAAAGATGCAACTAAAAAAACGAATGGAAGAAAACTGTCCAAAACAAGCTTCAGTGAAGAGTCATTGTTGAGGTAGCCTCGTTCAACCATCCTGATCACGCAAGCTTACATGAGAGCTCAGCGGTTACGATGGTGGATCAGGCTTTTGTTGAGAAGGCCTTTTGCTCATTTTAGGACTTTTTGATTGTAGAATGTAAGTCAAGTAAGTCAAGTCTCACTCTGTTTGAATTAAGCTGAGTTCCTCACCCTCTCGTTCGCTACAAGCATACTGTTCAGTGTCACATAGCTTAGAGAGAGCTGTCTGGTTGTGTCCCAAAAGGTGCCGTATTCCCTATATAGTGCACTCTTTTTGACCAGGACCCATAGGGCTCTGGTCAAAAGTAGTGCCACTATGTAAGAAATAGGGTTGCATCTGGGACGGAACTGTCTGATTCACACCCTGAGAGGAAGTGGTCAGACAGAACACCACTCTCACTGGTGGCTGTTCAGGGACAAGTGTTAGGGTTAGGGCCAGGGTCAGACGGTCAGGCACTCACATACACACACACACACACACACACACACACACACACACACATGCACACACGCAAACACACTCTTCCGATTCCTTTCCAGGACTACTGGAACTGACGCACGTTCCGCAGAACAAAACACATACTCCAGCAAAAAAAGTCCACAGACAAAAGAAGAAGAGAAACTTGAATCTCTCAGCAAGCAATTATGCTGTTCAGAGAGATTGTAATATCGGAAAACACCTTATATATATATATATATATCTTATACCTGTGTAGTAAAGCAATAACAACATTGTTACAAAGTAATTAGAGGTTGTAATGACAGTTAGCCCAAACATCTACAATGGATAGGTATATGTGTCAGTTGTACGCCTAACTGATTATTGTTGAGATAACATTATGCTTATTTAATCTCGTTCATGAGGCGATAACATAAGTAAGATAAAAGTGAGATAAAAAAATGTCGCATTTTGTTTGTCACAATAACATGATAGAATGTGTCACAATAACAAGATATCTGAGATAAAAAAAGACTGTTGCAATACCACGACCTAATTAGCCCCCAAGACTACTGGCATCAAAAGCAGAACAGGCAAATATTGCTTTCTTCTTGGTGGCAGACTTCTATTGGTAAAACACAGAAAAACAAAACAACGTACTTGGTAATGCAAATGTCATCAACCCCATCACCATTCTGACCACCGATTCCAACCACCATTCATTACTTACACCTGAATGGGTTGGGTCATATAAGCCATCAAATCCATCCATCTGTGGTCCATCCATCCAACTTTTCCGGTTTAAATGTGACATCCCAGGCATACATACAGTAAAGAACACCTACTAAAGGGTAAAACAATAAATAAATTGAGACACATTCAAGAAATTGGTTTGATGGGAAGTCTTGATGTCATCAGCCTCCCCTTCCTTGAGGAACAATAGAGGAGACAAAAAGAACAAAAGAGGACCCCACGTGTGCTGTGTCATCACTTACCTAGACCACTAATTGAGATGTGCCTTTTGTTAAGTAAAGGAGACTGGGGTGTTATTGGGAAAACAGTTTCAGATGATCCTGGCACCTGATATAGTTGCATTTAGGAAAGTCTGCTGAGCAGTGACAAAGCATCCTAGCACTAATGAAAGTCAAGGAGCCATAGCTAAGGTTTGTGCCACAAGTCTACTAAATTATCTTAAGTGGAGAATTTATATTTTCTCCCTCTCTCACCTGTCCATCTCGTCATTTGAATTCCATGCGGTCACTGTCACTTGTCCACTCAAGCGTAACATTATTGTCATCTATCACCCACCAGGTGCCCTTGGAGAGTTCCTCAATGAGCTTGACACCTTGATAAGCTAATTTCCTGATGATGGCTCATCGCTCTTCAAACTTGGCAACTTCAACCTCCCGACGTCTGCCTTCAATTAATTTCTTTCCAACTCTCTCTTTCCCCTTCTTGCCTCTTTTGACCTTACCCTTTCCCAATCCTCTCCAACTCACAAGGCAGGCAATACACTTACCCTCATCTTTACTAGAGGATGCTCACCTACTGATCTCACTGCAACCTCCATTCAGGTCTATGATCACTACTTTGTTTCCTTTTCTGTCTCCCTTTCCTCCAAATCTAACCACTCTGCCCCTACCCAGATGGTCATGTGCCATCGCAATCTTAGCTCTTTCTCGACCACTACGCTCTCCTCTTCTATCCTATCATCTCTCCCTTTGCTCACTCCTTCTCCCTCATGTCTTCTGATTCTGCCTCTTAGACCCTACTTTCCTCCCTTTCAACATATTCCCAGTGGGTCAGAAGATTACATACATTTAATTAGCATTTGGTAGCATTGCCTTCAAATTGTTTAACTTGGGTCAAACGTTTCAGGTAGCCTTCCACAAGCTTCCCACAATAAGTTGGGTGAATTTTGGCCCATTCCTCCTGACAGAGCAGGTGTAATTGAGTCAGGTTTGTAGGCCTCCTTGCTCGCACACACTTTTTCAATTCTGCCCACAAATGTTCTATAGGCTTGAGGTCAGGGCTTTGTGATGGCCACTCCAATATCTTGACTTTGTTGTCCTTAATTAAGCCATTTTGCCACAACTTTGGAAGTATGCTTGGGGTCATTGTCCATTTGTAAGACACATTTGCAACAAAGCTTTAACTTTCTGACTGATGTCTTGAGATGTTGCTTCAATATATCCACATAATGTTCCGTCTTCATGATGCCATCTATTTTGTGAAGTGCACCAGTCCCTCCTGCAACAAAGCACCCCACAACATGATGCTGCCACCCTCGTGCTTCATGGTTGGGATGGTGTTATTTGGCTTGCAAGCCTCCCCCTTTTTCCTCCAAACATAATGATGGTCATTATGGCCAAACAGTTATATTTTTTGATTCATCAGACCAGAGGACATTTCTCCAAAAAGTACGACCTTTGTCCCCATTTGCAGTTGCAAACCATAGTCTGGCTTTTTTATGGAGGTTTTGGAGCAGTGGCTTCTTACTTTCTGAGAAGCCTTTCAGGTTATGTCGATATAGGACTCGTTTCACTGTGGATATAGATACTGTTGTACCTGTTTCCTCCAGCATCTTCACAAGGTCCTTTGCTGTTGTTCTGGGATTGATTCACACTTTTTGCACCAAAGTACGTTTATCTCTAGGAGACAGAAAGCATCTCCTTCCTGAGCTGTATTACGGATGCATGGTCCCATGGTGTTTATACTTGCGTACTATTGTTTGTGCAGATGAATGTGGTACCTTCAGGCCTTTGGAAATTGCTCCCAAGGATGAACCAGATCTTGGCTGATTTATTTTGAATTTTCCATGATGTCAAGCAAAGAGGCACTGAGTTTGAAGGTAGGCCTTGAAATATATCCACAGGTACACCTCCAATTGACTCAAATTATGTCAATTAGCCTATCAAAAGCTTCTAAAGCCATGACATCATTTTCTGGAATTTTCCAAGCTGTTTAAAGGCACAGTCAACTTAGTGTATGTCAACTTCTAACCCAACGGAATTGTGATACAGTGAATTATAAGCAAAATAATCTGTCTGTAAACAATTGTTGGAAAAATTACTTGTGTCACGCACAAAGTAGATGTCCTAACCGACTTGCCAAAACTATAGTTTGTTAACAAGACATTTGTGGAGTGGTTGAAAAACAAGTTTAAATCACTCCAACCTAAGTGTATGTAAACTTACGGCTTCAACCTTGTGTAACCAAGGGTGTAATCTTTACACCGATTCTGCTGCAAAACGTTTAGTCTGTTTTGCAACAGAGTTTATATTTGACCAATTCAGTTAGGTCCCTCCCCGTTTCGTTTGCTCCATTTGCTTCCCTTTGGTTGTTAAACAGTAAACAGCTTCCGTGATGAATACACCCCTGCTTTCAAGTATTTGCCAACTTTCGAGTCTTATAACCCTGTTGTGCCGAAAAGCTCCCCCCTCATGTGAATGTGCACGCACTTAATTCTTCATTGCTGCGACTTGCTTGCTGGTTGAGATTTCTGATCACATTAGGCTGCATTTCATTTTATTTTTTATGTTGGTTTGATCGCGGGGGAGGCACTAGTAATGTCTGCAGTTTTCACTTTGGCTATTTGTTTACAATATAACACACATACATTAATTATTAATTTGGTTGCCTATCCTGACCTGACGTTTGTTCTGTAGAAAGCATTTGACTTTGATGTGTGCCACAGAAAGCATTTGACTTTGATGTGTGCCACAGAAAGCATTTGACTTTGATGTGTGCCACAGAAAGCATTTGACTTTGATGTGTGCCACAGAAAGCATTTGACTTTGATGTGTGCCACAGAAAGCATTTGACTTTGATGTGTGCCACAGAAAGCATTTGACTTTGATGTGTGCCACAGAAAGCATTTAACTTTGATGTGTGCCACAGAAAGCATTTGACTTTGATGTGTGCCACAGAAAGCATTTGACTTTGATGTGTGCCACAGAAAGCATTTGACTTTAGCCACAATATAAGGAAATGATCTTGCCTGCCGAAACCCCTTCTATCTTGGGACTGCAAGGCCTGGCTCACTTTTTGGCTACCTATCATGCCCTCTGATTGTGTGCCACTGGAAGTATTCGACTAGTCACAAAAGGAATTGGTTATTTAAGCAATAATAGTTTTCAGAGCCCTCTACTATTCTCTCTACCCATCCCTCAATCCCCCATCCCATCTTGCTTTTCCTTCATTTTTTTAAACACCTTTTCTGTTTAAGATTTTAAGAATGTAGGTAGAGTAGTAATAATAATAATAATTGTATTCTGTGCGAAAAAGAAAATTCTAATATATAAGTCAACATGAGTGCATATCCATAGTCACAGTAAACTGTTATAATAATAGAAAAAAATAAGAAAAAATGTATAAATGTGTAATAATTGAATAAACAAAACTATGACTGTATATGTGCCTCCTTGAAGAATCCTCTTCCCAATAGGTCCCTTCATCCTTAATAGGACACCCCCAGCACCTCCACCATCCCCATCAACCTCCCCTCACCCCACCCCTCAACCACAAAACACAATAATGATAATAATTATACCAAGATATATATCCACACACGTACAGTACATATACATAAACATGTTCACTCAACATATCTCTTTTCCTACATCAGATATGTGGGTGACATTTCCACCTGGATGACAGCATATAATCAGCAAGATGGAGATGCTCTTCTTCCGAGAGAATGCCTGCCCATTCTTAGAATTCAGATAATCCGAGATGATCACATGTAATTTACACACCATCCAGAGATGCCCCAAAGATGCTAAATCAGAGCCTTGTCAGCTTCAGTTTTGACTACTCCAACTCACACCCTGTTGGAATCCCTGCATTCTCAGATTTCCCTCTGTTATTAATCTCTATATTGCAATCAATGAAGTGTTTCATAATGCTGTACTTTAATTAACATATATGTTCAGATCATTCCGGAGAGATAAGGGGTGTTATATCTCCAGGGGGGGTGGTAATTCCTCACCCATGCCAACAAAATGCTACTTCTTGTGTGGTCTCTGCCTTGAAAGTAAGTATAAAAGTAATGCACAATTAACCTACTGAAAGTGTACTGACTACAAGGCAAAACAGAACTGTCAAATTATATTATATCTGTGTCGTTGTATACTTGTGAATTAGAATCTTAAGTGTAACATAATTTTGTTGGGGAAAACTGAAATGCCCATCAAATTTATTTCCCAGTTTGCTGAATGTGTTCTGAAGGAGGAGTCAATTGTCTCTTCAAATACGGACAAAGATGTTAACATCACGAGAAAAGAAATATCAGTCACTCTCCCCCAAAACACTGGTATGTTCAATTTCTAATTTAATATAATGGTAGATAAAAAGAAAAATATTTATATGGATCTTTCAAGGTTATCTTTGATCAAACTTCTGACTCGATGGCCACTAAAACACATGTATTTAAATAATTATGTTACAAGAAAGCTATACTATTCCCTTGTTCCCTGTTCGCTCAGAAAAATACATGTAAAGATGTATAACCTACTTGACATTATGTTTCGCTAGATGACCTGAGCCAACTGTGCCACTTCTGTGGGGAGGTGGACAATAAATGAGAAAGACATTAACTGGGTAATTTCTTGCTCACTTCTAAAAGCACATTTCTAGGAGTACGAATTTGTATAAGCAGAAATATTTCTAGAGGTAGTATCATCCGCTTTGTCTGATAATGAAATAATTGTAATTCAAGAAATTTAATGTCTTTTAAATATATTACATTTTTTTATCATAAATTTCGATTGGTTGTGACCGCTGCCCACGATGGTTCCACCAGTCCATCATTGGAGGATTATGTCTACGCTCGGCTTGAGTTCCAGTTGAGGATATCACCTGGAAAACGTTGCATAAAAAGTGGACTAACGGTTTAGTCGAGCTGTTGCAGCTTTCCATTATTTGTTTATGTTATTTGTCTTTTTATACTTGATTTATTGTCATTTTCTATCTCATTATGCAAAGATCAACATTTGTATTTCGTATTTAGTGTTTGTTAACAAACTTAACTTTCTGTGATGTTATTGTGTTATTGTGTGAATATTTGTGTATTATCTTTATTTTCTTAACATTACAAAATGTTTCTTTATACTCAAATGTTGAGTCAAATACTTTCTGTGGCACACATCAGAGTCAAATCATTTCTATAGAACAAACATCACATAGGCAAACAAATGAATAATTAATGTATGTGTGTTATATTAAACATGGAAGACAGAGTTAAATGTAGGCTAGCAATAAACATTTACTGTACATTTTTATTGTTTATTTCACATTTGTATATGATCTACTTCACTTGCTTTGGCAATGTTAGCATATGTTTCAAGTCCCTTGAATTGAATTGACAGAGCGCAATAACTTAGCTCATTGGAGGACTGCTTTATATACCGGGGCTAAATTTACCATCATCCTGAACGTATTTCCTCGGCTGCGCACAATTGGTCCAGCTACTCGGCTGTCATATTTATAAGCTTGGAGAACCTCCTACTACCATTCAAACTTGCTCATGACTTTGAAGCGCAACTTTGGAAGAGCAACAGTTAGATAGAACGCACTGATTCTGGTGCGAGGTGAGCGCAAAAGGGCACTCACTCACTGAATCAACATTGGCATAAAATAAGGTATCATCTTTTTTTAAATGTCTTTTTCCGGGGTGATTTTGCCATCTATCTCGACATTTGCAAACCAAACCAAAAGTTGTGAACATGTAAGTAAGCCTACAGACCTCTAAAACTGTTATGTTCATAGCCTTCTGTTTGAGATTCAGCTGTGTGTTTTATGTCTAATGCTGTGATCCTCTTGGTTGTTGCAGAAGTGGAAAAGCGAGATGGACAAACCCATTTCTTCCAGCTGCTCCATTCTTGATATGGTACAGAACATGGACTGTCGCAGTATCGGGAGAAAGGACGACGGGGATCTTTGTAATTACTTAGATCTGGATTTTATTCTGGCCAACACCACTGGCTCAGACAGCATGACTACTGCTGCGCTGGGAGCAGGTTTATCGGAGTATTACATGTCCTCGACGGATCATCCATGTAACCTGTTCACCACTGAGAACCCAATGCCATCCGACCCGTCCAGTGAGCACAGCTCCCCGCCTCCCCCCTACAGCACCAGCCTGATGGCGGAGCTTCTCAGGTACGAAGGGGAGAACAGCTACGTGGTCGGTATTACGCGCAACACCTCCAGCATCCAAGGAAGGTTGTATGTGAACTCTACGCAGTTTCCCAGACAGGACATTTTAGATAACATCAAAGTGGAACCTTCCATGGACGGTTATGGACCTGTTATGGGCATGGTTCCCCAGAGGTGTCCGAAAATCAAGCAAGAGGGCAACGTGTTGTGCATGATGTCCTTCGAGCAGCCGAGAGTAGCCATCTCCCCGCGGGCAGCCAGAAACATGACGCCACCGCTCAGCCCCAACGGTCAGGGGAGCTCCGAGTGCCCCCAGCAGGACCCGATGTGTCACTCCATGACATTCCCACATAACTACCACTCTTCAGCGGCGTACGCACACCACCGCCCCGGGGCGCCTCAAGCCACCCAAATGCAGATTGGACCATACCAAGGTGCTCACCAGTTCGGAGTGTACGAGGAGGGACTCAGCATGCAACCAAACACACAGAGGGTACTGCTGACGCCCCCATGTTCTCCGCTGGAGCTGCTGGAGACCAAACCAAAGAGAGGTCGCCGCACCTGGCCAAGGAAGCGCACGGCGACGCACACCTGCACATTCGCTGGGTGCGTAAAGACCTACACCAAGAGCTCGCATCTGAAGGCGCATCACAGAACGCACACTGGTAAGATACATATATTTGCTTTTTTAGCACATTATGCACCATAACATGTAACATTACACACCTTTACGCGTCACCATACAATATTAGAGGGCCATATTCATGGAGAATAAATGTAGGCCTACTCAAGAGAGCTTATGTTTCTTTTGTTCTGTCTCCTCAGGTGAAAAGCCATACAATTGCGGCTGGGAAGGCTGCGGCTGGAAATTCGCTCGCTCTGACGAACTGACCCGCCATTTCCGCAAACACACCGGTCACCGGCCCTTCCAGTGCCACCTGTGTGATCGCGCCTTCTCCCGGTCCGACCACCTCGCGCTTCACATGAAGAGACATATGTGATGTGATTGATGTACACGACGACTGATTGGGAGTTATTAAGGGGTGTCCTTCATGCCTATTTTGATTAGGCCTATCGGTCCTTTTATTTAAATATTTAAACATGCCATTTTGTTATACATAAATATATTGATTTTTTTTTATTATTTTGTAATACTGTAGCTGGTACTACCTTAGTTATATTTGTTATATTAACGCTTTATAGCGCTTGGTAGGATGTTTGTTTTTGAGTAAACTGTCCAATGTGGGGCTGGCCCTGTACTTATTTTCTTTCCTTTACAAAACTGTAGTGCTGTGATTGACACAAGTGCCTTTCTGTTATTCTGACTGTGTGCTATTGTAAACACTGTCTATGGCAAAACTACAAGGTCACCAAAATAACAAAACACGTTTACTTAGTCTAATATGAAATACAATGTTTTGATGTTTAAATTGCCTGAATGTTTTTTTGGAATGTCTCAAATTCTTTAACTTGCCTTTACACTCAACTGTGATCTGTCTTCATGGAAATCTTACACTTTTGGGTCCAGTCCCTTTGTACTCTACCAGGGCTAGATGTCCTGTGTGTGATTATTTTTTTACTGAAGTCTATATGCATTTTAAACTGTAAATTGTGTATATATTGTAAATATTTAAATACATTTAAATGTATTCTTTATTTGTATTACATCCTTGACTGACCTCTCGATGTGTGAAATTATGAATTTAACCGCATAGTCACCAAAGACTCCTTTTTCTGAGAAAGTTGTTCACACATTATACTATAGCTTAGTGAACCACATTCACCCCATAATATGGGCTTTATATTTAGACTAAAACTTGATGCTGAAGAACAGACCTAAGATCCTACAGACAATCCATTACACAGACCATTAGACTATAAGCGTATACGCAGTGTTACTCTATATACCCCCTCTCAACCTCGAGACTTTGGTTCAATTAAAACAATGATATTTTCCAGCTGTTAGTCAGCCAAGGCCAGCTTCTTGTGGGTTAAGCCTATAAATACAAACATTACATTTCCATAATTACAGAGAGAGAGAGTGGCTGGGCTGACATCTGGACAGGACAAGACAGGGGGCACAGCACAACACAACAGTCCCAAATGGCACTATATTTACCACAAAGTATATATTTTTTATGGAATAGGGTGCCATTTGGGACGCACACATATGTTTCTGATGGCTAAATTATACATGGACATCAAAGGGTCTTACAATTAACTAATATTGCAATTATACATATGGAGCAGGTTTCCTGGACTGATATTAAGCCTCCTGTACTAAAACACACTTTCAATGAAGACTCTCCATTAAGCATGTTGCTTAACTCAGGACTAGGCTTAATCTGTTCCTGGGAAACTGCTCCATGGAGTAGTAGATCACAGTTTAAAACATTCTTGGTGGATAAAGATAATATATTATGAGTGTACTTCCATTTATAAAACAGTTGACGTTGACAGAGTTTTCTGGCGTGAACTTAACTGTGGACTTTACTAAAAGAAGCCAAAGACTATCATCACCAAAGACAGAGGGAGGAAAATTAAAAGGCTATAATACAGTTTATCACACTCAAACACAAGTTTGACAGAAATACAGTTTCAGTTACTATAGAAGTTAAATGAGCTCCAATAAAACCACACCTTCCATTTTAAGTGGCACCACTCTGTCCCTGAAGGAGACACTTTTTAATACAACCCACTATACTGATTAATCAAAGAAATATGTATGGTACTGTACAGGACAGGTAGGAACAGGCAGCTGCACCTAGTACATCTCACTCAATGCCTCTGCATTTACATTGTGTATATGTCTCACACACTGAATTTACATACAGTAGGTTGATTTTAACATTTGCAGAAGAACAAGGCCCATCATAGTGTTTTAGTTCAATCTACCAACATCAAGTAAAACATTAATTAAAAAAAGAGAAGTAAAAGTCAGGCTAATAATAACTAATTGAGCAGTGAAATGCAAATCTAACATTTTCATTTCACTTTTCTGTTCTTATGAAAGTTACTTTTACGACAGAGAGAGAGAGAGAGAGAGAGAGAGAGAGAGAGAGAGAATAGACCTAAGACATTACCATTTCTTGGAATGTTATATGAATTGCATTTATATTAAATGATACAAAGAGGATTACAATTATTTTGAGAAAATCCCACATTTTAAAGGAATATTTATAATCATATACATTATTATATATTGTTACACATGAAATTAGCCATTTTTGTTGTGGATAAAAAAGACATTATAGCACATTTATACATATTCAGGTACATTATTTTTGCTTTCGTGTGACCAACACAATACAACACAAAGGTGCTGCAGCACATAGTTGAATATACATACATTGTGGCTTTGTCCCAAATGTCACCCTATTCAATGCACTACTTTTAACCAGGGTGCAGAGGGAATAGGGTGCCATTTGAGACACTATATAAGAGTTCCTTGAATAAACACACAAATAACCCTCATCGTCAATGAATACAACAATACCATTTTACATGGATGTTTAATAGGCATTAGAACCCCACATCCTCACACTGAGTAGCGGCCATGATCAAACTGGTGTTTATGAGTGATGGAAGGCAGGATTAATCAAATGAAATTTTGCGCATCCCGCAAAGGCGGAGGTGTTGCTAACATTTACTATAGCAAATTTCAATTTACAAAAAAAAAATATGTTTTCGTCTTTTCAGCTTCTAGTCATGAAATCTATGCAGCCTACTCAATCACTTTTTATAGCTACTGTTTACAGGCCTCCTGGGCCATATACAGCGTTCCTCACTGAGTTCCCATCAGACCTTGTAGTCATAGCAGATAACATTAAACATTTTGGTGACTTTAATATTCACATGGAAAAGTCCACAGACCCACTCCAAAAGGCTTTCAGAGCCATAAAGTGGGTTTTGTCCAACATGTCTCCAGACCTATTCACTGCCACAGTCATACTCTGGACCTAATTGTGTACCATGGAATAGATGTTGTGGATCTTAATGTTTTTCCTCATAATCCTGGACTATTGGACCACCATTTTACTACGTTTGTATACGCAACAAATAATCTGCTCAGACCCCAACCAAAGAGCATCAAGATTCCTTGATGCTCTTCTAGACTCCCTCTGCCTAACCAAGGACGTCAGAGAACAAAAATCAGTTAACCACCTAACTGAGGAACTCAATTTAACCTTGCGCAATACCCTAGATGCAGTTGCACCCCTTAAAACTAAAAACATTTGTCATAAGAAACTAGCTCCCTGGTATACGTAAAATACAGAGCTCTGAAGCAAGTTTCCAGAAAATTGTAACGGAAATGGCGCTACACCAAACTGGAAGTCTTCCGACTAGCTGGGAAAGACAGGACCGTGCAGTATCGAAGAGCGCTCACTGCTGCTTGACCATCCTATTTTTCCAACTTAATTGAGGAAAATAAGAACAATCCCCCCCAAAAATGTGATACTGTTGCAAAGTGAACTAAAAAGTAGCATTCCCGAAGAGAGGATGGCTTTCACTTCAGCAGTAAAAAAAATTATGAACTTCTTTGAGGAAAATATAATGATTATTAGAAAGCAAATTACGGACGCCTCTTTAGATCTGCGTATTCCTTCAAAGCTCAGTTGTCCTGAGTCTGCACAACTCTGCCAGGACCTAGGATCAAGGGAGACACTCAAGTGTTTTAGTACTATATCTCTTGACACAATGATGAAAATAATAATGGCCTCTAAACCTTCAAGCTGCATACTGGACCCTAATTCCAACTAAACTACTGAAAGAGCTGCTTCCTGTACTTGGCCCTCCTATGTTGAACATAATAAATGGCTCTCTATCCACCGGATGTGTACCAAACTCACTAAAAGTGTCAGTAATAAAGCCTCTCTTGAAAAAGCCAAACCTTGACCCAGAAAAAAAAAAAAAAAAAACTAAATCGGCCTATATAGAATTTCCCATTCCTCTGAATTTTTGGGGGGAGAAATCTGTTGCGCAGCAACTCACTGCATCCTGAAGACAAACACTTTATATGAAATGACTCAGTCTGGTTTTAGACCACATTATAGTACTGATACTGCACTCGTGAAGATGGTAAATGACCTTTTAATGGCGTCAGACCTTAGTGCTGCTTTTGATACCATCGATCACCACATTCTTTTGGAGAGATTGGAAACCCAAATTGGTCTACACGGACAAGTTCTGGCCTGGTTTAGATCTTATCTGTCGGAAAGATATCAGTTTGGCTCTGTGAGTGGTTTGTCCTCTGACAAATCACCTGTAAATTCCGGTGTTCCTCAAGGTTCCGTTTTAGGACCACTATTGTTTTCACTATATATCTTACCTCTTGGGGATTTCATTCGAAAACATAATGTAAACTTTCATTGCTATGCGGATGACACACCGCTGTACATTTCAATGAAACACGGCGAAGCCCCAAAATTACCCTCGCTGGAAGCCTGTGTTTCAGACATAAGGATGGCTGCAAAATTTCCAATTTAAAACTCGGACAAAACAGAGAGGCTTGTTCTAGGTCCCAAGAAACAAAGAGATCTTCTGTTGAATCTGACAATTAATCTTGATGGTTGTACAGTCGTCTCAAATAAAACTGTGAAGGACCTTGGCGTTACTCTGGACCCTGATCTCTCTTTTGACGAACATATCAAGACTGTTTCAAGGACAGCTTTTATCCATTTACGTAACATTGCAAAAATCAGAAATGTTCTGTCCAAACATTATGCAGAAAAATTCATCCATGCTTTTGCTACATCTAGGTTAGACTACTGCAATTCTCTACTTTCCGGCTACCCAGATAAAGCACTACTTCAGTTAGTGCCAAATACGGCTGCTAGAATCCTGACTAGAACCAGAAAATTTGATCATATTACCCCAGTGCTAGCTTCTCTACACTGGCTTCCTGTTTGAGGTGGAGTCAGGGCATTCTCCTATAGAGCTCAATTTTTATGGAATGGTCTGCCTACCCATGTGAGAGACGCAAACTCGGTCTCAAACTCCAAGTCTTTATTGAAGACTCATCTCTTCAGTAGGTCCTATGATTGATTGTAGTCTGGCCCAGTAGTGTGAAAGTGAACTGAAAAGCACTGGAGCAACAAACCACCCTTGCTGTCTCTGCCTGGCTGGTTCCCCTCTCTCCACTGGGATTCTCTGCCTCTAACCCTATTACAGGGGCTGAGTCACTGGCTCACTGGTGCTCTTCCATGCCGTCCCTAGGAGGGGTGTGTCACTTGAGTGGGTTGAGTCACTGACGTGGTCTTCCTGCCTGGGTTGGCGCCCCCCTTGGGTTGTGCCGTGGAGGAGATCTTTGTGGGTCTCAGCCTCCAGTATTTATGCTGCAGTAGTTTATTTGTCAGTGGGCTAGGGCCAGTCTGTTATATCTGGAGTATTTCTTCTGTCGTATCCAGTGTCCTGTGTGAATTTAAGTATGCTCTCTAATTTTCTCTTTCTTTCTTTCTCTCTCTCAGAGGACCTGAGCCGAGCCCTAGGACCATGCCTCAGGACTACCTGGCATGATGACTCCTTGTTGTCCCAGTCCACCTTGCCGTGCTGCTGCTCCAGTTTCAACTGTTCTGCCTGTGGCTACGGAACCCTGACCTGTTCACTGTGATTACTATTATTTGGTCATTTATGAACATTTTAACATCTTGGTCAAGTTCTGTTATAATCGCCACCCCTCATAGCCTGGTTCCTCTCTAGGTTTCCTCCTAGGTTTTGGCCTTTCTAGGGAGTTTTTCCTAGCTACCGTGTGTAACGGCGTTCTTCGTTTGTAGAAAGAGAGTCGGACCGAAATGCAGCGTAGTGGTTACTCACGACTTTAATGGAAAAAGTGACACATGAAATAACGATACAAAATAACAAACGGAACGTGAAACCTAATTAGAGCCTATCTGGTGAAACTACACAGAGACAGGAACAATCACCCACGGAATACAAAGCGAAACTCAGGCTACCTAAATACGGTTCCCAATCAGAGACAACGAGAATCACCTGACTCTGATTGAGAACCGCCTCAGGCAGCCAAGCCTATACAACACCCCTAATCAGCCGCGATCCCAAAAACTACAAACCCCAATACGAAATACAACAACATAAACCCATGTCACACCCTGGCCTGACCAAAAATATAACGAAAACACAATGACAAAATACAATGACCAAGGCGTGACAGACCCCCCCCCCCCTAAGGTGCGGACTCCCGGACGCACCTCAAAACCATAGGGAGGGTCCGGGTGGGCGCCTGTCCATGGTGGCGGTTCCGGCTCGGGACGTGGACCCCACTCCATGAATGTCCTCGGGACTGAGGGGCAGCCCGGGACTGAGAGGAAGCCCAGTACTGAGAGGAAGCCCAGTACTGAGATGAAGCTCAGGTAGGTAGTAGGCTCCGGTAGATCCTGGCTGGCTGGCGGATCTGGAAGATTCAGGTTGACTAGCAGATCTGGAAGATTCTGGTTAACTGGCAGATCTGGAAGAGAACGGTTGACTGGCAGATGTGAAAGAATCTGGTTGTCTGGCAGATCTAGAAGATCATGGCTAACTGGCGGATCCTGGCTGACTGGCGGATCCTGGCTGACTGGCAGATCCTGGCTGACTGGCAGATCCTGGCCGACTGGCACTTCTGGCGGATCCTGGCTGACTGGCACTTCTGGCGGATCCTGGCTGACTGGCGGATCCAGGCTGACTGGTGGATCTAACTGATCCTGACAGACTGGCGACGCTGGGCAGACTGGCGGCGCTGGGCAGACTGGCGGCGCCGGGCAGACTGGCGACGCCGGGCAGACTGGCGGTGCTGGGCAGACTGGCGACGCTGGGCAGACTGGCGGTGCTGGGCAGACTGGCGACGCTGGGCAGACTGGCGGCGCTGGGCAGACTGGCGACGCTGGGCAGACTGGCGACGCTGGGCAGACTGGCTAACACCGGCTCTGGTTCTGGTCTCCTCCTTGGCTTCTCACGATAAACAAGGAGAGTTGGCTCAGGTCTATCTCCTGACTCAGCCATACTCTCCCTGAGCCCCCAATAAATTTTTGGGGCTGGTTCTCAGGCTTCCATCCGCTACGCCGTGCTGCCTCCTCACATCTGTGCCTCTCAGCTTTCGCCTCCAGTTCTTCCTTGGGGCGGCGATATTCTCCAGGCTGAGCCCAGGGTCCTTTACCGTCCAGTTCTTCCTCCCATGTCCATTTCTCCAGGTGGTGCATCCTCTCCCACTGCAGCTGCTCTTCACGATTAACAGGGAGAGTAGGCTCAGGTCTGACTCCTGACTCTGCTACTCTCTCCCTGAGCCCCCCCCCCCCAATAAATATTTGGGGGTGACTTTCGGGTTTCGCTCTGCACCGCCGTCTCTTTCTTTTCGATTCCATTCGCCTATAACCCTCTTCGCACTGTTCCAGCGAATCCCAGGCAGGCTCCTGCACTCTCTCCGGGTCGGCCGCCCATCTGTCGATTTCTTCCCACGTCGTATACTCCATGCCTCTGCTGTCCATAACGTCCTCCCTTCGCTGTTCCAGCTGTCGCTGCCTGTTAACACGCTGCTCGGTCCGTGTGTGGTGGGTGATTCTGTAACGGCGTTCTTCGTTTGTAGAAAGAGAGTCGGACCGAAATGCAGCGTAGTGGTTACAAACCCCAATACGAAATACAACAACATAAACCCATGTCACACCCTGGCCTGACCAAAAATATAACGAAAACACAAAATACAATGACCAAGGCGTGACATCGTGCTTCTACACCTGCATTGCTTGCTGTTTCTGGTTTTAGGCTGGGTTTCTGTACAGCACTTTGATATATCAGCTGATGTAACAAGGGCTACATAAATAAATTTGATTTGTTTTGAAAAAATCATCAAATAAAATAATTAAACATTTCTTAATTAAGGGGGGCACTATTTTCACATCCGGATGAAACGTGTGCCCAAAGTAAACTGTCTGCTACTCAGGCCCAGAAGCTAGGATATGCATATAATTGGTAGATTTAGATAGAAAACACTAAAGCTTCTAAAACTGTTAAAATTATGTCAGAACTTATTTGGCTGGCGAAACCCCGAGGACAAACCATCCAGGAAAAATCAATTGAGGTCACTCTCTTTTCAATGGGAACCTAGAATTCTAAGGCAGTTGCGCTTGCAGTTCCTATCGCTTCCACTAGATGTTAACAGTCTTTAGAAATTGGTTGATGTTTTTCCTTTGAGAAATTAAGAAGTATCCCTGTTCAGAACGAGGGTCGCGTGAAGTGTACTGTTTGTTAGAGGCGCGTGACCTGAACGCACGCTCCATGGTTTGCTTTAAAGCTTTTTTGAAATCTGACACTGTGGCAGGATTAAAAAGAAGTTCATATTTAAACCCATGTATAACATTTGTATGATTTCTGAATTATTATTATGAGTATTTCTGTTTTTGAATTTGTCGCACTGCTATTTCACTGGGTGTTGTCAAATCTATCCCGTTAGCGCGCGAAGGGATCACTAAACAGTTTTAACAAACCTGTTTGGAAAACTAAAACTGTCATGTTTGACTCCAAAAAAAGATGATGAATTATGTTTAGTTTGAGTTTGTCTTCTTGGGCAAAACTTTAATGCCGTTTTCAAGCTTTTTTAAAATTGGGTTTTCAAGCTTCTGAATCTGATGGGTCACATTGAGACTGACTTGAATTGACATTTTAGTCACTTAGCAGATGTAATTTAGAGGAGCAATTAGAATTGAGTGCCTTGCTCAAGGGCACATCAACAGATTTTCCCTCTAGTCATCTCAGGGATTTGAACCAGTACCCTTTTGGTTACTTACCCAACACTCTTAACCTCTAGGCTACCAGCTGCCCCTAGAGTCAGGAAGATTACGTTGCCACGAGTAGCACCACAGACATTGTTCGCTTTCTCTTGCTCAGACATTGATTGCATCAACTAATGATTGCGTACCACATCATCGGCTGTGCAGTCGGGCACCAGATTGCTATAAGCAAGTCGGTTTGGGTTCCTCTTCTCAGATGTTGCTAACGCATGCCAGATATTACAACCCCTAGATAGGTATTATACACATCAGCTAACCACATAATATGGTATAGCAGTCTGGTGCCCAACTGCACAGTCTATGATTTGGCAAGCAACCATTGGTTGATGCATGCAATGTCTGAGCAGGGGATCCAGGACTCTACACTGACTTTTTTTACAAGGTTAAAAATGTAGGCACACACATAAAAAATTGAAGGTAATAAAGCTAGAATCCTTATTTCTCCCCAGTCCTTAAGGATTACAAGCATACCCATAACATGATACAGCCACCACTATGTTTGAAAATATGGACAGTGGTACTCAGTAATGTGTTGCCCCAAAAATAATACTTTGTATTCAGGACAAAAAGTTAATTGCTTTGCCACCATTTTTGTTATTACTTTAGTGCCTTGTTGCAAACAGGATGCATGTTTTGGAATGTTTTTTTATTCTGTACGGGCTTCCTTCTATTCACTCTGTCATTTAGGTTAGTATTGTGGAGTAACTACAATGTTGTTGACGCCTGTATCTTCGTAGTGACTAGGTGTATTGATACACAATCCAAAGTGTAAATGATAACTTCACCATGCTCAAAGGGATATTCATTGTCTGCTTTTATCCATCGACCAGGTGCCCTTCTTTGCGAGGCATTGGGAAACCTCCCTGGTCTTTGTAGTTGAATCTGTGTTTGAAATTCACTGCTCAAATGAGGGACCTGTCACGTCCTGACCTTAGTTCCTTTTTTATGTCTCTATTTTAGTTTGGTCAGGGCGTGAGTTGGGGAGGGCATTCTATGTTTTTGTTCTATGTTTTTTATTTCTGGTTTTGGCCTGGTATGGTTCCCAATCAGAGGCAGCTGTCAATCGTTGTCTCTGATTGAGAACCATAATTAGGCAGCCTGTATTCCCACTATGGGTTTTATGTTGCTGCACTTTACAGGACTGTTTCGTTTTCGTTTCTCTCTCTTTGTTATTTTGTTTAGTGTTTCTGTTCCAATAAATAACATGAACACTTACGACGCTGCGCATTGGTCCGATCCTTCATGCTCCTCGTCAGAAGAGGAGGAAAACCGTTACAGGACCTTACAGACAATTGCATGTGTGGGGTACAGAGATGAGGTAGTCATTCAAAACTCATGTTAAACACTATTTTTGCACACAGAGCGAGTCCATGCAACTTATTATGCAACTTGTTAAGCAAATAGCATCTGAGCAGAGGAACGTGCCCTTTGAGATGAGAGCGATGCAAGAATTTGCTCTCATACAGAGTATGTGCGCATTTACACTGGTGGGCTTCCCACTGCCACAACATGGTAGCAACAGGACCAGAACAGAGGAGGGGAGAGGTCTGCTGCATTTAGTATCACTATTGCAGGTTTTATAATGATACTGGAGGCATTTTTCAGTTCCATCAGAGATTGTTTCACTGCTTTGGACATATTGTGGAATTAATTATATTTTCTTATCCAGGAGATTATGTACATCTTTCTCAACTAGGCGGCAATATGTTTCAAGAGAGGGATTTCTGGTTGGTAAAAATGTGCTTTTCCAATAAAATATGTATTTTTCGTTTTCATGTACTCAGGGTGAGAGTCAAGTTCATTGTCACTCAGGTTATCGTTCGGAAAAAACTCAGCACTGTTTCCTGGCTAAGAAAAAATAATACGACCCACATGCTTCACAGTTGGGATGGTGTTCTTTGGCTTGCAAGCCTCCCCCTTTTTCCTCCAAACATAACGATGGTCATTATGGACAAACTGTTCTATTTTTGTTTCATCAGACCAGAGGGCATTTCTCCAAAAAGTACGAAAAGTTCATCAAATCAAATTATACAAGGAATGACTGGTGCACTTCACAAAATAGATGGCTTCATGAGGAATTAAAAATGATGTGGATATTGAAGCAACATCTCAAGACATAAGTCAGGAAGTTAAATCTTGGTTGCAAATGCGTCTTATATAATATATAATAATATATATAATATAATATATATGCCATTTAGCAGTTAATATATGCCATTTAGCAGACGCTTTTATCCAAAGCGACTTACAGTCAGTCATGTGTGCATACATTCTATGTATGGGTGGTCCTGGGAATCGAACCCACTACCCTGGCGTTACAAGTGCCATGCTCTACCAACTGAGCTACAGAAGGACCAAATGGACAATGATCTCAAGCATACTTCCAAAGTTGTGGCAAAATGGCTTATGGAGAACAAAGTCAAGGTATTGGAGTGGCCATCACAAAGCCCTGACCTCAATCCCATAGAAAATTTGTGGGAGGAACTGAAAATGCGTGCGCAAGCAAGGAGGCCTACAAACCTGACTCAGTTACACCAGCTCTGACAGGAGGAATTGGCCAAAATTCACCCAACTCATTGAGGGAAGCATGTGGAAGGCTACCCGAAAAGTTTGACCCAAGTTAAACAATTTAAAGGCAATGCTCCAAAATACTAATTGAGTGTATGTAAACTTCTGACCCACTGGGAATGTGATGAAATAAATAAAAGCTGAAATAAACCATTCTCTCTACTATTATTCTGACATTTCACATTCTTAAAATAAAGTGGTGATCCTAACTGACCTAAGACAGGGAATATTTACTAGGATTAAATGTCAGGAATTGTGAAAAACTGAGTTTAAACGTATTTGGCTGAGGTGTATGTAAACTTCCGACTTCAACTGTATATACAGTGCATTTGGAAGTATTCAGACCCCTTGACTTTGTCAAAATTCGGTTAATCACACAATATCCCATAATGACAAAAATAAAAAACGTTTTTTAGAATTATTTGCACATTTGTAAAAATATATATATATTTTTAAATACAGAAATACCGACTTTACATAAGTAATCAGACCCTTTGCTATGAGACTTGAAATTGAGCTCAGGATCATCAAATCAAATCAAACCAAATCAAATTTATTTATATAGCCCTTCGTACATCAGCTGATATCTCAAAGTGCTGTACAGAAACCCAGCCTAAAACCCCAAACAGCAAGCAATGCAGGTGTAGAAGCACGGTGGCTAGGAAAAACTCCCTAGAAAGGCCAAAATCTAGGAAGAAACCTAGAGAGGAACCAGGCTATGTGGGGTGGCCAGTCCTCTTCTGGCTGTGCCGGGTGGAGATTATAACAGAACATGGCCAAGATGTTCAAATGTTCATAAATGACCAGCATGGTCAAATAATAGTAAGGCAGAACAGTTGAAACTGGAGCAGCAGCATGGCCAGGTGGACTGGGGACAGCAAGGAGTCATCATGTCAGGTAGTCCTGGGGCATGGTCCTAGGGCTCAGGTCAGTTGAAACTGGAGCAGCAGCATGGCCAGGTGGACTGGGGACAGCAAGGAGTCATCATGTCAGGTAGTCCTGGGGCATGGTCCTAGGGCTCAGGTCCTCCGAGAGAGAGAAAGAAAGAAGGAGAGAATTAGAGAACGCACACTTAGATTCACACAGGACACCGAATAGGACAGGAGAAGTACTCCAGATATAACAAACTGACCCTAGCCCCCCGACACAAACTACTGCAGCATAAATACTGGAGGCTGAGACAGGAGGGGTCAGGGGACACTGTGGCCCCATCCGAGGACACCCCCGGACAGGGCCAAACAGGAAGGATATAACCCCACCCACTTTGCCAAAGCACAGCCCCCACACCACAAGAGGGATATCTTCAACCACCAACTTACCATCCTGAGACAAGGCTGAGTATAGCCCACAAAGATCTCCGCCACGGCACAACCCAAGGGGGGGTCGCCAACCCAGACAGGATGACCACAACAGTGAATCAACCCACTGATGTTTCTACAACTTGATTGGAGTCCACCTGTGGTAAATTAAATTGATTGGATATGATTTGGAAAGTCACACACCGGTTTATATTAGGTCCCACAGTTGACAGTGCATGTCAGAGCAAAAACCAAGCCATGAGGTCGAAAGAATTGTCCGTAGAGTCCCGAGACAGGACTGTGTCGAGGCACAGATCTGGGGAAGGGTACCAAAACATTTCTGCAGCATTGAAGGTCATTCTTAAATGGAAGAAGGTTGAGAGCTGGCCACCCAGGAGCTCGCCACCCAGGCCAAACTGAGAAATTGGAGGAGAAGGGCCTTGGTCAGGGAGGTGACCAAGAACCCAATGGTCACTCTGACAGAGCTCCAGATTTCCTCTCTGGAGATGGGAGAATGTTCCAGAAAGACAGCCCTCTCTGCAACACTCCACCAATCAGGCCTTTTTCAGCGGTAGGGACTGGAAGACTCGTCAGTACAGAGGGAAAGATCAACGGAGCAAAGTATAGAGAGATCCTTAATGAAAACCTGCTCCAGAGCGCTCAGAACCTCAGACTGGGATGAAGGTTCACCTTCCAACAGAACACCGACCCTAAACACACAGCCAAGTCAAGGCATGAGTGGCTTCGGGACAAGTCTCAATGTCCTTGAGTGGCCCAGCCAAGAGCCCAGATTGAACCCGATCTAACATCTCTGGAGAGACCTGAAAATAGCTGTGCATCGACACTCCCCATCCAACCTGACAGAGCTTGAGAGGATCTGCAGAGAGGAAGGGGAGAAAGTCCCCAAATACAGGTGTGCCAAGCTTGTAGCGTAAGACTCTAAGCTGTCAATGGTGCTTCAACAAAGTACAGAGTAAAGGGTCTGAATACTTAGGTAAATGTGATATTTTAGTTTTTTCCTTTGTCATTATGGGGTATAAATTGTGTGTAAATTGATGAGGAAAAAACTATTTAATACATCTTAGAATAAGGTTGTAAGGTACAAAATGTTTAAAAAGTCAAGGGGTCTGAATACTTTACAAATGCACTGTATATCAAGGTCTTTTACACTTACCTCCCTATCTCTGCAGAACTCAATGGAGTATAATTATTGTAGGCCTGCAGTGACAGATCTCACAGCGCATTGGAGTATAATTATTGTAGACCTGCATTGACAGGCATGAGTAGTCTTTCAATCATGCAGTTGTGAAATGCTTTTGAGATCAAAGTGAGCTGCATGTGCATATTTGTTGATAATCATTGCCAGTTGAGTGAGTGAGTTTTTTGCCAAGTTATAACTAATTTCAGCTATACTAATCCTGTGTGAGTGAGAGAGAGACATTGCGCAGCAGGTAAAATAATATATAGCCTACAACAGACTAACTCGATAGCAAATCTGGACCCTCTATTTCTGAAACTATCCGCCGCCATTGTCGCAACCCCTATTACCAGCCTGTTCAACCTCTCTTTCATATCGTCTGAGATCCCCAAGGATTGGAAAGCTGCCGCAGTCATCCCCCTCTTCAAAGGGGGAGACACCCTGGACCCAAACTGTTACAGGCCTATATCCATCCTGCCCTGCCTATCTAAGGTCTTCGAAAGCCAAGTCAACAAACAGGTCACTGACCATCTCGAATCCCACCGTACCTTCTCCGCTGTGCAATCTGGTTTCCGAGCCGGTCACGGGTGCACCTCAGCCACGCTCAAGGTACTAAACGATATCATAACCGCTATCGATAAAAGACAGTACTGTGCAGCCGTCTTCATCGACATTGCCAAGGCTTTCGACTCTGTCAATCACCATATTCTTATCGGCAGACTCAGTAGCCTCGGTTTTTCTGATGACTGGCTTGCCTGGTTCACCAACTACTTTGCAGACAGAGTTCAGTGTGTCAAATCGGAGGGCATGCTGTCCGGTCCTCTGGCAGTCTCTATGGGGGCGCCACAGGGTTCAATTCTCGGGCCGACTATTTTCTCTGTATTAATCAATGATGTTGCTCTTGCTGCGGGCGATTCCCTGATCCACCTCTACGCAGACGACACCATTCTATATACTTCCGGCCCATCCTTGGACACTGTGCTATCTAACCTCCAAACGAGCTTCAATGCCATACAACACTCCTTCCGTGGCCTCCAACTGCTCTTAAACGCTAGTAAAACCAAATGCATGCTTTTCAACCGTTCGCTGCCTGCACCCGCACGCCTGACTAGCATCACCACCCTAGATGGTTCCGACCTTGAATATGTGGACATCTATAAGTACCTAGGTGTCTGGCTAGACTGTAAACTCTCCTTCCAGACTCATATCAAACATCTCCAATCGAAAATCAAATTTAGAGTCGGCTTTCTATTCCGCAACAAAGCCTCCTTCACTCACGCCGCCAAACTTACCCTAGTAAAACTGACTATCCTACCGATCTTCGACTTCGGCTATGTCATCTACAAAATGACTTCCAACACTCTACTCAGCAAACTGAATGCAGTTTATCACAGTGCCATCCGTTTTGTCACTAAAGCACCTTATACCACCCACCACTGCGACTTATCTCAGTTCACTGGTCACGATGGCAACACCCACCCGTAGCACGCGCTCCAGCAGGTGTATCTCACTGATCATCCCTAAAGCCAACACCTCATTTGGCCGCCTTTCGTTCCAGTTCTCTGCTGCCTGTGACTGGAACGAATTGCAAAAATCGCTGAAGTTGGAGACTTTTATCTCCCTCACCAACTTCAAACATCTGCTATCTGAGCAGCTAACCGATAACTGCAGCTGTCCATAATCTATCGGTAAATAGCCCACCCATTTTTACCTACTTCATCCCCATACTGTTTTTATTTATTTACTTTTCTGCTCTTTTGGACACCAATATCTCTAACTGTACATGACCATCTGATCACTATCTATCCATCACTCCAGTGTTAATCTGCAAAATTGTAATTATTCGCCTACCTCCTCATGCCTTTTGCACACAATGTTTATAGACTCCCTTTTTTTCCTACTGTGTTCTTGACTTGTTAATTGTTTACTCCATGTGTAACTCTGTTGTCTGTTCACACTGCTATGCTTTATCTTGGCCAGGTCGCAGTTGCAAATGAGAACTTGTTCTCAACTAGCCTACCTGGTTAAATAAAGGTGAAATAAAAAATAAAAAAATACAATACACAGTAGTTTGGATATCGCAAACGGCTATAACCGTGGCTATAACAGCAAATGTCGGCCTACATGCAGTTGATACAGGTGTGCAGTTGATGAAACCAAGCACACAAAATTGGCTATGATTCTCCTTTATTCAATACTGGCCATGTCATTCTGACAAAGTAAAAAGTATATATTATTAGAATAGTCTAATTGACAAGTAGCCTAACTCATATGCTGTCAATATCTCCCTGGACTGAACACTGAATATTTTAGCCTTACAAATAGATAAACATCTTATTTAGCTACCTCGCCAACCTTAGCCATTTGATCCCTGGTTCATTGAGTGAAGGAATTATTGAGTGAAGGAATTGAGTGAAGGAATTACAGGACCTTGATAAGCTGACTGGTGTGTTTGAGCAAGTTTGGGTCAAGAGCCTGCACACCCAGTAGCTCTCCAGATGGAGGGTTGACAGACCACATGTTTTATACAGTAGCCTATCAGTGCAATATTTTACTTTGTGAGGGATTAAGTGCCTTGCTCAAGGCCACAACGGCAGGATTTATAATACATGGGATCAAAGACCAGCAGAAATCCATTGTTAATACCAGTGATAATAATGAATGTATGGTTCCTCGGCATCATACAACATTTTCAGTCACTTTTTTGGCCCATTGAGATACAAACCAAAAAATCTGTCCTACTTGTCCAAAGGAAAGGTGGCTAAACCGTTTCATGTAACGGATATTAAACTTTGGACACATTTTGTGTGATGATTTAGGCTAATCTTTATAGTTTCTGACACATCATAGTTTCTGGAGAAATAACACTACTTTGCGCAGAAAGGCGTCCTGCGCAGCTTTGCCAGTGTTTGCAATGATGATGAAAGAATAACATTCAATCACTAATTAAACTGCTCGCCTGTGTCTTGCTGCATTCCACCTCTGTGACGCCAAAAGATCTAGGAAGCCGAGCGTGTATCCAGACCGGTAAAAAAAAATTGAACCAAAAGGGAGAGTTAATTTTGCATAGCCAGGTGCCCTAGTTATGCCATATATACGGATATCATGGCGAGAGTAAATAGATGCATGTAACTCAGCAGCTAAGAATAACATGAACTCACTAGACTGCTTGTTTGTGTCATGCTTATTATTGCAATACTGACAAAAAGTTTGTTTGAACATGTCGGTAATGTATTTTGTGTAAAACACATAAATAGCTGTATGTAGCCTACTCCCCTCTTAAAAAAAATATAAGAAATCACACTTATGCTTACTGAGGCATGGAATGCAATAGTCTGAACAGTTTTGTGTAGAACATGACATGTCTAGGCTCCACCAGTGACCAGACAAAGGTCGATCAAGGAGGGGGGAGCAGCATCAGAGCACTCAGCACAGCAGAGTGAGCACTCAGCAATGTAAAATAAAAATCCTGCACATTGAGATAAGCCCAAGAGGTATTCTGCTCTAGATGTTCTGAGATGGCCACTACAAGCAGAAAGCAACAACAGTGGCTGGGACTGGACCACTAAGCTCAAACGTACATAATCAAACCCTTAGAGTGAGCCTCTCGAAGCAGCATTATTGGAGAAATGAGGAAGAACACTACTACCCAACCCAAGATGGCCTAAATGAGAACTCTTACCTGGAAGGTTTGGAGAAGGGACACATCATAAATATACTATTGAAGTTGCCATTCTTCTTGAATATGTAAAGAGTACCGTACTTGAATATGACATACAAATTCTCACATTAGGCCAGGCTATGGTTTAAACTTTGTGACAATAATATATTTGTCACATGCGCTACACGAAACATATTTGGTGTCAATTGATTGATGACAGATTGATGTTGCAAAATAAAATAATTTCTTGTTATATAAAGAATCCGTCACCAAAAAGTGCATACTTTGTGCTATGGGTTTGTAGGGCTCTGGTCAAAAGTACTGCACTGTATAGGGAATAGGATGGCATTTGGGATGTAGACTCTGACTCGAAAGCTGTAGAAAACATCATCACTTTCTCTGTGCTCTGTGACTGTAGTAGCAGGGCTGGAGGGAAAAAAACGGACTCTCAGTCCTGTCAATGGCACTAGTTTAGCACTTTCTTTCGTATTTAACATACTTGACATATCCGTCTCTTCAAATTCGCTCTCATTTGTCTAAATGTTGTTTGTATGTATGTATTCATGAAACCCTGACAAAGACAGCTTGCTGTCGAAATGTTGGTGAAAAAATTACTGCATCGGAGTGTGTGCCTATTCCTTTTCTTTTAATGTATGTACTTTGATTGCCTGCTGAGAAGCAAATTGCCCTTCCAGGATGATAAAGGTTTCTATTCTCCTCTCGAGTCTCCTTTCCTAATTCAGCAACACATTGGCAGTAGCAGGACAGTGACAACGCCCTTGACTACAGTTTACATTCTTAACACATTTTACATAACGACAACGACATCCCTCCAGCCAGTGGTTTCTCTCATTTAAATTCCCTTGATAATGTACAAAATAATGTATGTATGGAAAATGGAGGGATGTCCATGAATTGTGTTAACAGATCTTCATTGTTCTAACTATTATCTGTAAATGTGTAACACTGTTCATTTAATATAATATGACTGTCTCTCTATTGTTGTCCTGACATACACCACTTAATGTTTGTTTACTAATGACAACAGCCATAGGTGATGAGCCTTGACCGAACAGTTCGAATGGACTCAATATTACTGGATGTCAGAAGTGTGTATTTAGAAAAACAGATATACATTATTGGGTTCACTAGCTAATGCAACTACAAAATTGTTGTGGTGGGCTTTGCTTGATGGTGCATCAAGCACAGTAAAGTGTGTTGCAACCCATGTGAAACGAATGGGTAAATTAGGATTTATTTAAATACATTTGGAACATGCTGAACAGCTGAAGGCACAGCAGGGTGACAAAAGGAGCACCTGTAGTAGCTAGTCTACCCTTCACTGCTCCTCTCTGAGAGATGAACAGATTCTAGAGCAATGATGAAGGTGAATAGTTGACACATCACCACATCTGAAATGTGGCTGCTGCCAGTGGAGTGACAGAGACCTCACAGAGGAAGAGAGGTACAGGGTACACACACTGAGGGAAATGTGGGCAAAATGTGGGTATATTCCAATTTTGACACATTTAATTTAGCTCAATCTCCTTTTGGAATGCTGTGTGAAATTAAGCCTAAAAATAGGCCTAAACAATTTTGCGCATTCTAACTAACCATTCCCTCCACTAAAATTAACATATTTTCTAGGCACTGGTTAATTCACATCTTAATCTGGACACCACCTTAGTAGATTGTTTGGTTGGTAAACAATATGGTAATCAGTCTGTGCTCAAGCAAAAACAGACCTTATCTGTACCAACAGCTTTCCTGTTTACTACCTACTTCTAAAGAAGAAGAAAACGGGTGCTCTGCACATTCACTATAGAACGACAGAGGGGGAGAGAAAAGGGAAGTACTCTAACAAGGCGAGCACACACAAGTTTAATAACACGGTGTTAGACCAAAAATGAGTTGCTCTGCAATGCTGACACATCAAAACCTCTCCTGTGTCTACCTAACTGACATTTCCCCAAGTACACACAGACACAATTAACTAAGTGAATACTTATATAAAAAAAAATGAAAAAACAATTAGTTAGATAGACAGATTTAACAATAGAAGCATTTTTTTTGTTGTCTTGTGGCATTTTGACCCATGGGGAAAAAAATCACCCTTTTTTAAGGGTTTTCCCGAGTGGGGCAGCGGTCTAAGGCACTGCAACGCTGTGCGAGAGGCGTCGCAGTGCTAGAGGCGTCAGCCCAGGTGGCGCACAATTGGTCCAGCATCATCCGGGTTTGAGGAGGGTTTGGGCAGCCGGGATGTCCTTGTCCCATCGACCTCTAGCGACTCCTTGTGGCAGGCAGGGCGCATGCACGCTGACACGGTTGCATGTTGTACGGTGTTTCCTCCGACACATTGGTGCGGCTGGCTTCGGGGTTAAGCGAGCAGTGTGTCAACAAGCAGAGCGGCTTGGCGGGGGTCGTATTTCTGAGGATGCATGGCTCTTGACCATTGCCTCTGCCGAGTCCGTACAGGAGTTGCAGTGATGGGACAAGACTGTAACTACCAATTGGGGAGAAAAAGGGATTAAAAAGTCAAAAAAAATGTATACAATAAATATATATATATATTGTTTTATCTTGTCTTTTTTTGTGAACTTACGCCCCTCAGTCTTCAGTATCTGTTTTGTTCCTTTGATGTAACAAGAGTAAAAAGTATTTTTTTGCTGACTTAAGGATGAACTGTGTATTATGCCAACTATTACAGTGAGTTGTAGCTTGTATTCATCTGCACACGTGCACACACATTTAACATAGGGAGGTGCAGGTCTGTCAGGCATGTTTTTCTTGGGATGCATAACAGGATTGTCTGGTTTCTGCTCAAAATCCCAGGATAAGAAAAAAACAAAGCACACAAATCCAAAATGAACACTTTAAAACATAGTTATTCAACAGAAGCTTCAAAGAGACTACATGTTGTCTAGACAGTCCTACAGTGATTCTCTTTCAGTCAGACAACTTTGGTACAACATAAACTCAGCAAAAAAAGAAACGTCCCTTTTTCAGGACCCTATCTTTCAATGATAATTCATAAAAATACAAATAACTTCACAGATCTTCATTGTAAAGGGTTTAATCACTGTTTCCCATGCTTAAACAATTAATGAACATGCACCTGTGAAACGGTTGTTATGACACTAACAGCTTACAGACGGTAAGCAATTATGGCCACAGCTATGAAAACTTAGGACACTAAGAGAGGCCTACTGACTCTGAAAAACACCAAAAGAAAGATGTCCAGGGTACCTGCTCATCTGCCTGAACGTGCCTTAGGCATGCTGCAAGAAGGCATGTGGACTGCAGCCAGGGCAATAAATTGCAACGTCCGTACTGTGAGACGCTACAGGGAGACAGGACAGACAGCTGATCGTCCTCACAGTGGCAGACCATGTGTAACAGCACCTGCACAGGATCGGTACATCTGAACATAACACCTGCGGGACAAGGTACAGGATGGCAACAACAACTGCCCGAGCTACACCAGGAACGCACAATCCCTCAATCAGTGCTCAGACTGTCCGCAATAGGCTGAGAGAGGCTGGACTGAGGGCTTGTAAGCCTGTTGTAAGGCAGATCCTCACCAGACATCACCGGCAACAACATTGCCTATGGGCACAAACCCACCGTCCCTGGACCAGACAGGACTGGCAAAAAGTGCTCTTCACTGACGGTCACAGTTTTGTCTCACCAGGGGTGATGGTCGGATTCACGTTTATTGTCGAAGGAATGAGCGTTACACCGAGGCCTGTACTCAGGAGCGGGATCGATTTGGAAGTGGAGGGTCCTTCATGGTCTGTGGCACTGTGTCACAGCATCATCGGACTGAGCTTGTTGTCATTGCAGGCAATCTCAATGCTGTGCGTTACAGGGAAGACATCCTCCTCCCTCATGTGGTACCCTTCCTGCAGGCTCATCCAGCATGACAATGCCACCAGCCATACTGCTCATTCTGTGCGTGATTTCCTGCACGACAGGAATGTTCGTGTTCTGCCATGGCCAGCAAAGAGCCAGGATCTCAATCCTATTGAGCACTTCTGGGACCTGTTGGATCGGAGGGTGGGGGCAAGGGCCATTCCCCCCAGAAATGTCCGGGAACTTGCAGGTGCCTTGGTGGAAGAGTAGGGTAACATCTCACAGCAAGAACGGGCAAATCTGATGCAGTCCATGAGGAGGAGATGCACTGCAGTACTTAATGCAGCTGGTGGCCACACCAGTTAAGTTTGCTGAAAATAAACTCAGTTGACGTTTTTTTTTTTGCTGAGTTTACTATGAGAGTCGCGACTTCGGTTGAAGGTTCTACAATCACCCCTGACAAGGCCAATGAAATCCCCACCTTGCTGGAAGCCCCACGTTCCAAAGGTGATAAGCGTGAAGCCGGATTCATTCCTTAATTTTAATTTATTCCGCTTTACAACTAAGTGTGAACAGGAACAATTCACGCTACTAAAACAAACAATTGGAACAAGAGGGTGTCTTACGTTGTGCCAACTAAACTGTCCCTTAGTTCATAATGTTCTCATAAGTTTCTTAATCACAAACAATGACCTTTTCCTCAAATTGCTTGGCCTCGCTATATCAATAAGATGGCTAACGCGACCGAACGACAACGTCTAACAAGCTGGGTTCGGGTTTGTGACCATGTCTTGGTGATTCCAATAGTGACTTCCTGAGTTGCGGAAGGTGGAGATGGTTTGGGTCGTTGGTCGGATTGAATGTCTCCCGGCTCCTGTGCGCTCTGTCACCGGTTACTCGAGGAGAGAGGGCAACCAAGTTCTGTGGGTATCCCCCTGCTCCCTGTGTCTGCCTTAGTTATGCACCTCTTGCCTCTCTTCCCAAAACAGTCTGGGTCCCACCTCGGTGATCTGGTCCTACGTAGACTTTTGAGACCAGGCTAGCTAACAAGCGCTGCATACTAGCTATTCCTGCCTCCCCACAGTGGAGTTGCTTGGGTAGCTTTATTGTTTAGTATACGTAGCATTAAGTCACTTGGTTATTCTAAACGGACCGTGCTGCGGTCAAAGAGGTTAGCTAGCCTAGCTTAGGCTAAAGAGCCTCCTGAATATCGTCAGATGGCATGCATAGCTTCCTGGGAATGAAGCTTACTAGTGTTCCTCCGGCGCAATGGCAACCCCATTCCTACTTAAAATTCCTGGAGTTGGAGGGATTAGAGAAAACGGGGCTTGCATGCTCCTCTAATGAGGAAGTAGTCCCCAAGCAGCTGCACCGCTCCACCAAAACATTACAGTGACACCAGTGCCCCCACGTTTTGTTACGACAAAAGAGGTACTATTGTCAGCCATTGCCGGAGCACTCTGTGCACATAAGGGGGCTGGGCTTCATGCAGCCTGTACAGTCTCACGGAAGCACAACATGTGCTGGAAGCTTTTCCATGTTTAAAGTCCCTCTGGTACCCCACATTCCATGGTGTTCACGTGGTTAAATGGGTATATCAATCTCCACAGGGTGGGAGTAATAAGTTGGATGATTTGCTCTCTGTCAACAAGGGTGCACCCCTGCCCCATAGGTGGCACACTATTGAGACTCATTGCTAATTCCTGCCTGTGGGCTCACTAGTCCCTATGAGGTGTCTAGTGACACAGGTTATGGGCCATGTAGGCGATTGATGGTTAGTAGCGAAGTCGAAGGAACAAGCAGAGTTGGACACAACCATGCTATTATCCCATACAAAGTCTCTGTGGTTCAAATGAACTCCAAAATGTCCCAGCCCACAATGTTGCTCCCCGTCCTGTCAGACAGCACCTCACGGGAGGCTTGCTGTCTGCTCTTACTAATGGCGCACATGCGCAGTATCGCCTTGGATCATGCGAACAGTAACGTCAGGGTGCAGGTTGCAATTTGTTGTGTGTCCCCCAATGTTTCTACAGCGCCATCAAGTTGACTGTTCCTGAGGCCTCAGTGCCCATTTTCAAGGGTTATATCCTCCTGTCTCCAGAAGCAGTCAACCCGAGTGGTTCTTATGTCGGAGATCCAGGACGGCTGGTACAGACGTTATTTCCTGGTTTCGAAAAGGGACGGGACTGCAATGCATCCCATTGTTGATCTACATGGCCTCAGCAAACACCTAAGAGTGTAAAGAACTCACGAGCCTCTGGCTATTACAGCCGATTGGCTGGTGGCGGGGAGGCAAGCAGTGTTACACACATCCATGCTGCTGTCCCGTATTCAGTCTCTAGGGCTAGGCTTCATATAAAAAATGAAAAAGAGCTGTCTGACTCCATCTCTATGCACTACATTTCTGTGTCTCGAGATAGAAAAGCACGTATGCGAATTAGTCTATCCCCACGGTGCGTTTCCGGTTTCCAGCGGCTCTGCCTAGCATATTTTCGGCTGGGTCACACAGTGCATTTTTGCCAGAGCCTACATCTACTGGAGGTGATGGAAGTCCTTCCCCTGGGGCTATTGTTAATGTGGCCCTTCCAGCGCTGAGTGCTAGCCACTTACCTGGACACATCTCGCAGCCTAAGCCAGTCACTTTGGGTGTCCCTGTCCGGCCGTGGGTCATTTCCCAATGGTGGGACCTTCTGCTAATGTCAGGAGGCTCCCATAGGCCAAGTTGTATCCCGCAAGGTGCTCACGACAGACATACCTCCCTGAGGAACGTACTGCATATCAGTTACCCGGAGCTACTAAAGGTGTAGTTGGCGCTCAGGCACTTCCCCCTGCTTTTGTCGGGCCAGCTTATGCCCGTCAGAAATGACAATATGTCAGTGGTGGCCTGTATCAACAGACGGGGAGAGACTATCCTAACCTTAGCTCGCTCCCTATTGCCGGGGAGCAGTGTGCACATGGTCTCGCTTTGGCGATGCATGTCCACAGTTGCCTCAACTTTGGTGCAGATCTTTAATCCAGTTGGGACCCTCTCTCTCAGGAGAGCGGCTTTGTGAATGTTGAACTGTTTAAAGGTCTTACTCACGTCATCTACGGAGAGCGTGATCACACAGTCATCCGGAAAAGCTGTGCTGTTTGCCTCGAAGCCAGCATTTAAGTGATTTAGCTCGTCTGGTAGGCTCGTGTCACTGGGCAGCTTGTGGCTGTGCTTCCCTTTTTATCAGATTGGCCCTCCCAGGGGCAAGGCCCATAGGAACCAAATCTCCTGCCTCACTTGCCTACGATATGGGAGTTGCCACGGTTGCCCGCCTTAAAGGTGAATGATCTCCGCGAACCAAGGTTACCTGGGCTAACGGCGAGCCCAGGGAGGGACTGGTGCACTTCACAAAATACATGGCATTATGAGGGAGGAAAATGATGTGGCTATATTGAAGCAACATTTCAAGACCTCAGTCAGGAAGTTAAAGCTTGGTCGCAAATGAGTCTTCCAAATGGACAATGATCCCAACCATACTTCCAAAGTTGTGGAAAAATGGCTTAAGGACAACAAAGTCAAGGCCATCACAAAGCCCTGACCTCAAGCCTACCTCAAGCCTATAAAACATTTGTGGGCAGAACTGAAAAAGTGTGTGAGAGCAAGGAGAGCAAGGAGGCCTACAAACCTGACTCAGTTACACCAGCTCTGTCAGGAGGAATGGGCCAAAATTTCACCCAACTTATTGTGGGAAGCTAGTGGAAGGCTACCCGAAAAACATCCGACTTCAACTGTAGCTTCTCTGTTCTGCCGGTTCATGGAAAATCCTGCCAGGTCTATATTATATAAACAATTGCACTGTTGGTTAGGGCTTGTAAGCATTTCATAGTCAGGTGAGAGGCTGGGCTACACCTGTTGTATTCAGAGCACATGCTCTGTGAGGGACATCCTTATGTTCCTACAGGAGTTTTTTGAGCAGGAGCTTCTCTACGTTAAAATTGTAAATTGTACATAGTGTCACATAGGAATTGACGGAGCCTCACTGGGGGCCCACCATCTGGCTGTGCGGTTCCTGGAAGGTGTACGTCGTCTCAGACCAGTCTCTAAACCTATTGCCCCGCACTGGTTTTGGAGGCACTGTGTACAGCCCCCTTTGAGCCTCTAGATCTGAAGATCCTCTCCTATGAAACCTCCCTGCTCATGGCTTTGGCCTCGGCTAAATGTTTTGGGGACCTCCACGCGTTATCTGTACCCCTCCCGGGTGACTAGCAGCCTTCGCACCGAATGTCATGGCTATGTCCTATAGGTCCTTAGCTTTTTCTCCGCCTCCTTTTGTTTCTGAAGAGCAACAGAGGTTACATGCCCTGTGTCCCGTGAGAGCTTTAAACACATACATTGAAAGGACCCGGGATGTCCGGTAAAGTGATTAGCTTTTTGTCCAGCTCGCGGCTGGCATATAGCAGCAAGGGGCAAGGGTTATCTAGCGGTGTACGCGGCCACTCCACGAGGGGTCTGTAAGCTTCTTGAGTGTTGTTTAAAGGGTTGACTATAGGAGATATTAGTGCTGCGGCGAGTTGGGCATCACCACACACTTTTGTGAGGTTTTATCTCTTGGATGTCACTGCTCTCAGTGTGCTTACAGTTGGGGCAAGGGAAGTCACTAGGCAGTGCACGTAATATCCACACTGACGCATCTGGCGGGGCCAGTTCTGGGTGGTCTGCTATGGACTATTTCATTTAGTATTTGTTGGGGTAGCCTTGGGGAGTGATTATCTTTCTCCATAGTATGTTGTACCAAAATTGACTGACAGAAAGAGAACATAACGTTATGGCTACAACTAAAAGGTCCCTGAAGGAGGGAAATGAGGTATAACAGCTGTTTGGCCCCGCGTCGCCTGTTCCTAGGCTCAGTGAAGAGAAATTTATCTGAGCCTCACGCATATCAGCTGTGGAAAACGGGTTGTCCAGAGATGCTGGGATTATTAGATAATTTGAAGGAAGTTGCGAGAGTTCGATATACTTATACATTACTTACATTCACAAAGCACATTGTTTGACATTTGCCTAAAGTCTGCAAATCCACCCTTTCCTCCAAAAGCATCGCCATCAAATGGGTCCACTGTTCCAAAGCCATCTACAAGAACATTACAGCCATAAATACACTTATGAAAACAACCGACACACACTTAATATGGAAACATATTGTGAACAAACTAGCTACTAAACGCTCCCTGAGCCTGAAACTACAAATTCACAATAATTTGAGCATTTTGCTTTTTCTAAAAAGGCTTAGGTGCTATTTCCAGAAGTATGTTGCGTGACTGTTTAAGTTTCCATGACTTGCCAAACCTGAAAAGCATAGCCTGAAGACTGACGTATTCATCTGATTACAAACTAATTACAGAACTGAGGTGGATTACTGTTAGCGGCATTGTGATGGGGTTGTTTTCAAAACACTGTGGTATACCAGGGAAAAAAATGGACAAAAAAATAACACATTTTAACAAAATATGTTTCTTTTTACTTGGAGCTATTGTGACAATAAAGGAGCACATTCATGTGTGTTACTGTGTTACACAGTGTTTTCCTTCCCGTGGCATAGCTCTTAGTCCCCCCCAGTGTGTGCCTTATTCCTGAGGAGGTCTGTCGTTTAACAGGTGCGTAGGAGTGTGTTACCCCTAATTTAAACCAACTTTCTCCTCTTTCAGTGAATAAGGCATAAGGGCGATTCCATGCCAGCGGGAGCTGAAATATTGTTGGAATCTCAGATTGTTCTGGCAATGGTCACATAGAAACTTCATTAGGGAGGAAGTATGCTTGAAATGCTTTTTATATTTGTAATCACAATCCATGTTTTAGAACATCATGATGAAAGTGGCCATTTTAGGCCCATTTTAGACCTATACATGCCTCCTGTAATACCCTATGATCTGTGAACCGGACATGATACAGACAACATATTGGTGTCATTATAATATATTCCTTATAGTGTGCTCTAAAATATGGAGCATGACTTGATTTTGAAATATAAAAAATCCTATTAATTTATTCAACATTAAAAACATTCAAATAAATATCTAAAAACTACCGTTTTTGATTTTGTTCATTTTAAGACATTGTTTAGAACAACATACTCTACAAGTACATCAAATTTGCAGAGTGGACTCTCTTCTAAGTCTGAAGGTATGAACAATTTTATGAGCGCCACCAACACGGTGAATGGGAAAATTGATTAAAAGGGAACTCCCTCTGCTGGTGACTGTTTGAATGTCAAATCCTAAAGGAGGGCTGTGATTGGTTTATGACTTATAATGTCAATTTCTATGTATAAAATGGGTTATATTATTAAAATGACCAGATAGTGTACTCTTCACATTTCCAGAGTAGGCTGAGTGTTCAAATCATTAAGAACACCTGCTCTTTCTATGACATAGACTGACCAGGTAAATCCAGGTGAAAGCTATGATCCCTTATTGATGTCACTTAAATTCACATCAATCAGTGTAGATGAACGTGAGGAGACAGGTTGAATAAGGATTTTTAAGCCTTGGGACAATTGAGACATGGATCATGTATGTGTGCCATTCAGAGGGTAAATGGACAAGATGAAATATTAAAGTGCCTTTGAACGGGGTTTGTTTGTGACAAGAACTGCAACGCTGCTGCGTTTTTCCACACTCAACAGTTTCCCGTGTGCATCAGGAATGGTCCATCACCCAAAGGACATCCAGCCAACTTCACACAGCTGTGGGAAGCAACTCAATATTAGGAAGGTGTTCCTAATGTGTACACTCAGTGTGTCTTTTTGCAGGCTAAATCAATAAGGGTAGTTTTGAGATATTGGTAATAATGTTTTTTTTATGTTGATCAAATGAATGTGAAAATATATATTTCAGAATATTGACATACTCCATATTTGAGGGAAAACCAAATGTTCTGCATCATGTCCTGTTCACAGATCATAGAGTCGAATCTGGCGGAGATTTATCCATAAGGCCCACCAGTTCAACAGTAGGGGATCAAGGGAATGTGCAGGGGATAGAGAGGAGGAGAGAGAGGGCGGAGGAGAGCTGAAGTGGTTAAAGCAGTGGTGCCCGTGTTCTGGTGTGCTGGACACACACAACACAGTTTCTGTTATGTTCAGCATCCTGTTTTGCCAGGGTTATTTTTAGTTGGCCAGCAGTTAAATGCGTTGGTAGCCTACTAAATATAGACCAAGCCACAGGAAAATATGAAGCCACTGAGTTTAAATTGTATTACACTAACTAATGCCAAGAAATAAAGTCTAAATGTAACCAACATGTCACCAGGGCAGAAATGAACGAGAGCTTTTCTTCAGAAATCTTGCACAATTCAACTTTCTCTCTCTCACTTAATGATCTAGAGATAAGGGTATGATTATTCTGTTTTGCTTCTAAATCTTGTGAAACTCCCCCTGAATTAATGTTGTGATATTTTGACAGCTTGTTGTAAAACACGGAACATGATCTCTATAACTGATAGTGTGCTGAAATGTCAGTTGTATCTAGTTAGTTTTCAATCTAAATGTAATTTACCTTACACCAGATCATTACAGCTAAAGTGTCACCAGCAAATAGCACCCCACACCATCACACCTCCTCCTCCATGCTTCATGGTGGGAACCACACGTGGAGATTATCCGTTCTCCTACTCTGCGTCTCACAAAGACACGGATGTTAGAGGCAACATCAATTCATTTTGTTGCATTTTATGGAAAGATTTAATAATGAAAAGGTTTATTCTTTACA
Organism: Oncorhynchus keta; assembly: GCF_023373465.1. Taxonomy (NCBI): domain Eukaryota; kingdom Metazoa; phylum Chordata; class Actinopteri; order Salmoniformes; family Salmonidae; genus Oncorhynchus; species Oncorhynchus keta. Next base: position 36,291,907 of record NC_068435.1, on the reverse strand, counting down.
TGGTGTGATAGCTGACACTTTGGTCTATGAAAATATACACTGCTCAAAAATAAAGGGAACACTTAAACAACACAATGTAACTCCAAGTCAATCACACTTCTGTGAAATCAAACTGTCCACTTAGGAAGCAACACTGATTGACAATAAATTTCACATGCTGTTGTGCAAATGGAATAGACAACAGGTGGAAATTATAGGCAATTAGCAAGACATCCCCCAATAAAGGAGTGGTTCTGCAGGTGGTGACCAGACCACATCTCAGTTCCTATGCTTCCTGGCTGATGTTTTGGTCACTTTTGAATGCTGGCGGTGCTTTCACTCTAGTGGTAGTATGAGACGGAGTCTACAACCCACACAAGTGGCTCAGGTAGTGCAGCTCATCCAGGATGGCACATCAATGCGAGCTGTGGCAAGAAGGTTTGCTGTGTCTGTCAACATAGTGACCAGAGCATGGAGGCACTACCAGGAGACAGGCCAGTACATCAGGAGACATAGAAAAGGCCGTAGGAGGGCAACAACCCAGCAGCAGGACCGATACCTCTGCCTTTGTGCAAGGAGGAGCAGGAGGAGCACTGCCAGAACCCTGCAACATGACCTCCAGGCCACAAATGTGCATGTGTCTGCTCAAACGGTCAGAAACAGACTCCATGATGGTGGTATGAGGGCCCGACGTCCACAGGTGGGGGTTGTGCTTACAGCCCAACATCGTGCAGGACGTTTGGCATTTGCCAGAGAACACCAAGATTGCCACTGGCGCCCTGTGCTCTTCTCAGATGAAAGCAGGTTCACACTGAGCACATGTGACAGACGTGACAGTCTAGAGACGCCGTGGAGAACGTTCTGCTGCCTGAAACATCCTCCAGCATGACCGGTTTGGCGGTGGGTCAGTTATGGTGTGGGGTGGCATTTCTTTGGGGGGCCGCACAGGCCTCCGTGTGCTCGCCAGAGGCAGCCTGACTGCCATTAGGTACCGATATGAGATCCTCAGACCCCTTGTGAGACCATATGCTGGTGCGGTTGGCCCTGGGTTCCTCCTAATGCAAGACAATGCTAGACCTCATGTGGCTGGAGTGTGTCAGCAGTTCCTGCAAGAGGAAGGCATTTGATGCTATGGACTGGCCCGCCCGTTCCACAGACCTGAATCCAATTGAGCACATCTGGGACATCATGTCTCACTCCATCCACAAACGCCACGTTGCACCACAGACTGTCCAGGAGTTGGTGGATGCTTTATTCCAGGTCTGGGAGGAGATCCTTCAGGGTACTATCCGCAACCTCACCAGAAGCATGCCCAGGCATTGTAGGGAGGTCATACAGGCACTTGGAGGCCACACACACTACTGAGCCTCATTTTGACTTGTTTTAAGGACATTACATCAAAGTAGGATCAGCCTGTAGTGTGGTTTTCCACTTTAATTTTGAGTGTGACTCCAAATCCAGACCTCCATGGGTTGATAAATTTGATTTCCATTGATAATTTTTGCGTGATTTTATTGTCAGCACATTCAACTATGTAAAGAAAAAAGTAGTTAATAAGAATATTTCATTCATTCAGATCTAGGATGCGTTATTTTAGTGTTTCCTTTATTTTTTTGAGCAGTGTATATAAAAATAAGAAAATCATGTTTTGACTGCACTGGGCCTTTAAGCTAGTATCAAGGAAGCATCATGCTAATGCGGCCCTTGAAGACTAGAGCTGCTCATCCCCAATTCCAGGTGGAATTGTCACCTTATTGGTAACCTTATACAATCCTCTTAGATCTAGGGATGCATAAGGTGTAGGAGCAAGGGTTTGATTTTGGAACCATGGACATCTCTAAAGACAGTCAATTCCTTGGAGTCTCACCTGAACCTCATTGTTCTTCTGTCTGATGCCTTCCTCCTTGTCCCTGATGTCCTGCTCCAGAGTGTACTTCTCCCTACACACACACACACACACACACACACACACACACACACACACACACACACACACACACACACACACACACACACACACACACACACACACACACACACGCTTGGTGAGAAGATGATATCAAATGATACATTGCTATCCCCGCCAAATACTTGGAGAGAAGTTGACTAGTTGAATCAAGCACACTAGTGATTGGTTGGAAGACAAATGTGCACTATGGGGTCTGCGGAGTATAGATTGAGAAACACTGCCCAAGCCAATGCTACAAGCTGCAACATCAAATCTAGAATTCCACAAAGTTGGGATGGGGCTGGAGAAATGTAATCACTCACCCCTTCAATAAAATTCCCACCTCTTTTAGAAGGAATGACAAACAAAGATTTCCTCCAGGAACAGGGGGTTAGGGTTAGAGGGGTTGGGCGGAGCTCACCTATGTAGCTGGGTGATTTCCTGACTGATGTCATCCAGCTCTTTGGTGTCTGTCTGGTTAGCTGACTTTGTAGAACTGCTGCTGTTCTGAGGGGACTGGGAAGAGGGTGGGGGGAGGGATGGTGAGAGGGAGTGAGAGAGGGGGAATGGAGGGTAGAGGGAATAAGAAGGGAGAGAGAGAGAGAAGAGGAAGACAAGGGAGAGGGGTAAAGGGATAAGAAGGGTAGGGATATGTGAGGAAGTGTAGATAAATAATGGGATAATGAGAGGGGGTAGAAAATGAGGGAGGAAAAGAGGTAAGGAAAGGGAAACGAGTGTGTCAAGGAGGTCAGTTCTGCTCAGAAGGACAGAGAGCTCAGTAAGAGAAAGGAAGAGAGGAGGGAACCTCAAGCAGAGAGAGAGAGAGCCTCCACAGTGAACTGAATCAGCCCTACTGTCAGAGGTCATTATGAGGTGCAGACAGTGGTGTTACCACTCTCGACTACCACAAGGTGGCAGTGTTCACCATGTAAACAGTAACATCAAAGGTGAGGCTTGAAATCTGAGAAGACTTTCGTTCCTTCCTTGGCATTGGTAATAAATAAACAATACGTCATGATAGACAGCAGGAAATACATTTTAGAACTCTAGTATTGTACAACGGGAATCACAGAATGGTACTAATACAACACAACACACGCAGGGCAGCTAGCTACTCACTCTGCGTATGTGAGCTAACACCGCGAGTTCCGGTCCAACTCCAGCCATAAGCCCAGTGTATCTCTGAGAGACGGGAGGTATAGAGAAAGGTTGAAGACATAGCAGTCAGGGCTAAATAACAAAAGCAAAGGTTGAAGGCAGAAAACTAAATAGGCCAAAATAATATACAGCCGACTGCAGGTATGAATCTCAGACAATAATTCAAGGCAAAGCATCAATTCCCAAATATGATCAGTGGAGGCAGCAGGCCTATAAACATGACAGATAGAGTTGGCTAAAGCACAAATGGGCAAGTAAAGGTCTTTGAGAGAGTTTTAAATACAGTACAGTAATGCTCCAGAAAGGAGGAGCTGGGCAGATGGTACAGAGGGAGGGATGAGGACAAGAAAGGGGAGAGGGGTTGGGGAGAAGGGGAGAGGGGGTAACTCACAGGAATATAGCGTCAGGGCCAGCCCACCCATTAAACAGGATGAGGCGGCCACCTAGTGTGGCAGATTGATGAGGGCTGTATTTTCTGAGCTAAACTGACCAAGCACACTTCCAACAGCAGATAACACCTCATACAATTCTGCCAAAAAACAATGAAAGCTTTTCTCACTCAGTCACATATGGGCTATTTAGGTGAGTGCTGCCAAGGATAAGCAGTGACCACTTTGCCAAAATCAAGGCTGACAAAATATTAATCTTGTCCATGCCCAACTTGCCTCTCCTGGGTGCTGTGAAAAGAAGCAGCGCTGTGGTGCTCCACCAAGGCTCAATTCATCGAACATAAATCTAACAATTCATCTAACATCTAACATAAATCATGACAGTAGCCTAGAGTAGTAGAAAGAGAAGTAGCCTACAGGCTGGAGACAATATTTATGACAATGTTATGAAGGGGGGGGCTAGGGTTAGTCTGTTATATATGGAGTATTTCTCCTGTCTTATGCGGTGTCCTGTGTGAATTTAAGTATGCTCCTCTCTAATTCTTTCTTTCTCTCTCTCGGAGGACCTGTGTGGTCCTTCTGTAGCACAGTTGGTAGAGCATGGCGCTTGTAACGCCAGGGTAGTGGGTTCGATTCCCGGGACCACCCATACGTAGAATGTATGCACACATGACTGTAAGTCGCTTTGGATAAAAGCGTCTGCTAAATGGCATATATTATTATTTATATATATTTTAGGACCTGAGCCCGAGGACCATGCCTCAGGACTATCTGGCCTGATGACTCCTTGCTGTCCCCAGTCCACCTGGCTGTGCTGCTTCTCCAGTTTCAACTGTTCTGCCTGCGGCCGTGGAACCCTCAGCTGTTCACCGGACGTGCTACCTGTCCCAGACCTGCTGTTTTCAACTCTCTAGAGAAGGCAGGAGCGGTAGAGATCCTCTGAATGATCGGCTATGAAAAGCCAACTGACATTTACTCCTGAGGTGCACCCTCGACAACCACTGTGATTATTATTATTTGACCCTGCTGGTCATCTATGAACATCTTGGCCATGTTCTGTTATAATCTCCACCTGGCACAGCCAGAAGAGGACTGGCCACCCCTCATAGCCTGGTTCCTCTCTAGGTTTCTTCCTAGGTTTTGGCCTTTCTAGGGAGTTTTTCCTAGCCACTGTGCTTCTACACCTTCATTGCTTGCTGTTTGGGATTTTAGGCTGGGTTTCTGTACAGCACTTTGCGATATCAGCTGATGTACGAAGGGCTATATAAATAGGTTTCGCCTATCACAGATTTGATTTGTATGGAACTGGTCTGTCTGCCCAATATAAAAGATCAAAACTGGCGGAGGACTAAAAATAGCATAAATAGGAAAGTATACCAGTTTCATTTGAGGACCAGGATGTTGACACCTGTGCCATACATATTGCAAAATAGTTGGGAAGAGATTTCTGTTGTACCGATTCCATGGAATAGGGTGTATGAGTTGATATATAAAACAATGCAAGACTTCGTGCTTTTCAGCTAATATTATTATGTAGAATTCTTGCCACCAACAACATGTTGAATATTTGGGGCATAATATCCTCAAAGCTCTGCAGATTTTGTTGTGAGGATACAGAATCAATAGACCATTTATTTTGGTATTGCCCTCAGGTAGCCTGTTTCTGGTCCCAGGTTCAGGAACGGCTGAAAATGCATAGCATTGATCTAAAATTGACCCTAGAAATAGTACTGTTAGGAGATCTGGAGAGACCAGGTCAGTCAATTACTAATATACTAATACTCTTAGTACAAGTATTTATCTTCAACTCGCAATCTGTGGATTCTATTTGGTTAGATAGATTTGAAATGTACGTTAAACGATATGTGTTGCGTAGAAACTCAAAGTGTGTGGCCAGCAGAGATAGATGGGATGGGCTGAGGGAGGCTGAGGGTTGGTATGTGGAATTGGAGACAAGTATGAGTGGAGTTGATATGTGGGAGATAGCATAATGGTCAAAGATAAAAGTTTAAAAACATATATTTTTTAAGTCTAAATAAAACATAATAAAAATTACATTTGTATTACACTAAATTGCAGTGTTTTTACAACTAATGCCGGCATGCCTGAGGCTTGCAGGTGTTTGTATACATGCATATACACACACTCTCATTCAAATAAAAACATACATGTAATAGTGTCAGACATGCACACAAACAAATCAAATCAAATTGTATTTGTCACATACACGTGGTTAGCAGATGTTAATGCGAGTGTAGCGGAATGCTTGAAACATATACAGTTGGCATTGCTGTTATGATTTTAGTTGTCCTTTGTTTTAAATGTATACATGTTTAAAAATGTTGCATTGTTGTTTGCTGTTTTCTTGTCTTTTTTTCTCTTTAGTTCCTTCTCTTGGTTGTTGGTGCATTGGGGGGTGTTCTTGGGGGTGGGGAAAGGAATTAATTGTATTTTTTCCCCTAAGGGGGACTGTGGGAGGGGTCTCGAATGGTTGAGGGACAGCTATTGGGGAACTGTGGGGGGATCTTGGAGGGTTCGGGTTCACGTTTTTTGGCCTGTTGGTAGATCGGTCAACATGCCCTTGAGCAGGGCATTGACTCTGAATGCTTCTGTATGTCGCTCAGAATGGGAATATGGGATGACTGGTATGTTGTAGTTGTTGAGCGGCTTCACTGCAAGTATATTGTATGTTTTGAATATTCAATAAACAAAAAAAAATATTAAAAATAAAAATTGTGAACAAAACATCAAATCTAGGAGCACAATACTTTGCCTTCAGAAAGTATTCACCCCCCTTTACTTATTCCACATTATGTTGTTACAGCCCAATTTTAAAATTGATTGAATTGAGATTTTATGTCACTGGCCTACACACATACCCCATAATTTCAAAGTATAATTTTTTACAAATTAAATAATGAAAAGCTGAAATGTCTTGAGTCAATAAGTATGCAACCCCTTTGTTATGTCAAGCCTAAGAAAGTTCAGGAATAACATTTGCTTATAGGTGCTCACATAAGATTTTTTATTCATATTTTCATTCCAATGTCAGAAAATGTCCATAATATATCTAGTGCTAATAGTGGAATGATAGTGTTTCACAATATCACTTACTCACCAGTGTTGTGATATTCACCTATTGGTTTCTCCCACCGGAGTGGCATCTGTTGTAAATATTTGTGTTTTCTTTTTTTTATATCTCATGTTTTTGTTCTACCTAGTAATTGTTTTGTATTACATTGTAATTGATTACTGCATTTTTGGGGTTAGTGCTTGCAAGAAAGTCACTTCACTGTGACATGAAAATAGGACATTTGTGGTCAAGATGGAAAAGCTGTTCTGACTTTGTGGCTGTGTTAGTCGCTCATTTCCTGGTTGCTAAAATTCTACACTGTTCGCTCAATTTCATGTGAGAAAACAAGCACTGAATAGTGTTGGGAATCATTGTACCATCTAAATCGCTAAATCTGCCTCTCTAAATATTTAGTTTTCAACAGCGTAGAATTGTATAAACTTTGCTATCTGTCTCATTTGCAACATTGTTTCAATATTCAAATTCGATCCTCGGCTGTCCCATAGTAATTAACGTGTCGGGAGACAGAGAGGCAGGTAGCGTATCTCAGCCAGTCTAAATATTGATTCACCTGGCATAATTTTTATGGATACAGTTGAAGTTGGAAGTTTACATACACCTTAGACAAATACAATAAACTCAGTTTTTCACAATTCCTGACATTTAATCCTAGTAAACATTCCCTGTCTTAAGGTCAGTTAGATCATCCGTTCACCTACTCTGCGTCTCTCAAAGACACAGCGGTTAGAGCCAAAAATCTGAAATTTGAACTCATCAGACCAAGGGACAGTTTTTCACCGGTCTAATGTCCATTGCTTGTCTTTCTTGGCCCAAGCAAGTCTGTTCTTCTTATTGGTGTCCTTTAGTAGGGGTTTCTTTGCAGCAATTCGACCATAAAGGCCTGATTCATCCAGTCTCCTCTGAACAGTTGATTTTGAGATGTGTCTGTTATTTGGGCTGAAAAGATCTGACCTTTAAAACCCTTCGAAACAGTACATAGGACACTATTTTAAGGCACTTCCGGTTGACACAGGAAGCTGAAAGTGAACACATATCCTCCTTGGGGTAGGCACTTATAAGATTCTTGAGTTTTAAGTATTTACGTTAAGAACTGACTTATTTATGGAGGGTTTAGTGAGTGTGTGTTATTTCAGAAAATCACAGAAATCTCGCAGAGCTCCGAGGCACACTTTAAAAAGATGAACACGCTGCTACTGGATCTGTAACTTAAACAAAAAAAAAACTATTTTTGAACATCACCAATTTGACATTGTACGATTTCTCTTAAATGACGATAGATAAATGGCTGTTTCTTTTTTTATTGACACTGTAGGTTAATTTACTTTGACGTGAAGTGGAAAAATGATTGCTCTATTGTTATTTTTGACCTTTAATCCCAGAAAAATGGCCATGACTCAAAAACCGTTGAGGCCGAGACACCATCTTGTTCGGGGCCAACTGCCCATTATGCCAAACCTATGCTCACCAAGTTTCGTCTTCAAAATCTTTTCCGTTTAGGAGAAAAGACCACGCCGTGATTGGTGATGTTTTGTACATTTGCAATATGATTCCATTCGCCCTCTTGTGGAATTTACCGGGAGAGCGGAAAAATGACCAAAATGTGAAAATTTTATCAAACGTTTGCTCATGACACAACGGTGGAAGGCCTGATTACCGACAACGATGAGACAGCCTGTAGGGAGGAGGTCAGAGACCTGACCGTGTGGTGCCAGGACAACAACCTCTCCCTCAACATGATCAAGACAAAGGAGAAGATTGTGTACTACAGGAAAAGGAGGGCCGAGCACGCCCCCATTCTCATTGATGGGGCTGTAGTGGAGCAAGTTGAGGAAGAAAGCGGCTATCGCTTAAAAGGAGATGTGTCAGCCTTACAGGGGGAAGGGGGATGGGACAGGGAGCAATGGAGAGATGTTGACGATGATGAAGAAAAGGGAGGGTTTGAAGGATGAAAGACAATGTCATGTGAGTGACAGCACCTAAACACCTACTTTCCCTTTGAAGTGGCCTATGTGTTATTTATATAAATCAGAAGCATTTATTCTAGTGTCAAAAGTATTAATAGGATCATTTTGGTCATAAAGTCAGTCTCTGGAACAAAATATGGAAAAATATGACCTATATGACCTGTATTCCAAACCATCAATTTATACATTTTAAGTTTGTTCACATACTGTATCTAACACCAAGGAAACATTTTACGTTGAAATTGGCTCCAACTCCCAAATGTTCACTGTTCACTGTCCCCTAAATCAGGAAGGCACATTCCTCCTTATTATATGGGAATAGCCTGCAGTTAAATTATTCTGGGGCAAAGTAAAAAATATATTTCGAAGTGCATTAATGTAAATATTCAATGCTTTGCATCTATTATGTTACTTAACTTGCTTGTTGAATATCTCAATCAATTAGAGAGGATTCCTGCTGACAGGCAGCACTGCCCCCCCGCCAAATAAATATGTTGGCTCTTAGTTGGCAATCACCTCACTCTCTCCCAATTTGCCAGTGGATACAGTTACTATTAAATGTTATAACATTATAATTATTGACAGCAAGAATGAATGGTGCTAGGAAAAATAATATAATCTAAAACCCAGGACAAATAAACAATCCATAAAGCCCAGTCAAAAGTGTGGGTTATTCTATATTTTTTCTACATTGTAGAATAATAGTGAAGACTTAAAAACTATGAAATAACACAAATGGAATTATGTAGTAACCAAAAAAGTGTTAAACAAATCAAAATATGTTTTTGATTTTAGATCCTTCAAAGCAGCCACCCTTTGCCTTGATGACAGCTTTACACACTCTTGGCATTCTCTCAACCAGCTTAATGAGGAATGCTTTTCCAACAGTCATGAAGCAGTCCCACATATGCTGAGCGCTTGCTACTTTTCCTTCAATCTGCAGTCCAATTCATCCCAAACCATCTCAATTGGGTTGAGGTCGGGGTATTGTAGAGGTGTGTCTTGGGTCATAGTCCCACTAAGTGCAAACCAGATGGGATGGTGTATCGCTGCAGAATGGTAGCCATGCTGGCTAAGTGTGCCTTGAATTCTAAATAAATCACTGACAGTGTCACCAGCAAAGCACGCCCATACCATATCACCTCCTCCTCCATGCTTCACAATGGGAACTATACACGCAGAGATCATCCGTTCACCTTACTCTGCATCTCACAAAAATACAGCGGTTGGACCCAAAAATCAATAATATGGACTAAAGCACAGAGTCCCACCGGTCTAATGTCCATTGCTCGTGTTTCTTGGCCCAAGCAAGTCTCTTCTTCTTATTCGTGTCCTTTAGTTACTTTGCAGCAATTCGGCCATGAAGGCCTGATTCACGCAGTCTCCTCTGAACAGTTGATTTTGAGATATGTCTGTTATTTGAACTCTGTGAAGAATTTATTTGTGCCACACCCTGATCTGTTTCCCCTGTCTTTTCCCGTCGCCCATATTACCCATTATCCCAGTGTATTTATACCTGTGTTCTCTGTCTGTTGCCAGTTTGTTTTGTCTTTTTCTAGTACCTGTTTTCTAGTTGTCTCTGTTTTGACCATTCTGCCTGCCCTGAGCCTGCCTGCCGTTCTGTACCTTGTCACACCACCCTGGATTATTGACCTCTGCCTGCCCTTGAACTGTCGTTTTGCCTGCCCTCTGTTCTAGTAATAAACGTTTGTTACTTCTACACAGTCTGCATCTGGGTCTTCTCCTGAAACGTGATGGGCTGCAATCTAAGTTCTAATGAACTTATCCTCTGCAGATGAGGTAACTCAGGGTTTTCCTCTCCTGTGGCGGTCCTCATGAGAGCTAGTTTCATCTTAGCGCTTGATGGTTTTTGTGACTGAACTTTTCCGCATTGACTGACCTTCATGTCTTAGCCTTTCTAGCGCAGGCGGAACCCCTCAACAACATTCCGCTGAAAAGGCGAAATTCAAAAATATATTTTAGAAATATTTAACTTTCACACATTAAGAAGTCCAATACAGCAAATGAAAGACAAACATCTTGTTAATCTACCCCTTCGTATCCGATTTCAAAAATGCTTTACAGCTAAAGCACAACATATGATTGTTAGATCACCGCCAAGTCGAAAAAACACAGCCATTTTTACAGCCAAAGATAGGAGTCACAAAAAGCAGAAATATAGATAAAATGAATCACTAACCTTTGATGATCTTCATCAGACATCATGTTTTTTTTTTTTTTTTAATTGTACCTTTATTTAACCAGGCAAGTCAATTAAGAACACATTCTTATTTTCAATGACGGCCTAGGAACAGTGGGTTAACTGCCTGTTCAGGGGCAGAACGACAGATTTGTACCTTGTCAGCTCGGGAATGTGAACTTGCGACCTTTCGGTTACTAGTCTAAAGCTCTAACAACTTGGCTACCCTGCCGTCCCCACGTTAGCTAGCTAGCCAAACAATTAACAATAATCCCAATCCATAGAGTACTAGCAATACAAACCGGTTGTCATAGCTAACTAAAGTCATCCAAATAGGTTCAATGGTAGCTAGCAAGCCAGCCATTGAAATTCAGCTAGCTAGCTAACAGCAAGCTTTAACTTGCCATGAAAACAACTTTCGAAAGCATGAGAAGCTATTATCTGATAGCATGCAACACCCCGAAATACCTGAAGGGGACGTAAACAAAATAATTAGCATAGCCGGCGCTACACAAAACGCAGAAATAAAATATAAAACATTCATTACCTTTGACGAGCTTCTTTATGGCACTCCTAGATGTCCCATAAACATCACTATTGGGTATTTTTTTCCCCGATTAAATCGGTCCATATATACCCTAAATATCGAACTGAAAAGTGTGTGATCCAGGAAAAAACACAGTTTTAAAACGCAACGTCATTTTTTTTTATTAAAAAAGTCTACGAAAAACTTTCACAAAACACTTCGAAATACTTTTGTAATCCAACTTTAGGTATTAGTAAACGTTAATAATCTATCAAATTGATCACGGGGCGATGTGTAATAGCTCCACGTCTTGAAATCATGGTCGAAAATGTATCCTCCAAAACATCCTGTCGGAGATCGGAAGGAATGGGCTCTCTCTTACTCGTTTGACCAAGAAACAAAGCCCAGGCAATTGACAAGACTGGCGACATTGTGTGGAAGCTGTAGGACTTGCAATCTCAGCCCCATGTAATTTGGTTTCCCATAGACAATACATGCAAGTGGCGCATGGATATTTTTCCCAGTTTTCGGTGATCAGTTTTTCTTGCGCTTTTCGATGAAACACACGCTCTGTTATAGTCACAGACGTGATTTAACCAGTTTTAGAAACGTCAGAGTGTTTTCTATCCACACATACTAATCATATGCATATACTATATTCCTGGCATGAGTAGCAGGACGTTGAAATGTTGCGCGATTTTTAACAGAATGTTCGAAAAAGTAAGGGGTAACCTTAAGAGGTTCAACAGCCTCTATTCGACAGCCTATGCATTTGCAATCAAATGGCAGAATTCGACTAATCTCCTTATCATACTCTGCTTCTACCAGACATTCCACTGATTTCAAAACTCGGTCAACTTCTTCCGTGACAAAACTGTTGATCGTCGTTGCTTCCCTATCACTGTCATCAGAAAACTCTATAATGTCTTCTTCAATGAAAATATTTTTACCTAAATAAGGGATTTCCTCATCATCTGATTTATTTTCAGAGTCAGAGAGAGTCCGCATGGCACGATCGTCCTCCAGAACGTAGTCCATCAAAACTTTTTCCAACTGACCTTTGTAGATAGTGCCTGATAAATTCAAGGCAGCAATGTTATTGAGAGCAGTAGCAACATATTTGCAGTTCTCCATGGCTAACATTATATCTTTTGAAAAAACTGCAGTAGAAAGGATTATATATGCATAACAAGCAGCTCATTTTACAGACACAAGATGCTATACCGCAGACCAATCTGAAACTCATCTCTCGGCATGTCTAGCCCACTCATTATCTCAGCCAATCATGGAGAGCGGGAAGGTTCCTGACTTTTTCTTTGGCTAAACCAACTAGGCTCATAATTTAAGAACTTAATTTGTATTTACAGATGGAATAAAAGTTTGTTATTGAAAAAAACTGTTTTATGTTCAAACGGCTCTCCTGTGATGTCGTGACTTGCGACATATGCCTAGTTTCCTGAAACGGGTCACCTATATCGGGACCTCCTTCAAGACAGTTGGAAAATCATTCCAGGTGAAGCTGATACAGAGAATGCTAAAAGTGTGCAAAGCTGTCATCAAGGCTACTTTGAAGAATCGAAAATCTAAACTATATTTTGATTTGTTTAACACTTTTTTGGTTACTACATGATTCCATATGTGTTATTTCATAGTTTTGATGTCTTCACTGTTATTCTACAATGTAGAAATAGTAAAAATAAAGAAAAATCTTTGAATGAGTAGGTGTCCAAACTTTTGACTGGTACTGTATTTATGGAGAACAATTTCCGCTTTATAACAGGTAGTGTCCATTTATTTACAGTAGTGTGTTGATTAATTACTGTTTTCTTCAGTGGAAATACAGAATATGTATTAAAATGCCAAATATACGTAAAGCTAAATCAAGCAGAGATTTACAACTATTTATCCCTGTTAGTCATTATTGAAGCATGCAAACTACAAAGATAATGAATATGTGACAACTAGATACAAATATTTTATTTAAACTATTCGTACAAAAATCAAGAGTTTGCTATAAAATGAATATATTACAAACAAAGTGAGTGTGTGTAAGTGTTTGTGTGTGTATTATGGTGTGTATTATAATTTCCCATCATAAAAGTGTATCCCCATTCCCCAACTTTTAACAATACCCACAAAAATGTTTAATAAAAAAAATATTTTTCTCAGATCTGGCAACCCTCATAAAATTCGACATAGCCTTGTATAAAATTCATTTGAAAGAAATTGTGTAATGTACATGAAAAAGTGGAGCCTTGTGTCAAATGCATTATGAAGAAAATGGTGCAATCTCGGTACAACAAAATGTTAAATGTGTTATGAAGAAAATCATGTAGGCCTACTGTTACCTACACAAAAAAATTGCCTTTCTGACTACAAGTGCACCAGTATCCCAAAGTATTAAGCAAAAACAAGCATAGAAAACAGTATTGGCATTAATACATTTAAAAAACGACATAAAAAAAGGCAGTGTAGAACACCATTGCCCATCATGCATTGCTATAATAACTTTTAAAAGATTGTTCTGAAGTTTACCTCACAAAAATGTAGTTTCCCATAAATGAAGTCGCACAGAAATGTGTGTCTTTTCACATTAATTAAGCCACACAAAAATGCACAAAATCTGCTGAAATACTTTTTTGTACATATTTGCACGAATTGAGTGTGATATTGTGTTGCCCGAAGAGATGGTCAATAACTTCAAATTCGCATACACATCTCAGAGAAGATGAAATGGTCTAACCACACGGACACAGTGGTGAAGAAGGCATGACAGCGATTCTTAAAAATCAGGATAATGCAGAAATTCGTCCTGTCCCCATTTGAACCATGTCCTGTTCTCCCAGCTTCGATCACTCAGACATGGGCAGTACAAAAGCATCATGGCAAAAACTGAAAGACTGGCCAATAGCTTCTATTTTCAGACCATCAGGCTGCTGATTAGCCACCACTGGTCTGCTACCAATAGAGCACAAAGCCAGTTGCATGGACACCTACAGCTTACCTCGCCAAACTGTTCTCCTCAGCTGCACATTTTGCAACAGATTTATTTAGCCAGAAAGCATGCTATTGGGCCAGCAGCCTATAAAATGCCCTTACGCATGTGTTCACGTACTGACTTCTCCTGGTCTCTCCAAGGTGCCAACTGACCAATAATCACATTTTGTAGGAGATATTCGATTCAATTGATCTGATGTAGCCTACCATATGAAAATATTTTCCACATAAGAATGTGTCCACAGACCCCAGTATAAACTGTATCATTGTAGTGAGTATGTCTGCCTCAAGCAAAATTAACAGAATATGTGTGATTGATTTGATTCTATTTCAATATTAACTTTATGTGTCATTAGACGCTGAATAGCAATATGGAATGTCCAAGCTCGAATTGTGATAATGTTTCAATGCAACTGGACATTGTAGCCTAACAGAAACTCTGTGACAGCATGTCCTGACAAGTATCTCAAACACAGATTTACACTGCCACCCCATGGCCTGCTCTCCCATACCAGGGCTTGTTCGTCCGTACAGACAGACAGAGGGATGAGAGAGGGTTTAGAAATGTCAGCACTTGGATATGTATATTAGCCCACTGTGTTGTTCACAATTAAATATATGTAGACAAGTTGGTTAGGCCTATTTTATGATTTACCACCAATATTCACTGAAGAAAGGTATAGTGTATAAAAGCAAGGAAGTAGTCATTTAATAGATAGGTCTAGTCTCTCCTCAAGCAATTTTCATTATTTAGCATGTGGTAATGAGATTGAACAATTTATATTTCTTACTTTAGAAGAGAGGGACAATAATTACAAACGTTTATGTTGTTGAGTCCAATTCTTCTTTCTTATAATGGATAGCTAGCTATTTGATCATTTTTACGAAAAACATTTGCCAAATGTATTAAAATGCGGAAATCAGTGACACATAAAACACTTCCTTGTATTTGTATCCATTTTATTGAAGTATTGCCCAAATTGATAATGAGAAACACAAAAAAATGACGATACTATTTAGATGACCCCAAACGACACCACTGCGTAAAGTTCGCTGAGTAAACTCAATGCGTGTGTAAACTACAGTACAGTATAAGCCTTGTGTAACTGCACTTCACAGGGAGGAAAGAGTTAAAGGGTTTCTCTCGAACCTCAGGCTTTCTGTGCATGCGTAAATAAACTAGCCCGTTTTCATAAAATGTCTGAGAATTCCAATGTTCCTGTTCTCTCCAACTGTCAATAGCGCCGCACGCAGAGAAAACTGCCAGGCTATATTGCGTAGGCCTACTCATTAAAACGGATAGTGCGCGCGCTCCTCCTCAGAACTTTCATCTACTCCACACACCTACCTTAATTAACCTATTCTCTGCAAAATAGGCCTACATGTCACAGAGCAGGCCTATTGTTTAATGTCGTAGTGGGTTTTAGAGTGGGGTTAGTACGTTTAAATTAACAGTTATGGCGAAATGGTCGGTTTTACTCTTTTATCTCCTCCAAGGACTGGCTCATCTTATTACTGGACAGCAGCAGCCACCGCGTGAGCGAGTGGGGCCTTGGCGGCAGAGGATTCAGTGGAAGAATAACGGTCAGGTGTACAGTCTAATGAGCACCGGGTCAGAGTATCAACCACTGGCGCGCCCAAGGAGCCAGTCCACGGTATACGTGAGCACTAGGAGGGATGGCACCGGCCAGACGCAGCCTGGAACGCGGGAAGGCAGAGTGGCTCACATAAGATCTGGACGAGTGGAATCGAATTTAGGCGCAGAACATTTACGGGACCAAACCAACAATGTTCTAGATCCTGGATCTGTAGCTCTAGGACATGACAATGGGCAGTACGTGGTGCCCAATGCTCCGCGGCACTCAGGCGCCAGACAGCAACCTGCGGTTCCATACCGAGCGGGAGTGGCGGGATCCCCTGGCGCACGGCGCTACTCTCCAGAGCACACATACCGAGTCAACGCATCAGTCACCGCGCTGCTCCCCGAGTTCTCCGGTAGCGGAATACCGAGGAGAGGAACGCCAGTCACTCAGGATGCTACCGGGGATGCTCGCTCGGGGGTTCATGCCTCTCCACCCCGGGGAAGCGAGGCAGTGCTTGTGCCGGGTGGAGAATACCAACAGATACGCGCTGAGCCGGAAGCATCCATCTCCAGGCAAACCGCACAAATGGAACATTCCAACTCAGGTTATGTCGTCCCCAACGGCAGGGATGCTCCTCCACTACCCAGACCCGATAACAGTGGTGAGACGTCGATCGAGGCAGCGAGTAATGGCGAGGACATGGTCTCGGACGACCCTAGGAACCCTTTTAAAAACCACCGGAATTCCGTTTTCTACAATATGTACCCCTCCAGAGGCAGAACGCCGGTAGTGCGCACGCGGCGTCCCCCGGCGCCAGCTCCTGGCACTGGATACGGAACCAGATATTTCCAGAATGGTGAGTATGCTAATTGTCGCACGTGTAGAATTTTAAATGTTCCTGGTGCAATCGTTATAGGCGATTATAAAGCCATATTTAATGCCTTATATCATTCCCAAGGGCTCCCAGACCTCGTCCCAGACCCGTATTCCATCCAGGCTGGTGCCTACATCCAGCGGATGCAGATGTACTCGCTGCGTTGTGCAGCTGAGGAGAACTGTTTGGCGAGGTAAGTAAGTGCCTATGTGCCTATGCAACTGGCTTTGTGTGCAATTTATTTTATATTATATGTTATGTTTCTCTTAATCCACAATACATACACTTTCAGAAAAAAAATCAACATTATCCCATTGTCTCTTAAATTCCTGCAGTTATGTGTGGTTAATGTAAATAATGCCTTCGACTGGTAATTTGTGACTCAATAAGCAACAAAGAGGATCTCACTTAGCTACTGTTGTTTTCTACAGCCAATACATGTAAAATGTACTAATTTTGACCATTGCAAATGTTTACTTAATCTGATAGGATGACAGTTAATGTATCTTTCCATATGTGATCTCTCCCAGGTCAGCGAGCACAGCCAGGGACATAGACTACAGAGTACTGCTCCGCTTCCCCCAGAAGGTCAAGAACCAAGGCACAACTGACTTCCTTCCGGTCAAACCAAGACACCAGTGGGAATGGCACAGCTGTCACCAGTAAGTAAATCCAAGTAAATTGTGTATAGGAAGTAGAAAGAACTAGCTCCATTTGTCTCAGGTCTCCCTCATTCCATAGGAATTAGTCACTCCTGACAGGCAATACAAGTTCTTGTGCTGTTAGGGGAATAACCTGTGTGTAAATGTAACAATCTGCTGCTGTATTTTTTTGTGATATCTGTGATCGTTTTGTTTGCCTTGTGTACTTTCTTAATCATTGTAGGTGTAAGCATGTATTCCTCAATATTCCATTATATTTAACATTCATGGAAAATAAATACATGCGTTAGCTATGTTTCCGTTAACTTTTACAATCATTTTTTGTCGACATTTAGAAAGTTGACAAACAGATACGACAATTGCCTGCTACGGTGCGTTTCCATTGAATTGTCTTGTGTCGTTAAAAACTGTTGGGCGTAATGGTGTCACACACCCCCAAAAAAGTGTGTTGAATAAAAACAAAGTGTTTGGAGTATTTCCATTATCCACTTAGACTATTTGCGCATTAATTAATACATTCCCGAGATCCTGTAAGCCCTCCCACCTATCATGTCTCAGATAACCCGCAAAAGCCAACATGGAAAGAAAGTAAGATTTGACAAATATTTGCCATATCCTAATCATTCTCACGTACCAACATATCGCCAGGGCTCGTACAATGGTGAAACCTACACAACTGTAAATCTGAAATAATTGGATGATGAAACTTGCATACAGCCAACCAGAAAAGCAAGGTGAAGCAGTTCAGGCATTCTCTAAGTCTTGACAAACCTTGACAAACCAAACATTTTTATAGTGGACAAATAGATTTAGAAAGCAGTATGCATTTCAAATTAAATGTGGAGTGGAGCTTTATAGTAATGTGATGACATCACATTCCCCACGTACCTTCAAAATGATTCGGCAATTATTATTTATTGATTTATTTATTTGGTCGAATAAACCTGGGTCAATAGAAACCTGCCTAATGACTTCTAATGTTAGCAGTAGTATTTATACAAAACTTGTTAGCACATATACAAACCAGCCCATGGCTCAATATGATCTACCAGTCAACCATTATGCTAATGCAGGGATGGGCAAGTTTGATGGGGGTGGGAGCCACAAAATCCGAACTCATCATGTGGTGTCACAGTGGCTCACGGGTCTACGTACCCAAATCCATACCGACACATGCAATCAGAGCCAGTCCTAGCCTTTTGGGGGCCCTAAGTGAAGGAGTTTTCATGAAAACAGAGGAGAAAAAAGTGTCTCTGATAATCACATGCTGCTATTTATTGCTGACCAGCAGATGTCACTAATGTGCATTGTGAACAGATAATGAAGTTCAGAGTAATGACCTTTTTTTTCATCACAATTTGGTGAAAGTGCCGAAGCCTTCAGAAAGCCTCACTTACCCATCACTAGTGCTAACATTTTGTAGTCACATTTTCATTTACATACTTTCTTAGATTGTTTTGGAGAGTTTCATCTGCGTGTTTGGTGTGCTCTCACCTGTCTGAGTTTTTGAAGGGCCGTCTTTATACTTGACCATAGAGTTTGCTAGAGATCACACCTGCCATGCATGGCCTCTGTCCACCCACCTCCATGCATCAGACTGGGTGAATTCTAAATAGTACGGCAGCACAATGTTTGAAGTTCAAATTTTGGTTCTGATATTGGGGTCTAAGTTCCTCACACAGTACGTGGCTGTGTGGATGGGGGGGGGGGTCAAATTCCAAAGAAAGCTGTTGTCTTACTCCCCCAGCAGTCAGGGTTAAATTCCCACTTCCGCCTGTCCAACTTTCACTCCTTTTCGTTCTCCTGTTTTTAATATGTCTAAACAAAGCACAGAAAAAATTAAGGTGTAATTTTATCCCCATAAAATTCTCTATAGGCCCTAAGATAAGTTGATCTAACATGGGCTTAAATCCATATTTCATTGAGCCCATGTTAAGTCTACTTATCTCAAGTTTGAATCAGGCCCCATGTGCTCAGTGTAACAATGGTGGTTAAGCACAACTATTTTCTCCTGAAGACTGGCTGATTGGACTCGGGCGGTGTTTTGACAAGCAGGAGACCCAGTGTCTTTTTTTAAATGTTAATCAAAATATTGAATGAAAATCATCAATCAATATGTGTGCTATAAACCAATAGCATAAATGATTGAATGAGAGACACAGTCTGACAAAATATTCTGTTTGTGTTTTGATCCTGCCTTTTACATGAACTGAAACACCAAATAGTGCTTTCACAACACTTTCTTAAAAATAAGAAGAACCACTTTGGGTGTTTCAGAGTACATCCACTCTGTTTTGAAATACATTCTGCGTATCATAACAGTTACATTGGGTTTACATTCAAACACCCTCCAAACACCAGATTTCAGCTTAGGTGCACTACTTTTCATGGTTTTACTGCACAACGATGGTATATACAGTATGTAAAAACTCCCTCCTTTCTCCTGCCCTAGACACTACCACAGTATGGATGCCTTCAGTAACTATGATCTACTGGAGGTCACAACAGGAAGGAAGGTGGCAGAGGGACACAAGGCCAGTTTTTGTCTGGAGGACACGGGCTGTGATGCTGGATTCAGACGCCGCTACGCATGCACAGCACATACACAGGTGAGTACTGCACTACAAACACAACATCATACCATTTTGTGAATCCACAATTGCAGCCCATACACAGGTACGTATGGTACGGGTACTGCACAAAGTGCTTAGGGCCCCTACTGATGTAACAAAAGGTGAATATGATCCACATTTTGCTATAACTCTGTTTTGTGTTGAACAGGGGCTGAGTCCAGGATGTCATGATACATATGCTGCGAATATTGACTGTCAGTGGATCGACATCACTGATGTTCCTACAGGAAACTACGTCCTGAGGGTAACTACATTATATTGTGTCTGGATCGCATGTGACAAATAAAACATTTGATTTGATTTGTCTAAAGCTTACAACAGGAACTCTCTGTTTGGTAATGATTCACTTGAAATGCATTTTTTTTTAGCCTAGTCCGATCTGTATGTGCTTTGGCCATCTCACCGAAGCAGTGTTGTTCACACAAATCTTTATTTTCTTAGGTCATAGTCAACCCCAGTTATCATGTGCAAGAGTCAGACTATTCCAACAACGTGGTGAGATGTGATGTCACATACACAGGTACTCAGGTTCAAACACGGAACTGTCGGCTAACCAGGTAAGATTCTCTGTGATTGGCCAATATAATCATATATTCTCTGTGATTGGCCATGATGTCATGTCATATATATTAAGGTCTCAGTCCTGCATAGTTTTTACCATCCCAAAGGGCATGTAAGTGCAGAAAATAGAGTCTGGATGGCAAATATAGAGGTTTTTCATAATTGTAATAGCATTACAATTAGTATAATAGCATACAGTGCATCCGGAAAGTATTCAGACCCCTTGACTTTCTCCACATTTTTTTCTTATTCTAAAATGGATTAAATCATTTTTTTAAAAATTCCTCATCAATCTACACACAATACCCCATAATGACAAAGCAAAAACAGGTTTTTAAACATTCTTGAAAATGTATTAAAAAGAAACAACTGAAATGTCATATTCACCTAAGTATTCAGACCCTTTACTCTTTGTTTGTACTTTGTTGAAGCACTTTTGGCAGCAATGACAGCCTCAAGTCTTCTTGGGTATGACGCTACAAGCTTGACACACCTGTACTTGGGGAGTTTCTCCCATTCTTCTCTGCAGATCATCTCAAGCTCTGTCAGGTTGGATTGGGAGTGTCGCTGCACAGACCTGAAAGGTCTCTCCAGAAATTTAAATCGGGTTCAAGTCCAGGCTCTGGCTGGGCCACTCAAGGACATTCATAGACTTGTCCTGAAGCGACTACTGTGTTGTCTTGGCTGTCTGCTTAGGGTCTTTGTCCTGTTGGAAGGTGAACCTTCGTCCCAGTCTGAGGTCCTCAGCACTATGGAGCAGGTTTTCATCAAGGATCTCTCTGTACTTTGCTCCGTTCATCTTTCCATTGATCCAGACTAGTCTCCCAGTCCCTGCCGCTGAGAAGCATCCCCACAACATGATGCTGCCACCACCATGCTTCACAGTATGGATGGTGACAGGGTTCCTCCAGACATGACGATTGGCATTCAGGCCAAAGAGTTCAATCTTGGTTTTATCAGACAAGAGAATCTTGTTTCTCATGGTCTGAGAGTCCTTTAGGTGTGTAAGGTCCTGGGTGTCGTGAGGGTGAAATCAGGCACAGGAAAGCAGAGAGTTCAATTAAGTGCTCCTTTAATGCACACACGGTGAACCACGGCCACCCCACTTTTGGGGTGCTCAAACAAAATGCCCTAGACACAGGGAACGAAAACAGTCTAGCACTAAATACACAAACACATTAGTCTGTAGCAAACACCAGGGTTAGAATGATCAATCCCGCACAAACAAACGGGCAGACCGCCAAGCGCCACGCGTTCTTGGTCATCTCACTGACCAGTTCCGAACTTCTTCTATTTAAGAATGATGGAGACCATTGTGTTCTTGGGGAACTTCAATGTTGCAGAGATTTTTTGGTACGCCTTTCCCAGATCTGTGCCTCAACATGATCCTGTCTCGGAGCTCTACGGAATATTCCTTCGACCTCACGGCTTGGTTTTTGCTCTGACATGTATTGTCACCTGTGGGACCTTATATAGCAGGTGTGTGGCTTTCCAAATCATGTCCAATCAATTGAATTCACCACAGGTGGACTCGAATCAAGTTGGAGAAACATCTCAAGATTGATCAATGGAAACAAGATGCACCTGAGCTTAATTTTGAGTCTCATAGCAAAGGGTCTGAATACTAATTTAAATAAGTAAATACATTTCTAAAAATCTGTTTTTTCTTTGTCATTATGGGGCATTGTGTGTTGATTGATGATGAACATTTTTTATTTGATCATTTTTAGAACAAGGCTGTAACCTAACAAAATGTGGAAAAGGGGAAGGGGTCTGAATCCTTTCCAAATACACTGTAAATATGATTTGAGACACAAAATATTTCTTAATGTTCATCTCTCTCTTCCTATCTCCACAGGGGTTAAATCTTTCCTTGGAATGTAAGATTCTGAGGTATTTTCCTCTTGTCTCTTGAAGTACTGTAAATTATAACAATATCAACCAGTTGTTACGGTTGTAGATGGAGTCGTTTTTATAAAATTGTGCAGCATTCTCCTCAAAACTTAATGTGTTCCTTGGGTTAGGGTGTTATATGTTTGGAAATCAGTTGTAAAAGAGGATTTTTTTTTTACCCAAAACTTTTGTAACATAGGCATTTACTGAGCATTATTACATGACAATGTATTTATATCGATATGACATTATCCGTTGAAGAAGAGTAATATTTTTGTATTATTTAGCATGATCTTGAAAATGGAATGGAAAAAGTACTGTGCTTGAATTAGACTATGCTTGAATAATATTATTTAGATTTTTGACATTTGATCTGCAGTTGTATAGTTAGATGCAGTTGAGTAACCACTTGGTGGCCATAATTAATACGTTGCAAATGCCTAACCTGTATGTGCTAAGTATTAATTAAATAATATATTTCCATTCACTTTGTAAGTGTGTATGCATGTGTGAGTGAATGAAGACATGTTTTATTTGAAATTGTAATGAAAAGTTGTTTATATGACGCTCAAACCTGTTAATATTCCAAGTGCTGTTGTTTTTGTTAATGTTGATACAATAAACATGGTGAAGAGTGAGAATATAAAAAATACGTTCACATCTGGCTATTCTTTTTGTCGCATGAAACATTGGGCACCTTTGTGTCCGTTAGATTTGTGTGGAAGGAATTGATCATAAATATACCAACTATATGTTACAAAAAGTGTGTAGGAGGGATATGAGGTATGTTGTTATGCTGCTTTGTAAATACTACAGTATGTATAGACTGAAATGGTCTCATTTTACCTGATGAATGGAGACTGGAAACCTTGGTACTGAGAAGGGTTGGGGGTCAATTCCATTTCAATTCCAGACAATTTAGGAAGTACGCTGAAATTCCAATTCTCTACAAAGCATTTCAATAAGTAAAATATGCAATTGAAATGTGGCTTACTTTCCGAATTAACTGGAATTGAAATTGAATTTACCCCAACCTTGGTACTGATTGGAGATGAGTGTGTGCAGATTTTGGCTTGGCTGAAATACTAAACCCTTAGGCTTAGATAGAACCAGACACACAGAGAACCAAACAGTGCAAGCTGCTCTACTGTGGCAGTGTGATCTGTAGCGGTGTGTTTGCTGACAGGGCTCTGTGAAGACAGAGGCCAGAGGATGTGAAGCGGCCCTGCCTTGTCTACTAAAGCACCGCGCAATGCAGAGGGATGAATGAAGCCCTTTTCTCTCTCCACTTGTAAATACCAAGCACACCTTGACTTCTAGTAGCAGTCTCATGGCCTATATCGGGTTAAGAGGTAAAGGGTAGGGTAGGGATGAGGAGTAGAGGTCACATCTCTTAATGTTATTAAGGTTTTTGTACATTATTCCTGACACATTTTGACAGAAAGGATATTTTTACAACCCTTTTAGATCAAGTGTATTCTGAAATGAAAGAGTTGGTTATTTCACCATGTACCAAACTTGTTATAACACATTTCGTAACTGTAAGAAATGTAACATTGAATAAATAACCCAATTTGGGAACAAAACATGCATATGCACTATTTAAAGTCACCATAGCAGACATAGACTCTGTTGTGAAAGAACAGTGAACATATAAAACAAACAGCAAATGAGCTGTTTTACACTGGACGCCTCTAAGGTGTGTCTGTGCCAGAATAGATTGTCTATGTTATTGAAATTGTCTGCCTGGAAAATCCCCCTCCTCTTTAGTCAACTACATTCCATCCCGTCTGTCTAGGAATTCCAGCCCAATATTTACAGACAGCCAGTGACAATCTGAGTAAAAGCCAGTAGACTAGACTCAATAGAGCATCAAACATTGAACATTTAAACGGTTTGAACAAGAACATTAGATGCTCAGTGCTTGGTTTCTTACACATCTACTGGCAGCCAGGTCTTCTAGAGAGGGCCTGTGCCTTTTTGGATAGGCCTGTCATTTCAAACATGCCATGTTGAAGAGAAGACGGTGTCTGTTTGCTCAGCTGTGAGCCATGCAGCATGAAGAAGAATGCTAGCACCCAGCTCAGACATCTGAGTGGTTCTCCTGGCTAGGGTTTTCAAGGGGAACTAAAGTACATGGAGATGGTTTGCAGCCTCTGCTTAACATCCCTCAGACAATCACATCAACCCAGTTATTGTTGGCGCAACTTGGCAGGAAGGAAAAATATTTTAATGTGTATCCCAAATGGTACCCAATTCCCTATACAGGCCTACTGCACTACTTTTGATGAGGGCCTATGAGGGTCTGGTCAAAAGTAATGTACTATATAGTGCATAAGAAGCAAGTTGTGACACATACTCCATATTGGGAGACATGACACCATATTGGGCCAACATACAGGTGAAATAGACAGAGAGTAGAACATTGACACGCTCAAAGAAGCTAACACAGGCCCCTGAACTTTCTGATTGTTCTTCTGTAGTGTAGTTAGTAACTGTTGCTGTTGCTTAACAAATTCCAATGAGGAACAGCCTGTTACTTAGCTAACTGGCAGCTAAATATTTCAGATTAATTTGCTAGCTATGAGCCATGCTGATGATCCACAAAAATGCTCTGGCAAACACAGACGTTTCCTCCACTGGGGCTGTGTGGAATCGGTGTTAAGGGTTGGCTGGATATTTGCAGGTCAGATTTGACAAAAAAAATGGGCAATGTGAGCAAGGGGCAGGATGCAGTTGTATAGACACAGAGTGCTCCTGGTCTGCGATGTCCTGCAATGTGCTATTCATGCCTGGAGCCGAGTCCAGGGCTGGCCTCCCGAGGCAGGTTGGTTTAAGCACTGAGCAGAGAAATTCCACAGCTACTCTGTCATCTCATTGAGATGAGGAATAGAGCTGAGTTCAGCCATAATATACATCAGGGCTATGGGCCGGTATCCTACAGCGATGTTGTACAACTGGCAGGCAGGCAGGGACATGCAGACATCCCCACTAACATACAGAATTAAATAAACACTAGCTCAGGAGACTTATTAAACCATGAGACGACATGTCACACACACACTCGCACGCCTCATCCACCTCTGAGTAAAGTCATGTGTGAGGAGGACCGGTGATGAATTCTGTCTGTGTTTGAAGTTTGGTGGTAAAAAAAAAATGTAAACTCCTTGACACCCACCAGTCTTTGCATTTAAAGTGGGGAAAGTAACAATACTTAACACTTCTATTGTTTACCATCCCTTAATTTAACAAAATCACTCAACCATTATTTGTATGTGGCACACATTCTATGCTGTGACTTGCTTGGGAACCAACCATTATTACACAGTATCTTACAGGCCCAGTGTCGGCAAAAAATATATATTTTCCTGTGTTTTATATGTACAGTTGTAGTCAGAAGTTTACATACACTTAGGTTGGAGACATTACAACTCATTTTTCAACCACTCCATAAATTTCTTGTTAACAAACTATAGTTTTGGCAAATCAGTTAGGACATCTACTTTGTGCATGTCACAAGTCATTTTTCCAACAATTGTTTACAGACTTATAATTCACTGTATCACAATTTCAGTGGGTCAGAAGTTAACATACACAAGTTAACTGTGCCTTTAAACAGCTTGGAAAATTACAGAAAAGTATATCATGGCTTTAGAAGCTTCTGATAGTATAATTGACATAATTGGAGGTGGAGTCAATTGGAGGTGTACCTGTGGATGTATTTCAGGGCCTACCTTCAAACTCAGTGCCTCTTTGTTTGACATCATGGGAAAATCAAAAGAAATCAGCCAAGACATCAGAAAAAAATGGTAGACCTCCACAAGTCTGGTTCATCCTTGGGAACAATTTCCAAATGCCTGAAGGTACCACGTTCATCTGTACAAACAACAGTACGCAAATATAAACACCATGGGACCACACAGCCGTAATACCGCTCAGGAAGGAGACGTGTTCTGTCTCCTAGAGATGAACGTACTTTGGTGCGAAAGTGCAAATCAATTCCATAACAACAGCAAAGGACCTTGTGAAGATGCTGGAGGAAACAGGTACAAAAGTATCTATATCAACAGTGAAAAACTAGTCCTATATCGACATAACCTAAAAGGCCACTCAGCAAGGCTGAAGCCACTGGTCCAAAACCGCCATAAAAAAGCCAGACTACCGTTGGCAACTGCACAATGGGGACAAAGATCGTACTTTTTGAAGAAATGTCCTCTGGTCTGATGAAACAAAAATAGAACTGCTTGGCCATAATGACCATCGTTATGTTTGGAGGAATAAGGGGGAGGCTTGCAAGCCGAAGAACACCATCCCAACCGTGAAGCACGGGGGTGGCAGCATCATGTTGTGGGGGTGCTTTGCTGCAGGAGGGCCTGGTGCACTTCACAAAATAGATGGCAACATGAGGAAGTAAAATTATGTGACTATATTGAAGCAACATCTCAAGACATCAGTCAGGAAGTTAAAGCTTGGTCGCAAATGGGTCTTCCAACTTCAACTGTTCATTTGAATGGACTGGTCACTGTGCAAAAGTTGAGGATTGTGCCATATTTATTTCTATTAGGCTAGATATTTTTCTAAAAGTAATCTCTATGCCTATGCACATGCATGTATGTTCAACTAGTTTGAATTTTAAAAAATGCTCAGTTATTAAAATAAATACTTTTTTGTTTCAATCAAGAAATCATCTTGTCTATTTCAAGTCATCTCTCATTGATCGAGACAAGTGTCTGTCATCATGACATGCGGCACTTTGGGATGGACACTCACCTATCTCGATCAATAAGAGAAAACTTGAAATAGATAAGATGATTTCTTGATTGAAACAAAAAAATGTTTTAATAATGGAGCATTTTCTACATTCAAACAGACCTCCTGTAACTGGACACGGACATTTTAAGACTCCTTTTTCCACAAATCGAGGATGAAGACAGCATCGCCAAGCTAAGGTTGGTCAAAAATTGTCAGTGCTACACCAAACAGGACCTGTCCTATTACTCCAAGTAATGGATACCAAAAATGTTTGATTAAATCACATTATCTGTTGTAACAATCTGTAGCTACAGTTCTCTGCACTTTACTACACCTGTGACACTGAACTGTACTACACTGTTTATACTGTATTTCTTTGTTTGATACTTTTACCATATAACATTCTTGTTGTATACCCAGTTCTCTTTTTGAGTTAGTATTACATATTGTACACTCCCCTGTATTTTAGACTTTGATAAATATTCTTTGGATGTATCTGAATGTCTAACATATGTTTGTGGAAGAAGAGTGCTTCTGGCGAATGGTCTTGTACTCTCTGCTGGATAAGCTGGATAAGACTACCAGAAGTGGTGTAGGGCTCGCAGACCTTAACCACCACCTGTTTGAGCTCTTGCAGAATATGGTTGTTGTGCTAACATTTTACACTTTTTGTGTAAGGGATGTAGGGAAACATGCTTTTTTTGGTAAAGGTGTCGACCTGTGGGACCTAAGTGTATAGAGACAGACGAGTGTATTGTTTAGGAACAATTAGGAGGTTGGGAGCTGCTTTTTAGATAAAATATCAGTCAACAAAGTGAATTGGCTGGGAAGGCAGTTCTTACACAGTATGTATTGTTGTGCAGTGGCATGCATTTATTGATGCCAAGGCTTCCCCATCTCTCTGTTTCATAAATTTCCTTCAGAAGTTGAATGAAACAGCGTCCCTCTGTCTCCCTCTGTCTCAGTATGTATTTTGATATTGAGATAAAAAAATAACTGAATTTGACCTATAATAAACTAAATAATGGAGTTACCCATAAAAAAAATATTATATAAAAATGAGAAAGTAGTAGTGAAAAATTGTAAGATTATAGCAAAAATAATGTCCTCAACTTTCAGGACAGAGATACACAGCCTATTCCCGGATTATGTCTGAACGATCCCTCTTTTAGCCTCGGCGGAAGCGAAAATCTCTTGATTTGATCGCTAGGTTTTGAACAAAAGTCGCTATGTTGATAATTACTTTGTTGAAGGAAATGTACTTTATACGGTTGTAATATGTTGTTGTCCCAACTAGCTATCTTAAGATGAGTGCACTAATGTAAGTTTCTCTGGATAGGAGTGTCTGCTAAATGACTAGCATTTAAATGTAATAGGATTTTACATAAGGGGTCCACTTTCATATACATTTTTTCATTCGCTTGCTCCCTCCCTTTAAAAAAAGTATCTGTTAAATGTCGCGCCTTGGTCTTAGTATTTTGTGTTTTCGTTATTTATTTGGTCAGGCCAGGGTGTGACATGGGTTTATTTTGTGGTGTGTTTTTGTATTGGGGTTTAGTAGGTATTGGGATTGTGGTTGAGTAGGGTTGTCGAGCATAGTCTATGGCTGCCTGAGGCGGTTCTCAAACAGAGTCAGGTGATTCTCGTTGTCTCTGATCGGGAACCATATTTAGGTAGCCTGGGTTTCACTGTGTGTTTGTGGGTGATTGTTCCTGTCTCTGTGTTTGTTGTCACAAGATAGGCTGTATAGGTTTTTACGTTTCGTTTGTTGTTTTGTATATTAAGTTATTTCATGTATCGTTCAAATTTTCATTAAAGAACATGAGTAACCACCACGCTGCATTTTGGTCCGACTCTCTTTCAACAGACGAACGCTGTTACATTAAAACCATTTTTTAAATAGTATGACCTTAATTTCCAGAACTAAATGGCCAGATGCAAGGTGAAATAAACAACAATATGTGGAAGAGTCTATACCATAGTCAAACCTTGTGGTTTTAGCACCCAGCTGCTGTTCAAGACAGACATATCTTATAAGACAGGCAGTCGGACAGTCGAACTGACCCTATAAGGCAGACGGACGGACGGACGGACCGACCGACCGGCCAGCCGGCAGACACACAGACACAGAGAACTACTCAGGAAGTCTGCACTTTTCCCCCTGACTGGAACCTTACCAGACACCAGACACAGCCAACAGTAAGAAGTAAGAATACCTTCCTGGTTATCCACACCTGCAGTATTAATAGCTTATAGGGTATGCTGGTATGCCTATCCATCCTACTCCTGTATTAGTTCTGGGTGGAATCAGTCAACAGTCCAACAGGAGGTGTCAGTCGTTGTAATAGAAGAGAGTCTAGGAGTGTGTCCCAAATGTCACCCTATTCCTATTCCCTATGTAGTGCACTATAGGGAATAGGGTGCCATTTGGGAGTAGGACAGTCTAGTAGCGTTGTTCTTGGTTCCAGCCACTGTCAGACATTCCAGAGTCATTTCACTGTTTACATAGGAGGCACAGCCAACAAGTCAACAGCGTCCCGGCTAGTGCCATGTGTCTGAGGAGATGAATAGAGGAGAGATACTGTATGCAGACAGCCTTGGCTGAGTAGTCAAAGTAGAGTGATTTGTTCAAAGCTTCCAGGGGCTTTATGTGTCTGTGTTATTATATATATTTTTATTTATTTCACCTTTATTTAACCAGGTAGGCAAGTTGAGAACAAGTTCTCCTTTACAATTGTGACCTGGCCAAGATAAAGCAAAGCAGTTCGACACATACAACAACACAGAGTTACACATGGAGTAAAACAAACATACAGTCAATAATACAATAGAAAAATAAGTATATATACAATATCAGCAAATGAGGTGAGATAAGGGAGGTAAAGGCAAAAAAAAGGCCATGGTGGTGAATTAAATACAATATAGCAAGTTAAACACTGGAATGGTAGATTTGCAGTGGATGAATGTGAAAAGTAGAAATAGAAATAAAGGGGTGCAAAGGAGCAAAATAAATAAATACAGTAGGGGAAGGGGTAGTTGTTTGGGCTAAATTATAGATGGGCTATGTACAGGTACAGTAATCTGTGAGCTGCTCTGACAGCTGGTGCTTAAAGCTAGTGAGGGAGATAAGTGTTTCCAGTTTCAGAGATTTTTGTAGTTCGTTCCAGTCAACTGGAAGGAGAGGAGGAATTGGTTTTGGGGGTGACCAGAGAGATATACCTGCTGGAGCGCATGCTACAGGTGGGTGGTGCTATGGTGACCAGCAAGCTGAGATAAGGGGGGACTTTACCTAGCAGGGTCTTATAGATGACCTGGAGCCAGTGGGTTTGGCGATGAGTATGAAGCGAGGGCCAGCCAACGAGAACGTACAGGTTGCAGTGGTGGGTAGTATATGGGGCTTTGGTGACAAGACGGATGGCTCTGTGACTCTAGACTGCATCCAATTTATTGAGTAGGATAATGGAGGCTATTTTGTAAATGACATCGCCAAAGTCGAAGATTGGTAGGATGGTCAGTTTTACGAGGGTATGTCTGGCAGCATGAGTGAAGGATGCTTTGTTGACAAATAGGAACCAATTCTAGATTTAACTTTGGATTGGAGATGTTTGATGTGAGTCTGGAAAGAGAGTTTACAGTCGACCACATATTCTAAGTCAGAAGCGTCCAGTAGTGATGCTGGAAGGGCGGGCAGGTGCAGGCAGTGATCAGTTGAAAAGCATGCATTTAGTTTTACTTGTATTTCAGAGCAGTTGGAGGCAACGGAAGGAGAGTTGTAATGGAATTGAAGCTCGTCTGGAGGGTTGTTAATACAGTGCCCAAAGAAGGGCCAGAAGTATACAGAATGGTGTTATCTGCGTAGAAGTGGATCAGAGACTCACCAGCAGCAAGAGCGACATCATTGATGTATACAGAGAAGAAAGTCGGCCCAAGAATTGAACCCTGTGAACAATAGGCCCTCCGATTTGACACACTGAACTCAGAGAAGTAGTTGGTGTACCAGGCAAGGCAATCATTTGAGAAACCAAGGCTATCGAGTCAGCCGATGAGGATGTGGTGATTGACAGGGTCGAAATCCTTGGCCAGGTCGATGAATACGGCTGTGTAACAGTATAATTTTAAACCGTCCCCTCGCCCATACCCGGGCGCGAACCAGGGACCGTCTGCACACAACGACAACAGTCACCCTCGAAGCATCGTTACCCATCGCTCCACAAAAGCCGCGGCCCTTGCAGAGCAAGGGGAATTACTACTTCAAGGTCTCAGAGCAAGTGACGTAACCGATTGAAACGCTATTTAGCGCACACCGCTAACTAAGCTAGCCGTTTCACATCCGTTACAGCTGCACAGTAATGTCTCTTATCGATGGCGGTTATGATGTCGTTTTGGAACTTGAGCGTGGCTGAGGTGCACCCATGACCTGCTCTGAAACCAGATTGCATAGCGGAGAAGGTACAGTGGGATTCGAAATGGTCGGTAATCTGTTTGTTAACTTGGTTTTCGAAGACGTTAGAAAGGCAGGGTAGGATAGATATAGGTCTGTAGCAGTTTGGGTCGGGAGTGTCAGCCCCTTTGAAGAGGGGGATGACCACGGCAGCTTTCCAATCTTTCAGAAT
Organism: Oncorhynchus keta; assembly: GCF_023373465.1. Classification (NCBI taxonomy): domain Eukaryota; kingdom Metazoa; phylum Chordata; class Actinopteri; order Salmoniformes; family Salmonidae; genus Oncorhynchus; species Oncorhynchus keta. The sequence goes on along the minus strand of NC_068435.1, from coordinate 36,260,081 downwards.
CTCAGATGACACGAAAGAGAGGTTGAACAGGCTAGTAATAGGGGTTGCAACAATTTAGGCAGACAGTTTTAGAAAGAAAGGGTCCAGATTGTCTAGCCCGATGATTTGTATGGGTCCAGATTTTGCAGCCCTTTCAAACATCAGCTGACTGGATTTGGGAGAAGGAGAAATGGGGAAGGCCTGGGCGAGTTGCTGTGGGGGTTGCAGTGCTGCTGACCGGGGTAGGGGTAGCCAGGTGGAAAGCATGGCCAGGCGTAGAAAAATGCTTATTGAAATTATCAATTATAGTGGATTTATCGGTGGTGAGTTTTCTATCCTCAGTGCAGTGGGCAGCTGGGAGGAGGTGTTCTTACTCTCCATGGACTTTACAGTGTTCCAAAACTTTTTTGAGTTTGTGTTGCAGGAAGCAAATGTCTGCTTGAAAAAGCTAGCCTTGGCTTTTCTAACTGCCTGTGTACATTGGTTTCTAACTTCCCTGAAAAGTTGCATATCACTGGGGCTGTTCGATGCTAATGCAGAACGCCACAGGATGTTTTCGTGTTGGTTAAGGGTAGTCAGGTCTGGAGAGACAATTCTAGATTCCAGCATCATGAGGAAGTAAAATTATGTGGATATATTGAAGCAACATCTCAAGACATCAGTCAGGAAGTTAAAACTTGGTCTCAAATGGGTCTTCCAAATGGACAATGACCCCAAACATACTTCCAAAGAGCTAACGGATAGCTGATGACCGCCAACCGTGGTTAGCTGAATACTAACATTAGCCAGTAAACTGGCTAGCTTCTGGTTAGCTTTTGGCTTGCTTCTGGCTAGCTTCTGTTGTGGATTTCAGATTTGAGGTGAATAATACTTTTTTATATATAGATCTATAGAGATCTATATAGATCTTGATCTAGATCAAGCGGATCAAGATCCTGTACCAGTACTGCAGAGAAGTCAGTCAACTTGGCTTTGAAGAGGAGATTTAAATGTTTTATTCTGACCTGGACCTCCATGGCCTGTCTTTACATAAACCATTGCAAAAGAATAGGAGAACTAGAAAAGTCACACAATTTTGAAGTAATGAGAGCAACTTAATGACCAAACATGCTCAGCTATTGAATAGGATGAGAAGTGGTTTCTCATCATTTGGAAGATTTCTACATTGTAATTATTTTTTTGCGTAAGTGCTAGAATGATAAGGAAACCATATAGAATGTGGTTGAACAGTGCACATTAGTTTCAAACTAATTTGAACATCCAAAAGGTTTTCCTGCAAGTGACTAAAAGTAGGCTACCTCTGCTACGGTACCTTAGAACAGATGTGCGTGCGTCTTTGACCTTGTGGCTCTCCCTAATCCTCAGTGGCTTAGCCTCTACTCACAACCTCACCCCTCTCGCCCAATCACCACACAATCACTCTTTCCAGGACAGTCTGAGCCTGCATCCCTGGTCAAAAGTAGTGCACTACATAATGGAATAAATAGGGTGCCATTTTGGACACAGCGTTTGAGACACGGCCAGAGACACGTAACTACTGTGCCGTGTGGCGTTCCTGCGGGTGTGACTAACAGTTTGTAGTGGTACACACTCAGTACATTCGTCATCGGTCAACAGGGCTTGACGTCAACAGAGGAGAAAGAGAGCTCTTCTGTGGTGAGGGTGGAGGAGACTGGAGTGACAGGAGGAAACAGGGTTTGTAAACCACAGAGAGAGCTGGACACTGAGCAGACTTGGATTCAAATACTATTTGAAATAATTTCAAACACTTTGTCTGTGCTTGATTGAGCTTGCGTGGCTTACTGGGCCCAATAGAATCGTTTCAAAACTGTAAAACCCGTCCGAATTGGCGAAACTCTCAGACAAGACTTAAATAAACAGAGAGACAGAGATGTTAGCAGGCCTACGTGCAGACGGCTCCAACACACAGCAGTCTGTGCCATGGCATAAAGACAGCAAGAGACATACAGGTTGCGTTCCAAATGACTCCCATCATAGGGCTATGATCAAAAGTAGTGCACTATATAGGGAATAGGGTGTAATTTGGGATGTATGTAAAGGCAGTTTAGACCCTAGTGCCATGAAATACAGAGAGTCAAGTGGAGAAGAAACATACTGAGACAGACTACTGTCTTCCATTGGTGCCATACCAGAACATAAATCATTTCAAATCAAAATCAATGTCCATTATTAGGTCATTGTTGTTTTTTAATCCATACACAAATGTAACAAATGTAAGACATTCAGTTGTCAATATGAATTATTTCTATTTGGATGTTTCAGACAGTACAATTTATAATATCTCAGAACATTTTAAAATAAACATTTATAAACATGAATATAGATACTATAATCATATAACTTCCAACATCGATTCTATTTTTTCTACAGATTCTTTGGTTGATAACCTTTGTTGTATAATTCAAGTAGGGTTTAGTTATGAATATAATACTTTATTGTCCAACTTGTATCAGAAATGTGTATTTTTGCTGTTTTAAGTTATATATGTCAGGTTGAAGTGCTTGCTGCATGCTGTGTCTCAGGTCTGTGCATCTCATTCTGTAATGTGGAATCCCCTTCCCCTCCTGTCTGTCTAGAGCGTTCACCCTTGGAAATACCCCCATCTTCAGGCCAAGCTCTGTCTCTGTGTCCATCACTGACTGAAGTAATCTCTTCACCACGTCAGGGCTCCTGAGGAAGACAACAACACAGCACTTAAAATTGCAATCTACAATACAACTAATGGTCAATGGTCATTTAAATTAATGATATACAGTGCCTAAACCAGGTTTTGCTCTAGAATTTTGCCTGTGCTTAACTTTATTAAGTTTATTTTTATCCTAGACAACCCCCTAGTCCTTGCCGACGACAAACATACCCATGACATGATGCAACCACCACAATGCTTGAAAATATGAAGAATGGTACTCAGTGATGTGCTGTGTTGGATTTTCACAAAACATAAAGTTAATTTCAATTCCACATTCTTGCAGTTTTACTTTAGTGCCTTATTGCAATCAGAATGCATGCTTTGGAATATTCTGGTCTTTTCACTCTGCCATTTAGGTTAGTATACCCCCCTTGGGTTGTGCCGTGGCGGAGATCTTTGTGGGCTATACTCGGCCTTGTCTCAGGATGGTAAGTTGGTGGTTGAAGATATCCCTCTAGTGGTGTGGGGGCTGTGCTTCGGCAAGTGGGTGGGGTTATATCCTTCCTGTTTGGCCCTGTCCGGGAGTATCATCGGATGGGGCCACAGTGTCTCCTGACCCCTCCTGTCTCAGCCTCCGGTATTTATGCTGCAGCAGTTTATGTGTCTGGGGGCTAGGGTCAGTTTGTCAGTTTGTTATATCTGAGAAGTACTTTCTCCTGTCTTATCCGGTGTCCCAAATGAATTTAAGTATGCTCTCTCTAATTCTCTCTTTCTCTCTTTCTTTCTATCTCTCAGAAGACCTGGGCCCCAGGACCATGCCTCAGGACTACCTGGCATGATGACTCCTTGCTGTCCCCAGTCCACCTGGCTGTGATGCTGCTCCAGTTTCAACTGTTCTGCCTGCGGCTATGGAATCCTGACCTGTTGACCGGACGTGCTACCTGTCCCAGGCCTGCTGTTTTCAACTCTCTATAGGCAGCAGGAGTGTTAGAGATACTCTTAATGATCGGCTATGAAAAGCCAACTGACATTTACTCCTGAGGTGCTGACTTGCTGCACCCTCGACAACTACTGTGATTATTATTAATTTACCATGCTTGTCATTTATGAACATTTGAACATCTTGGCCATGTTCTGTTATAATCTCCACCCGGCACAGCCAGAAGAGGACTGGCCACCCCTCATAGCCTGGTTCCTCTCTAGGTTGCTTCCTAGGTTTTGGCCTTTCTAGGGAGTATTTCCTAGCCACCGTGCTTCTACACCTGCATTGCTTGCTCTTTGGGGTTTTAGGCTGGGTTTCTGTACAGTACTTTGAGATATCAGCTGATGTACGAAGGGCTATATAAATAGGTTTCGCCTATCACAGCCATTAAACGCTGTAAAAAATAATCTTTGTGGTGAATGGGTGTATTGTTACACTATCCAAAGTGTAATTAATCACTTCACCATGCTCAAACGGATGTTCATTGTCTGCTTCTTCTTTTTTTTACCCATCAACCAATAGGTGCCCTTCATTGTGAGGGATTGGAAAACCTTCCTGGTCTTTGTGGTTGAATCTGTGTTTGAAAGTCACTGCTCGACTAAGGGTCAATTGTATGGGTGGGGGTACAGAGATGAGGTAGTCATTCAAAAAATCATGTTAAAACACTATTAATGCACACATTAAGTTCATGCAACTTATTATGTGACTTGTTAAGCAAACTGTTACTCCCTGAACTTATTAAGGCTTGCCATAAGAAAGGGATTGAATACTTAATGACTCAAGACATTTCAGCCTTTCATTATTTATGAATTAGTAAAAATTATGAAACATAATTCCACTTTGACATTATGGGGTATTGTGTGTAGGCCAGTGACAAAAAAAATCTATATTTAATCCATTTTAAATTCCGACTGGAACAATAAAATGTGGAAAAAGTCAAGAGTGTTAATACTTTCTGAAGGCACTGTTTTGGTTAAAAACATAACAAATTACCAATTGTGGCTTTACGTTCTGTATCAAGAGCATCTGCCCAGAAGGGTTGGAAGGGTTCCATTTAAATTCTTACAATTTCAGCTCTCCTGCTGAATTGAATTGACCTTGTTCCCCAGTGAAGCCAATAAATTGATATACATTTAACCCCCTAGAGTCTATTGACACACGAGTGCACAAATCTATGTAACATAATAAAAAAATTCACATCAAAATCCGTCAGTTTAAGCGAGAGCTGTCATGTTTTTGCATGGGCTGCTTCTCAATCCACAGCATCCACCTATGTCGCCCTTCTGCATCTGTGGTGGAAAGTGGCAGAGCTTACAGCTCTGTTTGTCAGACTAGGAAATCCCAAAAATCGGTCTTCTCATGAAAACGTCTGTAGCATCCGAAAGGTTTAGCCTACACACTAATATGTCAGCTTGGAACTTCCCCTCCCAACGCCTTAGACTTTTAAGAATGTATTTCTCCTTCCATAAAGGCATTTCTGTATTGTACAGTCTTTAATTAAGTAGTGATGGAAATTTAGATAGTGTCAAGAAGGATGAACTCATAGGTTAAGTACGTGTCCTTGTTGTTCAGCCTTGCTACTGTAGATGGAGGAGTAGGAATATAAGATAAAAGGTCATGCCTCCAATGTATAAGTCTAATATGAGTCCAATTAAATCTCTGCCTGTTATTTATTTCATCAAAGGCTAATCCTACAAGTACAATATGTGCTTTTGAGGACAGCAGAGAAGAGGAGCGGTAATAGATAAAAAAAGAAAATATCTACAGTAAAACGAGTCCTATTTCGATATAACCTGAAAGGCCACTCAGCAAGGACGAAGCCACTGCTCCAAAACGGCCACAAAAAAGCCAGACTACGGTTGGCAACTGCACATGGGGGCAAAGATTGTACTTTTGGGAGAAATGTCCTCTGGTCTGTTGAAACAAAAATAGAACTGTTTGGCCATAATGACCATCGTTATGTTTGGAGGAAAAAGGGGGAGGCTTGCAATCTGAAGAACACCATCCCAACCGTGAAGCACATGGGTGGCAGCATCATGTTGTAGGGGTGCTTTGCTGCAGGAGGGACTGGTGCACTTCACAAAATAGATGGCTCATGAGGAAGTAAAATTATGTGGATATATTGAAGCAACATCTCAAGACATCAGTCAGGAAGTTCAAACTTGGTCTCAAATGGGTCTTCCAAATAGACAATGACCCCAAACATACTTCCAAAGTTGTGGCAAAAGGGCTTAATTAAGGACAACAAATGAATTGTCATAAAGTAAAATTTTAAAGATAACCTTCACCTTGATACTTATTTGGTGAAAGCCACAGGCCTTTAAAAATAATTAATTAAACAACCATGTCTCTCTTACTAACAAATTTAGTCATGGGTGGTAACTTCACAATTCACTCAAAAAGAAAAGGCACCATATGAAATATGCAATTTAGGATTTACACCATACAGTGTTAAAACAACATCCAAAATGACTTGCTGCAACAGTGTTTGGTTTAACACTAATAGGAGTTAACTTTAGATCAACACTAGTGTTGAATATAAATAACATTGTGAGTGTTACTTACCCCATAGTGTTACATTTCAGTAACACTGGCAAGTGTACTGCAGAGTTTTACGTTAACACTCAATATTAACACTATAATCAGAATACTTTAGACTAGCACCATATGTAGCCTGAGATGGTGTTTTTGTAAGTCGCTCTGGATAAGAGCGTCTGCTAAATGACTTAAATGTAAATGTAAATGTGTTAAAATGCACTCTTTACTGTAAATTTAACACTGCAAAATGTATTGCGTAGAAAATAACCATAGTTGTGTACTTACAAGCGATTTACAAGAAACAATTTCTACAAAAAAAATCTATCTACTTCTCCATTATTTCAAAGCCTATTTTCAAATCTTTAACCAGAAGTCACAGGCCTTTTCTCCCTGGAAGCCTTTTTTTATATCCACACCGTCTTTGACTCTCGCCATGTTGAACAATGTCTCGAACTGCTCATGTTTATGTGACCATCTCAAATATAACAAGCTAGCGTTTGGTTTGCCTCATTCTGCTCTGATATCTGCCCAAAGGCGTTATGATTAAAACCAGATTGTGCTTGCCCAACTCACAGACACAAGGCACAGGCCAGAAAAAAAAAATGATTGCAGTTACACATATTCTGCACAAGAGGGAAGTACAGTATCTTCACAAAAGGGAACGCTCACTCTCTCTTTCTCGCTCATTATTTTCTTTTTAGTCCAGTTGATAAGCTAGAAAATTGTTCAATGTGGTATAGAAGCGTGAAAACTGACACATAACTTTTCATGCTGAAAAAAACTCATATTGTGCCATTTTAGCCAAGCCTCAGGTTGTCTTGTAGTAGCATTTGTGAATATACATTTACCTGTATTGACACTTTGAGTCTACATGGCCCCAACAATAACTTTAAATGTTTGTATTGGTTTGGGGAACACATTCGATCAACCAACAGCATATGGCCTTTGTTTTTTCCTTCATGATCGCAACAATTATGAAAAACCATCAGAAAACTCAGTATAATGTTGATATTTTCACTTTTAAAGTGGTTTATTAAATACAAAGTTTCATCCTGCTTATATATTATATATACTATGGCACTTTTAAGAAATGTGACATGAAATCTGATGTCCCTTTATGTTAAGATCACAAATCTTTTACAAAAAGCCAGGATATGTTCAAATAAATATATCCAGCTACAGTGTACATATTTAACCAATTACACTCTAGGATAACAGTTTTACAAAATGGCCAACCAGCTCCATGGGTGTAAAAGTGTAAAAGGTGACTTTATTTAATACACAACTTTGAAAGTGAATGTAACGATGTGCGCTGAGAGTCGGGAAGCAAATTCAGGGAGTGAGTTTTTTTTAATAAATAAACAAAACAAACACGTAACACAAACAACGCATAGACATGACCCAAGAACTGAAACAATGACGCCTTGGGAAGGGACCAAAGGGAGTGACATATATAGGGCAGGTATATGAAGTCCAGGTGAGTGTCATTATGCGCTGATTCGCGTAACGATGGTGACAAGTGTGCGCCATAACGAGCAGCCTGGTAACCTAGAGGCCGGAGAGGGAGCACACCTGACAGTGAAAATATAAAAATCTTACCACAATTTTTTATGTTGTATGTTAATCAGTTGCGATCATAAGTAAAAAATTACATAAAAAGGCCTTATGGTGTTGGTTTATGGAATGTGTTCCACAAACCAATACAACACTTTCAAGCTATTTTGGGGCCATGTAGACCCAACACAGGGGAAGCGTTGACCCAAAACATCAATAAATTTAGTGTACTAGGGGTACTAGTAACTAGCCCCCTGGGGTAACTGCTCGCACCACTGTAATTCATATTAAGATCACTTTCCCTGGCTGCCACTGCTTTTGCTCAACAAAAAATGTCCTCTGTGTCATCACAGCTTTTGGAGATATTTCAACAAAATTATTTTGTGATAAGTTTATCACATTTTTTTACATTTTGAAAAACTTATCGATATATTCCAATGAAGTAAGATCTATCATTTGTTTTTAAATATACAAGTAGGAATGCCTTAAGATCCACTTGTTTAGATAAAAAAATGTAAAATGTAAAAAAATGTAAAATGTTGGATAAGTGTGTCGTGTCTGTGACTATCATTAAGTGTAGTCTTAACATTCTGTACACTCCCCTTGTCCGAAGGGTAAAAAATGACCCACCTTCACTCAACCCCTAAAATAAAGTGCTTCATTGAATTTTAAACCACTAATCGATTTTGCATGAAGAAATATCCTGTCATTCATCACAAACTTGGTGAATATCTGGGTTTTCCCTCTTCACAATGCAGAAAGACTGCATTTAGTCAGTGGACACTCCTCGTTTTTATTACAACACACCTGTCATAATTGTTTTCTTTACGAAAGTAGAGGTTTACAATTATTATTATTATTGCTAAAGGTACTGCATAGGTCAACTCTAATTATCACATGTAGGACAGTATGCAAGTGTGTGTGCATGGACTTTGCATATGTATTTCTCACATGTGCAGCACATAGTATTTGTTTTACAGTCATTCTTTGGGGGCAGAATTGGCAACTCCTCCTCTAGCCTGTCCCAGCTGCAGCCTCAGGTGGATCAGGACAGGATTCAGTCCGCTGAACAGCTTTCACAAGCGCTGCAGAGGCTGCTGTGTGGGGGAGGCACTCCCTTCTTTGAATGTGTGGCGTTATAAGTGCCTTTTCCAGCTGCTCCAGGAACACCCTCCTCTTGTTCCGCTTATCAGGCATCCAGGTAGGGTTGATCTTGTTCCATATCACGAAGGCATTGTATGAGGACATATAAATTATGTTATGGTATCTTCCAGGGGCCAGCGGGCAGTCATCCTCCTGAAGCTGTAAATTCCAATCACCTTGTCCCGGTTGTCCACTCCTCCTATGTTGTGGTTGTAGTCCAGGATGATGGCTGCCCTCACGATCATTGATCTCAGCCGTTTTGTGCAGTGTGCTCAGGAGGACCACATTCTTGTTCCTCTTTGGGAGGTAAGAAACTAGAGTGGTGGTGGAGGTGAAGGCAAACTTTGATGAGAAGGCATCTCTCCCCCTTGTTGCGAGGAGTGCAGGGGGGAGCTCAGGCTTGTTCTTTCTAACTGTGCCAACCTTGTGATCTTCCTCTTCAGGAGCTGCTGGCTGAGTTCATAAGAGGTGAAGAAATTGTCACACGTGACATTTTGCTCCCTCAGTCCATCTGTCACATCAAGCACAACCCGCATCCACTGGTTCTTCTCTGGGCCTCCTCTGAACGGCCTCCCTGTGTAGACTTGCATCTTCCAAGCGTAGCTGGATTGTGCATCACAGGCCACCCATATCTTGATGCCATACTTTGCTGGCTTGCTGGGCATATACTGTCGGAAAGGACAGCTACCTTTTGACAAAAGAGATTACTATCAGTAATTAGTATCAGTGTCACAGAAAACAATCACATAAATCAATTATATTACAGCAATACATAATAAAATGAACAGTGAAAATCACTTACATTACAGATATGAAAATAAAAATGTACCTCTGAATGGAACCAGTTGCTGCTCCTGTTTCTTCAGGCCCAGGGTTGTAGAGGCATGACAGACACTCCACCCGCTTCTCCCAGACCTCTTATGGCTGCCAGTTTGTCTCTCACACGTCTTGCAGGTCTTGACTCACGGTTATCAAATTGTTGCATTCTTGAGAAAGTGTGAAAGGCTTTCGGTGGCATCGTGGCACGGAAAAGTGCCATTCCACTCTCTGCATCCCAGAGACTACATTTACATTAAATTTACATTTAAGTCATTTAGCAGACGCTCTTATCTAGAGCGACTTACAAATTGGTGCATTCACCTTATGACATCCAGTGGAACAGCCACTTTACAATAGTGCATCTAAATCTTTTAAGGGGGGGTGAGAAGGATTACTTTATCCTATCCTAGGTATTCCTTAAAGAGGTGGGGTTTCAGGTGTCTCCGGAAGGTGGTGATTGACTCCGCTGTCCTGGCGTCGTGGGGAGTTTGTTCCACCATTGGGGGCCAGAGCAGCGAACAGTTTTGACTGGGCTGAGCGGGAACTGTACTTCCTCAGTGGTAGGGAGGCGAGCAGGCCAGAGGTGGATGAACGCAGTGCCCTTGTTTGGGTGTAGGGCCTGATCAGAGCCTGGAGGTACTGAGGTGCCGTTCCCCTCACAGCTCCGTGGCGAGCACCATGGTCTTGTAGCGGATGCGAGCTTCAACTGGAAGCCAGTGGAGAGAGCGGAGGAGCGGGGTGACGTGAGAGAACTTGGGAAGGTTGAACACCAGACGGGCTGCGGCGTTCTGGATGAGTTGTAGGGGTTTAATGGCACAGGCAGGGAGCCCAGCCAACAGCGAGTTGCAGTAATCCAGACGGGAGATGACAAGTGCCTGGATTAGGACCTGCGCCGCTTCCTGTGTGAGGCAGGGTCGTACTCTGCGGATGTTGTAGAGCATGAACCTACAGGAATGGGCCACCGCCTTGATGTTAGTTGAGAACGACAGGGTGTTGTCCAGGATCACGCCAAGGTTCTTAGCGCTCTGGGAGGAGGACACAATGGAGTTGTCAACCGTGATGGCGAGATCATGGAACGGGCAGTCCTTCCCCGGGAGGAAGAGCAGCTCCGTCTTGCCGAGGTTCAGCTTGAGGTGGTGATCCGTCATCCACACTGATATGTCTGCCAGACATGCAGAGATGCGATTCGCCACCTGGTCATCAGAAGGGGGAAAGGAGAAGATTAATTGTGTGTCGTCTGCATAGCAATGATAGGAGAGACCATGTGAGGTTATGACAGAGCCAAGTGACTTGGTGTATAGCGAGAATAGGAGAGGGCCTGGAACAGAGCCCTGGGGGACACCAGTGGTGAGAGCGCGTGACTACATGTAGCCTCGCCTCGGGACCTATACACACTCACTAAGATTAGCAGCCCTATGTAGGCATGCAGGTCAATCTCATCCATCCTTTTCCAGTAGTCTCCATGTTTATGGAAACCCTCCAAATGTGTCATCTCCAGGATGATTTTTTCAATGGCTGGTGTTGAGGCAATGTCCTGGGCATGGGCAACTGTATGTCTTGTGGGCCCTGGGGTCATCCTTATGACATTTGTGCTGCCATCCTGCCCTGGTTGTCATATGGTGACAAGGACCATGTTATTTTGCTGTTCTTTGACAAAAATGTTTCTCTTTCAGCTTGGAGGATTTCTTCTTCATTTGAAGAGGATGCATCGTGCTCTGGGTTGTAATTCTTCCATATCTTCATCTTCAGATACCTCCTCCTCTTCCAAATCATTGTTCTCTTGTTCCTCCTGGACATCTGAAAAAATGAGATCTACGACCTGTTGGGCACTGAAACGTGCACTCATGGCTTCAGCAAAGAGAGAACTGGGAGGACTGTCATCTGCAGCGCCTTTATAGCCTCTGACTGCATTCCCCATTGGTAAACAATGCTTTCAAGAAATGTTTACTTAGTCTGAAATTGTTTTTATTTTGTCTGTGAACTTAAGTTATGTGTGGGGTCGTGGAGGGGAGATGCTGCACATTTTCAAGAAAGTTTTAGTTTTGTTCAATCAGTAGCACACAATCTAAATGTCTGTGTGTGTGTGTGTGTGTGTGTGTGTGTGTGTGTGTGTGTGTGTGTGTGTGTGTGTGTGTGTGTGTGTGTGTGTGTGTGTGTGTGTGTGTGTGCCTCAAATGATGATAAAAAATGACCCTAAGACAATCTTTGTACCCTGGTCGTGTACAGCTTTCATGGAAATATGAACAAAGGCGATGTTTCACTTTTTCTAAAGTTGGGGTCACTCTAGGACAAATATCATTTAGGTGGTTTTCTCTGCTGTTAACCTCTCTGCAAAGACAACAAGTAATGACATCATTGTGCACCAATGATATGACCGCTGTTTCGTTGATTGACTGTATTTTAACCCAATGACCACTGACCGTCTTGAAATCTAGCTGGGTAGATAGCCAATGAGCTGAGGTAAACAGCAATATGTAATGTTTATGTTTTGGAAGACCAACCCATGTAGTAAATTCCGGCGTAAAGAGGTTCATGTTGCGCACAACATTGTTTTGGTAAAGCGCATATTCAGCTGTTTATATATCAATCAGTATGGCGACGAAGTCAGGGAAAGCTAAATCTAAGTCTAGATATACAGATGTACACACAATTTTAGAAGAAATTGATCGAGGATGATTAATTTAGCGATTCCCAAATGGAGGAATATTTTTTGAATGGAGAGAACATCGTTTTGGACAGGTAAGTTATTCTCATGCTAATGCCGTTATTTGAAATTAATAATATTAAATATTATTTGTTAAATGAAATAGCCTATTTGAGGCTGTTGAGGGGAGGGCAGGCCCACAACAATGGCCAAAGTGAAATGGAGACAGTAGATACAGCTGGTCTGTTGTAATATAATAGAGACAGTAGATCTAGCTGAAATGTCATAATATAAATGAGACAGTAGATCTAGCAGGTCTATAATAATATATTCAACCTTATGTTCCCTGTACTCTATATATATCGTTTATTATACCTGTTGATACAGGGCTCATATGTGAAACTATTCTTACTGAACATTTTCTTTCACAGTGACACTGACTCCGAATGGGAGCCCCCAGTGCCAAGTTGTCCATCCCCCACTGAAGCTGGTTCATCCAGCTCCTGCCACAAGTGGTGTTCATCTGCCCAAATTGATTTCTGCAGGCATGGATGTGCCTCAGGGCCAAAAGGGCACAGCATGGAGGCGTCACTGTGTTCTTTGCAGAATGAGGTCCTGCACCACATGCTTGGTGACCCTCTGCTTTACAGCAGAAAGATATATATATATAATATAATATATATATATATAGAAAGAGACTGCAATGGCACCTGGCATCAGCAGCACAATATTGTGTAGAGGACTGAGGGTCTTCCAAATATTGAAATTGTTATTTTGTAAATGTATCTATTTTTTTCATGTTTTAGAATACTATTTTGGTATTTCGTATATAGTTATTCCATTCAAAATGTATAATTTCACCAATTTGGCCACTTGGGTACATTTGGGCTACTTGTGTGGGACACCGGGGTGACTTCATTGTAAATGTCATGTAGCACACTCATTTTGGAAGTTATCATTCTGAAACTTTGCACAAGTACTGTTGCCCTTTTATGTTTTTCACTGAAATTGTCCCCATCATCCTATCTGAATGTTTGTTTTATCTTGTTCATTTTAAAGATGATGATACAACAATAAAAATAAAAAGTGTATGTTTTTTTCATTGTATTATCTAAACCAGATCTATTGTGTTATATTCTCCTACATTCAATTCACATTTACACAAAGTGTTTTCTTTCAAATGGTACCAAGAATATGCATATCCTTGGTTCTGTGCCTGAGCTACAGGCAGTTAGATTTGGGTATGTTTTCAGGCGGAAATTGAAAAAAGTAGGGGGGTTCATGTCAGAGAACGCCGGGACAGAGTCCCCACTTGGAACGGCTACAATTTTATAGGCCATCGGAAACCATACAGCTGTAGTTTTGGCTACACGTCTGGAAATGGTTCAACTCTGAGACTATCGATCACTACAGAATAAGAGCAAATCTTAGACATACAATTACTGGTCTGCAGCTAGAAATTACATAAGTCTAGAACGAGAATGCCGACAACCGCCGAAGCATCGATTCTATAAGAACATTTCCGAAATGTACTCTGAAGTACCCATTCTAACCACCTACAACTACGAAAGATATTGTGTCTTCTGGGAAAGTTTACCAGAGACTCTGATGAACTCTACAGGACAAGCAACTTTTTTTTACCGAGAGACGACGACATACGGGTGTAAATATTTACATTTAAATTATTCTCGAATAAGCGGCCGTTCACGTGCAAAGGATTAGCATTTCAATGATTATAATTATCCACTGGGGCGGCAGGGTAGCCTAGTGGTTAGAGCGTTGAACTAGTAAAATAAAGGTAAAAAATATATAAACTTGGTGTAGTGAATCTGTTTTCTCTGTCTCACTCTCTCAGTCCCCACCCTTTTCCTTCATCTACCAAGCTGCCATATCGGCTTCGTCCGCGGGGACTTTTTCTTTGTATCATGTAGAACCCAAATATCTACTGTTTGTTTGTTATGTAATACTGTGTGATTATTTAGTTAGCTAGTAAATAAATCATTAGGTCAATATGTATATTGCTGATTCATTATGGAAACTAGGGTTATGGAAATGTATTATGGAAATCCAAGAGTTTGCAACGTTCACTAATAAGAACTGATGAGGTGGTAATAATAATAATTTATTAATAAGTGACTGTTTTGATAAGATATGAAAATATCTGAAGAGTCAATTCAGGAAATAGAGACTTCCTAGTTAATTAAAGTTTACATGATTAGTTTAATCACGTAATAATAATAACACATAGAGGATTAATTTGATAAAATAAGTCTTCACATTTAACCCTTGTGTTGTCGAAAGGGGAAAAAATGACCTGCCACTATGTTTAACTGAAAACCCACAGGACGGTAGATATCCAGCAAGAGGGTTGGGCAGCCCTGTGGTAGACTCTCTCCCTCAATACTGCATGGCAGTTTCTACCAGGTATTTATGACATGTCGTAAAGTCATAACATTTGTGGTGGGGAGAGTGAGAGAGGGGGGAGCCATGATATACACCCCCAAAGGGCCACTTTGTGACCAGTGTGTTACGAATGTGTTTCTACCTGTCTTTTAGAAAATGACTGGCCCAGTTATTGCTAGTTTATGCTAACTTGCTAGCTAGCAACTTTGCTAGCAGAAAATGCTAGCCAGCTAGCTAGTGAGCATAAGCTGCTAGGCGTGCTAGCTAGCAACCTTACTATCAGATCGTCTGAGGTAAAATACATTCAAAAGATAACATAACTTAATTGCAGTTGTAAATGTTTCCGCTAGTGTTTGATGCTTCACAGTTTATGTTACTTTATAACCTTTTAGCTATTTGACACAGCATTATATGTTATGTAGGTAGATAGCTAGCTATGTTTTTAAGAGAGCTTTTCAATTGGCATCTCTCCCCCTGTTTTCAGTCACAAGTGGGGACTGGATTTGGTGGGCTCATGAGGGGTGCTCCAATTTTACTGGGGATAGCTTTATTTGGGACCTATGTACAAATTAGAATTGTGCAATAGCAGAGCATAAGAAAGTTGCCACATCAATGTTACAATGAGTTAATTAGTTAAGTTATTGTATGAAATGTTATATTCCAATGTCATTTAATAGTTTTGGTTATATTCCATTCCAATATTGTATTCCAACTATTGAAAACCTTTTGATCCTGAATATCATTTTAAAGACTGCTGGGTTTTAAATCTTCAATTATTCAAATAATATTAGGTGCATTTGTACATAATGGATTGTATCGAAAATTAACAACAAAGAAAGAACAAAGAAAATTCATGTGAGTTAAAAGGAGGGACTTTACATCAAATCTCCTCATAGTTCGGATATTAATGGTGACATGTGCAACACCACTTACCCCCCATATTTTATTTAAATAATTAAAATGAGACAACTGTACTTAGCTTTTAAGTATTACTTACTAAAGAATAAAATGTATTTTAACACACTTGTGTGAAATCCTATCCAATAATCTTCTACCAGGGTAACTGGCACCCCCGGGGGGGCAGTTACCCCGGTACTTTAAAAAATCTACTTTTCATGAAATAATAAAAAAAAGTGTAAACTGTAGCCATTTATTTCCCTTTATAGTTTATTTGACTAAGCATGACTTTCATCCATATACCAATTTTTTTCTCCAAACGTTGCTTTTTTGTGTCAGCAATTAGACATTGTTCTTAGAGGGGGCTAGTTACCCCCTAGTACCCTACATGCATTTTCACAATTGGACTACAGGGGGCGTTATATACCGACCCAGGGCTTTGATGAATGGCATTATATCAGGTGTTGTTAAGTGTTAAAAATTATAAAAGTGTGCCAATTGTCAAGCTTCTTTACCAAATCGAACAATATTGTATTTTTTGGGACCTTATCTACTCAAATATTTATACATGGTGGTGTAAATCTCTGCAGCCATTTAAACACGTGTTCTGGAATTCTTAATTTGTGATGTTTGATGTTGGTCAATTAGATCTTTCATGTGTAACACAATCTTTGGGAATGATAGTAAGATAAATGTGTCAGGGAGTTATTTTGTAGTCCCGCAATGCTCCGATATATATTGACTCATGACTGTTATCCTATAAATACTTAGTGACATTTGTTTCCACTATCAATCTCAGATGTCAGTGTCTCGTTACAAGAAATGATTCAACTCCAGCCTACTCTCCACTTCTCTGAAGTCATGATGACTAAGATATAACGAGAAGTGGGAACTCATGTGACATCAACATTAGCAGACACACAGATACACATACACACAAGCAATCATTTTCACAAATATAGCTGCTCAAATATTATTTTGTATAATCAAATTGTTATACTACCATCATGAAGTACATGCATCACGTACATATATCGGATCGATGAAGGATCTTAATTTGAGCCAGTTATGTGTTATGTGGATTATAATACATTTACATTTTTGTAGGGGTTGATACAAGGGAAAATTAAGTTGGAAATTTCCAAGTGGGAATTACAAACTACAGAAGCCTTTTTAGATCTCAACAAAACTACTAGTTTTGCATTTCCTGCATTGCAGGAAAGTGATCAAATTAAGATCCTACATCTGTACATCAGCAGCCAGGTTGTGTAAACCACAAGCTGCTTGCTCTCTATTTCTTTGAAGTCATGAGTCAGAACCATTAGGAAGGAACCCATTAAGGCTGGAAATTGCCAGGGATCTCACAAAGAAACCCATTAGGGCTGGAATTGCTAGGGATCTCACGATATGATATTCTCATAATACTTAGGTGCCGATATGATATCTATTGCAATTCTCATGATTCTATATGCATTTCAATTCAATACTGTGATTTTATTGCTCACCTATGTCTTCTGCAGAGGGAGAAGAGAGAGCCATGATAAAACGAGTTTTGATCATTCATGGAAATAAAAGTGCTGAAAACTAATTGGCTACTTTATTAAAAAGAAGATGGAGAACAAGCTATGAAGAAAAAATCCTGGAGTTTTAGTGCAGGTACAGCAATCTAAAATTATATTGCGATATAGTCAAAACAATACAATCAATAATCAAAAATAATATCCCAGAGGCCTCCCAAATGGCGCAGAGGTTTAAGGCACTGCATCGCAGTGCTAGCTGTGCCACTAGCACAGTGTCAAGAAGCAGTGTGGCTTCGCTGGATTGTGTTTCGGAGGACGCGCGACTCTCGACCGAGTCCGAAAAGGAGTCTCCCGAGTCCGTACAGGAGTTGCAGCGATGGGACAAGACTGTAACTATCAATTGGATACCATGAAATTGGGGAGAAAAAGCGGTAAAAAAAAATACTAAGAAATAAAAAATAATATCCCAATATATAACTTTATAGAGTTGTTCCCCCATCACCAGCACCCAAGTGACAACATAAGCAGACACACACACAAACACACTTACCATGTCCCTGGTCAGTCCCTCTCAGACTACCTCTCAGTGTAGGTCTGTCCTTGTCATATATGTTCCCGGCCCCCACGGAAGTGAGGCTGTCCCCTCACACCATGCTGGAGCTCGGTCTGCTTTTCTCCAGGTATGGGGTCTTCAGGGCACTGGGAAGCAGGGCAGGGTGGGTAGGGTGGGTAGGGTAGGGTGGCTGGGCCAGGTGGGGCAGGACCGGCAGGGCTGACTGGGGTGGTGGAGCCAGACCCTTATTAAGCCTCTCCACCCGTCCATTGGGGTGGGGGTACAGTGGTGGTTTCTGGCTCCTACGAGACGGGACACTGTATCCAACCATGGCTGTGGGGATAGGGGTGTGGGTCCGTAATAGTAGGGGTAGGGAGGGAATCTGTTCTAGCCCAGGGGTCTGGGTCACATGGTTTATGTCTCTGGAAGGGCCAGGTATAGGAGGGTCTTTGTTGAGCCCCCGTCTTTCCTGTTTGGAGTCTTTGGAAGGGCTCGGGCTCAGGCTCAGGGCTGTGACCCCAACCCGGTTGGTTTTGATGACTGATGCGGTGAGGACATGGGACGGAGAGGTAGTTTGTATGGTGACGGTATGGTCAGGGTCTCTGTACAGTAATCCCTGGTCTCCATTAGTCTTCAGGTCAACAGTCCTAATCTTGTGGGTATACATCTGCTCTCCAGCATTAGTCTTCTGATTATACATCAGGACTCTGCAGTCTCTGGGGTTGGGGATGGCGTCACCACCATGAGGGGAACTGTTACATGATCCCTCTTCCAGGTCAATGTTAGCTGTCAGCAGATCAATCTGTTCAACCACCTAAATGACAATACATAGTCAATATACTACATTACTAAAATACTGTATATTAATACATTATACTACATTAATTAACACTACATTATGATATGACATGTCAGTTGATTGCCTCTTAAGAGCTATGAGCTAAGAGTTGTAGATTTTTTTTTACAGCGTACAGTATATTACAGCCCTATTGCATATGGACATCATAAAAGCAAACCAAAATTCAGAACCTGTCTCAAGACAGGCTCTTTAAAGTGTTGCTTGTGTCTCTGCCAATTTCAGCAGCAGGTTTTAGCCAAAAGGTTCATGTGAATAGCTTTAAATCAATGCAACTACAAGAAATGATGTGAAACACAAGCAATGCTATCTTGTTCCATACTTGCCTGCAATGTATTTTGTTCTGCAAAGCTGAATGCAAATGTAATTTAAATGTCATGTACCATTACATAAACAGAAAGAGAGGATATCCATTGATCTGTGTCTGCTTTGTCTCAGATGTCAATGTAAGCATAGACCCTGCTGAAATGTATACATAGACTTAAGGTTTACATAGCCTCGTCCTCTGATCTCTGAGTACATTTCAGTCAACTCCACTCCCTATGTCTATTTTACTCAGAACATGAATTCCTTACAATTCATAATAAAAACATATCCATCAAAATGATTGCTGGGTCCTCACTTACAGATGAATCACATGATTTCACATGTGGAATCATGTGAAAATAATGTGTTTTTGGAACACTTCACAAGTGATCACATTCATTTCACATACACTGAATATACCAAACATTAGTAACACCTTCCTAATAATGAGTTGATATCCTTTGGGTGGTGGACCATTCTTGATACACACGGGAAACTATTGAGCATGAAAAACCCAGCAGCGTAACAGTTCCTGACACAAACCGGTGGGCCTGACACCTACTACAATTCCAAAGGCACTTAAATCTTTTGTCTTGCCCAATCGCCCTCTGAATGGCAGACACACACAATTCATGTCTCAATTGTCACAAGGCTTAAAAATCCTTCTTTAAGCTGTCTCATCCCATTAATTTACACGAATTTAAGTGGATTTAACAAGTAACATCAATAAGGGATCATAGCTTTCACATGGATTCACCTGGTCAGTTTATGTCATGGAAAGAGCAGTTGTTCTTAATGTATACTCAGTGTGAGATCACATTGTTTTTGGAACACTTCAAGGGCTTGGTAAGTACAGTCAATGGAAAATAAGATGGACGGAACTCAAAATGATAAGCCTTAATCATTTCAACATGATGCTGAGGATGGCCAGCTGATCAGATAATTATATATTATAACAAAATAACGAAAACAACCTATCAGAGACCTTAAATGGTAGAGAAACCATCCAATTTAGCCACCAGAGGCAGATTGTTGATTTAACAATCTGCCCATGTGGCTAACTGCTTGGTTTAATTTGTTACCCATGGTCTAAGTGGAGTGTGACAATATACTTCCTTGACTATGCTCCTGACATCATACAAGAGTCAAAACGGCTTTTGAATACAGTACTAGTCAAACGTTTGGACACACCTACACATCCAAGGGTTTTTATTTTTACTATTTTCTACATTGTAGAATAATAGTGAAGAAATCAACACTATGAAATAACACATATGGAATCATGTTGTAACCAAAAATGTGTTAACAAATCCAAATATATTTTAGATTCATCAAAGTAGAAACCCTTTGCATTGATGACCACTTGGCACAATTTTGGCATTCTCTCAACCAGCTTCATGAGGAATGCTTTTCCAACAGTCTTGAAGGAGTTCCCACATATGCTGAGCACTTGTTGACTGCTTTTCCTTCACTCTGCGGTCCAACTCATCCCAAACCATCTCAATTGGGTTGAGGTTGGGTGATTGTGGAGGCAAGGTTATCTGATGCAGCACTCCATCACTCTCCTTCTTGGTTAAATAGCCCTTACACAGCCTGGAGGTGTGTTGGGTCATTGTCCTGTTGAAAAACAAATGATAGTCCCACTAAGTGCAAACCAGATTGGATGGCGTATCGCTGTGGTAGCCATGGCAGTTAATTGGCCTTCAATTCTACATAATTCACAGACAGCTTCACCAGCAAAACACCCCGACACAAACATCCCTCCTCCTCCATGCTTCACGGTGGGAACCACACGTGCGGAGATCATCTGTTCACCTAATCTGCATCTCACAAAGACAGTATTTGGAACCAAAAATCTCACATTTTAACACAATCATACCAAAGTGCAGATTTCCACCGGTCTAATGTCCATTGCTCATGTTTCTTGGCCCAAGAAAGTCTCTTCTTCTGATTGGTGTCCTTTAGTAATGGTTTCTTTGCAGCAATTTGATGGCATGATTCACTAAGTCTCCTCTGAAGAGTTGCTGTTGAGATGTGTCTGTTACTTGAAGTCTGTGAAGCATTTATTTGGGCTGCAATTTCTGAGGCTGGTAATGCTAATGAACTTTTCCTCTGCAGCAGAGATAACTCTGGGTCTTCCTTTCCTGTGGCGGTCCTCATGAGAGCCAGTTTAGTCATAGCACTTGATGGTTTTTGCGACTGCACTTGAAGAAAAGTTAAAAGTTCTTGACATTTTCCATATTGACTGACCTTCATGTCTTAAAGTAATGACTGTTGTTTCTCTTTGCTTATTTGAGCTGTTCTTGCCATAATATGGACTTGATCTTTCCCCAAATAGGGCTATTTTCTGTATACCACCCCTACATTGTCACAATACAACTGATATGCTCAAATGCATTAACAAGGAAAGAAATTACACAAATGAACTTTTAACAAGGCACACCTGTGAATTGAAATGCATTCCAGGTGAGTACCTCATGAAGCTGGTTAGGAGAATGCCAAGAGTGTGCAAAGCTGTCATCTAGCCAAAGGGTGGGTACTTTGAAGAATCTAACATATAAAATACATTTAGATTTTCTTAACACTTTAGTGTTTATTACGTGATTCCAAATGTGTTATTTCATAGTTGTGATATCTTCACTATTATTCTACAATGTGGAAAATAGTAAAAAATAAAGAAAACCTTTTGACTGATACGGTGACAAAAGTTTTCGCTCATCCATTTAATAAACATCCATGTACTTTGACTGAAAAAAGTAGGAGGATTATATAACATGTAACTTTATATTCAGACTGTAACGGCGTTCTTCATTTGTCGAAAGAGAGTCGGACCGAAATCCAGCGTGGTGGTTACTCATGTCTTTAATGAAAAAAGCGATACATGAAATAACTATACAAATACAAAACAACAAACGGAACGTGAAACCGAATTACAGCCTGTCTGGTGAACACTACACAGAGACAGGAACAATCACCCACGAAATACACAGTGAACCCCGGCTACCTAAATACGGTTCCCAATCAGAGACAACGAGAATCACCTGACTCTGATTGAGAACCGCCTCAGGCAGCAACACCCCTACTCAGCCGCAATCCCAATAACTACAAAACCCCAATACGAAATACCACAAAATAAACCCATGTCACACCCTGGCCTGACCAAATATATAACGAAACACAAAATACTATGACCAAGGCGTGACACAGACATTGTAAAAGTCAAAGGCAATGACTCTTGTGGTGTGGTCAAATAGCAGTCATTTACCCAATAGTAATTTACCATGTGTACTCAAGTAAAAATAGTGCAAATGTGACGAAGTAACCGATTATCAAAATGCATTTAAATCCTTGTACAATTAAGTATATACGTTAATGTATATTCACCTATATTCATTGTAGTGATTCATATTTCTATATTAGGCCTATACTATAGCCTGTATTTTGGTCTGAGTGACTCCAAGAAGCTCAATTCATATTATTAATTTACTGTGGGCTAGGCTTACCTATATCAACATTGAAGAAAAATGGTGCTGATATATGCTAACCCAGCTAATAACACATCCATGACAATGATGATAGCTCTATTGTTGATCTGAATGTCTATAAAGGCTAGGCCAGTCAATCAATAGCATGGGTAACAGAATTGACAGGAAAGCACAATCAGATTTTGTGTCTTTTACAGCATCAGTTTCATAAGTAGTGAAGCCAGGAGGATGCTAGGCTTCACCTAGTGGATTCCTGGAGTCGTTTTAATTGGCTGAGATGGAATTTGTTAACGGATATAATTATCTAATCGAGCTGGCCGCCCTTAGCATCGGATGAGAAAAGCTAGCAGCAAGCCATTTCATACCAATGGTTTACACCATGGTCTAAGCAAAAGTTCCCATGCTTGGCCCCACACAGATCTGGGACCAGACTAACTGCTAGGTTAAACATACAGTATTGACAAGCTTAAGGTATGAAAAATTAGACAACACTGGGATGCTTTCAATTTCATTTTTTCTGGATTAACCAGGCTGTCTACAGCAAAGGGTTCTTACCTCCTTCATCTCCACATGGACCTGTTTGAGACCTCCCAGGACCCCCTCCAAGTCTGACACCACCTGTCTGATCTGCTCCCGAACCAAGCCCTCCTTCTGCCGGACAGAACCCTTGTTTTCCCGGACATGACACTGGTTCTCCCAGACCGAACACTGGCTTTTCCGGACTGAACCCTGACCATCCTTCTGCTTCACCCTCTGTCTCTGGGGGTCTAAGTCTGGGTCTCCTCCATGGTTCTGGTTGACTCCCTGGCTTGCTGGCTGTTTGGCCCTTTGGTTGAATCTCTCTTCCCTGCCTATAGTGGCTCCATGCACTGGTCCAGTAGCTCCATGACTTGGGGTTCTATGGCCAAGGCCAGGCCCACAATGACTCCTCTGCCTGGGCTGGCTGACCAACTGTTTCTGGGGGACTTCAGTGGAAAATAAAGTCTTCTGAACAGAGCCAGAGCCAGCAAGGACATGTCGTCCATTACAGCTGTCCACTCCTGCCCCACCTACAGCTCCCCCAGCCTTTAATCTAGTCGTCCTCTCCTGGTAGTTAGTTCTATCTCCCACGACCTGAGAGTACACATGCCTGGGGCTGGGACCACCACCACCACTATGTCCATTTGGCATGTGAGGGTGTAATTCTCTTTGTTCAAGCGGTACACACCTGTCCAAATGATCATGTTCATCTCCAGCATATCCCCAGACCTGTTCCTCTGGACTGTAGCTGTAGCTAGTCTGTCTGTGTTTCAACTGACCCCAGACCTTTTGTTCTGGTCCGTAGCTGACTAGCTGTCGTTGTGTCAGCTTGTCTTCTGGACTGTAAATGTAGCTAACCTGGCTGTGTATTTCTTGTGGACTGAAGCTATTCTGTCTTTCTAGCCTGTGGTTCGACTGACCCCAGACCTGCTTTTCTAAACCGAGACTAGCCTGTCTGTGTTGCTCCTGTGGACTATAGCTAGCCTGTCTTTCTAGTCTGTATTTTGACTGATCCCAGATCGGTTTCTCAGGACCGTAGCTGTAGCTAGCCTGTCTGTGTTTGGCCCGCTGACCCCTGAACTGTGTGTTTGCCGGGTCCAGGGGGAGTGATGAGGCTGACGCGTTTCTATTGCTGTTGAATGGGTGTGTCCCGATCCCTGTCCCAGCAGTGCCACCTCCACCCTGTCCCACATAACCGCACTGTTCTTTCACAGGGGAGTAGAAAATCAGACCCAGGCCAGGCTCCACTGGGCAGGTCCACTGGGCAGGGTTGTAGTTCCAGGGGTGGCTGGGGCTAAACTGGCCTGGCTGAGGTTGACCATGCTGACCCGGCCCGGTGAACACTGGCCTCCTCTGTGGGGCACTGTGACCACTTACAGCCCATCCAGCTCCAGCTTCAGCACCACTTCCTCCACCTTCTCCCCCTCCACCATCTCCTCTTCCTTCACCTCCTCTCTCACACTTCTCTAGTCCAGGTTCTACATCCTCTGGCTCCACAGGGAAAGGAGGAAGGCTGATGTCTCCTCTGAGGTCCAACTCTGGGTGGTCTGGGTGTGTGGGTGGTGGTCTGTACCCCCCTGGTCCTCCCTGGTACAGCGTGGGTCTGTATTGGACACAGTGAAGGCAGTAGCAGTAGTCGTCTGTGTTTTGATGAATGAATCTATAGTGTCCCATCCGTGTGCTGTCTGAGTACATGTCAGAATGAAAACAGTCCGTCTGGAGTAGAGGCTGCTGTGGAAAACGCCTTAAACAACAACTGGTTTCCTTCTCCTCCCCTCCTCCTCCTCCACGCTGCTCTCCAACTCCAAACTAGCCATTCAAGCTGTTTTCCTCATCTATGACTGACTCCACTGCAAAACAAAACTTTTTTTCAGCTCTGCTCTTTTTTTCTTACCTAAGACTTCCCTCCCCCCTTTCTTCCTGCCTCTTGTTTCCCCTTCTCTTCTATACTTGTTTTTCTCTATGCTCTTTTCTTTCTTTCCCCTGACCCCCTCTCTCACTTTTCTAACTTTTCTCTCACTCCTTCACCCTGCAGCCCTCTCTCTTGCTCGTGGCCCCTCTTTTCCACCTCCCTCCCTCCCCCTATCCCTTCTCTCTCTCCTTCTCTCTCTTTACCTCTCCTGTTTCGTTCCTCAGTCTTATTTGTTGCTGCAGGCTTCCCGTCGCTCTCCCTCACTTGGCTTTGCATTTCCCGTTTCCTCCCTTCCCCTCCTCCTATTTCTCCACCTCTCACACTCTGAGTCTTGCTGCTGTTTGTAACTCTCTCTCTTCTCTCTCATTCTCTCACACAGTCGCCTGTAAATGTCTCCTCTCCCTCTCTCACCCTCTCTTTCCTCCACCGGAGATCTAGTTCTGTGTGTTTCTATCGTCCAGTCAGTCCGTTAGACAGCGGTGTAGCTGTGTGAGTCTCCTGGTCCAGTACAGCTTTCTGAGCTAATTAGCCCTGCTTGCTAGGTTACAACCTGGCACCCTTCAATTAAATGCAGCTTGGATATAGCCAGTCAAGGAATCCTCAGCCAGTGAGAGAGGAGTAAGAGACTGATGAGAGAAGAGGGGTTTCAGCAGCCACAGACTGCATGGCTGAACAGACCCGACGGACGCCTCTGACTAGAGAGACTGAAGCACTGCCCTGTAGAGGGAGGGTTTCAACTCTCAGACTCTACCTCTTGTTCCTTTTTCTTCTTCTCTCTCTTTCTCTTTATTTCTTTCTCTCTCTTTCTCTCTTGCTCTCTCTGGTCTGAGTTTACAATAAAGCAATAAGGTTGTACATCTTCACAGTTAAACTAAATGAAACTCTTTTCAAAACATATGGTGTAGACAGTATATTTACCTTGACTTAGGGCTGTTACGGTGACCGCCATACCGGCGTTGACGAGTCATGACCGCAGTCACATTCCATGTGACCGTTAATTCATGGTAACTAGGCTTTTCCAAGCTCTGATGCTGTTGAAGGTTATTAGTAGCCCACCAAACTTGCTAACAGCCTGGTACTTAGCACTCAATTGTCCCTCGAATCACTCTGATATCAATGCAAATGTTTTCAAAAATCAAATCAAACACTTCATGAGAGCCCATGTTGCGTAACAATTGCATGAGAAAACAGATTTTTGATGGCCTCTATTAAAAAGAGGAGGATCTCATCAGTTTTCTATAGCATTGCTTTGCTTTACAACAGGAGTATAGCCTACCTGGCTGGCATTAAAATTAACCACTGAAAAACTGTCCTCCATTCGCTATTTAAGTGCATAGAAGACATGTCTTTTTTTATGCCCTTGTTCTGAGACAGGTGACTGATAATGGTCCGTTCATTTTAGAATATGTAAATACAACATTAAATGAAGAATATTCTGATGGGTGACCATATTAGCCTATCAAGAAACAGCACATGCCTTTTTTGTTTTGACTTTTTCAAATCATAGTTGCACACCTCATGTAGCCTAGCCCATAGGCCTATATGTTTTGATAAGGTTTGTATCACAACTAAAGTGGCCAAATAACTTCTTAAAATGAAGCGCATTAATCCGCTTTACAAGGGTGTAGAGCCTAACTGGCATACATAGGCGGTGCGTGAGTTTCAAGTATGGGGAATATACATTTCACCATAAAAATGCACCTTTATAATAAAGCATGACAACGATAATCTCATTTGCGGTCACTTTTGAAAACAGTATATTCGCGCTTATAGCCTATAGCCGTGTGCGCATTGCTGCGCTTATAAAGTGGAGAAATGGCCTAATAGTTGATCATTTGAAGCCAAGTGAGGGAGAGAGACAGGAAGCCTGCATTCCAATAGGATAGATAAACTTTTATACTATGGGGAATAGTAGATTGATGTAGTCTAGTGCTTTTGCTGTTCGTTAGGCCTACTCATCTTGTTGGCTGACAAAGTAGGCTAAATATGGACAGTTCCTCTAACATCTTCAATATGTGCCTCGAATTTTGATAAAAGGGACATGCGCAGTTGCATCCCCATTGTGTCTGTCTTCACTTAGTCTACTTCCTTGCTGAGATGCCTGTGAGAAGGAATTGATCACGTGACGGCATTGGCTAATAAGAATTGAGATACATTAGAGAACCATGTGAGTGAGAGATGCTTTGTAGCACGGCAGCCGGGAGAAGGGAATTATAATTATAATTATAATTAAAAGTCACTTTGGCCGCAAAAGGCATGGATTTTTTAGGGGGCGTAACAGCCACACAAGGGGATGCCGCAAGGAAATTTGAGGCCTGGGAGAATATTATCAAGTGCTATTCAAATTGTGACTGAGGGACTGATGAAGTGTGTGCAGCCTTCACAAGAAACAAAACAGAGCTCATGTCTTTCATGCAAATTATCATAAGAGTTGCATGCTGCAGCCTTAGAATGTATTGCAAATCAAAACATATAGCCCAACATTTGTATCACAACTAATGTTGTTATAAATAACTCTTAAGCATATAGGAGGACATGTTTCTTTGTTGACCACTCAACACAAACTAGCTGCATGTGCGCACTTTCCAGTAAATCATTTAGAGAAAATATCCTTTCTATTTTATTCAGCTATGTTCAATTGTATTCTTCATACTATAAAATAATGAAAGATTATGCAAATATTGTCTGCTAAATTAACTAGTGTAGCCCACAGCCATATCAGGGCCTAACATAAGGACAACTCAGAGCATGCTATTCTGTTCTTCTGAAATAGACTACATTTTTTCATATCATGTTTCTTTAGACCTGTCTAAAATAAATAATGGATATATTTTGATGGTGTCGGCAATACTAAATTGATTTATTAGACTTTTTAAAATGAAGATGCTCCAAAGGTCTGAATCAGTGGCTTGTAGGCTATGCATGGAGATGCTAAACGTGTTTATGCTAATTAACGAGAAATTACCATAAGACCTGCAGTTATTTGCTTGACATTCACCGGCTGACAAAATGTTGTGACCGCCTCAGCCCTACCTTGACTTCACTTACATACCATAGGCCTTACATCTACTGCCAGCATCTATGGTCAACTGCAGTCTGTGGGGCTGAGCTAAACCCCAATTGCTTTCAGCTACAGTATGCACACAATTCTCTCAACAATACCTTTTCTCTCTCTCTGTGTTGTACGGAACTGGAAAAAGACAACATTGCAACAGACATTATTATTTGAAAGCTGAGTAAGTATAGATATGCAAAATTTGTGACTGACAAAAAGCCTCCTTCAAAAACATCTCCAGTTTGTATATTGTTAGCCCCGTGCCGCTAGCTGCCTGAAGCCACGCACTGGACTTGTATGATCACCCGGCTACACATGCCTTTCCCTAACGTCACTATGCCGTGTCGATTGCTGTTCTGGTTTGTAACTATTGTTTTATTTCACTGTAGAGCCTCTAGCACTGCTCAACACGCCTCGGCAAACAATTTAGTTCCACCTCCCACACACGCAGTGACATCACCTGGTTTAAATGCTATTTCTAGAGACAATATCTCTTTCATTATCACTATATGCACAGGTTTACCCCCACTGTATTCACATCATACTATACCTTTGTCTGTACATTATGCCTTGAATATATTCTACCGTGCCCAGAAATCTGCTCCTTTTACTCTCTGTTCTGAATGAACTAGGCGTCCAGTTCTGTTAGCCTTTAGCCGTACCCTTATCCTATCATCCTAACTAACTCACCCTCCAAATACACCTCTGCTGTTTTCAACCAAGATCTCAGCCTCATTGCCTGCATCCGTAATGGGTCTGCGAGCAAACGACCACCCCTCATCACTGTCAAACGCTCCCTAAAACACTTCTGCGAGCAGGCCTTTCTAATCGACCTGGCCGGGGTATCCTGGAACGACATTGACCTCATCCCGACAGTAGAAGATGCCTGGTTATTCTTTAAAAGTGCCTTCCTCATCATCTTCAATAGGCATGCCCCATTCAAAAAATGTAGAACCAGGAATAGATATAGCCCTTGGTTCATTCCAGACCTGTCTGCCCTTGACCAGCACAAAAACATCCTGTAGCGTACCGCATTAGAATCGAATAGCCCCCCCAATATACACAGGCAGTTAGGAAAGCTAAGGCTAGCTTTTTCAAACAGAAATTTGCATCCTGCAGTACAAACTCAAAAAAGTTCTGGGACACTGTAAAGTCCATGGAGAATAAGAGCACCTGCTCTGAGGCTAGGAAACACTGTTACAACCAACAAATCCACTATAATTGAGAATTTCAATATGAATTTCTCTATGGCTGGCCATGCTTTCCACCTGGCTACCCCTACCCCGGTCAACTGCCCGGCACCCTCCACAGCAACCCGCCCAAGCCCCCACCATTTCTCCTTCACCCATATCCAGATAGCTGATGTTCTGAAAGAGCTGCAAAATCTTGACCCCTACAAATCAGCAGGGCTAGACAATCTGGACCCTCTCTTTCTTAAATTATCTGCCGAAATTGTTGCAACCCCTATTACTAGCCTGTTCAACCTCTCTTTCGTATCATCTGTGATTCCCAAAGATTGGAAAGCTGCTGAGGTCATCCCCCTCTTTAAAGGGGGAGACACTCTAGACCCAAACTGCTACAGACCTATATCTATCCTACCCTGCCTTTCTAAGGTCTTCGAAAGCCAAGTTAACAAAGAGATTACTGACCATTTTGAATCACATCGTACCTTCTCCACTATGCAATCTGGTTTCTGAGCTGGTCATGGGTGCACCTCAACCACGCTCAAGGTCCTTAATGATATCATAACCGCCATCGATAAGAGACATTACTGTGCAGATGTATTCATCGACCTGGCCAAGGCTTTCGACTCTGTCAATCACCACATTCTTATTGGCAGACTCAACAGCCTTGGATTCTCAAATGATTGCCTCGCCTGGTTCACCAACTAATTCTCTGATAGAGCTCAGTGTGTCAAATCGGAGGGCCTGTTGTCCGGACCTCTGGCAGTCTCTATGGGGGTGCCACAGGGTTCAATTCTCGGGCTGACTCTCTTCTCTGTATACATCAATGATGTCGCTCTTGCTGCTGGTGATTCTCTGATCCACCTCTACCCAGACGACACTATTCTGTATGCATCTGGCTCTTCTTTTGACACTGTGTTAACTAACCTCCAGACAAGCTTCTATGCCATACAACTCTCCTTCCGTGGCCTCCAACTGCTCTTAAATGCAAATAAAACTAAATGCATGCTATTCAACCGATCATTGTCCGCACCTGCCCGCCCATCCAGCATCACTACTCTGGGCAGCTCTGACTTAGAATACGTGGATAACTACAAATACCTAGGTGCCAAACCCACTGGCTACAGGTTATCGACAAGTCTCTGCTAGGTAAAGCCCCGCTCTATCTTAGCTCGCTGGTCACCATCGTAGCACACGCTCCAGCAGGTATATTTCACTGGTCACCCCCAAAGCCAATTCCTCCTTTGGTCGCCTTTCCTTCCAGTTCTCTGCTGCCACTGACTGGAACGAATTGCAAAAATCACTGAAGCTGGAGATTCCCATCTCCCTCACTAGCTTTAAGAACCAGCTGTCAGAGCAGCTCACAGATCACTGCACCTGTTCATAGCCCATCTGTGTACAGCCCATCTATCTACCTCATTCCCATACTGTATTTATTTATTTTGCTCCTTTTGCACCACAGTATCTCCACTTGCACATCCATCTTTTGCACATCTACCAGTCCAGTGTTTAACTGCCATATTGTAATTACTTCGCCACCATGGCGTATTTATTGCGATAACTCCCTTATTTGACCTTATTTGCACTCACTGTATGTAGACTTTTGTTTTCTTTTTTTTCTACTGTATTATTGACTGTATGTTTTGTTCATTCCATGTGTAACTCTGTGTTGTTGTATGTGTCGAACTGCTTAACTTTATCTTGGCCAGGTCGCAGTTGCAAATGAGAACTTGTTCTCAACTAGCTTACCTGGTTAAATAAAGGTGAAAAAAATGCATATTTACCCATTTACAAAAAAATGAGGCTGAAATTAGGATTTTATTTTAGGAATAAGGCCTGTTTTTCTTTTGAAGCCAGAAGGAGGCTAGTATAAGCTACATTTATGCCTTTACTAGACTATGGGTATATTTTATATATGAATGCTTCCGCTCAGTGTTTGAGATCAATTGACACCCTTTACCATGGCACTTTGAGATAGATTTTAAACTGCAAAACCCTTACGCACCACTGCACTTTGTATACCAGGGTTGGCTGGCCTTCTCTAGTCACTCGTAGGCTCAGGCACTGTTATACCTTTATTTACAAAGCCATTTTAGGTTTTAGGTTTACTAACTTTTTATTTGGGCATTTTTATTGTTCAGACATGTGTACTCTCTTCGTTCGCTGGACTTAATCCTGCTAACTGTTCCAAATGTCCGATCTGAATTTGGTAAAAGGGCTTTTATGTACTCTGCACCATCGTGCCAAAGCTTAGCTTCTCCTCTTGTCCTTTCGGCCCCAATATCCCCACAGGATGAAGCCTAACCTCTCCGCCCGCTTGGCACAGAATGCCTTGACATAGAGGACGCATTGGATGGCTACAGAAACAATACGTGTTCTGACAGGCTTTACCTGTTGAAGCATACATCGAATAGACGCGTGACAAGTTCCATTCGTCTATAACAGCAACACATGCAAAACTACTACGCTAAACTTGCCACAGCTTTGAAATTAGAATTCAATGGTTTCGCGACTCACAAACACGACAGCTCACTGGCTAACACTGTCAAACAATCTCCGAATGAACACCCACAAGCTTCGTTCAGTTTACTCAATGAAACAGGAATTGAAGAGCTGTTACCATTCAAACAAATGTTTCTGTCATACATGTATCTCACCACCTTCATTACCTACTTGGGCCCTACAGCCCATGTTGGCTTGCTTATCTCACAACTCAGAGAGCTTGCAAGCACAGCCTTCGAGGCGTCATTAGCACTCAACGCTAAGAGCCCTGACATCTTGGTTTTGAAGTTTGACCAGGAGCACTCACTCCAGTTAGAGGGTGCATTATCAGATATTGGAGCATTGAGAGATGACACACAACAAAAAGTTTCTACCACGAAACCACGATACAAATACCCACCGTGGTTGAAATAGCTGTAAAATACTTTGCCATTGAAATGACTTCAGCTACAATCGAACTGATCACTACGTTCCTACACCAAACCCACACAAAGTGTCAGAGCACAAGGGTAACAAAGGGTTCAAGGACGATCAAAACGTAGACCAATGTTCTCTAGAAGTTCTACTACGTAAAGAACTAAAGCAAGAAAAAATGTAGAAAATTTTAAAAGTCATTAGGACCAGACGTGAAATCGCCGGACAACAGGTCCGCAGTAATTAACATCCTTCACAAGGACTTTAAAATCGAATTTCTCCCACACTCACTCGAGACCCTATCCTGGGCCCGCAGGCTTTGTCTATATCCTCTGATAGAAAAGGTGTGAAGAAAAAGGTCAACGGCTTTGCAAAAGCCAAGTCCACTTAAAACCCGATAAGTCGATCTGCTTTCACCTTGAACAGAAATGACACATCACGTCGTTGCGAACAACCACTCCACTTTGTGGGGAATATGTCCACTAAACACAACTCAAAACGGCCATACCTGGAAACAGTCCTGGAGGACTGCTTAACCTGTCATGTGCTAATTGATTTGGGCTTGACAATATCGCTCATCTCTTAAACTTTGTTCAATGAACTCAAAAGGGCTTTGAAGTCAATTAAACGTTGGTTAGAAAGGGAACGATGTGACACTACACTTCGAGGTTTCACTCAGACTACCTCGCCTCTCACATTGAGAATGATGCTGAAACTACAATTCCAGGACGCATCGCTTGTTCATCCTGTGTATGTTACCAGCCTCAAATCTGAACCCCTGATACTCGGTGCAGACTTGATTGATTGTTTACTCCCACTGATGGATTGGAAAACCAACCATGTATGGTCACAGGTCACAATGCCGTCTCCACTGACCACACTGTCTTCTCCTAACGCTAGCTGCAACGCAGTCATCCACGAGGGGTATCTGTTGACAGCACCCCTTGGGAAAAATACATTTCGAAACCCCTTGGTGCAGAATCCGATCCAAGGAGATATTACAATATCTCGACACATTCCAAATAATGACCATTATTTTCATGATTTCGAGCCAGCAGTCTCTGTGAACAAGCAACTCCCCTCCTTCTTGGAGTCATGCAAATACTGTAGTTGAGATGAACTTCTCTTGCCCTTTGGACACTTTGGCAAACACTGTGGCCATCTCAGGAAAAAAAAGCATCAACGTATAGAGTGTACTCTGCTTCCGATGATACATTTTCCGCTTTGTCACCCCTTACAATGACACTAATGGCGTCAGTCCCGCATCTGATCCAATGACTCTCACTGGTGAAACACTGCGATATTGCAGACAGATATCCTCGTCTCAGTTCACAGGTACTGACACGGTTGCCACACGCAGACGCTGTGGTGACTGACAGGCCTCAACAGCCACTGAGCGTTTTGAAGCACAAACATCAAGATATTTGGTTAACAGAACGAGCAGTAAAGAGTAAATGATTATGGTAATGGCACTGACTACACAGTCCTCAGTAATGACAGTCTGGGCACAGCAAGCACTCAGCACTGTTGCCAGGGCCAACAGTTAAATAATGCTAAAGAAAATCACTCATACATTCTCTGCTCTCATTCTTTTGGCTGAGATTGAACATAAACTACAAGGTGAAGGACTAGAAAGAAAGAGAGAGAATGGGAGATAGAGGGAAAGAAAGAGAGGTAGAGGAAGAGAACGGGAGAGAGAGGAAGAGAGAGGGGGAGAGAGGGTTAGAGGGAGAGAGAGTTAGAGAAAGAGACAGAAACAAAGTGAGAAAAATTACAACGACGCACAAGGAGAAACACAATCATCTGGAGTACCTGAGAGATAACAAGACAACATTTGAAATTGGAAAGACCCAAATGCAATAAAATGCTAATTAATTACTTAAAAATCATGCAATGTGATTTTCTGGATTTTTGTTTTAGATTCCGTCTCTCACAGCTGAAGTGTACCTATGATCAAAATTAACAACCTCTACATGCTTTGTAAGTAGGAAAACCAGCAAAATCGGCAGTGTATCAAATACTTGTTCTCCCCACTGTAGGAAATAGGGTGCCATTTCGGACGCAGACATTATCTGGGTACAGCATAGCTAAGTGAAAGTACAGGACAGTACAGAGTGTCTGGAACAGTGTCTGCCCAATTAATTCAACTCATATAAAGGCATGGCCGGGGCAAGGTTTGAGACCAAAATATATTTCTGTTGTGTGGGTAAGTTAATAATTGAAAGTGTTGGTGAATAATATGATGCACACGGATCAAGGTTGTTAATAACATATTGTTACAGTGAATAAAGTCAATTCAGACTGACTGGAGCAGCTCCCTTGCCTGTGTGATCATCTCCGACCAAGTCATATTCCATACTATACTGCAAAGATCATTGCACCTTTATGTCACACAGTATGTATGCTGAATTCCCACAGTCATTGGCTGCAATAAATATATTATGGGAGAGGATTAAAAGATAGCATCAGACATAGCATCAGCCATATACAGTATATCTCAATATATATATACAGTGCCTTTAGAAAGAATTCACAACCCTTGACTTTTTCCAAATTTTGTTGTTACAGCCTGAATTTAGAATGGATTCAATATAGACGTTGTGTCACTGGCCTACATAGAATACCCCATAACGTCAAAGTGGAATTATGTTTTTAGAAAATTTTACAAATTAATTAAAAATGAAAAGCTGAAATGTCGTGAGTCAATAATTATTCAACCCCTTTTTTATGCAAAGCTTGAATAAGTTCAGGAGTAAAAATGTGCTTAATAAGTCACAATAAATTGCGCGGTCTCACCTTGTGTGCAAAAATAACATGATTGACACAATTATATGCAAGGTCCCTCAGTCAAGTAGTGAATTTCAAACACAGATTCAACCACAAATACCAGGAATGTTTTTCCAATCCCACGCAAAGAAGGGCAGCTATTGGTAAATGAAAAAAATCCAGACATTGAAAATCCCCTTTGTGCATGGTGAAGTTACTAATTACACTTTGGATGGTGTATCAATACACCCACTTCAAAGATACAGGCTTTTCACCATGGAATTCTGTAAGGACTCTCGTCGTAATGAGGATCGGACCAAAGCGCTGCGTGGTAAGTGTTCGTGATTTTATTTTATCAAAAAACACTCAAACAAAATAACCATATAACAAAGAGGGAAAACCGAAACAGTTCTGTAAGGTGCATAAACTATACAGAAAACAACGACACACAAAACACAGGTGAGAAAAAGGCTGGCTAAGTATGATTCCCAATCAGACAACGATAGACAGCTGCCTCTGATTGAGAACCACACCCGGCCAAACACAAAGAAATAGAAAACATAGAAATAAAAAACTAGAATGCCCACCCTAATCACAACCTGGCCTAACCAAAATAGAAAATAAAAACCTCTCTATGGCCAGGGTGTGACAATTTCACCATTGGTGACCTTCAAACAGTTACATAGTTTAATGGCTGTGATAGGAGAAAACTGAGCATGGATCAACAACATTGCAGTTACTCCACAATACTAACCTAAATGACAGAGTGAAAAGAAGGAAGCCTGTACATAATAACAATATTCCAAAACATGCATCCTGTTTGCAATAAGGCACTAAAGTAAAACTGCAAAAAATGTGTCAAAGAAATGTACTTTATATCCTGAATACAAGGTATTATGTTCGGGGCAAATTCAACGTAATACATGACTGAGTACCACTATTCATATTTTCAAGCATGGTGGTGGCTCCATCACGTCATTGGTATACTTGTCATCTGCAAGGACTAGGGAGTTTTTTTAACACAAAAAGAAACGCAATAGGGCGTCCCGAGTGGCACAGCAGTCTAAGGCACTGCAATGCTAGAGGCTTCACTACAGACCCTGGTTTGATCCCGGGATTTGTCCTGGGGGGCTTTACTAGGCTCATTGTGCTCTTGCAACTCCTTGTGGTGTGTCGGGTGCCTGTAGGTTGACCCCGGTTCTCAGTTGATTGGTGTTTCCCCCAACACATTGATGTGGATGGCTTCCGGGTTAAGTGGGCGGGTGTTAAGAAGCACGGTTTGGTGGGTCATGTTTCGGAGGACGCATTACTCAATGTTTACATCTCGAGCCTGTTGGGGAGTTGCAGCGATGAGACAAAATAGAAATTGGGGAGGAAAAGGGCATAAAATACAACAACAAACAAAATCAACAGAATAGAGCGAAGCACAGGCAAGATCCTTGAGGAAAACCTGGCTCAGTCCGCTTTCCACCAGACACTGGTCTGGTGATAAATTCACCTTCTAGCAGGACATTAACCTAAAACACAAGGCCAAATATACACTGGAGTTGCTTACCAAGATAACATTAAATGTTTCTGAGTGGCCTAGTTACAGTTTTGACTTAAATCGGATTGAAAATCTATAGAAAGACTTCAAAATGGCTGTCTAGCAATGGCCAACAACCAACCTGACAGAGCTTGAAGAATTGTACAATGGTTGTGCAAAGCTCTTAGAGACCAAGAAACACTCACAGATGTAATCGCTGCCAAAGGTGATTCTAACATGTATTGACTCAGCGGTGTGAATACTTATCTATGCTGAATAAAAATATGAACGCAACATGTAAAGTGTTGGTTCCATGTTTCATGAGCTGAAATAAAAGATAGCAGAAATGTTTCAAATGCACAAAAATATAATTTCTCTCAGATTATGTGCACACATTTGTTTACATCCCTTTTATTGAGCATTTCTCCTTTGTCAAGATAATCCATCCACTTGACAGTTGTGGAATATCAAGAAGCTGACTAAACAGCATGATCATTATACAGATTCGCCTTGTGCTGGCGACAATAAATGGCCATGCTAAAATGTAGGGTTTTGTCACACAGGGAGTGCGCATTTGACATGCTGACTGCAGGAATATTCTTTTCTCTACCATAAACCATTTTAAAGAATATGGGAGTATGTCCAATTGTCCTCACAACCGCAGATCAAGTGAAACCACGCCAGCCCAGGATCTCCACCTACAGGATTGTTTGAGACCAGCTTCAAGGACAGCTGATGAAACTGTGGGTTTGCACAACCAAAGAATGTCTGCACAAACTGTCAGAAACCATCTCAGGCAAGCTCATCTGCGTGCTCATCTTTCACAGCAGGGTCTTGACCTGACTACAGTTCGGCTTGTAACCAACTTCATTTGGCAAAGACTCACCTTTGATGGCCACTGGCACCCCGGGCAGATGGCAGACAGCATAGCATGTATGGCATTGTGTGGGCGAGAGGTTTGCTGATGTCAACGTTTTGAGTGCCCCAAGGTGGCGGTGGGGTTATTGTATGGGAAGGCATAAGCTACGGACAACGAACACAATTACATTTTATGTAGGCTCATTTTATGTAGGCTCATTATCATGCCATTCATCCAGTTCTTCCATGGCCTGCATGGAAGAACTCTCTCATTATGGTATATTGTGTATAGATGGACGAGAAAAATAAATTGATGTTTAACATCAGGGCTGTAAAACCAACAGCCGTGTCTCTAATATAAGATTTCAAGAGTGTTATAGTGGTGGAAATATACAAAATGTGTGTGTGTGTGTGTGTGTGTGTGTGTGTGTGTGTGTGTGTGTAAGCTTCTTTCTCCAGAGGGTGACTGTGATAAGGTGTAGGAGTCAGGCGCAGGAGAGCAGGGATTACTGAGAAGCGTGTTTAATATAGATATATGTATACATATATATATATACACACATAGTCCACCAATACAAAATTGGCACAGATGAAAATCCAAAACTACGCTCTGGAAGGAACAGAAACTCGTACACGGAGGAACAACCACAGTTCCGACACTACATAAACGTACGTAATAGCGAAAACAATAAACAGCATAGATAATTGAATGCAAATACCCACAAGCTTAATGCTGCACGAATTAAGGCAGGCAACAGGTGCCCTATATACACACAGAAATAAAAGCAATTGAAACCAGGTGTGAAAAGGAACATAGACAAAACAACCAGAAAAGGAAAAAGCGATCGGTAGCGGCACGTAAACCTGCGATGCCGAGCGCCTAGCGCCTGAACAGGGAGAGGAGTTACCTTCGGTAGAAGTCGTGACAGTGACAGACCAGTCCTCCATTATTCCTCCTCTTCTAAACTACTGAACAATCATGGTGTCTCTGCCTTCAAGAGAAAGTTTACAAATAAATAAAGTCAGATCTTACCAGTTCATTGCATTAAGTCAAAGCTACTGTGGGTCAGTACAGATTCAGTAGATACCTTCATGCTGAGTAAAGTACCATTAAAAAGATATTGACAGTTCTATGTGATGTGTGTGCTGAATATTGAGTTTCTTCCTGAATAGCAAGATGGTGGTGGTTAACCTCACTGCTCTGACACCACCACCTTGAGTCCCAAATGGCACAATATCGGCCCTGGTCAAAAGCAGTGCACTATATAGGGAATAGGGTGCCATATGGGACCACACCACATCTATCTGGGCAGGCTTCCAGACCTGAGCCAGCCTTTATTCTCTCTAACGCTGGCATGTTTAGTATTGTTTACTGTTGTCTAAATGTGCTGAATGCTAGCCTCAATGCCTCTTTATCTTTAAGTTGTAACTAACCATGTATAATTGTGAGATTAACTCATGTACTGAATAGGATAACTCCTGCATTCACAGTTTTTTTGTATGACAAATCTGTATTGATACAGCAGTTTTCTATATATTACATATTTTTCATTCACTGTTTTCTGTATGACAAATCTGTATTGATATCGTAGTTTTTTGTATGACAAATCACCTTAATTGACATCTGTATAAGAAATGTCCTCAACGCTCTTTCATTCACAGTTATCTGAGAACTGTATCATAATGATTTCCACAGGAATGGTGAAGCTAGTTGTCTTTAAATAAAGTTCCAAGTGCTACTGCTAGTACCACGTTAACACATCCTCAAAACGGAAACAGGATTTGTTCCTCTCCCCCTTTAGAAAAAAATGAAATGTCTATTTACTGGTTACTGGTATTACTGGTGACTCAAGGGTCCACCACAGGTTTACCACAACGTAGTTACTCAAACTAAAACATCTCATCCCTTCTATTCTGTGCTCAGTACTTACTGAACATGATTCTGGAATTTAGCAGTAATTGACTACCACAAACCACTATGAGGTCGAGGGTCACAAGTTCACACTTCCCAGATGTTGTTTACATAAAATCAAATCCAATTTTTCACATGCGCCAAATACAACAGCTGTAGACCTTACAGTGAAATGCTTACTTTACAAGCCCTTAACCAACAATTCTTTAAAAACAAGTGTTTAGTAAAAAAAATAGATAAGTAAAAAATAGA
Source organism: Oncorhynchus keta (assembly GCF_023373465.1). Taxonomy (NCBI): domain Eukaryota; kingdom Metazoa; phylum Chordata; class Actinopteri; order Salmoniformes; family Salmonidae; genus Oncorhynchus; species Oncorhynchus keta. Next base: position 36,220,853 of record NC_068435.1, on the reverse strand, counting down.
AAATTACAGCAACAAATAATGAAACAGCAGCAGTAAAGTAAGAAGCAAGGCTATATACAGGGGGTACCAGTACAGAGTCAATGTGCGGTCGCACCGGTTAGTTGAGGTAATATGTAGGTAGAGTTAAAGTGGCTATGCATAGATTATAAACAGAGAGCAGCAGCAGCGTAAAAGAGGGGTCTGGGTAGCCCTTTGATTTGTTGTACAGGAGTCTTATGGCTTGGGGATTGTAGCCTTTTGGACCTCAACTTGGCGCTCCGTTACTGCTTGTTGTGCGGTAGCAGAGAGAACCCGCTATTTCACAATTTTTAGAACCTTCCTCTAACACCGCCTGATATAGAAGTCCTGGATGGCAGGATGCTTGGCCCCAGTGATGTACAGTGACGTACACACTACACTCTGTAGTCGGAGGCCGAGCAGTTGCCATACCAGGCGATGATGCAACCCGTCAGTATGCTCTTGATGGTGCAGCTGTAGACATTTTTCAGGATCTGAGGATCTATGCCAAATCTTTTCCGTCTCAAGAGGGGGAATAGGCGTTGTCTTGCCCTTTTAACGGCTGTCTTAGTGTGTTTGGACCAAGATAGTTTGTTGGTGATGTGGACACCAAGGAACTTGCTGCTCCACTACAGCCCCATCGATGAGAATGGTGGCGTGCTCGGGCCTCCTTTTCCTGTAGTCCACAATAATTTCCTTTGTCTTGATCACATTGAGGCGAGAGATTGTTGTCCTGGCACCACACGACCAGGTCTCTGACCTCTTCCCTATAGGCTGTCTCGTTTGTTGTTGGTGATCAGGCCTACCACTGTTGTTTCATCAGCATAATATAATATAATATATGCCATTTAGCAGACGCTTTTATCCAAAGCGACTTACAGTCATGTGTGCATACATTCTACGTATGGGTGGTCCCGGGGATCGAACCCACTACCCTGGCGTTACAAGCGCCATGCTCTACCAACTGAGCTACAGAAGGACCACCAGCAAACTTGATGATGGTGTTGGAGTCGTGCCTGGCCATGCAGTCATGAGTGTACAGGGACTACAGGAGGGGCTGAGAACGCACCCCTGATGGGCCCCCGTGTTGAGGATCAGTGTGGCAGATGTGTTGTTCCCTACCCTTACCACCTGGGGACGGCACATCAGGAAGTCCAGGATCCAGTTGCAGAGGGAGTTGTTTAGTCCCAGGGTCCTTAGCTTAGTGATGAGCTTTGAGGACACTATGGTGTTGAACGCGAGCTTAAGTCAATGAATAGCATTCTCACATAGGTGTTCCTTTTGTCGAGGTGGGAAAGGGCAGTGTTGAGTGCAATAGAGATTGCATCATCTGTGGATCTGTTGGGGTGGTATGCAAATTGGAGTGGGTCTAGGGTTTCTGTGATAATGGTGTTGATGTGAGCCATGACCTGCCTTTCAAAGCACTTCATGGCTACAGACGTGAGTGCTACGGGTCAGTAGTCATTTAGGAAGGTTACCTTAGTGTTCTTGGGCACAAGGACTATGGTGGTCTGCTTGAAACATGTTGGTATTACAGACTCAGTCAGGGTTGAAAATGTCAGTGAAGACACTTGCCAGTTGGTCAGCGCATGCTCGGAGTACAGGTCCTGGTAATCCGTCTGGCACTGTGGCCTTGTGAATGTTGACCTGTTTAAAGGACCTACTCACATTGGCTATGGAGAGTATGATCACACAGTCATCCAGAACAGCTGGTGCTCTCATGCATGTTTCAGTGTTACTTGCCTCAAAGTGAGCTTAGCAGTAATTTAGCTCGTCTGGTAGCCCTGCCACATCCGACGAGCATTGGAGCCGGTGTAGTATGATTCAATCTTAGTCCTGTATTGACACTTTGCCTGTTTGATGGTTCGTCAGAGGTCATAGCAGGATTTCTTATAAGCTTCCGGGTTAGAGTCCAGCTCCTTGAAAGCGGAAGCTCTAACCTTTAGCTCAGTGCGGATGTTGCCTGTAATCCATGGCTTCTGTTTGGGTATGTACGTGCTTCTACACCTGCAGTGCTTGCTGTTGGGGTTTTAGGCTGGGTTTATGTACAGCACTTTGCGATATCAGCTGATGTAAGAAGGGATATATAAATAAATAAAAGCAATTTTGATGTACGTACGGTCACTGTGGGGAAGACGTCATCGATGCACTTATTGATGAAGCCAGTAACTGATGTGGTGTACTCCTCAATGCCGTTGGAAGAATCCCAGAACATATTCCAGTCTGTGCTAGCAAAACAGTCCTGTAGCATACCATCTATTTCATCTGACCACTTTCTTATTGACCGAGTCACTGGTGCTCCCTGCTTTAGTTTTTGCTTGTAAGCAGGAATCAGTAGGAATGAATTATGGTCAGCTTTGCCAAATGGAGGGCGAGGGAGAGCTTTGTACACGTCTCTGTGTGTGGAGTAAAGGTGGTCTAGAGTTTTTTTCTGTCTGGTTGCTCATTTAACATGCTGATAGAAATGAGGTAAAACTGATTTGACTTCCCCTGCATTAAAGTCCCCGGTCACTAGGAGCGCCGCCTCTGGATGAGTGTTTTCCTGTTTGCTTATGGCCGTATACAGCTCATTGAGTGCGGTATTAGTGCCAGCATCAGTATGCCGTAGTATATGGACAGCTACAAAAAATATAGATGTAAACTCTCTCTAGTGTGGTCTACATCTTGTCATAACATACTCTACCTTAGGTGAGCAAAACCTTGAGACTTCCTTAGATTTCGTGCAACAGCTGTTGTTTACAAATTTGCATCGGCAGCCGCCACTTCTCTTACCAGAGGCCGCTGTTCTATCCTGCCGAAAAAGCTTAAAACCCGTCATCTGTATGTTAATCGTGTCGTCTTTCAGCCATGACTCGGTGAAACATGAGATATTACAGTTTTTGATGTCCTGTTGGTAGGATATACGTGCTCGTAGTTTGTCTATTTTATTATCGATTTATTATACGTTGGTTAATAGGACCGATGGTAAAAAGAACTCTCGGCGACGGATCTTTACAAGGCACCCGGACCGTCGTCCACGATACCTCCATCTTTTCCTCCTGCGAATGATGGGATGAGGGCCTTGTCAGGTGTCTGAAGTAAATCCTTCCAATCTGACTTGTTGAAGAAGAAGAATTCCTCCAGTCCTGGGTGAGTAATCGTTGCTCTGATATCAAGAAGCTATTTCGGTGGTAGAAACATTACGTACAAAATAAGTTACAAATAATGTGAAAAAACATACACAATAGCACAATAGGTCACGGGATCGTAAAACGGCGCTGAAGCCATTACTTCCCCACTGCTGGGCCTTCTCATGGGTCTGGGAGTGGAACTCAGGGTGTGACGCGGAAGGTGTTGAGATTATGTACATATTTAACATTCTGGGGCCGGATTTACTGCATCAGTGTAAAATAACATCCACCTGTAGTAGTTTTCTGTGAGTTTTCAATGAAAACAACAATACTCCAATGAACTCCTTTATTCAGGGATACGTTTGATGCCTTATTCTTTCTATTAACTTTTTGCTCATTTGCTGACTTCACATCAAAGCAAACAGCTTTGTTTGGTTTGGTTGAGTTTGGATGATTTAGATTTTTTCTGAAATAATTGTTCATTTCCATTATTAAGACCACTAAGTGGTGCTCACTTACCTATCTATAACACAACAAGAGATAACATTTCTCTGTATGGTACATGTTCTGAAATTCTCATTTATAAAAGGCCTTCCAGGACAAAACATATTCCCTCTTATAAACAACAAAATGTTATTACTTTTTAATGTAAACATTTACTGAGTACATGTAATTGCAATCATGGCGCTGAAGAGATGGATAGCTGCCATATCACGGTCTCCTGACCAATTCTGCTATTTTGTGGGGGGTTTTTACACTGATCTCAACTGTTTTTGCACATAATATTTCCGCTATCATTTCCTATGACCAAAAACAGCTTCTGGACATCGATCCCTTACCTCAATATTGATGAACATTTCTATTTCAACGAGTCTGCAGCTGTGGATGTACTGCTCATCCCTGGGACTAGAAAGAGGAAGAAAAGGCACATGGCTGACAATTTGTTAGCCACGCTGTCCTTACGAACTGCACAGCATTACAGCAGTATGTACCCTGTATGTTAGCTAGTTAGCTAGCGTTAGTTGGCTACTAGTTCATCGAACTTGCCAGGCAGTATATTAACTATAATCTAACTAACTACCCAATGAATATTGACTTAATTATTCACATCATAATTAATAATAATAATAATTATTATTATTATAATACTTTAATTACTTTAATAATAATAAAGTATGTATTTGTATCTTTTTAATAAAAAAAACATTGGGGCCTTTGATCAGATTCAAATTATGGATAGATTGTTACATCCAACAAGGGCGGCAGGTAGTCTAGCGGTTAGAGTGTTGGGCCAATAACTGAAAGGTTGCAAGATCAAATCCCTGAGCTGACAAGGTAAAAATATGTTGTTCTGCCCCTGAACAAGGCAGTTAACCCACTGTTCCTAGGCTGTCATTGTAAATAAGAATTTGTTCTTAACTGACTTGCCTAGTCAAATAAAGGTACAAAAATGTAATTGTCTCCATCATTTCCAATCCCCCATATATTTTTGGGGTAAATATATATTTATACACACACCCACACACACTACCGTTCAAAAGTCCTCAACTGGCAGCTTCATTAAATTGTACCCGCAAAACACCAGTCTCAACATCAACAGTTAAGGTGCGAATCCGGGATGCTGGCCTTCTAGGCAGAGTTGCAAAGAAAAAGCCATATCTCAGACTGGCCAATAAAAATAAAAGATTAAGATGAGCAAAAAAACATAGACACTGGACAGTAGAACTCCGCCTAGAAGGCCATACCGGAGTCGCCTCTTCACTGTTGACGTTGAGACTGTTCTTTTACGTGTACTATTTAATGAAGCTGCCAGTTGAGGACTTCTGAGGCGTCTGTTTCTCAAACTAGGCACTCTAAATAACATGTCCTCTTGCTCAGTTGTGCACCGGGGCCTCCCACTCATCTTTCTATTCTGTTTAGAGCCAGTTTGCGCTGTTCTGTGAAGGGAGTAGTGCATGCCCCAGGACTACCTGACATGATGACTCCTTGCTGTCCCCAGTCCACCTGGCCATGCTGCTGCTCCAGTTTCAACTGTTCTGCCTTACTATTATTTGACCATGCTGGTCATTCATGAACATTTGAACATCTTGGCAATGTTCTGTTATAATCTCCACCCGGCACAGCCAGAAGAGGACTGGCCACCCCACATATGCTCTCTCTAATTCTCTCTCTCTCTCGGAGGACCTGAGCCCAAGGACCGTGCCCCAGGATGACCTGACATGATGACTCCTTGCTGTCCCCAGTCCACCTGACTGTGCTGCTGCTCCAGTTTCAACTGTTCTGCCTTGTTATTATTCGACCATGCTGGTCATTTATGAACATTTGAACATCTTGGCCATGTTCTGTTATCTCCACCCGGCACAGCCAGAAGAGGACTGACCACCCCTCATAGCCTGGTTCCTCTCTAGGTTTCTTCCTAGGTTTTGGCCTTTCTAGGGAGTTTTTCCTAGCCACCGTGCTTCTACACCTGCATTGCTTGCTGTTTGGGGTTTTAGGCTGGGTTTCTGTACAGCACTTTGAGATATCAGCTGATGTACGAAGGGCTATATAAATACAATTTGATTGATTGATTGATTGATTGATTGATTGATTGATTGATTGATTGCGTTGTTCAAGATCTTCAGTTTCTTGGCGATTTTTCACATGGAATATTCTTAATTTCTCAGAACAAGAATAGACTGACACGTTTCAGAAGAAATCCTTTGTTTCTGGCCATTTTGAGCCTATAATTGAACATGTTGATGCTCCAGATACTCAATTAGTCTAAAGAAGGCCAGTTTTATTGCTTCTTTAATTAGCTCAACAGTTTTCAGCTGTGCTAACATCATTGCAAAAGGGTTTTCTAATGATAAATTAGCCTTTTAAAATGATAAACTTAGATTAACTAACATAACATGCCATTGGAACACAGGAGTGATGGTCGCAGATAATTTACATTTACATTTAAGTCATTTAGCAGACGCTCTTATCCAGAGCGACTTACAAATTGGTGCATTCACCTTATGACATCCAGTGGAACAGTCACTTTACAATAGTTACGATGCGGACGGCTCCGCATTGACATGACAGGTTGAAGGTAGCTGGGGGGGGGGACTTCCTGTATAAACACAAACTCACTTCCTTCACAACAGCTCTGAGCTGCTCGCGAGAAGTATGCCAGAGTTCTGCTGAGGCCATATCACAGTGAATGCTGATTGGCCACTGCAGACGTTTCCCGGGCCGTGCAGAGACTTAACCGTGATATATTGGCCATATACCACCCCCATCCCCTTAAGCTAGTTATAGTAACATAACAAACACGGTATAGCTAGTTATAGTAACATAACAAACGCGGTATAGCTAGTTATAGTAACCATAACAAACACGGTATAGCTAGTTATAGTAACATAACAAACACGGTATAGCTAGTTATAGTAACCATAACAAACACGGTATAGCTAGTTATAGTAACCATAACAAACACGTTATAGCTAGTTATAGTAACCATAACAAACACGTTATAGCTAGTTATAGTAACCATAACAAACACGTTATAGCTAGTTATAGTAACCATAACAAACACGTTATAGCTAGTTATAGTAACCACAACAAACACGTTATAGCTAGATATAGTAACCATAACAAACACGTTATAGCTAGTTATAGTAACCATAACAAACACGGCAGCTAGTTATAGTAACCATAACAAACACGCTATAGCTAGTTATAGTAACCATAACAAACACGTTATAGCTAGTTATAGTAACCATAACAAACACGTTATAGCTAGTTATAGTAACCATAACAAACACGTTATAGCTAGTTATAGTAACCATAACAAACACGTTATAGCTAGTTATAGTAACCATAACAAACACGTTATAGCTAGTTATAGTAACCATAACAAACACGTTATAGCTAGTTATAGTAACCATAACAAAACACGTTATAGCTAGTTATAGTAACCATAACAAACACGTTATAGCTAGTTATAGTAACCATAACAAACACGTGGGCCTAAAATAATGGGCCTCTGTACGACTATGTAGATATTCCATTTAAAAAATCTGCGGTTTCCAGCTACAAAAGTAATTTACTACATTGACACTGTAATTCTAATCAATTTGATGTTAATTTAATGGACAAAAAAAATGCTTTTCTTTCAAAAACAAAGACATTTCTAAGTGACCCCAAACTCCTCTCACTGCATTTATTTTCAGCAAACTTAACGTGTAAATATTTGTATGAACATAACAGGATTCAACAACTGAGACATAAACTGAACATGTTCCACAGACATGTTACTAACAGAAATGGAATAATGTGTCCCTGAACAAAGGGGGGGTCAAAATCAAAAGTAACAGTCAGTATCTGGTGTGGCCACCAGCTGCATTAACTACTGCAGTGCATCTCCTCCTCATGGGCTGCACCAGATTTGCCAGTTCTTGCTGTGAGATGTTACCCCACTCTTCCACCAAGGCACCTGCAAGTTCCCAGAGATTTCTGGGGGGGAATGGCCCTAGCCCTCACCCTCCGATCCAACAGGTCCCAGATGTGCTCAATGGGATTAAGATCCGGGGTCTTCGCTGGCTATGGCAGAACACTGACATTCCTGTCTTGCAGGAAATCCCGCATAGAACGCATAGTATGGCTGGTGGCATTGTCATGCTGCAGGGTCATGTCAGGGCGAGCCTGCAGGAAGGGTACCACATGAGGGAGGAGGATGTCTTCCCTGTAACGCACAGTGTTGAGATTGCCTGCAATGGCAACAAGCTCAGTCCGATGATGCCGTGACACACCGCCCCAGACCATGACGGACCCTCCACCTCCAAACGTAACCCTCTCCAATTTCCGAAATTGAAAAAATCCAGGCATTTATAAATAAAATCCAGTCTTACTTTATCAAATGCCTTTTCAAAATCCACTATAAATACCATTCCTGGCTTCTTATATGTTTCATGATGTTCTATTATTTCTAATAGTAGTCGTATATTATCTCCAATGTATCGTCCATGTAAAAAACCTGTCTGATCAGTGTGAGTGGACCAAGTTGTTTGGTGTTACTCTAAAGCGGAAATGTGGAATAAACGAGTCAGGAATCAGTTTTCTTAATTGAACAAAGTTCTCTATTGAGGGATTTCTTTCAACTCAAACACTCCAACACAATCAATGATGATTTCCCAAGGAAAACATAAATCCTCTTCTTTACACACCAAAAAGGAACAAGAGACGAGTGTCTTTAAACTATAACATAAATTACGGATTTGTCACCGTCTTAATGGTTTGTGTGTGGATAGCTCATGGTGGCCATCCCCCAAAGGTAGTTTGTCTTCTTCTTTTCCCCTTCCGAAAGGTACGTCTCCTCCTTTGGAGGAGCAAACATTCTTTCCCCCCCTCCTCACTGCCGGTTCCCTCCTCACTCTTGTAGGGGAAAGAGAATAGGTCATAAGTACTGTCAGCTGTGCTTAATTACCTCTGATCACCTTGACTCACATGCCTGGCTGGGCTACTATCCGTGGGCCCAGCCTGCCCTCTGGTGGTCCTTCCACATCAGGATGAACAATACCTGGTAAAAAACACTTTTAATTCTGAGTGCTATGCATTTCGCTAGTATTCTTCCATCACAACTTTGAAGTTTAAGGGGCCTCCAGTTTTTTAGATAGACTGGGTCTTTATATTTGCCATCTGGGTCTTGTTTTACTAATAGAGAAATCAGACCTTCCTGCTGAGTACCTGACAGACTACCATTTCTATACGAGTAGTTAAAACAATCTAACAATGGAGCTTTTAGTATGTCAAAAAAATACTTGATATACCTCTACCGGTATGCCATCAAGCCCTGGGGTTTTTCCAGACTGAAAGGATTTAATAGCCTCAAAAAGTTTGTCCTCTGTATTTGGCCTTCACAGTGATCTTTCAGTACATTTGTTAATTTTAAATGTTTTATATTATTTGGAAAGAATTCCTTACCACAATCTGGATTCAGTAGGAGAGGATGAGACGGAAAAGAGAACATCTGTCTAAAACAATTAGCTTCCTCTTTTAAAATATCATTTGGAGAATCATATATGACTCCGTCTTCAGTCACGAGTTTCTGCAAATTATTTTTGTTAGCGTTCCTGTATTGGAGATTCAGGAAGAATTGTGTGCATTTCTCTCCATATTCCATCCAGTTTGCTTTATTTCTGTAATAAATTACATTAGATCATTCTTGAATAAGTTCCTCAAGTTCTTCTTGTTTTTCCTCTTACTTATTTTGTATCTCTGTAGTATAATTTGTATTGCTATCTACCTGTACTATTAGTTCATGTATTTCCCTTGCTAGTCTTGTCTCTTGCCAGAAACTGCTATTTTATTATTGATGAATATTCCAATCAAATCAAATCAAATATCTCAAATATCTCAAAGTGCTGTACAGAAACCCAGCCTAAAACCCCAAACAGCAAGCAATGCAGGTGTAGAAGCACGGTGGCTATGAAAAACTCCATAGAAAGGCCAAAACCCAGGAAGAAACCTAGAGAGGAACCAGGCTATGTGGGGTGGCCAGTCCTCTTCTGGCTGTGTCGGGTGGAGATTATAACAGAACATGGCCAAGATGTTCAAATGTTCATAAATGACCAGCATGGTCAAATAATAATAATCAATATTGAATTGAATGACCCCTGAAGGTACATTTAAAGGTATCCCAAACAATAAAGCCTATATTATACCTATATTATACTGGAATAATTCAGTTATACATTTTATAAGAGTTATGTGAATGCCAATTAGATGATGATCCGATCTCATTCTGTCTGCTATTAAAACATTTTGAACCTTTGATGCAAGAGAGAAAGAGACAAGAAAGTAGTCAAGACGGCTAGCTTGATTAAGTCTCCTCCATGTACACTGCACAAAAAAATAAAGGGAACACTTAAACAACACTTTGTAACTGCAAATCAATCACACTTCTGTGAAATTAAACTGTCCACTTAGGAAGCAACACTGTTTGACAATAAATTTCACTTGCTGTTGTGCAAATGGAATAGACAACAGGTGGAAATTATAGGTATTTAGCAAGACACCCCCAATAAAGGAGTGGTTCTGCAGGTAGTGACCACAGACCACTTCTCAGTTCCTATGCTTCCTGGCTGATGTTTTGGTCACTTTGAATGCTGGCGGTGCTTTCACTCTAGTGGTAGCATGAGACGGAGTCTACAACCCACACAAGTGGCTCAGGTAGTGCAGCTCATCCAGGATGGCACATCAATGCGAGATGTGGCAAGAAGGTTTGCTGTGTCTGTCAGCGTAGTGTCCAGAGCATGGAGACCAGGAGACAGGCCAGTACATCAGGAGACGTGGAGGAGGCCGTAGGAGGGCAACAACCCAGCAGCAGGACCGCTACCTCCGCCTTTGTGCAAGGAGGAGCAGGAGGAGCACTGCCAAAGCCCTGCAAAATGACCTCCATTAGGCCACAAATGTACATGTGTCTGCTCAAACGGTCAGAAACAGACTCCATGAGGGTGGTATGAGGGCCCGACGTCCACATGTGGGGGTTGTGCTTACAGCCCAACACCGTGCAGGAAATTCGCCACTGGCGCCCTGTGCTCTTCAAAGATGAAAGCAGGTTTACACTGAGCACATGTGACAGACGTGACAGTCTGGAGACGCCGTGGAGAACGTTCTGCTGCCTGCAACATCCTCCAGCATGACCGGTTTGGCGGTGGGACAGTCATGGTGTGGGGAGGCATTTCTTTGGGGGGCGCACAGCCCTCCATGTGCTCGCCAGAGGTAGCCTGACTGCCATTAGGTACCGAGATGAGATCCTCAGACCCCTTGTGAGACCATATGCTGGTGCGGTTGGCCCTGGGTTCCTCCTAACGCAAGACAATGCTAGCACATCTGGGACATCATGTCTCGTTCCATCCATCAACGCCACGTTGCACCACAGACTGTCCAGGAGTTGGAGGATGCTTTAGTCCAGGTCTGGGAGGAGATCCCTCAGGAGACCATCCGCCACCTCATCAGGAGCATGCCCAGGCATTGTAGGGAGGTCATACAGGCACGTGGAGGCCACACACACTACTGAGCCTCATTTTTACTTGTTTTAAGGACATTACATCAAAGTTGGATCAGCCTGTAGTGTGGTTTTTGAGTGTCACTCCAAATCCAGACCTCCATGGGTTGATACATTTGATTTCCATTGATAATTGTTGTGTGATTTTGTTGTCAGCACATTCAACTATGTAAAGAAAAAAAAGTATTTAATAAGAATATTTCATTCATTCAGATCTGGGATGTGTTATTTTAGTGTTCCCTTTATTTTTTTGAGCAGTGTATATCTCACTAGGTGTCCATAATATTAGTGATTTCCTTAAGGGCACAGTGAGGATAGTTTGTAGAGTGATTACCTTTACGGTCCATTGAGGTACTTAATTATGGTTTGAATCCCGTTAACGGGATCGATATGACAACACCCAGTGAAAGTGCAGGGTGCCAAATTCAAAACAACAGAAATCTCAAAATGAAAATTCCTCAAACACATAAGTATTTTACACCATTTTAAAGATAAACTTGTCGTTTATCCCACCACAGTGTCCGATTTCAAAAAGACTTTACAGTGAAAGCACAACATATGATTATGTTAGGTCAGAGCCTTGTCACAAAAACAGACACAGCCATTTTCCAGCCAAAGAGAGGAGTCACAAAAAGCAGAAATAGAGATAAAATTAATCACTAACCTTTGATGATCTTAATCATATGACACTCATAGGACTTCATGTTACACAATTTATGTATGTTTTGTTCGATAAAGTTCATATTTATATACAAAACTCTGAGTTTGGCGCATTATGTTTAGTAGTTCCAAAACATCCTGTGATTTTGCAGAGAGCCACATCAATTTACAGAAATGCTCATAATAAACATTGATAAAATATACAACTATCATGCATGGAATTATAGATACACTTCTCCTTAATGCAACCGCTGTGTCAGATTTCAAAAAAACTTTATGGAATAAGCAAACCATGCAATAATCTGAGTACGGCGCTCAGACAACAAATCAAGCCATACAGATATCCACCATGTTGGAGTCAACAGAAGTCAGAAATAGTGTTATAAATATTCACTTACCCTTGATGATCTTCATCAGAATGCACTCCCAGGAATCCCAGTTCCACAATAAATGTTTGATTTGTTCGATAAAGTACATAATTTATGTCCAAATACCTCATTTTTGTTTGCGCGTTTCGCCCAGTAATCCAAATGCTCAATGCCCGATCGCTTAGTTCAGACGAAAAGTCCAAAAAGTTATATTACATTTCGTAGAAACAACTCAAACGATGTATCGAATCAATCTTTAGGATGTTTTTATCATAAATCTTCAATAATGTTCCAACCCGGAGAATTCCTTTGTCTTCAGAAATGCAATGGAACTCAAGCTAACTATCATGTGAACGCGCGTGGTCAGCTCATGCCTCTCTGGCAGACCTCTGACTCATTCCCCTCTCATTCGCCCCCACTTCACAGAAGAAGCATCAAACAAGGTTCTAAAGACTGTTGACATCTAGTGGAAGCCTTAGGAAGTGTAATTTGACCCAATAGACACTGTATATTTGATAGGCAAACTACAAACCTCAGATTTCACACTTCCTGGTTGGATTTTTTTCTCAGGGTTTTGCCTGCCATATGAGTTCTGTTATACTTGCAGACATCATTCAAACAGTTTTAGAAACTTCAGAGTGTTTCTATCCAAATGTACTAATAATATGCATATATTAGCAACTGGGCCTGAGTAGCAAGCAGCTTACTCTGGGCACATTATTCATCCAAGCTACTCAATACTGCCCCCAGCCATAACACTGTGTTATAGTCTCCTACCATACTGATTAGACCATTTGTTGCCTGTAAGTTCAATGAATTGGTTTAAATGTTTTCGAAGAAGTATGGATCATTCGTATTTGGATCATATAGATTAATGAGCTCTTTTTCGTCCACTTTCATTTTCAAAAGAAGCCACCTTCCTTGCGAATCATTCCTGACTATTTGCACATTCTGATCAACAATTTTGTTAATTAATATTATAATTAATACACCCTTTGAGTTCCTTTGTCCATGACAGAAAATTATTTCACCACCCCATTCCTTTTTCCACGTAACTTCATCTAAGGATGTTGAGTGAGTTTCCTGTAAACTGTATGTTATTTTCCTTTTCTTTAAGCCATGTAAAGACTGATCTTTATTTTTATAATTTGCTAAACCATTACAATTATAACTGGCTATACTTATTTCCCCCTTTTCTGTCACGCCCTGACCATAGTTTGCTTTGTATGTTTTGTTTGGTCAGGGTGTGATCTGAGTGGGCATTCTATGTTGGATGTCTAGTTTGTCTGTTTCTGTGTTTGGCCTGATATGGTTCTCAATCAGAGGCAGGTGTTAGTCATTGTCTCTGATTGGGAACCATATTTAGGTAGCGTGTTTTGTCATTGTGGGTTGTGGGTGATTGTCTATGTTAGTTGCTTGTGTCAGCACAGTTCTTATTATAGCTTCACGGCCGTTATTCGTTTATTGTTTTGTATTCAGTGCTTTCTTTAATTAAAAGTATCATCATGAACACATACCACGCTGCATTTTGATCTGCTTCTTACGACGATCGTGACAGAATCACCCACCAACCAATGACCAAGCGGCGTGGTAACGGGCAGCAGCGGCAAGCATCACAAGACTCATGGACATGGGAGGATGAGTTGGATGGAAAAGGACAATGGGCAGAGCCAGGGGAATATCGCCGCCCCAAAGCAGAGCTGGAGGCAGCGAAAGCAGAGAGGAGCATTACGAGGAGCTGGAATGGCAGCGCGGCTGGAAGCCCGAGAGGCAGCCCCAAAAAATGTATTGGGGGGAGGCACAGGGAGAGTGTGGCAGAGTCAGGAGTCAGACCTGAGCCAACTCCCCCTGTTTACCGTAAGGAGCCAAAGATGGAACCAGAGCCGGTGTTGGAAGTGAGCGAAGCAGAGACAGTGAAGGAGTTAATGGGGAAATTGGAGGAGAGAGTTATGAGGGAGGTGCTGTGTTGGTGCATGAGGCACAACATTCGCCCGATGGAGCGTGTCGGGATTTGATGGCACCTGGGTCAGCTCTCCATACTCGTCCTGAGGTGCGTGCTAGTCGTCTGGTGAAGACTGCCAGCCTCACGCACAAAGCCTCCTGCGCACCTCCCTAGCCCTGCACGTCCTGTGTCAGCTCAGCACTACAGTGCTCCTAGCAGTGCTAACGGTGGTGGGCGTTGTACTGGTCAGGCACCGTGTTATGCGGTGGAACGCACGGTGTCCCTAGTGCGCGTGCTTAGCCCGGTGCGCTACATCCGAGCTCCCCACATCTGCCGGGCTAGGGTGAAGATCCAGCCAGGGCGGATGGTGCCAGCCCTGCTCTCAAGATCTCTAATACGCCTTCACGGTCCTTCACGGTCCGGTCCATCCAGTGCCACCTCCACGCACCAGCCCTCCGGTGGCAGCCCCCCACACCTGGCTGTCTCTCTGTCCTTTGTCTACAGGTGCTCCCGCCTGTCCAGCGCTGCTAGAGCCTTCCGTCTCTCCAGAGCTGCTAGCCTCTTGAAACTCTGGGGGCAGTGTTTCATTTTTGGATGAAAAACGTTCCCGTTTTAAACGGGATATTTTGTCACGACAAGATGCTCGACTATGCATATAATTGACAGCTTTGGATAGAAAACACTCTGACGTTTCCAAAACTGCAAAGATATTGTCTGTGAGTGCAACAGACCTGATGTTGTAGGCGAAACCCAGATAAAAATCCAATCAGGAAGTGCCCCATTTTTTGAAAGCGCTGCATGCCAATGACTCCTTATATGGCTGTGAATGGGCTACGAATGAGCTTACGCTTTCTACGTATTCCCCAAGGTGTCTAGAGCATTGTGACGTCTTTTTACGCATTTATGTTGAAGAATGGCCGTAAGGGACCACATTGAGCAAGTAGTCACATGATGGCTCCCGCAGAAAATCTTGCGTAAAGTACAGAAGTAGCCATTTTTCCAATCGCTTCTTATGAGAAACCAATTGTCCCGGTGGATATATTATCGAATAGACGTGTGAAAAACACCTTGAGGATTGACTCTAAACAACGTTTGCCATGTTTCTGTCGATATTATGGAGCTAATTTGGAAAAATGTTTGGCATTGTAGTGACTGCATTTTCCGGTCGATTTCTCAGCCAAACATGAAAAACAAACGGAGCTATTTCGCCTACAAAAATAATATTTTTGGAAAAAAGGAACATTTGCTATCTAACTGGGAGTCTCCTGAGTGAAAACATCCAAAGTTCTTCAAAGGTAAATGATTTAATTTGATTGCTTTTCTTATTTTCGTGAAAATGTTGCCTACTGGTACTAAACTACTAAACTTACACAAATGCTTGTCTAGCGTTGGCTGTAAAGCATATTTTGAAAATCTGAGATGACAGTGTGATTAACAAAAGGCTAAGCTGTGTCTCAATATATTTCATTTGTGATTTTCATGAATAGGAAGATTTTCTAGGGATATTTATGTCCGCTGCGTTATGCAAATTAGTTTGAGGTGATGATTACGCTCCCGGATCCAGGTTTGAGAGTCGCAAGAAGCTAGAGTCTCCCGTCTCTCCAGAGCTGCTGGAGTCTCCCGTCTCTCCAGAGCTGCTGGAGTCTCCCGTCTCTCCAGAGCTGCTGGAGTCTCCCGTCTCTCCAGAGCTGCTGGAGTCTCCCGTCTCCCACAGGTATGCTAAAGGTTTTCATGGTAATTCTTTGGAGAGGGTAAAGGGCATTTCCTTTCATCAAAGCCTGTGAGTGACCCAGACGAACTGCCGGAGATACAGACACTTTTTTAAATAAAAAGCGTGGCCCCCAAAACTTTTAAACTAAAGTCCCCGTCCTGTGCAGACATTAGGCAAAACTCATCCTTGGCCCTGGTTAATTTTAAAATTAAATCAACCGCATTTAAGAGTAAACGTTCTTGAAAGAAAATGTCAGAGTGTATAGGGCCTAGCAGTAGCGAGGCTGTGCCTCCAGTCCTTTGTTTGCACCGGTGGATGGGTCTGTCGATTCCATAGAGACTCCTGCAGTATCCTTGCTAAACAGCCCGGCGCTGAATTGGGTCTTGAGAGTGTCTTCAGAGTAGTTGAGTAAGCACTCCATGATGGCCCTATATGGGTATGTGGCACTGCTTTGACTGATTAGACGTTCACCCAAAGTCACATCCACTTGGTAGAAGATGGCGGCCACTGGGTAATTAATGACTCACTTTTGCATTGTTTGCAATATTAGTACCATCTCTTTTGGTCACTTTTAGACGCAAATGCACCAAGGTGTTGTTGAGGTCCAGATAGTTGTCACCGTGGCCTGGTATGAAAAAACTCAATGGGACCATTGTCTGTAATGGCAGCGAGTGGGGCTATCTCCACATAACTGGACCTCTCTACTGAATGTTGGGTTAAGGGGGCCGTGAAAAGATCGAGCTCTGTCTTTATATCTTCAGAGGACATGTGGTGTAAAAGAGCCATGGTGCTTGTTCTTTTAGAAAATACTTCAGAGTATTCTTTTTACCGTTTTTGGTCCAGACCTCACTTTACCCAGTCTTTGACTAACTGAGTTTCTTTTAACCGTTAACATACATTTTTTAGGCGCAAGCCTGCGCCTTGTACCCGGAGGTCTCTTTTTTGGTCTTCGAGACAACATCATCAGCCCCGAGCCTTCTTGACGCTCGACATCTGGTGACACCTTTCTGGTCATAGCTTTGGCGACAACCTCACTTACTATATTTTTTTGCTGCTGATTTTAAATGCGGTTTGGCTATGCTGAGGCCTCTCTTCAAAAACGGTAAAACCATCCTAAAGACGTTACGAAATATACCTCCTATCCCCGAACCGTACATGGTTGGGGATCCATAATAGCCAGGTAACCCATTACACACTTGATCAACATAGTATGGGACATAACGGTTAGGGTCGAGATGTCGGTGTTCCATAACCCTTTTTAATTTATTTGTATTATGTATATAAAATATATAATACTAATATTATATATGTAGAGAGGTTTTGGTGGGTCTAAAGTGGATTTTTACAACCGTTTTACCATAAGTAAATTCGATGTTTTCGTTCTGATCCGTTTTAAGCTCAACAAGAATGTTTTCAATATATTTCTTGCTTACAGGTACGAAGTGTGGCTTGTCGTAGGTGACAGTGTCCCCATCCTTTCCGTCTATATGAACTGTTCTCAGGAGTGGCACACAGCTGTCTCCGACCCTTTGATAGGATATGATGTCGGTATACACAAATATGTTGTAAAATCCTGCATGTATATCCGCGGGGAATGGGAATAATTTATCTTTCACATGCGTCCATTTATTGGGAGCCATCCCCAACATGGAGGCTAAATTACCGCCTGTCTTTATTCCCCAGGCAGCATCTCCTGAGATTTGTACACATTTATGTATAGGGTTGTACATCAGGAATATTTCCATATTGTTCAGTGATAGGCGTTCATTCAACTCTGAGACGAGCCTGTCGACGGTTCTATAGAACCCTTTTTTAACCTTAATAAGTTTTGCAGATTCCGATAACTTTTTGTAATAAAAATCACGGTCCTTAACTTTGATATTATACCAGCTATGGGTGTATGTAATCTCGCTGAGACCTACTTCCCAGGCCTCTAACTCTATAGGCTTTGGAAAATTGGTTGTATAATTCGAACTACGATATATATGTGCGGACGCATTACTGGGGAGAGTCAGGTAGAAGCCGCTGTGTTCCATGATGCACTACTGTGTACACGCGAATGATGATGTATTTTATCATGCATGAGGGTTTAAATTAATCCTGATGCCTCCACCACATCGTGTCATACCCAACTGTTGAACTTTTGGGGACAGTTTTTCCAGCGGACCAGCACCCATTTTTGACCCTTTTCTCTCTTTTGATCTAGAATCTCCATGGATATTCTGAGGAGTCAGGGGTACCTTTCCAACGGGTCTCGTAGCCTGTGAACAAGCTATACCCCTTGGTGATAAGTCTCAGTTCGGGACATAAAACCTGGCGAAAAACCGTCCAGTCTTCAACCCTATAGTCCACTCCTAATGTCTGGTCGGTATATTCTTCTCCTTCGGCTACCGTATAGAGGTTCACTCTACAGGCCAAGTAATCAAACAGATACCCCCATTGTTGTCCATTAGACATCAGCACTTGATCTTTCAGCGCAGTTGCGGTATCTGGGTTCTATACACACTTAGAAACCGCTTTTTTGGCGCATCATATATTGCGGCATTATACTTGGCCCTTTCTCTATGTTTCAGCAGCGGTCCTGCTTCCGTTGTTACAGTCATCACAGTTTTGCCACTGATCACAAAATCCATGTTTAAAAATCTTGTTTACTGTTCTGGGGTCGCATGCCTTGTTCTGGACTTTTATTTATAATGCGTCTGCCACAGCCAATACCCCGGACATTCCTGCTTCATTAGATAACAACCATAAGGGCAATAAAACTGGGGGTGGGGGGCCATACTCTTTCAAAAGTTCAAACACAGATGGAATAACACATATGGAATCATGTAGCAACCAAAAAAGTCCAAATATATTTTGCAACAATTTGCCTTGATGAAAGCATTGCACACTCTTGGTATTCTCACAACCAGCTTCATGAAGTAGTCACCTGGAATGCATTTCAATTAACATTAACATTAACTTGTTAAAAGTTTTTGGAATGTCTTTCCCTCTTAAGACTTACCAGCCTCAGAAATTGCAGCCCAAATAAATGCTTCACAGACTTGAAGTAACAGACACATCTCACAACTGTTCAGAGGAGACTGTGTGAATCAGGCCTTCATGGTCAAATTGCTGCAAAGAAACCACTACTAAAGGACACCAATAATAAGAAAATACTTTCTTGGGCCAAGAAACATGAGCAATGGACCTTTGGTCTGATGAGTCCAAATTTGAGATTGCTGGTTCTAGCGGCTGTGTCTTTGTGAGATGCAGAGTAGGTGAACGGATAATCTACACATGTGTGGTTCCCACCGTGAAGCATGGAGGAGGAGGTGTGATATGTGGGGTTGCTGGTGACACTGTCTGATTTATTTAGAATTCAAGGCACACTTAACCAGCAAGGCTAACACAGAATTATGCAGCGATACGCCATCCCATCTGGTTTGCACTTAGTAGGTCTATCATTTGTTTTTCAAAACGACAATGACCCAACACACCTCCAGGCTGTGTAAGGGCTATTTGACCAAGAAGGAGAGTGATGGAGTGCTGTATCAGATGACCTGGCCTCCACAATCACCCAACCTCAACCCAATTGACATGGTTGGGATGGGTTGGACCATAGAGTGAAGGAAAAGCAGCCAACAAGTGCTCAGCATGAGTGGGAACTCTTTCAAGACTGTTGGAAAAGCATTCCAGGTGAAGCTAGTTGAGAGAATGCCAAGAGTGTGCAAAGCTGTCATCAAGGTAAAGGGTGGCTACTTTGAAGAAACTGAAATATAAAATATATTTGGACTTGTTTAACACTTTATTGGTTACTACATGATTCCGTATGTCTTATTTCCTAGATGTGGTCTTCACTATTATTCTGCATTGTAGAAAATAGTAAACATAAAGAAAAACCCTTGAATGAGTAGGTGTCCAAACTTTTGACTGGTACTGTATACGCAGTGCCTTCGGAAAGTATTCAGACCCCTTGAATATTTAAAAATTCCTCTGCAGATCCTCTCAAGTTCTGTCAGTTTGGATGGGGAAGGTTGCTGCACAGCTATTTTCAGCTCTCTCCAGAGATGTTCGATCGGGTACAACTCTGGGCTCTGGCTGGGCCACTCAAGGACATTGCCGAAGCCACTTCTGCGTTGTCTTGGCTGTGTGCTTAGGGTCGTTGTCCTGTTGGAAGGTGAACCTTCGCCCCAGTCTGAGGTCCTGAGCGCTCCGTTCATCTTTTCCTCGATCCTGACTAGTCTCCCAGTCCCTGCCGCTGAAAAACCTCCCCACATCATGATGCTGCCACCACCATGCTTCACCGTAGAGATGGTGGCAGGTTTCCTCCAGACGTGATGCTTGGCATTCAGGCCAAAGAGTTCAATCTTGGTTTCATCAGACCAGAGAATCTTGTTTCTCATGGTCTGAGAGTCCTTTAGGTGCCTTTTGGCAAAGTTAAAAACGGGCTGTCATGTGCCTCTTACTGAGGAGTGGCTTCCGTCTGGCCACTCTACCATAAATGCCTCATTGGTGGAGTGCTGCAGAGATGGTTGTCATCTGGAAGGTTCTCCAATCTCCACAGAGTAACTCTAGAGCTCTGTCAGAGTGACCATCAGGTTCTTGGTCAACTCTCTGACCAAGGCCCTTCTCCACTGATTGCTCAGTTTGTTCTTGTGGATCTTCAATGCTGCAGTATCCTGTCTCAGAGCCCTCTATGAACGTGTATCCTCTCCGAACAATTCCTTCGACCTCATTGCCTGGGATTTGCTCTGACATGCACTATCAACTGTGGGACCTTATATCGTGTCATGACTCTCTCTCCTTGGTGAGGATCAAAAGGACCCATCAGCTAGGCAAATGTTTGAGGATAGCCAGACACCCCTCCCCTCTCTCCCACAGGAGATGAGAGGGGGAGTTTGTCCTGTTTTATGACTTAAATACCTTGCAGAACTCTCCCTTTGACTCCACAGTATGGGAAGGCTGAAAATCCATTATTACACAGAGAGACTTGTGTAACGGAAACATTGTAACTTTAAGAGCTTTCACCCTGTATATATCAGATTTACATCTAAATGTTGTAAAAAACAATATCTGATTTAAGTATGAAACTATTTTTGAAAAGAGAGAAATTTGATTTTCGCCTTCCAAATGAGAATTGTGTTTCATGTAAACTTGTGCCCAGTCAGTAGCCACACCCAAGTGAGCTCAGAATTTGTGTCAACGTGACGGAACGCCCTCCAAGGCCAGAATGCTTAAGGACTTGCTAACAAAATTTACATGAGACCAAATCATGCCAGGTTACTGCCAGTGTGTAAAGCGGTCCTAGCTGTACCCTGAACAATCAATCATTGAGACCAGAGAACGTGAGGCCGTGGTTCACACGTTGAAATGGTTAGAAACTTTGTAAACCATTCCGAAACATGCACCGTCTGCAGCCATGCATGTAAAGTATTCTAGGACATTTGACCAAATACGAGAGGGAAGATTTGATCCCTCTGAAAACGGTGTAGTACATCTGACGTATCTATTCTAAAGAACACTCCAGAACAAAATAAGCCTACAAATAAGAAAGAAATTGTGACCTCTGGTGGACAACCAGAGACTTACATCTAACAATTTCCCATAGAACCATCGAGTTCAACAGAGAGACGACAAAGACATCTATGAGTAAATATATACATTGCCTTTATTTTCCGAGTGAGCGGTCGTTCATGTGCAAAGTATTCATATTCCCGTGAGCGTAGCTTCCAAATGTATGTACAAAAAGTTGCCTTTCTTTGTCTCTCCCTCTCCTTGCATAAACCTCCCTTTCCATTGTGTAACCGAACAGTCATGTTTTTGTTAGTCGACTATGGATCTGTTTTCATTGTATTATGTATCAATAACCTATGCTGTGTGTGTTTACGAATTCTGTGTGATTTAGTTAGTCAGTAGATAAATAATTAATTGTATTGCTGATTCATCACTTATAGGTTAGGGTTTGTGCAGATATCCAAGGATTATGCAACGTTCAGAATGAGACTGGGGTAATAATAATTAATAATTTACTGTTATTGACATAAGAGATATTTATATACATTTTGAGTTTGTCAGGATTCGTAATTCGTTAAATAACTTTTCCCGTGGTGACCCAAATTCCTAATGAGTTAATTGTTACATGATTAGTTTAATAAAGTAATAATTCAATGTAGTAGGTAATTATTTACAAATAGCATTCATCACTTTAATGAGACACATCAGACATATTAAAGCCCCCGTGCGATGAATCTAAGATATCATGTTGAATTCAGTTTATATGAACTGTGCAACAGATTACATTATACACCCAGATTACATTATACACCCAGATTACATTATACACCATTAGAACTGTAGGCAGGAATTGTTGAGGTGTGTGTGTTTCCATTTGAACAAGATTACATAGAGGTTGCCTCCCGTGTTGCTTCTCTTAAAAAGTCAATGTGTAGGGTGCTACGAGCCAGGTCATACTGTATGGGCTGGCCGACATAGGTATTCTGAGAAATAATCTAGTTGGGACAAACGTAATACTATTTCTGTCTCTTGCATTTCAAGAGCGAGTAGACTCAGTCATTATTAACTTCTTGGGCGAGGACTTATGGGCCAGACTTTTTTATAGAAATTTGAGTAGAAGTATTAGCTTGACCGAAGCGAGTAATTATCTCTCCATCTCTCGCCTTTCAGTAGCATGAGTAGACAAACTGTATTTCTTTGTTACTGCGCATACCGGTAAAATAATTTTAAATACCACAGGAAGGTTGAACGTGAGACGTGATTAGTAAACCCGTTCCCTTGTCGAAGGGGACTCTATTGTGCTGGGAAGTGGGATTCATGTACAAGTAGGGTTAGCTTTGCACTAGATGATAAGCTAACAAAGGGAGAGCAGCCATTTTTTCCTTAGGTCACATGGTGCACCCTGTGCCGTGGGAAACGGAAGTTCCGCCTCCTTTGGACTCCCATTTGATTTCAGCGATCACCTCTGGCGGTGGAAAATCGCTAGTAATTTATTAAACAATAAATACATTTCCATGTGACAGCAATCGGGTGTTCACGTCTGTTACAATGGGTTACACTTATGGTATCCAGCCATTCTCAACTGATTGGATATCATTCTCTCATTCAATTTAATAAGAAAGTTAAAATTCAGAACAAACCTTTTCGGGTCGATCATTTGGAAACGGTCCAAATGGATTTGTTTCAACAAAGGAGACGTTAAACTTTTCCACATTAACCTAGATAACAGCAACGCGTTCATGTTAATTAAAGTTGTAATTCCCAGATAACCTATACAGGGATGATTAATCATTAACATTGATTAATCAGTTAAATTTGCTTTTGCAAGCTCATTGGAGTCAACTCCTACAGTACTGATCCAGTATTGATGGGAATCCCATGGGGTTTCAGCCCTCAGGGATAAGTGACCCATGGTGGTAAAGAATCAACAATATTTTGCTGGGTAAAAATATAAAAAATCCATTGAGGCCCAACGTCGTCTCACATTTGTGACCCGATTCAGGAAACCAGGCATATGCCGCAAGTCACGCCTTCACAGGAGAGCAGTTTGAACTTAAAAAATGTTTTAAATCAAAACGTGTTTTTTGGCAGAAATGCCTTCTTGAACATGTGCACTTTCATGTGCCTTAATAACAGACTTGTACGAATACAAATGTTTAATTACGAGCCGTGTTGGTTAAGCCACATAAAAAGACAGCAACCTTCCCACTACCCATGATCTGCTGAGATAATAAGTGGGCTGGACATGCCAAGAGATGAGTTCGGATTGGTCTGCCATATAGAAGGCTTTTGTCTACTTGAGCTGGTCAGTCTGGGTTGGTAATCCTGTCGAACACGCCTTTTTTTATGTAGCTGTATGTGTTGCTCTCCACTTTCTGGACAATCGAGTTTTGAAATCAGTGGAATTAGAGTATGATAGCTAAAGAAACACATGTTTCCGGATTACGTCTTCAAACAGGCATTTGTGGCATGGATCCATGACAGGGAGACGCGTCCACCATGCATGATGATGGGTAAGAGTCTAGCTAGCTACATTTTCAGATATTCCACATTTTGAATTTTGACAGAAAGTGGTTTCATTTCAAGCTAAAATATACTGTTAGCTAGTGCTAGCTGGCTGGCTCCCTAGCTAACGTTAGGTGACTGGCTCGGTAGCTAACAGGACGTGATGTGTGTGGTCTTACATGTTGTTTACTTAGCTAGGTATTGTTGCCAACAAAGATGGTTAGGCTGTTTTCATGTTATCCAGAGGTAAATAAATCATTGGGGTATGGCTTTATAAGCTTGGCACATCTAGCCACTGGCATTTTTGCCCATACTTCAAGGCAAAACTGCTCCAACACCTTCAAGTTGGATGGGTTCCGCTGGTGTACAGTTTAAGTCATACCACAGAGTCTCAATTGGAATGAGGTCCGGGCTTTGACTAGGCCGTTCCAAGACATTTAAATGTGTCCACTTAAACCACTCGAGTGTTGTTTCAGCAGTATGCTTAGGGTCATTGTCCTGCTGGAAGGTGAGCCTCCATCCCAGTGTCAAATCTCTGGAAGACTGAAACCGTTTTCCCTCATGAATTTCCCTGTCTTTAGCACCATCCATCATTCCTTCAATTCTGACCAGTTTGCCAGTCCCTGCTGATGAAAACATACCCACAGCATGATGCTGCCACCACCACGGTTTACTGTGGGGATGATGTGCTCGGGGCGATGAGAGTTGTTGGGTTTGTGCCAGACATAACGTTTTCCTAGGTGGCCAAAAAGCTACATTTTAGTCTCATCTGACCGGAGTACCTTCTTCCATATGTTTTGGGAGTCTCCCACATGCCTTTTGGCGAACACCAAACGTGTTTGCGTATTTATTTCTTTAAGCATTGGCTTTTTTATGGCCACTCTTCCGTAAAGCCCAGCTCTGTGGAGTGTACGGCTTAAAGTGGTCCTATGGACAGATACTCCAATCTCCTCTGTGGAGTTTAGCAGCTCCTTCAGGGTTATCTTTGGTATCTTTGTTGCCTTTCTGATTGATGCCCTCCTTTCCTGGTCTGTGAGTTTTGGTAGGCGGCCTTCTCTTAGAAGGTTTGTTGTGGTTCCATATTCTTTCCATTTTTTTAATAATGGATTTAATGGTTTCCGTGGGATGTTCAAAGTTTCTGATATTTATTTATAACCCAACCCTGATCTGTACTTCTCCATAACTTTGTCCCTGACCTGTTTGGAGAGCTCCTTGGTCTTCATGGTGCCACTTGCTTGGTGGTGCCCCTCGCTTAGTGGTGTTGCAGACCCTGGGGCCTTTCAGAACAGGTGTATATATACTGAGATCATGTGACAGATCATGTGACACTAAAATAAAGTCCACCTGTGAGCAATCTAACTAATTATGTGACTTCTGAAGGTAATTGGTTGCACATCTTATTTAGGGGCTTCATAGCAAAGGGAGTGAATACATATGCATGAACCACTTTTCCGTTGGTATTTAAAAAAAAAAGTAAATTACAGGTTCTAATGCAAAAAAATTGGAAAAACACCAAGGTGGATGAATACTTTTGCAAGGCACTGTAGATAGCATAACTGCTACAAAGATGATGCTATGTGGAAACACACATTTGAATTATTCCTCACCAATGCCTTGCTGTAGCTTACAAATTCTATGAATCTCATTTCGTAATTTTAACTAATTTGATCCATGTTTAGCAAAAAGCGTGCTTCCAGACCGGAACCCTGGGCCCTTGTTTGATAGCATGTTCCAGAATGACAACACCTCACCTGACCGTTAGGGAAAAAAATCCCTGCCCACCAGCACTTGTGTTATTCTCTGCTTCTTGCTTGCAGAGCAGCTCACAAGCACATTTGGCACAAGTTTTTTATGTAGCTCAGTTGGTAGAGCATGGCGCTTGTAACGCCAGGGTAGTGGGTTCGATTCCCGGGACCACCCATACGTAGAATGCATGCACACATGACTAAGTAAGTCGCTTTGGATAAAAGCGTCTGCTAAATGGCATATATTATTATATATTATTATATTATTTTACATGCAGATTTGAGATCTGCAAATGTAGTTTTTATTCACAGAACAAGATTTACCATTCACAATTTTAGTAAATGAGTTGCATGCTTGCAAATCTTATTGAATTTATTCACATATCAAGTTTGCAAGTGTTGTATTTATTCATACATCACATTTAAATGCATATCGTAATCCAAGATGGCGTAGCAGTCAGACGTCTTTGTCCTTCATCTTGTCGTGTCCAATGTATATAGAGGATGCCTGGATATTCTTTAAAAGTGCCTTCCTCACCATCTTAAATAGGCATGCCCATTCCAAAAATGTAGAACCAGGAACAGATATAGCCCTTGGTTCTCTCCAGACCTGACTGCCCTTGACCAGCACAAAAACATCCTGTGCCATTCTGCATTAGCATCGAATAGCCCCCGCGATATGCAACATTTCAGGAAAGTTAGGAACCAATATACACAGGCATTTAGGAAAGCTAAGGCTAGCTTTTTCAAGCAGAAATTTGCATCCTGTAGCACAAATTCAAAAAAGGTCTGGGACACTGTAAAGTCCATTGAGAATAAGAGCACCTCCTCCAAGCTGCCCACTGCACTGAGGCTAGGAAACACTGTCACCACCAATAAATCCACTATCATTGAGAATTTCAATAAGCATTTTTCTACGGCTGGCCATGATTTCCACCTGGCTACCCCTACCCCGGTCAACAGCCCTGCACCCCCCACAGCAACTCGCCCAAGCCTCCCCATTTCTTCTTCACTCAAATCCAGATAGCTGATGTTCTGAAAGAGCTGCAAAATCTGGACCCCTACAAATCAGCCGGGCTAGACAATCTGGACCCTCTCTTTCTAAAAATGATCTGCCAAAATTGTTGCAACCCCTATTACTAGCCTGTTCATCCTTTCTTTCGTATCGTCTGAGATTCCCAGATTTTGGAAAGCTGTCGCAGTCATCCCCCTCTTCAAAGGAGAAGACACTCTTGACCCAAACTGCTACAGACCTATATCTATCCTACCCTGCCTTTCTAAGGTCTTCGAAAGCCAAGTTAACAAACAGATTACTGACCATTTCAAATCCCACCGTACCTTCTCCGCTATGCAATCTGGTTTCAGAGCTGGGCATGGTGCACTTCACGATATCATAACCGTCATCGATAAGAGACATTACTGTGCAGCCATATTCATCAACCTGTCAAAGGCTTTCGACTCTGTCAATCACCATATTCTTGTCAGCAGACTCAACAGCCTTGGTTTCTCAAATGGTTGCCTCGCCTGGTTCACCAACTATTTCTCAGACAGAGTTCAGTGTGTCAAATCGGAGGGCCTGCTGTCCGGACCTCTGGCAGTCTCAATGGGGGTGCCACGGGGTTCAAATCTCGGGCCGACTCTCTTCTCTGTATACATCAATGATGTCGTTCTTTCTGCTGGTGATTCTCTGATCTACCTCTACGCAGACGACACCATTCTGTATACCTCTGGCCCTGCTTTGGACACTGTGTTAACTAACCTCCAGACGAGCTTCAATGCCATACAACACTCCTTCCGTGGCCTCCAACTGTTCTTAAATGCATCTTCTGCACATCTACCATTCCAGTGTTTAATTGCTATATTGTAATTACTTCGTCACCATGGCCTATTTATGGCCTTACCTCCCTTATCCTACCACCATTGCACACACTGTATATAGACTTTTTCTACTGTATTATTGACTGTATGTTTGTTTATTCCATGTGTTAACTCTGTTGTTGTATGTGTCAAACTGCTTTGCTTTATCTTGGCCAGGTTGCAGTTGTAAATGAGAACTTGTTCTCAACTAGCCTACCTGGTTAAATAAAGGTGAAATAAATAAAACATGTAAAATGATTGCGAGTGTTGTTGCATTTATTCTCAAAATAAGTTACATGTTTACAAATATTTTTTGCAAATGCAATACTGATTATACAGGTGCAACTCATATTTTGCATGTGCAAATCATACTGTACATGCCTGCACACTTATGACTCTAATTTACCTTCATAGAAGAAACCTCCTGGGAAAAGTTGTAAGAGCAGGCATTTTCGCAGGTTAACGTTTATTGTCATGAATATTTCCCTGGAGGCAGAACTGATCTATTTCCGTTAGATAGGCCAGCTGAAAAGTCCAAATATTTTTTTGTTCTTCATTTAAGGTTAGGGGTAGGCAATCGTTTTAGCGTTTTTTTTAAGGTTAGGTTTAAAATCAGATTTTATTACTTTGTGGCTGTGCCAGCTATGGACCACTCTGCAGAGCTGCCTCCAGAGCTAGATTCATGACAATAAATACCAACCAGTGACATTATCATGCCCCATAATCGTAAAACAAGCAGGGGTCTAGCCCCATTGAGGTTCTTGAGATTGCAGCCAAGGTAGTGGTAGAAGGGAAGAAGTCCATTCAAGCAGCAGCAAGTCAAGAAAAGATAGACTGGTACATTGACAAAAAAAAGTATGATCTTGCTAAAAAATATAAATAATTTCAAAGACCAGTTTCATGGGCTTAGTAGCCTCAAATGCAGAGTCTTGTCTACGAGTTGACAAATTGAAACAACATCCCTGACCCAGACTGTGGTGAAGAAATGGAAGGGTAAGTGATATTGAACAGAGAGATCTACAGTATATCTGAATGTAGGAATGCCTTTGAAATATACAATATACCGCACCAACATTCCATGAATTAAACTTTGACCTACCAGCACCATCACCACTTACCCCAAGGCGGCTCAACTTACCCAGTCCCTGTGCTCAATTTACCCCATACCCGAGGTAAGTTGTGCCAAGAGTCACTTTTTTGGGCAAGCTATGTTTTCAAAACTTATGTTCCTAATGTTTTGTACACTCAGTGTATGTAGATGTCTTTGTTAGAAAGAATACTACATGTCCATTGAAGTAGTGATGCTGAATGTAAAAAATGGCTCTACTTACCTCACTCTCTCCTATCAGAGAGGAAGAGGCAAAGCAAGAGGGTCCACTCCCGTCAAAATGTATCCATGCGGGAATACAGTGATAAGTAGACCGATAAGTAGATTGTCTGCCTCCCGCCTTTAGGACAAGGACACCAATTGTTAGGGCGGAGACCAGATCATTGCCTTTTCTCAATTGGATTTGATCAACTACTGCTTCCTCTCTCCTCCGTCCTCTTTCGCCTCCTTTTGAAAAAGGTCAAAAGGTCATTGAGGACAGGTGGCGAGGAGAGGGAACGTGGATGAAAATGCGCTTGTATGAAATGACTCTCCTCCACTTGAACGTCATCAGGCAAATTACGTTTACAGGGGTGGATCCCAAAATTAATGTGTAAAGTGATCCAATCTAGTTAGTTGTGCAAGACATTTTATAGATAAAACGATAAATAGCATATTGTTTTTAAACGTGTGCATGATTTTCCCCTCTGGCAAAACAAGAGCTGATTCAAAGGGGGTGTGGCAGATTTTAAAAATATTCTGTGAAGGACTTAGGTAAGATCATAAAGAATGATAGAGTGCATCCCTATATACTTCCTATTATGGTATCTGTGAGCACATGGGCAGCACCAATGAGGCAATCTCCATTTTGAAGTAGTCCATTGGCATTGCCCATGCTTAAACAACATTTTGGCCACTAGAGGGCTCTATCATTCTCCATGGGTAGGATACGCATGACTATCCTCAATGACAGGTGGCTATTGAGGAGGGGGGGACACTCTTCTGCTCGCCTACTAACAAATTGAGATCTCCTCGACCACTCAACCGCTTATCGGTTTCCTGGTCATGGAGGAGAGAGGACGGAGGAGAGAGGGTGGACGAATGACTTTTGCCCAAATGAGAAAGGCTTGTTATTAAACACAGTATCTTTGCCGGTATTCAACTCTACTGTGCATTCCCACTTCTTGGTCGCCTGTCCATACTGTCCTGTGAGCCATGACCAGTGACCCATGACCCAACATATAGTGAGCGCCCTCTAGTCTAGTGGACAAATTATATGGACTATACAAAGACTGAAACTACAGACAACACAACCACATGGGAATGCCTACATTGAAGCCAGAGGCACAGATAATGACCAAAGAGGTCCAGCTGTGCCAACTAGCCCATTAGCTGTTAATGCATCCAGCCAGCCAGGACACCCTGACCCTACAGTACTGCCATCACTTTATACTGGATCTGATTTCATACAGCTCCTCTCTTCTCCTCTTGTCTCTGGTTCCCCTCCTCTTCTTTCTTTTTGTATCTACTCTCCCAACTCCACTCCTCTCTTCACGTCTTCTTTATTCTCTTCTCTTTGCTCATACATTTACATTTTAGTCGTTTAGCAGATGCTCTTATAGCAATTAGGGTTAAGTGCCTTGCTCAAGGGCATATCAACAGATTTTTCACCTAGTTGGGTTGAGAATTCAAACCAGCAATCTTTTGGTTACTGGCCCAAAGAGCTTTTACCGCTAGGCTACCTGCCGCCCTCTCCCAGCTCTTTTCCTTTCCTCTCTCCTCTCCTTTTCTCTCTCCTCTCAACTCCTCTCTCCTCTCTCTTTCCTCTCCTCTCCTCCCCACTCCACTCCTCAATACCATCAAGATACACTTTCCATGAAGCTATGAGGGAACTGTTTATCCTTGCAGAACATCCAGAAGTGAAACTCTGAAATGATGATCAGGTAACAGATGTGTAATGGACCCTAGACACACGCACACAGTAATCAATACAGGGTGTCTGTATTTCAAAGTCCTGAAGTGGACATTGACTCAATCTGTGGGTGAAAGTGTTTTCTACCTCATCTGTTATCTTTGGTTTCACTGGCTCCTCTCTGCTAAGTGGACTGGATGCATTAGGGCTGGAGAGGAGCTTGTATCAGACTAGTCTTAAAAGGTAACATGAAAACCCAGAATATGTCCCAAATGGCACCCTATACCCTATATATTGCACTACTTTTGACCAGGGCCCATAGGTCTATGGCCAAAAGTAGCACACTATATAGGGAATAGAGTGCCATTTGGAA
The DNA here is from genome assembly GCF_023373465.1 of Oncorhynchus keta. Classification (NCBI taxonomy): domain Eukaryota; kingdom Metazoa; phylum Chordata; class Actinopteri; order Salmoniformes; family Salmonidae; genus Oncorhynchus; species Oncorhynchus keta. The sequence goes on along the minus strand of NC_068435.1, from coordinate 36,190,055 downwards.
GGTATACAATGTTATAAACACAAGACAGCTTCCCCATTGTCAGCTGTCTGCCCTGGTGTAGAGGGACAGTGACAGGCATCCAACAATACTTGCATGGAAGTGTCACCTATCAAGTTCTAGACTTGAAAACAAAACACATATCTGGACTGGTGAGTGTGAAAGGAGTATGCTCCTCTGATGCCAGTAATTTACAGGCAGAGAAGAAAGGATGAAAGTCTTCCATCTCTACATAGAGTAATGGTCCTGAAAAATACCTTTGATGCCTGATAATGTTTCTCCCTTGTTTATCTGAGTCTCTCTAACTCACTCACCCATTCTCTCCCTCTGCTCTTTTTCTCTGCATCTTTTCTCTCTCTGCCTGTGTCGTGCTGCGGTGGAGGAGAGGCTTATCACGTTACATCAAATCTGTACTACTAGCAGGGTGTGTAAATTCTACACCTGTCCCATCCCATCCGCTCTCCCTCGCTCCCTCTCTCTTTTGCTTCTCATCTCTTTCCCTCTCTCTTGCACCTTCTGTCTCTTTCTCACACACAGACTCTTTAACACACCCTCACACATACTTCATAAGGCAGGGCTTTAAGGAGCATAATTTTTCCATGCAACAGGATACAGAGGTAATACATCTGAGGTTTGACACTGTCCTGATCCACACCAGGTGAGTTTTTATTCCATTCCTTTCTTATCCAATACCTTATCTGTATCACTAAATACAGTAGGTCTGATGTCTTTACCAACAGAATGAGACCAATTCAGCTCAGAGTTATGTAATAATATAATATTGCAAGCAATGCCAAATAGTAAATTCATGCAGTATAGAATATCTGAAGAATTTGTCACTAAAGCAGAATACAATTACTGTCAACGCACTACAGCATCAGCACAAACGTATTATTTATAATTGTTCCATATCTTTGTAATACTACTGTCTATTGAGCAGAGACAGTTATACCTATTTACTTAGCTTCAATATCAGGATCTTGCCTCACAAAGATGGCAGCAGTCTTTTCTTCTCCTGAGAGGAGCAGCAGTGACATAATGACAGTCGAACAGGTAACTGACTTCTGACATGGATACTATTGAAACTAATCCAACTCCAAGTCTGAATCATGCCAACAATGTTTATACAGTTGCATTGAAACCAAATAAACTTATTTAACCATTTTTTTTTACATAAAGAAAAAAAGATGAATAGAAGAAAATGCCAATCAGAAGCCAACTGTAATCATGTCATCTATACATCTTCCCACATGGCTTATCACTCACTATAGGCAGTATGACCACAAAGGCATCAATAAGAATAGGATTGTTACAGGTATATTACACCTGCTCTCAAAGAATTATGACATCTCAATAGGCGTGGTGGATCTGTGGGAGTAGTATAACATTCCTGCAACACCAGCTTAGCGCGTGTGTGTGTGTGTGCATACGTACATCTGCGTGTGTGTGCGTACATGTGCTAGCTTGTGTGTTTGACTGACACCAGCTCAGCATGAGTGAGCGAGAGTGTGTCTTGGGCTCCAGTTAAAAGAACTTCAACATGAGAGTTGTTGTTCCAGTGAAGCAATACGGTGATGTCATATCATCTCTATTCGGCTGGTTAACAGTGTATCAAGTTGCATCCCAAATGGCACCATATTCCTTACATTGTGCACTTCTTTAAACCAGGGACCATAGGACCCTGGTCAAAAGTAGTGCACTATATAAGGAATAGGGTACCATTTGGGAAGTTACCTTGGTCTGTAAGCACATCCTCCTGTCCTGAGGCTCAGGCACAGAGAACAGAGTGTCTGAGAACAAACACTCAACTAGGAGACTCTGTCCTCCTCACACTCAGGTCCCAGGGAAAATACCCATCCAGTGAAAAGACAGAAGATACATATTTACATCTAATCCCTCCCTCCACTTTTGGAAAATAACTTATTTTCTGGGATTACATTATCCAAGATTTTATTGAATACCTGCATCAAGTTGTGAAATCTGTGTTCATCCAAAACCATTACTGGAAGTTTAGTGTAATGGATTAAATTGGTCTTATGTTAACCATTTGTAATACGGTGTCCAATGGTATATGTATCCTTTACTACAGCACTGACTATAACACTGCATCCTTTCTGATATTGTCTTTGTGTATGATGTGAATGATGGGGAATCTCTCTTTTCCTCTATAGGCTATAGCAAACTGGTGCTATACTTTCTGAAGATACAGAACTTAGCTTATTGATGAGCATTGAGCTAAAATGATTTGTTCACAGTGGCTAAGTTCAGTGTCTGGAATGAAAACAATTTTATAGCATACCAGGGTGTCTTGCCTACCACTTCGGAGATGGGAAAGAAGGGACGAGAAGAGGACAGAATCCAGAGGTTGGAAAATACAATTTGGTGGCAAAAGAAACACACACCTGTTTAGGAGAGGTGCTGGCTAGCGGAGTAGAACACTTGAAAAAGAAAAGGAGAGCCATACACTCTAGGAGCGCAGATCCAATTATGGAAAGGACAGGCCACCTGTTAAATTAGCAGGAATGTTATTTAAAAGACTTGCATGTTCCGACACACGGGAAGATTACCCTAGATCACACTCCAGAGCATTATAGTTTTTTTTCTTCACTCCGGTGCCTGGAACACGTGTGTGTGTGTGTGTGTGTGTGTTATAGAATGTGTAGTACAGGGCTGTGTACTCCGGTGCCTACTGATCTGGAATCAGTGTGTTTCTTTTGACTGCTGGCTCAGTTCAGCAGGAACGGGAGTGGCGTCCAATGTGACATCATCATCTTCATCATCACCATCTTCATCATCATGTTATTATCATTATCATCATGTTGTGCATTGTTCGACAATGCATGAAACAGCTATAAACATGTGATAAATATGCCAACACCTGTCTTGTCTTGTTCTGCACAGTATCCCAGGCAACCCATCCATCTAGCGAGACTACAGTATGCCAAATGGATTTAAAAAACCTTCTCATCTTGATTGTGAAGTTTTAATAGAATACAGTTGTAAAGAAAGTGTCTGCATATGTGTCCTTTAAGTAACTGTTGCCAGTCAGTGCAAGGCATAACAAAGAGTCAAATGTACAATAAACGGGATAGTGTTACACCGGCAAGGAAGCTAATCCACGGAACACAACAACCAGAGATTAAACTGATTGTTATTACACACAAAAGGACTTGGTGGGTTCCAAGAAAGCTATGACATCATACTGAATTATGTCACTTACCATTTTCTAGCACACCAGGGTTGAATTGAAATTAAACATATCTTTGTGGAAAAATACATCAGATTCTGTGTCTAAATTCAGTATTTGATTACTAGAGGAGCAGTGGAAGTACAGAAAATGATACTGAAATTAATATATCTCACTTTTTATTTCATTGCAAACATTTATGAATGAATGATAATATTTGCTGTAGGCCTAGGCTAGTTATGTCATTCTCATTAACCCACTGATAAAACATACTGTGGGTGTTCTTATAGAGATGTTGGTTTCAGGGCGAATAAACTGCATATGCTTCTGAGGACAAAGGGCAGAGAGTTTAAAACAGGATGTTATCTTCTACAATAAATAGTTTCAGTTTCAGTTAATCTGACTAATATAAAATGCACACACACTCCATGTTTTTCTGTTTTATTGACGAAGCAGACGCGCTCATGATCAAAAAAGGGTATGATGCCGCTTTCAAGTGCTGGTTGGAACTAGGTCACTCGAAAATGTCCGACAAGCTTGAAAGCGGCGCGTGAATAACTACAACCAGTTAGCAAGTCTAATATTTTCGAGTTTCCAAATTACGTCAACGCAGCATGTCAGCCGTACCTAACCCATAGATGAAAGCGCGTGAACAGACGATACAGGAAATTACAATTCGCAAGACCTAGAAACAACTTTTCAAGAAGCTTTTCGACCATTCACGTTGGATTAAATGTTAAGCGTCCAGCACTGCAAACCAACTAAAGTATTGTTTATTTTATTTTTTGTAATAAGGACGGGAACACCTTTTTTCAATAACGTTTCGGTTGTGCAGGTGAACTAGATTTTTTCTTATCAACTTGTTTTGTAATGCTGGTGGATAAGGGAGCTTCCCTTTGTCAATAATGTTAATGTGTAACGTTACTACAGGATTCAAATAAATGGATCGTTATGCCAGGTGAGGAATAACATTTGATTAGTATTTATGTTTAGGTGTTAAGTGACTTTGTGGGTGTATAGGCTACTGTATGCAATGGAGTCTGGTGGTTGCCAATACTCACAAAATACTACTGTAGTCAAACTAATGGAGTCCCACCTCTTCCCAGGTGAATTCCACAGGTATATAAAACTAAACAGTACTTCATATGGCCACCAGGTGGCCTAAACTCTTACATGCAAATCAAATCTTTCAATCCCAAAGAGACAGTAATAGCTGTTAAAACGGATAGGCCTATGGTAAAGAAAAACAACACCTGTTGTCATTCTGTTTGGCAATGTAAGTAGTAGACTTTAGGTCGGTTAACGTTGATAGAACTTTAGTTGACCGAGTTTGTTGCCATTTCTGTTTTATTGAAAGGGAATGATACCGCGTTCATGTCCTGATCGGAATAAGGAAACTCGAAAATGTTTGACTCGCTTACTCAGTGGTTCCCTACCAGCGGTACTAGGAGAAGCCTCATGAGACCATTATTCTATTAGTAAAATGCACATGGGGTACTCCGACAAGAGCAAACTGCAGTTGTTCGGTACAGTAACCGAAAAAGGATGGGAACCACTGTGCTAACTTGTTGAAAGCGGCACTTGAATAACTACAACCAGAAAACGAGTCCAAACTTTTCGAGTTTCCAAATTTCGAATCGTGCGTAAACTCAGCATGTCACCCGCACCCAACCCATCGATGAAAACGCGTGGACATAAAATATAGGAAGTTACAATTCACGAGAACTTGTCAAGAAGATTTTCGATGACCATTACAGTTACATTACGCGTCCAGTCACTGCCAACCGACTAAAGCATTGTTGCGTTTATTTGTATATTTTGCAATAAGGACGGGAACACCTTTTTTTTCGCTCACCTTTCGGTTGAGCTATTTATTTTCTTATCAACTAGTTTTGTACTACTGGTGGAAAAAGGGAGTTCCTTGTCGTCAATGTTCATATGTACAGGGTAAAAATAAATGGACCATAATGCCAGGTGAGGAATAACATTTGATTAGTGTTTGTTATTACATAGCGGGACAATTCCTAGACTTAGCCCATTCAAAGATGCTAACTACTTATAGCGCAGTGACTATAGTCGTCTATCTTCTGGCAGAGGTAGTTTTGTTGAGAAGGGTGCAATTGCCTCCTGCAATTATGGGCATTCCTGTATCTGCAGGAACCCCTTTTTATACTTCTATTTGACCATTTTTAAATTAGGCCAGGTGGGAGGCGGGGGCGCTCCAGTGCAGTAGGTGGCGCTAATGCACAAAAACGTTGGATGCCAGCCACCGATAAACACCACAGAGAAGGGGCGGGATGACAAAGGAAGCTAGCTGTACACTAGTAGGCAGTGTCGAGCTAACAAAGGACACTGTGCTAGCCCTAAGGAGGACTGTGGTACACAGCAGACGGGAGGGTAGGGGCGACACCGTATGTTAGCTTGCAAACTGACGTGGATGTCGATTATGGCACCTCGCCTCTGATTCAGAGGGGTTGGGTTAAATTCCGTAGACACATTTCAGTTGAAGCATTGTTGTACAACTGACGAGGTATCCGCCTTTCCCTAACAAACTTCCGTACTTGACCGTGTCCCGTACATGTGACCGTATTTTAGCCCCCCTAAAAATGTATACTTCCAGGTCAACTGTATTATGAATATTAACTTCTCCGCTTTCCAGCAAAACCATTGACGACGTGACCTTCATGCTTGCCCGTCTCTGCATGTTTGAAGAAGGGAATGGATCTCCGCCTGGTCTTTTAAAAAATGGCGAAGGGGGAAGCGAAGGCTACTGAGTAATAGTGAAAGGGGAGATATGTCGTGTGGGGATTTTTTTTTTACCCGATTTGTCCAATTTATCACCTCAAAAATGTGTATGAAACACTATGAAGAGTTTTTATATATTGTGTCATTACATACCTATTTGAAGATTTGTGTCGAATTTGAATAGGGTTTTTAGGGTGGAGCTAAAGTTATCACACATTAAACTGGCTTTGCGAATCATGATTGGCTTGCAGTGATGACGCGAAAATTATATGCATTCAGTTGTACAATTGACTCGGTATCCCTCTTTCCCTGTCTTTTTTTGTGGTTTTTCTGAGATCATTACCTATTTTTATTTTTTTATAAACCAATACAAAAAGTACATGAGGGAACACACGTGTATATATAGATTATAAACAATGGACAATCGAGCTAGGGGGACAATCGAGCTACCCCCTAGCTCGATTGTCCATTGTTTATAATCTATATATACTTGTGTTCCCTCGTGTACTTTCTGTATCACATTACAATTACACAAGGACCTTGAGGGACATACATACATTTACAATTCTAACAGCTTTTTTGTTAGAGTATTTAACTGTCTTAAAATACAGTTCAATTTCTTTTTGTAGGGTAAGAACATTTGTTTTTTGTTTGTAAATTTACATTTGTGTATATGAAATTTGGCCAAAAGAACAAGGAACTTAATTACATAAAATGTTTCGGCTTATTTCTATCGTATGTAAAGAATCCAAGCAGTATATCTCTCCACAATAGTGTAAAATCTTCATAAATGTGTTCAATTATAAATCTACTGATGCCTTGCATGAATACAATGCCAAAAAAGATGCAACACTGTTTCTGGGTGGTCATTACGAAAGGAGCAATTTGAGTTGATGTTTTCCTTAAACTTCTTCATATAGTGGTTGGCAGGATAATATTTATGAATTATTTTAAAGGAAACTTCCTTAATTTAGTTAACAAGTAGGTATGTGTGTGGCAACATCCAAACTTTTTTTCCAACCGATATTATCAATAAATCCATTCCAATAAGACATGACATACAAACATCCTGCTGAAACAAGGTTCGTATAGCTCTGTGTGTTGAATGGACCAAAAGAGAAACAAATCTTTCCTACTGATGAGTCAAAAGGGTCAATAGAAGGTAGGCTATGAGGGTCCGGTCTTGACAAGTTCCTGAATAACAGAGCAACACCTGAGGGAATGGCGTCTAAAACAGTTGCAAAATCTTTAGGTGTTACAGGGACCTTCTAAAGTGATAAGAATATTTCCCTGTCCTTTTCACTTTCTTGTATCTAATCTGCAAGTAAAGCGCGTACGATACGTCACAGTGTATCATACAGCGTCAGAGGGGTCCGTATTTTTCAACTTTTCTCGAATACTATTGGTCTATTACCATGTCAATCAACACTTGAATAGAAACTTCGTTTACACTATGTATTTTAATGCCAACAGTCTAACAATCGCATTTTTATTTGATTTTTTTTATCGCATTCTCGTTTGAATGCCGTGGTATGCAAAATCTGTACGGAACAGTGTTGGCGACTGTTGGCTAGTACAGTGTTTCCCCAACCTTCCACCTGCTTTGCTAGCAGGAGGCGGGTGGCGAACGGTACTAGACAGTGAGTGTCCTGTGGGGCACCATATTCCCACTGTTCTGTTAACGACGAGGAGGACAGGTGGGAGGGAGCGAAGGACATTGTCTGCTGGTATCGCTCACACTAGCTAGCAAGTAGAACTCTGTTACACAGCAGTCAACGGGGTCAACACCATGTGCTAGATAGCTAACTATCAAGATAGCTTGCACACGGTGTCAGATGACCGGTAGACAGTGTCTTTCACCCCACCCCCCATGTTTTTTTCCATTACACAGGAGGCAGGGCAAAACCATGTGCTAACTAGAAAGCTAGTGGGAGGGATGTTCATACAGGAACCATTGGGGTGCTCGATGAGGGTGGTGGGGTGTTGTTTATGAAGGACCCAATGGGATGCTCGAGGGAACTGCAGGAATGCCCACATGCAGGAATGCCCTGAATTGCAGGTTGCAGTTGCACACTATTGGTTTTTTAAAGAGCCCCGAAGCCTGTTCTAAACGTTAACATGCATCACTTGCGGTACAGTTTTGGAAACAGGAGGAACGTCTTTCATATCAGTGAGAAATAATTTGAGAAAAACAAAATATAAAATTATCAAACACCTTTTTTTAGGGTTAGTCTTCCCACACAGCCATATTTCCATGTTTCCGCATTTGTTTAGAGTACGGAAGAGCAAGTTGAAAAATGCTGTTGGCTGCAACTGTTCAAATCAGTTAAAACAGTGGACAGTAAGTTTTTATATTTTTTGCATTTGTGAAATTCTTTTTATGTGATATGAAAGTATAGGGCTGTTTCTAGAACAGTACTGCAATTGTGGAACCCCATACCGGTCCTTGGGCTATAAGAAGCAACATTAGGCTCATTTAGTTCATTATTGGGCTAGGTCATCCCTACTATCCGGTGCCTTTTCTGTCCCCCGGAAATATAACCTCTTATCATCTCTCGTGGATTCCAAATAGCTTTAAATATACAGTGCATTTGGAAAGTATTCAGACCCCTTGACTTTTTCTACATTTTGTTACGTTAGAGCCTTGTGGACAACATTTTTTATTTAATTTTTTATCCTCATCAATCTACATACAATACCCCATAATGACAAAGCGAAAACAAGTTTTTAAGAGATTTGTGCAAAAAAATGTTTAATAATAATAATACCTTATTTCATTGAGGTATTGTGTGTAGATTGATGAGGGGGGGAATTAATCAATTTTATAATATGGCTGTAAATGTAACAAAATGTGGAAAAAGTCAAGGGTTCTGAATAATTTCTCAACTGTAAAACTAGGTATAGTTAACCATAACTCAGATATGGATCTCAAAGGGAATTTTATGCATTTCGTCTTTTGTAGATGTAGGTGCTTTTGCCATGTCCCCGGGTCCTATTCATCAACTTCTATGAGAAATATAAGCCATCAAATAATAAAATATTAAATCCTTCATTATTTTATTATCCTACTTAAAATCTAAACTTTTTTCTGAATTATTGTATTTAATATTATTATGGTTTTCTGTGTGTCCCTGGACACTTTCTACCCTGTTAGTTTATAGTAATTCCCCTTAAAAAACAGACCCTTCCCACAATGGCATCATGTTCAGGAAGTATCTTAGAATTTTGGGGGTTGGAAAACAATAGTGGAAAGCTAAATAAATCATTATACCTCAGTGAAAGACATATGTCACGCAGCTAAAGTTTTACAGGGATGAACAAATGATCTTCAGTCAGTCTTTCTAATGAGCCCTTCCCAGCTTGATAGCGGCAGGGTAGCCTAGTGGTTAGAGCGTTGGACTAGTAACCGGAAGGTTGCGAGTTCAAACCCCCAGGTACAAATCTGTCGTTCTGCCCCTGAACAGGCAGTTAACCCACTGTTCCCAGGCCGTCATTGAAAATAAGAATGTGTTTTTAACTGACTTGCCTGGTTAAATAAAGGTAAAATTAAAATACTCATGGCTAGAAACTTCAATGATCATTCGAAACTTGTCTGCCTAAATTGGGACATGGGGGAGTCTTCAGAATCATTGTTTTTATCTGAGTATTTTCTTTTTTTGATGTAGATGTTAATGCCGTATTTATACATTCTGTTAAAATCACTATAATAAATGTTTTAGCTTTCACCCTGGCCCGATATTAGCTACACTATCTAGCTACTTTCCCCTCCTTATTGCAGGACAGCAGCAGGCAAGCTCACCAGCAGATCCGACTTGCTTGCTTACAATTGCATTAGGGTCAGACAGGCTTCCTGTGTACATTACAACACAGCAGAGGTGACATGAGATATGTCTCGGAAAAATGTACCTCAATCCAGGTAGCCTACAATGTATTTTTCTCTGAATTGTCCCATTATTCCAACTGTTACAACGAGAAGAATAAACAACTGCTCGTTTTTCCTGAAAACTGCCCTTTTCAGGAAAAGGGTAGCAGAAGTCACAGCAGTAGACTACGGTAGGGATTAAAACCTGTAACCGGGATCCCATGACCACTTTTCACAAAAGCCAGGTTTCTAGAAAACAGTTTACTATATTGATTTTAAACTGGTGTCGAGAACAACGCGGCAGAGGCTGGCGACAGTGGAGTGAGGAGAGGAGGAAACTTCCATTGGGCCAAGAAAAAGAGCAGAGAAAGGGAAACTCACCTTAGTTATGATCAACTGAATGGTGAAAATATTGGCCTGTTTTGCAATTGACAATGATGTCATTGTTAACAACTTTGCTCTATCATCATTACTAAATACCAGTTTCACTTGCTGTGAAATTTTTATATAGTGGCGCAGCCAAGTGTTGCAGCTTACAATCTTATTTTGGGAGAACCCTGGCATAGTGGCCATATCTAGATTTTAAATGCTTTAAATGGGCACTTCTGATTTTTGCGGTATTTCCCAGGACTCTCAGATAAATATGAATTATTCCCGGTATTGAAAGTTGTTAAATTGTCTGAAAATATTAATCCCTACTGTACAATGAAATCCATATGGTTAGTACCAATCGGGTTGGAACTGAAATATTTTCCAATCGTTCTATCTGAATGGAAACATCATTTTTTGTTCCGTTCCACTGTTCAAACCAGCAAAATAAAGTTCTAAACCAGTTTGAATTTTTTTTAAAGTTAGTTGATATTGTTCCTTTTTAAACATCTGAAATCACATTGTTTGTTTTCTCCTTTTAGCTCGACATTACATTTCTTCACCAATCAGTGCGGGTAGAGAAGCTTGCTATATGGAGCGGGCAGGCAATTTGTTTACATACATTGGACAGACAGGTGTAGGACGCAAGATGCAACTGATTTTGTGGGTGGGGAGAAGAGCTGGCCATCTTATGACATACATTATTTGACTTGGGCTCCCAATTATACCTACGGAAGAACAGCTTCAATGAAGAAACATTCAATGTCTTTGAACTTCAGAGTGTTTGCTTAATGTTGGACCAGAGCTAGCTGTGTGTGCAGATTAGCACCAGAATTAAAAACATGTCTTACCTTTTTGTCGTTATTAAATCCAACGTGAAACATGATAACTATAGTATCCTTAACGAGCATTGAAAAAGTTGACCCATTCTTCTGTAATTAAAAATATCTATCATTTCTGAATCACGCTTGTACAGTCAATAGGCTAGTAGACTATGCTCCGGAGAGGGAGGGACTTGAAGCCTACACACGCACATACTGGCAATCAGGCAGACACTGGAATACGTTTCTGCGTGACCGAGCGAGGGCTTTGCATAGGCGCTTTGTTGCATTTGTTGTGGGACTGGAAAACATGCTTGGAACGTAAAATAACATTAGTAATTAACTGGTTCCAATGTTTTCAAAATATCAGTACTGTTCGGAACGGTATAGATCACTTTTGTTCCCGGTCCTGATTCTTTTCCTGTAAAAATGTACTTATTTTTCTGTTCTGTTCCTTGAACCGGTTCCAACCCCTGGCACTAGTACCAATATCACAAGTTATTTATTGTGTAGGCTGCCATCCTACTCGAAATATAATCAAGTGGGATGGAACAAATTGGCCACGTTAGCTACTGCCAGCGACATAATACAGCTGCTCGGTGAAGGAACTACTGCCCAGTGGGAAGCAACAGTGGAGTGGGATGCACCTAGACACAACACCGTTGCACCGGTCATTCACACGAGCTTGTCGTTACGTTTGCTAATAGGCATGTCAAGGTGACATACAGATGGTGATATATACTGCAAGTTATTTCTCCCACCCCCATCAAAATAAACAACTTTATTTTACAAGTTAACTACAACAATGCTTCTGTTGCCAGCATTAAACTAGCTAGTTCGGAAGGGCTCCGCAGCAACTGAATGCAACAAATCTGTCTCCACTCAATTAAGCTGTGTGACATACATCATCAATTTTGGCACCAGGAGTGTCCGTATAGCCATTGCTTTATTTTTACTATTTTCTACATTGTAGAATAATAGTGAAGACAACAAAACTATGAAATGACACACATGGAATCATGTAGTAACCAAAAAAGTGTTAAACAAATCAAAATATATGTTTGAGATTCTTCAAATTAGCCACCCGTTGCCTTGATGACAGCTTTGTACACTCTTGGTATTCTCTCAACTACCTTCACCTGGAATGCATTTCCAACTGTCTTGAAGGAGTTTCAACATATGCTGAGCACTTGTTGGCTGCATTTCCTTCACTCTGTGGTCCAACTCATCCCAAACCGTCTCAATTGGGTTAAAGAGCCTTTACACAGCCTGGAGGTGTGTTGGGTCATTGACCTGTTGAAAAACAAATGACAGTTCCACTAAGCGCAAACCAGATGCGTATCGCTGTGGTAGCCATGCTGGTAAAGTGTGTCTTGAATTCTAAATCAATCACAGACAGTGTCACCAGCAAAGCACCATCACACCTCCTCCTTCATCCTTCACGTGGGAACCACACATTCAGAGGTCATCCGTTCACCTACTCTGCATCTTACAAAGACACGGCGGTTGGAACCAAAAATGTATCATTTGGATATATTAGACCAAAGGACACAATTCTAATGTCCATTGCTCATGTTTCTTGGCCCAAGCAAGTCTCTTCTTATTAACTTTTGACTGGTACTGTACATGCATGCAATCATTGTTAACAGTTTTGTGTATGTCCCTAACAGTGTTGCGATATGATTGTGTGAACAATCTGCCTATAATTATTAGGATTTAAGTGCCTGAGCTTGACCAATATGTTCTTCTGAAAGTCAAACAACCCTTTTCTGATAGAATACCCCCAAAATGAATTATTTTTTCCTTCAAGTTATGAGGTCCAAAATGTAAGAATGACTCAGCTGTTGAATCTCATTGTCATTGGACAAAATATTATATTGTATGGAATGGAGGTTAGGGAAGTCGTGGGAAAGTTGGTTGCTTGGAGGGAATAGAGGCTATTGTCTTAGTGGAACAAATACTGTAGAAAACATTTGTTCCCTTTTCTGGTGTCTGCATGCATACAGGCTCAACAGACAACTATGCACTCACTTCTCTTAGAAGCTGGGCTAATTTGTTGTGTCGTGTTTCTTCCCTCACTGCTTCAGTGGAGTTCTATACTGTATAGATACAGTATCCTATTAAATCTCTGCAACTATCAATGGCTAAACAGATTTATTCTTAAATTAAAGGGGAGAATTATTGTAATAAGTTCTGATAAGTATTTATTGTCATGTAAATACTTTACTTAGATTGCCAGTCTATTGCCATTTGTAATGTTTACAGTGCATTCAGAAAGTATAAGAGACCCCTTCACTTTTTCCACATTTCGTTACGTTACAGCCTTAATCTAAAATGTATTGAATTAATTGTTTTCCTCATCAATCTACACAATACCCCATAATGACAAAGCAAAAACTGTTGTTGTTTAAAAAAAGAATAATTTGCAACATGTATTCAATATAAAAAACAATACCTTACATAAGTATTCAGACCCTTTGCTGTGAGACTCGATTTTGAGTTCAGGTGCATCCAGGTTCAGCTGATCATCCTTGAGATGTTTCTACAACTGGATTGAAGTCCACATGTGGTAAATTCAATTAATTGGAAATTATTTGGAAAGGCACACACCTGTATAAGGTCTATCTATATAAGGTCTCATAGTTGACAGTGCATGTCAGCGCAAAAACCAAGTTATGAGGTCAAAGGAATTGTCCGTAGAGCTCTGAGACAGGATTGTGTCGAGGCACAGATCTGGGGAAGGGTAGTGTGCTGTGCAGCGACGCTCTCCATCCAGCCTGACAGAGCTTGAGAGGATCTACAGAGAGGAATGGGAGAAACTCCCCAAATACAGCTGTGCCAAGCTTGTAGAGTCGTACACAAAACGGCTTGAGACTAATCACTGCCAAAGTTGCTTCAACAAAGTACTGAGTAAAGGGTCTGAACATTTATGTAAATGTGTTATTTCTTTTTTTTTTTTACATTTACAAACATTTCTAAAAAACAGTTTTTGTTTCGTCATTATGAGGTATTGTGTGTAGATTTAATGAGAAAAAACAGCAATTGTATCTGTTTTAGAATAAGGCTGTAACCTAACAAAATGTGGAAAAAGTGAAAAGGTCTGAATGCTTTCCGACTCCACTGTATCACTGTACTCCTCTGACTCTACCGCATTCTTTTCCCTCTCTCCCTATCCAGTGGTTACATCCTGATTGGGAGAGGGCAGTGCTCGTGAGGTATGCTGGAGAGGTCCTGTTTGTGTGTCAGCCAGCAGGATGAGTGTGTCTGACGGTGTGGTAGGAGCGGCCAGCCTGGACGTAGATCAACAACAACAACAGCAGCCGCAGGCCGTCTTCCTCCAGATCTACCCACGCCTGTCCCAGGACAAAGCAGCATGTTGTACTCTCCAGGTCAGCCCAGGGGCCACAGTGGCCATGGTTATCCAGAATGCAGGGACCACTCTGGGCCTGGACATGACCAGACCGTATGCCCTGCTGGAAGTCAGGCAGGCTGAAGGGGAGGAGAGGAGGCTAGGGGACACTGAGATGCCTGTGGAGAGGGTGTTGCTTTGGCCCCCAGGGGCCAGAAAACGGCATCCCCAGGAGAAGGGGTATTACTTCATCCTCCAAGCCCAGGGAGGTGAAGGGGCTCTGGGGTCAGAGATGGACGTTGGTGGTGTACCTTCATTAGAGGAATATGATGACTTGTGCAGCCTCTCCACCCTGACCGAGGACACTATCCTGGCCGCCTTGCGCCTGCGCTTCTACAAACACAACATCTACACGTACGCCAGGCGCATCCTGGTGGCAATTAACCCCTTCAAGTTCCTGCCCATCTACAACCCTAAGTATGTCATGATGTACAACAACCAGCCACTTGGAAAATTAAGCCCTCACATCTTTGCAGTGGCGGATGTGGCATACCACACCATGCTGAAGCAGCAGGAGAACCAGTGTGTGGTGATATCAGGGGAGAGCGGATCAGGGAAGACCCAGAGCACCAACTTCCTGATTCACTGTCTGACGGCGTTGAGTCAGAAGGGCTACAGCAGCGGGGTGAAGAGGACCATACTGGGAGCTGGGCCTGTGCTGGAGGTAAGTGTGTTTGTGTGTGTGTGTGGGGTGTTAGGCCTGCTTCGGAAGCAGCATTCCTTTGCAGACAAGTAAAAGGCCCGTTCAGTGGCGCATAGTTTTTATCTCCAGAGAAGGTTTTGTGTCAGCATTTAAAAAGCTGTAGTGTAGCCTTAAAAACCAACAAATGTGCCGAGGTGCTTTCAAGGGTATATGACTGCAGTAGATATACACTACATGAACAAAAGTATGTGGATACCTGCTCGTCAAACATCTCATTCCAAAATCTTTTGCTGCTATAACAGCCTCCACTCTTCTAGGAAGGCATTACACTAGATGTTAGAACATTGGTGCGATTCATCCCAAAGGTGTTCAATGGTCAGGGGTCTGTGCAGGCCAGTCACGTTCTTCCACACCGATCTTGACAAACCATTTCTTATGGACCTCGCTTTGTGCATTGGGGCATTGTCATGCTGAAACAGGAAATGCCTTCCCCAAACTGTTGCCACAAAGTTGGAAGCACAGAATTGTCAGAATGTCATTGTATGTTGTAGCCTTAAGATTTCCCTTCACTGGAACAAAGGTGCCTAGCCCAAACCATGAAGAACAGCCCCAGCCTCCTCCACCAAACTTTACAGTTGGCAGTGTGCATTCGGGCAGATATCGTTCTCTTGGCATCCGCCAAACCCAGATTCGTCCTTCGAACTGCCAGATGAAGCGTGATTCATCACTCCAGAGAATGCGTTTCCACTGCTCCAGAGTCCAATGGCGGCGAGCTTTATGCCACTCAAGCCGACGCTTTGCATTGTACATGGTGATCTTAGGCTTGTGTGCGGCTGTTCGTCCATGTAAACCCATTTCATGAAGCTCCCAATGAGCAGTTCTTGTGCTGACGTTGCTTCCAGAGGCAGTTTGCAACTCTAGTGAGCGTTGCAACCGAGGACAGATGATTTTTGAGCGTTTCAGCACACGGCGGTCCCATTCTGTGAACTTGTGTGGCCTACGTCTGAGCCATTGTTTCTCCTAGACATTTCCACTTCACAATAACAGCACTTACAGTTGACCTGAGCAGCTCTACCAGGGCAGAAATTTGACGAACTGACTGTTATGCACCTGTCCGCAACGGGTGTGGCAGAAATAGCCGAATCTACTAATTTGAAAGGTTGTCCACATGCTTTGTGTATATATAGTGTAATTTCCTTGCCCAGCCCTAGCGGTCATGCATACTAGAGGCCGACCGATTTTATGATTTTTCAACGCCGATACCGATTATTGGAGGACCAAAAAAAATGCCGATACTGATTAATCGGCCGATTTAAAAAAATATATAAAAATAAAAAATAATAATAATAATAATAATTTACATTTTTTAAAAATACTTGTATTAATGACAAATCCTTTTAACATGAGTTTTCAATATTCCCAGGTAAGAAGTTTTCGGTTGTAGTTATTATGGGACTATTTCTCTCTATACCATTTGTATTTCATATACCTTTGACTATTGGATGTTCTAATAGGTACTTTAGCATTGTCATAAACAGCGCAATGCTTGAAGTATTGCGAAGAGCTGCCGGCAAACGCAGTAAAGTGCTATTTGAATGAATGCTTACGAGCCTGCTGCTGCCTACCACCGCTCAGTCAGACTGCTCTGTCAAATCATAGACTTAATTATAATATAATAACCCACAGAAATACGACAATTAGGTCATTAATATGGTCAAATCCGGAAACTATAATTTCGAGTGAACCGTTCCGTATTTTATCTAACGGGTGTAATCCATAAGTCTAAATATTGCTGTTACATTGCACAACCTTCAATGTTATGTCATAATTATGTACAATTCTGGCGAATTAGTTTGCAACGAGCCAGGCGGCCCAAACTGCTGCATATACCATTACTCTGTTGCACAGAACGCAAGAGAAGTGACACAATTTCCCTAGTTAAAAGAAATTCATGTTAGCAGGCAATATTATCTAAATATGCAGGTTAAAAATATATACTCGTGTATTGATTGTAAGAAAGGCATTTATGGTTAGGTACCCATTGGTGCAACGACAGTGCTTTTTTCGCGAATGCGCTTGTTAAATCATCACCCGTTTGGTGAAGTAGGCTGTGATTCAATGATAAATTAACAGGCACCGCATCGATTGTATGCAACGCAGGACAAGCTAGAGAAACTAGTAATATCATCAACCATGTGTAGTTAACTAGTGATTATGTTAAGATTGATTGTTTTTTTTATAAGATAAGTTTAATGCTAGCTAGCACCTTACCGTGGCTCCTTGCTGCACTCGCATAACAGGTAGTCAGCCTGCCAAGCAGTCTCCTCATGGAATGTAATGTAATCGGCCATAATCGGTGTCCAAAAATGCTGATTACCGATTTGTTATGAAAACTTGAAATCGGCCCTAATTAAACGGTCATTCCGATTTAATCGGTCGACCTCTAATACATACAGTACATAATAAGACCATTATACTGCATTGTGGAATTTTGTGATTTTATTCTTATTGTTTTAACGGAAAACCAATTTTAAAAATCAGAAGGCAGTTGTCTATTTGTCACATCAGTACTATTAATGTTAATAAAGCATAAGAAGACTTCATAATAAAGTGAGAAGTGTTACTGAGCTAGACTTGTATGCAGAGGCGCGATCCCGGTCAGAGCTGCAGTAGTTTGAGTTTCTCTTTGTGTGAACAGTCTTCAGATGAGAACTTAGCTCATTATGCAATAAATGAGGCACTCTAGGGCAGACAGGAAACTATGTACGTGAGTAGAAAATACACACACACACACAGAGAGCTTACTGTTTGCGCCTGGAAGTGTGACCTCCAACCTACCCACTGCAACCACATCACAAACAATATTTAATGTTTCATTGAATAAGACATTGTTGTTCCTCTGTTTATCACTGCTATTTACAAATGGATGAGTAGCAATGAGTAACCTGACAAACAGCTGTTGTCTCTCCGGTTTGTTTCCTATTCAGTTTTCAGGGCTAGTGAGCAAAACAGTTCTGCCAGAGCTGCATTCCAGCTGCTGAGTGAATAGTGCTCAGTGATGGGGGAACACCTTTTCAGTGAAATGAATACCGCTTGTCTCTTTACCACAGAAAATGACAGTGATTTCTTCTGTAACAGCCAGTCAGCCAGCTAGTCACTCTGTCGCAGTTATGCTCTGGCCAGTGTTCCCTCTAAGCTACGTACATGTGCAACCACAAAGCTCCTGGAGCAGTCCCGTGCAGAAGAATTGCAAGCCCAATCAGAGATGCACGAGATTCAACTTCACTAAAATGTACACCATCTTTCCTCTACAGTGGATATATGGTTATTTTGTTGTAGGTTGAAGAGTGCATCGGAGTAGCCTTGTTCTATTTCACAGGCATGCATGAGCGGTTGTAGAGTAGCCTATATGGACATTTGAGATCACAGAACAGAGCCGCGTGTTCACATATGTCGATATTCTGTCCTAGCTTGTGAGTGACCAGCCCAGTTATTGCTAATTTTGCTCAGCCATGGGGGAGTGATTGTTTCCTACAAGAGCACAACTTGTACATGTCTAACTGTCTTTGAAAAGCAAGTCAGGTGAGCTTTTTTTTTTGTCTTAAAGGGAAAGTGTCCTATTTTGAGACAGGCTTGAAAATGCAAATAAGCCAATAGGCAGAGGGTGGCACACATTTCTGTATGATTCTCTTAATGGTAATAATAATGACAACAGTTCATTTAAAGCGGTTTCTTGCATCATAGCACAATATAATGCCACTTTCAGTCACCTTTTTGGCCAATTGTGACAAGTTAAACATCATTCCTAAAATGGTTAATGCCAAGCATAATGTTTTGATAAAGTCTCTTGGAATGTTGGCCTACATTGAACACCACATATTGGCTATTGTAGGCGATATCATAGAAGTCAACAGTTATATCCATGTGGAAATGTCCCACGACACAGATGTCAGTTCAATGTCTAGTTTTGATTTACATTTGTTTTGAGTTGTCAACTAACGTGAAATCTACAAAGTTTCACCATGTCATTGGATTTTGGTTAGGTGGGGGAAAAATGAAATTCCCTTATGCTAACTTTTTTCTAATCCAATGGGTTTACCACTTTGATTCAACGTCATCACATTGCATTTTGGGGTTGAAATGACGTGAAAACAACATTGATTCAACCAGTTTTTGCCCAGTGGGGTTATGGCATTGGTCCATTGGTTTTGTTGATAGGCCTACATTAATGCTCAGCTAGCCACAATAGCCCGTAGACCACTGTCTGAAACTGTAACATACAGCCTGAGTTCACAGTTAATGCGTGCCGGAAGTTGTACAAAATTATGACAAAAAGCTTAATGAGAGCCATTGGTTCTCTTTCAGTAGAAATCTGTGTGTAGTTTTCCATATAATTGTTGTGCCGGTGCCATTCTCATTTTTGTCACACCCTGGTCGAAGTATTTTGTGTTTTTCTTCATGTATTTGGTCAGGCCAGGGTGTGACATGGGTTTTTGTATGTGGTGTGTAGCTTAGTGGGATTGTAGCTTAGTGGGGTGTTCTAGGAAAGTCTATGGCTGTCTGAAGTGGTTCTCAATCAGAGGCAGGTGTTTATCGTTGTCTCTGATTGGGAACCATATTTAGGCAGCCATATTCTTTGGTTGTATTGTGGGTGATTGTCCTGAGTGTCTTGATGTCCTTGTTCGATGTGTGTTGACACATGTATAGGCTGTTTTCGGTTTTCGTTTCGTTTATTGTTTTGTAGTGTTCGTGTTTAGTCGTGTTTACGTTTGTTTAAATAAACATGGATCGCAATCGACACGCTGCAGTTTGGTCCGACTCTCCTTCACCATATGAAAACCGTGACACATTTATAGTCCTGCTTCTTTACTAACCTACACACTACTTTAGCATTGTTTCTTTTAGATACAAATATCTTGTTGACTTGATCTTGACTCTATTACAGTGCCTTCAGAAACTATCACACCCCTTAACTTTTTTAATTTCTGTTTTTTACAGCCTGATTTTTTTTTTATGGATTAAATTGAGATTTTGTGTCACTGGCCTACACACAATACCCCATAATGTCGAAGTAGAATATTTTTTAGAGATGTATTTTTATTAAAGTATTTAGTCAGCCACCAATTGTGCAAGTTCTCCCACTTAAAAAGATGAGAGGCCTGTAATTTTCATCATAGGTACACTTCAACTATGACACGCCATATTTGCATCATCTTATTGGTACGCTTGTAATTGTTAAGGACAGGGGAGTTTTTCAGGATAACAAAGAAACGGAATGGAGCTCAGCACAGGAACAATCCTAGAAGAATACCTGGTTGTCTGCTTTCCACCAGACACTGGGAGATTAATTCACCTTTCAGCAGGACCATAACCTAAAACACAAGGCCAAATATACACTGGAGTTGCTTACCAAGAAGACAGTGAATGTTCCTGAGTGGCCGAGTTAGATTTTCAAGCCAATTTAAGTCAAAACTGAAAATGGTTGTCTAGCAATGATCAACAACCAATTTGACAGAGCTTGAATAACAGGCAAATGTTGCACAATTCATGTGTGGAAAGTTCTTAAACTCACACATGTAATCACTGCCAAAGGTGCTTCTACAATGTATTGACTCAGCGGTGTGGATACTTATATAAATGAGATATTTCTGTATTTCATGTTCAATCAATTTGCAAAATTGTTTTCACTTTGTCATTATGAGGTATTGTGTGTAGATGGATGAGGGGGAAAGATGCATTTTAATACATTTTGAATTCAGGCTGTAATAAAATGTGGAATAAGTCAAAGGGTATGAATACTTTCTGAAAGCAGCGTATGTCTGCTTAGACCACTGTTCTTTTATTACTGTATAAGTGCAGTACTGTCATTAGTAACGACTTACATAAGGCACAAAGTAGGGCTGTGCCCCACACTCCCACCTCTTCCCAAGATAGTCTGTTCCTGAATCAAAGATTCTTCAAAGTAAAAGAATCAAAAGATTATTCAAAGTAGACACCCTTTGCCTTGATGACAGCTTTGCATACTCTTGGCATTCTCTCAACCACCTTCATGAGGTAGTCACCTGGAATGCATTTCAATTAACAGGTGTGCCTTGTTGAGGTGTGCCTCTGCAGTTGGCACTAATAAGCAAGGCACTAATAAGCAAGGACCACCCATACGTAGAATGTATGCACACATGACTGTAAGTCGCTTTGGATAAAAGCGTCTGCTAAATGGCATATATATTATATATTATGGGACTGGTAGAGGTCTGCATGGGACTGATTTCTTCATCCCTCCTGCACCCGTAACTTTTCATACTGCACCCTCTGACTTTCTGTCCGACTCCCACCCACTACCGCAATAACTGGTCCCAAGCCCAACCTCAGTCCCTCAATGTTATTTTAGGCATATGTGACGCAGCTCACTTGACAGCCATGGTCCCAGCAATTTTGCGCCCTATAGGCAATATCAAAATAACATAAGAAGGTTAAACTACGAGATTCTCCCATGGCGCATTTATATTAAGCTATCAGTATTACTTGGCTATAATCAGCCAATAGGCTAGACTTAGTTTGAAGAGGGCAGAGTTGGAAAGACTTGCACTTTATCTTGAGCTATGGCCTACCTTTTAGGAGCGGGAGACAGATGAGTGATACATTTGTATTTTTAGGCTATGTAGTAAACTATAGTATTTTGGAAGTAATGTGATTTACCCCGTGTCCCCCTCCAATCTTATTCATTATTATCTAAAAGGCTAAACTGATCCTAGACCAGCACTCCTATTGCCTGTTTACCCAGGCTTCTTGCTCCGGCCAAACACTACGACACGCTCACGGTTAGTTTCTTATCCGCAATGAGCCTCGATCTGAGGTACCTCCCCCGACCCTTCACCGAATGCGAACACATTCGGGGCCGTCTGATTTGGCCAGAGCCAGAACACAAGTAGGTATAGCGGCAGTTTGAAAGTTCGTAATAGACTTTGATACTGTGATTGGTTAGAGATGAACCCATCGATGATTACTTTGTTTTGTAAAAGGACCCTCTTGCCCCTCATCACCACAAACAACTTCAATGATGGCAGTCTCAGATTAAAGTATGTAGCAAACAACAGAGCAGCGGAATCATTTAGTGTGAGTCGTCAGGCTAGCACTCCTACTCTGAGACATTTGATTAAAACAGGCCCAGATTATCTACAGTGTTTTGGACAAATCTCTGGTGTCCTGATGGACTCCCCATTATGAGAGTTAATGCTATGATTGCAGGGGCCTAGGCCCCACTTCCCTCTATCTGAGAGCATGCCCAAAACTACAGTCACTTCACATGGTTAGGAGACATAGGCCTACAATAAACTTGTCTTTCCAGAGTTGGCCTATAGCAAATCATTTATCATTTAGAGCTGGAACTTTTTCCTCTGTGTATTGTTCTTTGGTTTAGCTCCATTCCACTTCCTTGAAAAACTGAGATGTATGGTTAGGAGCACTATTTTTAATAAACACACAAGACCAAGAGCTGTTGACTATTTCTAGGTCCCTGTATTTAGGGTCTACTTCTTCATTTTCCTTTTTTTCCCTCGTAATGACTCAAACTGCTATGGGGAATTCCTCTGTCCCTCACATGCCAATCAGAGAGTAGCTGATTGGATGGTTATTGTTTGAGGGAGGGGTTGGTTGCTGCTCGTTCGGGCCCTACAGCTCCGTAGGGGAAAGTGTATTATGGAGGCTGTGTTGCGGCGTTGGCTAGAGGAGACAGAGTGAGAGGAGAGGTGGAGAGACCGAGAGAGCGGGAAAGAGGAGTGGAGAAACCAGAACAAGCCAAGACATATTTCTTGTTGGAAAGTAAAAGCTGTGTTTGAAAGAGGATGATAACTCATGGTGTTTACTTCACTGTGGAGAGGAGGGAGGAACATTCCTCAGGCTAGCAGTCAGTTTTACTGGCACACTTGGCTGTTGGAGGGGGAAGGAGCGAGATATCGAAGAGTCAGATTTGGAGGGAGGGAGGGAGAGAGGGAGAGGGAGAGAGAGAGAGACGGGAAGGGAAGGGGGGGAAAAGAGAAATTGGAAAAATGTGAAAGACAAACAGATTGGGGGGAGAGATAGGATCAGGGTGTTCAAAGTAATACTGTGTGTACGGAAGCTGTATAGGCGCCTGTGAAGGCACAGCCCTGACCCGTCAAGACAGGATCCCATACTCTACTGTAGCACTCATTGGAATCCTCCAATACACCACCACCACCACCACCTCAACCCAAATACTCTCCTTCTGTAGGGGTGGAGTCTGGGTCATGTTCAGTGGGCCCAAAATTGTGAAAATATTTTTTGAAACAGGTAACTACCTAAACGGGTCATTCTCTGTCATCTGTTGAAAATATAAAATATATTGTTTGGGGAAAAAGATGGTAATTTTCATTTTGCTGTTAGTAAATGTTTTGCTACGGTGTTAGCCTACTTAATACGACCCTGATGTCTTCACACATCTGTAACATGTTATTAGTCAACCATTGTGTTATCTGAATGCATCTATTAACCAGAGCCAAACAGCTGTGGGAGGGGTTTAGGTCCCCAAACAAAGAAAATTCTCCACACATTAATCTTGTGAATCTACAAACTTGTTGGATGCATTTGCTGTTTGTATGGATGTTTCAGATTATTTTGTGTCTAATAGAAATTAAAAGTAAATAATGTATTGTCATTTTGGTGCATTTTTATTGTATTTTTATTTTATTTTTTTATTTCACCTTTATTTAACCAGGTAGGCTAGTTGAGAACAAGTTCTCATTTGCAACTGCGACCTGGCCAAGATAAAGCATAGCAGTGTGAACAGACAACACAGAGTTACACATGGAGTAAACAATTAGCAAGTCAATAACACAGTAGAAAAAAATGGGCAGTCTATATACAATGTGTGCAAAAGGCATGAGGAGGTAGGCGAATAATACAATTTTGCAGATTAACACTGGAGTGATAAATGATCAGATGGGCATGTACAGGTAGAGATATTGGTGTGCAAAAGAGCAGAAAAGTAAATAAATAAAAACAGTATAAAAACAGTATGGGAATGAGGTAGGTGAAAAAGGGTGAGCTATTTACCTATAGACTATGTACAGCTGCAGCGATCGGTTAGCTGCTCGGATAGCTGATGTTTGAAGTTGGTGAGGGAGATAAAAGTCTCCAGCGATTTTTGCATTCGTTCCAGTCACAGGCAGCAGAGTACTGGCCAAATGAGGTGTTGGCTTTAGGGATGATCAGTGAGATACACCTGCTGGAGCGCCTACGGATGGGTGTTGCCATCGTGACCAGTGAACTGAGATAAGGCGGAGCTTTACCTAGCATGGACTTGTAGATGACCTGGAGCCAGTGGGTCTGGATGCGAATATGTAGTGAGGGCCAGCCGACTAGAGCATACACTCGCAGTGGTGGGTGGTATAAGGTGCTTTAGTGACAAAACGGATGGCACTGTGATAGACTGCATCCAGTTTGCTGAGTAGAGTGTTGGAAGCCATTTTGTAGATGACATTGTAGTCAGTTTTACTAGGGTAAGCTTGGCAGCGTGAGTGAAGGAGGCTTTGTTGCGGAAAAGCCGACTCTGGATTTGATTTTTGATTGGAGATGTTTGATGAGTCTGGAAGGAGAGTTTTTGCCAGACACCTAGGTACTTATAGATGTCCACATATTCAAGGTTGGAACCATCCAGGGTGGTGATGCTATATATGCGGGTGCAGGCAGCGATCGGTTGAAAAGCATGCATTTGGTTTTACTCGCGTTTAAGAGCAGTTGGAGGCCACGGAAGGAGTGCTGTATGGCATTGAAGCTCGTTTGGAGGTTTGATAGCACAGTGTCCAAATGACGGGCCGAAAGTATATAGAATGGTGTCGTCTGCGTAGAGGTGGATCAGGGAATCGCCCGCAGCAAGAGCAACATCATTGATATATACAGAGAAAAGAGTCGGCCCGAGAATTGAACCCTGTGGCACCCCCATAGAGACTGTAAATAAGAATATATTGTTTGTAAACACGTGGATCAAATCAAAATCAAATGTTATTGGTCACATACATGGTTAGCAGATGTTATTACGAGTGTAGCGAAATGCTTGTGCTTCTCGTTCCGACAATGCAGCAATATCTTAACAAGTAATCTAACAATCCCATAACAACTACCTAATACACACAAATCTAAGTAAAGGAACGGAATAAGAATATATATAAATATATAGATGAGCAATGACCGAGCGGCATAGGCAAGATGGTATAAAATACAGTATATACATACATATGAGATGAGTGTAACAGTATCACTTTAGACCGTCCCCTCGCCCATACCCGGGAGCGAACCAGGGACCCTCTGCACACATCAACAACAGTCACCCACGAAGCATCATTACCCATCGCTCCACAAAAGCCACAGCCCTTGCAGAGCAATGGGAACCACTACTTCAAGGTCTCTGAGCAAGTGACGTCACCGATTGAAACGCTATTTAGCGCGCACCACGCTAACTAGCTAGTTGTTTCACATCCGTTACATGAGCAATGCAAGATATGTGACATTTTTATTAAAGTGGCATTATTGAGGTCACTAGTGATCCATTTTATTAAAGTGGGCAATGAATTCAAGTCTGTATGTACGTAGGCAGCAGCCTCTCTGGGTTAATGATGCCCGTTTACCAGTCTGGCCTTGAGATAGAAGCTGTGTTTCAGTCTCTCGGTCCCAGCTTTGATGCACCTATACTGACCTTGCCTTCTGGATGGTAGTGGGGTGAACAGGCAGTGGCTCGGGTGTTTGTTGTCTTTTATCTTTTTGTCCTTCCTGTGACATCGGGTGGTGTAAGTGTCCTGGAGGGCAGGTAGTTTGCCCCAGTGATGCTTTGTGCCGACCGCACCACCCTCTGGAGAGCCCTGCGGTTATGGGCTGTGCAGTTGCCATACCAGGCGGTGATACAGCCAGACAGGATGCTCTCACTTGTGCATCAGTAAAGGTTTGAGGGTGACAAGCCAAGTTTCTTCAGCCTCCTGAGCCTTCTTCGCCACACTGTCTGTTTTGAGTGGACCATTTCAGTTTGTCCGTGATGTGTACGCTGAGGAACTTAAATTTTTACCTTGTCCACTCGTCGATGTGGGGGGGTGCTCCCTCTGCTGTTTCCTGAAGTCCACGATCACCTCCTTTAGGGATGCACGATATATCGTTAAGCATATCGGAATCGAACGATATTAGCTAAAAATGCCAACATCAGCATCGGCCCGATGTCTAGTTTAACGCCTATGTGCAAAACCGAAAGCTGAGGTGCATACCTATATAATGTAGGTTAATGACGCCACTAAAAATATAGCGCTACACATGCAATACAGCACTCCTAACATAGCCCACAATGTCTGCTGTGTGGATCGAGCAGTCAACAAGTCGAGCAGTCATTTGAAAGAGCAAGAATTTCAGCGTGGCAACTCAAAAGGCGAAATCCATTAACTCCAAGATAATGGAATTCATTGCCCTTGACAATCAACCGTTCTCTGTCATGGATGATGTTGGCTTTCGCCGACTGGCGAGCACAGGTACAGACTCCCAAGTAAGCGCTATTTTTTTATGTTACCATGCCGGAGTTACAGTATTGTTGACGTGCATATCTATGGGCGTGACTGCTATTAGCTTCACGACTGACATTTAGGATCAGCGATGTCAGCCCCATGAGCATGCTGTGTCTGACAGCACATAGGGTCGACAACGATTTCATACTGAGGAAAGCCGTGTTGCATGCTCAAGAATGGGCTTGTTCTCATACCACTGCTGCCATTTGAATGGAATTTGAGAATATGTTTGTAACTTGGAAACATGAACACTCCTTGCGCCATTCAAACAACTGACTTGAGAAATAAGCTCAACTGCGTCTGCAGCAGACGTGATACCCTGTCATGGTATTGAAACACCTGCTCAACAACCCGACGGTCTGTGTTGGCATAACTTAGAAAAGTACTCTACTAGAGGCTGTGAACAAGTGATTTGGTGGCATTCTCACTAAGCCTCTACTGTGTCACCACTATGCTCGATGCTAGGTACAAGGACTGTTACTTCGATGCAGACAAGAAACAGGGTTTACGTGGAATGTTAGACACAGATGGAAACGGACACAGTGACAGTGCGCACCGAGGAAGAGGCGCCACGGACAGACAGAGCTGAAACTTCACTGCTTGACAAATGATGAAATCCTGGTTGAGACTGAACAAATTTACAATGAAACAGCACAGTGAAAGAAATAGGTTTTGATTATGTTTTACATAAGTAAATGCCAACAACTTTTTGGTCAGTGTGTGTGTGGATTCAACTATTTAAGTGTACTAGAATGTTTAAAAGGCTGCAAAAAAAATTGTTATATCGTTATCGGCATCGTTTTTATTGGAAAATATTGGATATCAGTATCGGCCAAAAATGTCACATCGGTGCATCCATAATCTAATTTGTCGTTGAATGAGAGGTTGTTTTCCTGACACCACACTCGGAGCCCTCACCTCCTCCCTATAGGCTGACTCGTAATTGTTGGTAATCAAGCCTACTACTGTCATGTCATCTGCAAACTTGATGATTGAGTTGGAGGTGTGCGTGGCCATGCACTCATGGGTGAACAGGGAGTACAGGAGGGGGCTGAGCACACACCATTGCGGGTCCCCAGTGTTGAGGATCAGCGAAGTGGAGATGTTGTTTCCTACCTTCACCACCTGGGGTGGCCCGTCAGGAAATCCAGGACCCAATTGCACAGGGCGGGTTGAGGCCCAGGGCCTCCAGCTTGATGATGAGCTTGGAGGGTACTATGGTGTTGAATGCTGAGCTGTAGTCAATGAACAGCATTCTTACATAGGTATTCCTCTTGTCCAGATGGGATTGTGCAGTGTGATGGTGATTGCATCGTCTGTGGACCTATTGGGGTGGTACGCAAATTGAAGTGGGTCGAGGATGACAGATAGGGTGGAGGTGATACGATCCTTGTCTAGTCTCTCAAAGCACTTCATGATGACCGACATGAGTGCTAAAGGGCAATAGTCATTTAGTTCAGTTACCTTTGCCATCTTGAGTACAGGAACAATGGTGGCCATCTTGAAGCATGTGGGGGCAACAGACTGGGATAGGGAGAGATTTAAAATGTCCGTAAACACACCAGCCAGCTGGTCTGAAAATGTTCTGAGAATGGCTAAGGATGCCGTCTGAGTCGCTACAATGGTTATGGATAGTCCTGAATGAGTCATAAATAATGATGAAAAAGTTAGATGCAATAACAGGGGAGGTAAGCATTTTGTAACTGTCTCACTCATCATTATTCACAATTCATTCAGGACTTTCCGTAATCATGGCAGCATCCACATTAAAGTGTTTTAGAAACATATTCTATTTTTATTTACAAAAAATTGTTTCTCCAGAATGACACAATACATAATTTACCATTTGATTTCTATTGCTTTTGGTCCCCTAAAATAAGGGGGGGGGGGACTATGTACAAAAAGTGCTGTAATTTCTAAATGGTTCACCCAATATGTATCATTTCAAATTCAAAGTGCTGGACGACAGAGCCAAAACAACATGTTCACTGTCCCAATACTTTTGGAGGGGTGTGTGTGTGCGTGCGTGCGTGTGCGTGCGTGTGTGTGCGTGCATATTTTCCTACATTATCAGGACCAGAACGTCCTGACAAGGTATGAAAACAAGAAAGAACGTGAAAAGTCAGGATTTCTTTTTTTTTTTTTTTTCTTTTTTTCAAATCCTGAATTTGTTCAACTTCTATTTTAGGCTTTGGGATTAAGGTATAGTGAAAATAAGATTTTGAATGCAAACAAAAAGTTCAGAAAATTCCGTTTTATTCTCAGTAACTGGTGCGTATTTCCTACAAATCGCATACAAAATCATCTTATCAATCATGACTCTGATTGACTGTGCTTATGACTCTCTCTGACTAACGTGGTAATCTGAGAAGGACTGGTTTCATAATTGACATGGTGTCATAATCACAACATCCCTCTGAAAACCATCACGGTGTCGGTGTTGGCCTTTCATGGTGATCTAACCATGCGGTAAAAAGTTAATAGACCAGTGCTAAACCTCTCTGCCGATAACAGCTCATTTTCCCTTTTCACCTCCCCACTCAAACCGCTCCCAGGTAATTGTTACCCAGAAATGATTTGATATTGAGATAATAAAAACAAATGCTGCATTGGACCTTTTTAAACATACAGTATCCGCTCGTCAAACAGATTTAGTTAATGTCTCACAGCAACACATAAGTATCCGCTCGTCAAACAGATTTAGTTAATGTCTCACAGCAACACATAAGTATCCGCTCGTCAAACAGATTTAGTTAATGTCTCACAGCAACACATACAGTATCCGCTCGTCAAACAGATTTAGTTAATGTCTCACAGCAACACATACAGTATCCGCTCGTCAAACAGATTTAGTTAATGTCTCACAGCAACACATAAGTATCCGCTCGTCAAACAGATTTAGTTCATGTCTCACAGCAACACATACAGTATCCGCTCGTCAAACAGATTTAGTTAATGTCTCACAGCAACACATACAGTATCCGCTCGTCAAACAGATTTAGTTAATGTCTCACAGCAACACATACAGTATCCGCTCGTCAAACAGATTTAGTTAATGTCTCACAGCAACACATACAGTATCCGCTCGTCAAACAGATTTAGTTAATGTCTCACAGCAACACATACAGTATCCGCTCGTCAAACAGATTTAGTTAATGTCTCACAGCAACACATACAGTATCCGCTCGTCAAACAGATTTAGTTAATGTCTCACAGCAACACATACAGTATCCGCTCGTCAAACAGATTTAGTTAATGTCTCACAGCAACACATAAGTATCCGCTCGTCAAACAGATTTAGTTAATGTCTCACAGCAACACATACAGTATCCGCTCGTCAAACAGATTTAGTTAATGTCTCACAGCAACACATACAGTATCCGCTCGTCAAACAGATTTAGTTAATGTCTCACAGCAACACATACAGTATCCGCTCGTCAAACAGATTTAGTTAATGTCTCACAGCAACACATACAGTATCCGCTCGTCAAACAGATTTAGTTAATGTCTCACAGCAACACATACAGTATCCGCTCGTCAAACAGATTTAGTTAATGTCTCACAGCAACACATAAGTATCCGTCGTCAAACAGATTTAGTTCATGTCTCACAGCAACACATAAGTATCCGCTCGTCAAACAGATTTAGTTAATGTCTCACAGCAACACATACAGTATCCGCTCGCCAAACAGATTTAGTTAATGTCTCACAGCAACACATACAGTATCCGCTCGTCAAACAGATTTAGTTCATGTCTCACAGCAACACATACAGTATCCGCTCGTCAAACAGATTTAGTTCATGTCTCACAGCAACACATACAGTACAGTGCCTTCAGAAAGTATTCACACCCCTTGATTTTTTCCCCACATTTTGTTGTTACAGCCTTTTAACATGTATAAAATGATGATTGTGCGTCACTGGCCTACACACAATACACCATAATGTCAAAGTGGACATTTTGTTTTCAATTTTGGTACAACAGGAATTGTTTATAGGGAAACACACCCCTCCCCCTCAACTCTTACCAGAAGCCGCCGTTAGATATATACGGAATATGAAGAAGCCTTCTGGTTGAATAGCAGAGTTCCGTATATGGTAAACTCAGGCTTAGGAGATCTTATGCGTTTGGTTCTATGATATCTTCTTCAGCTAATTTCACTTTTTGTAAATGGTGAAGCATTTACAGTGCCGTCAGAAAGTATTCACACCCCTTGTCTTTTCCCACATATTGTTGTGTTACAGCCTGAATATAACATTTATTAAATTGCGCTTTTTGTTTCTCTGGCCTGCACACAATACCCCATAATGTCAAAGTGGAATTATGGAAATGTTATTTGAAATGAAAAGCTAAAATGTCTTAAGCCAATAAATATTCAACCCTTTTGTTATGGCAAGCCTAAATCAGTTTAGAAGTAAACATTTGCTTAACAAGTCACGTAATAGGTTGCATGGACTCAATCTGGGTGCAACAATAGTGTTTCACTTGATTTTCTTTTAATGACTACAGCATTTCTGTACCCCACATAGAATTCTCTGTAAGGTCCATCGGTGAAGAAGTGAATTTCAAACAGATTCAACCACAAAGATGAGGGACACCTATTGGTAGATTGGTAAACAACAACAAAAAGCAGACACTGAATATCCCTTTGAGCATGGTGAAGTTACACCATTCAAAGTGTAATTAATAGTGTATCAATACACCCAATCACTACAACGATACTGGCGTCAATCTTTAGAGGAAGGAAACTGCTCAGGGATTTCACCGAGGCCAATGGTGACTTTAAAACAGTTAGTTTAATGGCTGTGATATGAGAATTGAGGATGGATTAAACAACATTGTAGTTACTCCACAATACTAACCTAAGTGGCAGAGTGATAAGAAGGAAGCCTGTACAGAATACAAATATTCCAAAACATATAGGCAAAGAAATAACCTATATCGTGAATACAAAACTTTGTTTGGAGCATACACAGCACATCACTGAGTACCACTCTTCATATTTTCAAGCATGGTGGTGGCTGCATCATGTTATGGGTATGCTTGTAACCGGCAAGGAGTAGAGCTAAGCACATGCAAAATACAAGAGGAAAACCTGCTTCAGTCTGCTTTGCAACAGACGCTGGGAGACACATTCACCTTTCAGCAGGACAATAACCTAAAACACAAGGCCAAATATATGTATACAGTGCATTCGGAAAGTATTCAGACCCCTTTTACTTTTTCCACATTTTGTTCCATTACAGCCTTATTCTAAAATGGATTAAATATATTGTTTTCCTCATCAATAGACACACAATACCAATACTGACAAAGCAAAAACAGCTTTTTAGAATTTTTGCACATTTGATAAAAAATCAACATATTGCATTCAGACTCTTTACTCAGTACTTTGTTGAAGCACATTTGGCAGCGATTACAGCCTTGCGTCTTCTTGGGTATGACGCTACAAGCTTGGCACAGCTGTATTTGGGGAGTTTCTCCCCTTCTCTGCAGATCTTCTCAAGCTCTGTCAGACTGGATGGGGGAGCGTTGCTGCACAGCAATTTTCAGGTATCTCAAGAGATGTTCCATCGGGTTCAAGTCCGGCCTCTGGCTGGGCCACTCAAGGACATTCAGAGACTTGTCCCGAAGCCACTCCTGCGTTATCTTTGCTGTGTGCTTTAGGGTCGTTGTCCTGTGGGAAGGTGAACCTTTGCCCCAGTCTGAGGTCCCGAGCGCTCTGGAGCAGGTTTTCATCAAGGATCTTTCAGTACTTTGCGCCGTTCATCTATCCCTCAATCCTGACTAGTCTCCCAGTTTCTGCCGCTGAAAAACATCCCCACAGAAAAACATCCCCACAGAATGATGCTGCCACCACCATACTTCACCATAGGGATGGGGAATATTTCAATCTTGGGTTCATCTGACCAGAGAATCTTGTTTCTCATGGTCTGAAAGTCCTTCATGTGCCTTTTGGCAAACTCCAAGTGGACTGTCATGTCCTTTTCTTTCTGAGGTGTGGCTTCCGTCTGGCCACTCTACCATAAAGGCCTGATTGGTGGAGTGCTGCAGAGATGGTTGTCCTCCTGGAAGGTTCTCCCATCTCCAGAGAGGAACTCTGGAGCTCTGTCAGAGTGACCCTTCTCTACCGATTGCTCAGTTAGGCTGAGTGGCCAGCTCTAGGAAGAGTTTTGGTGGTTCCAAACTTCTTCTATTTAAGAATGGTGGAGGCCACTTTTTCTTGGGGACCGTCAATGCTGCAGACATTTTTTGGTACCCTTCCCCAGATCTGTATCTCGACACAATCCTGTCTCGTAGCTCTACAGACAATTCCTTCGACCTCATGGCTTGGTTTTTTCTCTGACATGCAATGTCAACTATGGGACATTTTATATAGACACGTTTGTGCCTTTCCAAATCATGTCCAATCAATTGAATTCACCACAGGTGGACTCCCAAGTTGTAGAAACATGTCAAGGAGTATCTATGGAAACAGGATGCACCTTAGCTCAATTTCAAGTCTCATAGCAAATGGTCTGAATACTTATGTAAATAATGTATTTTTGTTTTTTAATTCTAAACCTGTTTTCGCTTTGTGATTATGGGGTATTGTGTGTAGATTGAGATTTTTATTTGAACCAATTTTAGAATAAGGCTATAATAACAATGTTGAAAAGTGAAGGGGTCTGAATAATTTCCGTATGCACGTACACAAGTTGCTTACCAAAACGATATGTATTCCTGAGTGGCCTGGTTACAATTCTCACTTAAATTGGCTTGAAAATATATAGCAAGACTTGAAAATGGCGGTCTATCAATGATAAACAACTAACTTGATGAACTTAAAAAAAGAACGTGCAACTATTGTACAATCCAGGTGTGCAAAGCTCTTAGCTTTACCCAGAGACTCACAGCTGTAATCACTGGCAAATGTGATTCTCACATGTATTGACTCAGGGGTGTGATTTAGAATATTTCTGTATTTCATTTTAAATCCATTTGCCAAAATTTCTAAACATGTTTTCACTTTGTCATTATGGCGTATTGTGTGTAGATGGATGAGAAAATATATTTAATCCATTTTGAATTCAGGCTGTAACACAGGAAAATGTGGAATAAGTTGAAGGGTATGAATACTTTCTGAAGTCACTGTATTTGTAGTGTTTACAGTACCTCATCAGTTTTTGTAACTGTAAATAATGTCTCCTCTCGCTCTGTTTCTAAATAGGCATTTGGCAACGCGAAGACGGCACAGAACAACAACTCCAGCCGCTTTGGGAAGTTCATCCGGGTCAACTATCTAAAGAGTGGGGTGGTGAGAGGGTGAGGCAGTGTGTTTGTGTTATCATGTATTGCATGACATATTTCATACCATAGCAACACCTGTCGCTGCATGATGGCTGTATCATCACAGAAACAAGATACCGTTCATTTTTAAATCAGTGCGATGGTTCCTTTTTTTTAGGCTTGCCTGGGTGCCTGTCTGTTTCTGCTTTCTTGCCAACATCTTATAGCAAGTGCACAAACAGATCTGGGAGTTTCATCAGTGAGTTTCTGGGTAAAATTGAATTGGTTTATTTACAGTGGGGCAAAAAAGTATTTAGTCAGCCACCAATTGTGCAAGTTCTCCCACTTAAAAATATGAGAGAGGCCTGTAATTTTCATCATAGGTACACTTCAACTATGACAGACAAAATAAGAAGAAAAATCCAGAAAATCACATTGTAGGATTTTTAATGAATTTATTTGCACATTTTGGTGGAAAATAAGTATTTGGTCAATAACAAAAATGTATCTCAATACTTTGTTATATAGCCTTTTTTGGCAATGACAGAGGTCAAACGTTTTCTGTAAGTCTTCACAAGGTTTTCAGACACTGTTGCTGGTATTTTGGTCTATTCCTGCATGCAGATCTCCTCTAGAGCAGTGATGTTTTGGGGCTGTTGCTGGGCAACACGGACTTTCAACTCCCTCCAAAGATTTTCTATGGGGTTGAGATCTGGCTAGGCCAATCCAGGACCTTGAAATGCTTCTTACGAAGCCACTCCTTCGTTGCCCGGGCGGTGTGTTTGGGATCATTGTCATGCTGAAAGACCCAGCCATGTTTCATCTTCAATGCCTTTGCTGATGGAAGGAGGTTTTCACTCAAAATATTATTATTATATTAAAATCTCACGATACATGGCCCCATTCTTTCCTTTACACGGACCAGTCGTCCTGGTCCCTTTGCAGAAAAACAGCCCCAAAGCATGATGTTTCCACCCCCATGCTTCACAGTAGGTATGGTGTTCTTTGGATGCAACTCAGCATTCTTTGTCCTCCAAACACGACGAGTTGAGTTTTTACCAAAAGGTTATATTTTGGTTTCATCTGACCACATGACATTCTCCCAATCTTCTTCTGTATCATCCAAATGCTCTCTAGCAAACTTCGGCGGGCCTGGACATATACTGTCTTAAGCAGGGGGACACGTCTGGCACTGCAGGATTTGAGTCCCTGGCGGCGTAGTGTGTTAGTGATGGTAGGCTTTGTTACTTTGGTCCCAGCTCTCTGCAGGTCATTCACTAGGTTCCCCCCTGTGGTTCTGGGATATTTGTGATCATTTCGACCCCACGGGGTGAGATCTTGCTTGGAGCCCCAGATCGAGGGAGATTATCAGTGGTCTTGTATGTCTTCCATTTCCTAATAATTGCTCCCACAGTGGATTTCTTCAAACAAAGCAGCTTTCAGTCTTCCCAGCCTGGTGCAGGTCTACAATTTTGTTTCTGGTGTCCTTTGATAGCTCCTTGGTCTTGGCCATAGTGGAGTTTGGAGTGTGACTGTTTGAGGTTGTGGACAGGTGTCTTTCATACTAATAACAAGTTCAAACAGGTGCCATTAACACAGGTAAAGAGTGGAGGACAGATGAGCATCTTAAAGAAGAAGTTACAGTTCTGTGAGAGCTAGAAATCTTGCTTGTTTGTAGGTGACCAAATACTTATTTTCCACCATATTTTGCAAATAAATTCATTAAAAATCATACAATGTGATTTTCTGGCCTCTCTCATATTTTTAAGTGGGAGAACTTGCACAATTGGTGGCTGACTAAATACTTTTTTTGCCCCACTGTATGTACTTCCTAGCTGCCAGTGTCATTCACAGTGAAGGGAGCCTGTCTCTCAAACATGACTGCTGTCATAACCTTACTTTTTTGTTCAACAGCACACTCATTTGGCTTTATTTTAGAAATCAGACATAAGTACATAAATCAAACATTTGTGCACAAACCACACTTCTATCAGTTGTAGGTATCGATTTTGAATTGATTGATCTGTGTGTCTCCCTTGCAGGGCGGTAGTTGAGAAGTACTTGCTGGAGAAGTGTCGACTGGTGTTCAGAGCTAAGAATGAAAGGTATGGCTGGACTAGGAGAGATCTGACACACACACACACAGGTATTGATGGAGTAGAAGGGAAGAACTGGTGCTTGACAAACATTTTCCCGCTATTGGCGTAAATTAATGATTCAAGCGAAAGCAGATGCAACTCTGGCGTATCTAAATTTTGACTCTGTCCCTTACTGAATGAGTCCTTGTTTGGGATATTGAAATGAGTGCATCCAAGAATAATTTTTTATGAAGGTGTCAACACTAATTCAGGAAATTCACGCTCAGATCGTGAATTCTACAGATGCTTTTCATTTGTCATAGCAGCATCACATCAACTATTCTATGAAGCAATTTTCTGCTTCTTACTTTCACAGGCTGTAGGGTGAATGCCACACAAACAGCATGCGCTCCTGTGACTGTAGTGCATAAAAGGCGTGTTACTTTATTAGCTTCTCTTATTTAAAGTTGAACCCTGGCCTGAAGTGGTAAGTTAATAAGAAAGTGAAGTAGACTTTAATTCAAATCATGTGGAAATGCATAGAGAAGGTATAAGTGATACCACCACTACATTACTCTCTTGCTGCAAAATGGAAACTAATGATGGAAACACTTAAAGATGGACTCCACATTTGGGGAAACGCCCCCCAGCGCATTTGGTTTTGTTGACTAAACAGGTGAGCAGCATGGTAAAAGAAATTGCAGTACATATTCTGCTGTCGTCTGAGGGGTGTAAAAAATAATAAGAATCCTGTCACTTCTTTGTTGTTGTAATATCTCAAACAGACGTTGCGCTTTCACTATTTAGGATTCCAGCTTTAAATGCCCAGTGCAGCATTTTTATATAGATATCAAATATTTTCCGGGTAACAGTAAGTAAGTACCTTACTGTAATAGTTTCATTAAAATTGACAAAAATAGCTTTTTAGCTAAATTTTACTAGGACTGTCTAGGAGTGGAACTTTTTTTTATTGGTTTATTAACCAATTTACCACCTGGTGTTGTCACCAGGCAAGCTGAAACTCCCGCCCATGCAAACCTGCTGATTAGATGGTCCTGTGTAGATAGTTTTTTTCAACCAGCAACGATTAGGTAATAACACTGATAAATACATTTTTTTAAAGTTTAGTGTTAGTTTCATCAGCTATTGTACAATATGATACAAATCACACCATTTGAATCACGTTACAATGTTTATTACAGATTACTGTACTATATATACACACTAATGATTAACTGGGGACCTATGTTTTTCCTGACCAGGGAATAACCAGAGCCTTACAGTAGTTGTTGCCTATAACGAAGGCCTGGAAGTTTTTCTGGTCAGGTCATGCAGTCAGAAAAAAACTCCTTGCCCTCTCTACAGTACAGAATAACCTCTAACATCTGACCTTTAGGAACTACTATGTCTTCTCTAGTACCTGCTGGTGGGGGCTTCTGACTGAAACACACACAGTATGACCTCTGACCCTTGACCTCTAGGAACTACCATGTGTTCTACTACCTGCTGGTGGGAGCATCCAAGGAGGAGCAGAGAGAGTTCAGTCTGCTGCAGCCTGAAGACTACGCATACCTACAACAGGTACTCACTCACTCACTCACACACACACATTCACACTCTCGCACACACACTCACTCACTTACTCACACACACACATTCACACTCTCGCACACACACACACTCACTCTCACACACACACACATTCACTCACTCTCACACACACACACATTCACTCACATACACACTAACACAGGGTAAACACCAGTTCAGTTGAGTTCATTAACGTCATAATCATTACACACTAGGGTTTAATTGCGGGAACCGGGTTACTGAGATTTCCCAACCAAACCCACTACCAATTCCCGGGATAAATAACTGCGAGAAACTGGTCAATTATAATAAATGATTTATTTGAACAGCATGACGTGAAATAGAACTGTTAAAATGATATGTGATGTCTAAATCTGTCTTCTCTATGGCCTTCTCTGCTCTGCTATCGACATGATCAATCATCAACGCTCAGGGTGGGAACAGACAGTGCATGTCAGTATGGAGCGCAGTTCACAATGCATGTATCATCTCATCAGCTGGTAACTTTTTTTCTTGTGACGAGTGGGCCTACAGTAGCCTAATATTAGGACTGAATGCGCATCTAATTTACATATCTCCATCTGGGTTTTGGGGGTCACCTTATTTTTGTACTGTAAAGATTTTTTTATTTATTGCAACTGCAGAGTTTTAATACAGTCAATCACTCGAATGGCGTTGCTTTAAACCAGTGCGCACGCGAGCACTTTCTCAGTCTTACTCTCTCTCCATTCATCCCATTCAAATTGCATCCAAAATAGATAATCCTGTTCAAGATGGATGGATGTCCTATCTACCCCTTTCAGGTAATACATTCAATGCAGTATTAGCCTTGTACACTGAGTGTACAAAACAGTAAGAACACACACATTCCTAATATTGAGTTGCACCCCCCCATTTACCCTCAAAACAGCCTCAATTCATCGGGGCATGGACTCTACAAGGTGTCGAAAGTGTTCCACAGGGATGCTGGCCCATGCTGACTCTAATTCTTCCCACAGTTATGTCAAGTGGGCTTTATGTCCTTTGGGTGGTGGACCATTTTTGATACACATGGGAAACTGTTGAGCATGAAAAAACCAACAGCATTGCAGTTCTCGAACACAAACTGATGTACCTGGCACCCACTACCATAACCTGTTCAAAGGCACTTAAATAATTTGTCTTGCCCATTCACTCTCTGAATGGCACACATACACAATCCATGTCTCAAGGCTTAAAAATATTTCTTTAACCTCTACTGGATGGGTGTCCCTAAACGGGGACGGTTGTTGCTAAAGTGCGCCAAAGTGACTAGAATGGTGTTGTATACAACAGCCAACTTTCTGGGACTTAGACATGTCTTATATGGGCAGAAAGATTAACAAGAATTTAAGTTTTCTGCCGTGTCCAATTAACAGTAGCTATTACAGTGAAAAAATATCATGCTATTGTTTGAGAGTGGAAAACAACAACTTTTATCACGGCAACTGGTTTGATACATTCACCTCTGAAGGTAAATAATGTACTTACATTCAGTAATCTTGCTCTGATTTGTCATCCTGAGGGTCCCATTGATAAAATGTAGCATAGTTTTAAAAGAAATGTTTGTTCAAATGTAGGAACTGGGGTCTACAGTTTGATCCCACTGCTGTCTCTGGCTCCACACCCACCCTGCCCGGCCATCGAGATGTGTCAAAGTTAGTGTATAAGCTAATGATGTATGACATTCCTGGGAGTGTGTTGACTTATATTTTTTATCGCCATAGCATTTTTGTATGTTCTCTATAGTTATGTACTTGAAAATGTATCAATTGACCAATTCGGCACATTTGGGCAAACTCCTGGTAGACTTGATATTGTGCAGTAATGTAATTCTTCACTGGATCAGTCTGAAACTTTGCACACACACACTGCTGCCACCTGGTGGCCAAAATCTAAATTAAACCTACATTTACATTTACATTTACATTTAAGTCATTTAGCAGACGCTCTTATCCAGAGCGACTTACAAATTGGTGCATTCAGCTTATGACATCCAGTAGAACAGTCACTTTACAATAGTGCATCTAAATCTTAAAGGGGGGGGGGGTGAGAAGGATTACTTATCCTATCCTAGGTATTCCTTAACCTAGACTCCTACCTGAAAGTATGGCTTTTCTCTTGCATTTTAAAGATGATAAAAAAATATATATTTAAACGCATATTTTTTTGTTTGTATTATCTTTTACCAAATCTAATGTATTATTCTCCTATATTCATTTCACATTTCCACAAACTTCAACGTGTTTCCTTTCAAATGGTATCAATAATATGCATATCCTTGCTTCAGGTCCTGAGCTACAGGCAGTTAGATTTGGGTATGTCATTTTAGGCGAAATTTGAAAAAAAGGGTACTCCTCTTCATCTATACTGATTTGAAATGGATTTAACAAGTGACATCAATAGCTTTCACCTTGATTCAC
Source organism: Oncorhynchus keta (assembly GCF_023373465.1). Lineage (NCBI taxonomy): Eukaryota > Metazoa > Chordata > Actinopteri > Salmoniformes > Salmonidae > Oncorhynchus > Oncorhynchus keta. The sequence continues at coordinate 36,150,088 of NC_068435.1, read as the reverse complement.
CTGGTCAGTCCATGTCATGGAAAGAGCAAGGGTTCCTAATGTTTCGTACGCCCAGTGTATTTACCTAATGAATGATGGGTTAATATGCATAAGCTTCTAACTTATAGCCTTTGTCATCATGTTCACTTGCACAATACACACCTGCTCTCCTCTGGACTCAAATAACTAGAATAGCTTGTTGGACATTTTTTTGAGCAGGGATGCAAGCTTGCTCTTGTTTGCTGAATGTTAAATCAATTCTTTCAAACTCGTTGGGAGCCTGAATTTTCATGCCGATCAAAGCCATCACTTCCAGTTTTGGCAGGAAATCCCAGGTTACCCGGGAGAAAAGTGATTTATTCTCGGGAGGAAACATTTTGTGTAAAATGTCCCAAATGGCACCCTATTCCCTATGTAGTGCACAACCTTTGAACAGGGCCCATAGGATGCTTGTCAAAAGTAGTGCAAACTATGGATGGAATAGAGTGCCATTGGCCCTGATCAAAAGTATTGCACTATGTAGGTAATATGGTAACATTTGGGACGAACATTACATGCTGACCAAACCGAATGCACACGATCAGGACACGCAGGTTGAAATATCAAAACAAACTGAACCATATTAATTTGGGGACAGGTCGAAAAGCGTTAAACATTCATGGCAATGTAGCTAGCTAGCTTGCTGTTGCAAGCTAATTTGTCCTGTGATATTAACATTGGGTTGTTAGTTTAAATGAAATGCACAAGGTCCTCTACTCCTACAATTAATCCACAGATAAAATGGTAAACCGAATTCCTTTCTCGTCATCTCTTCTCCTTCCACAGGCTTCTTTTTTGTACTTCTTTGGACTTTAATATGGTGGTTGCAACCAACTTTACTGTGCATTACTGCAACCGACTGGAGTGTGGATGTCAGTTAATCTTTCAATCACCCACGTGGGCATATGCTCCTACACACAAATGAGGAGATGGGAGACGCCAGACTTGCAGCGCATTGAGTGTTACAAATATAACTTATATAACCTTCTATTTTAGCGCCTGGCCATGCAGGAGCTCGCTGAGGCGCGTGAGCAGTGTGGGTGCAATGATTGAATAACGTGTATGTGTACATTTATTTTGCAACACTCTCGCACACGATGCCAGCGGTGTGGTCAGCATGTTAGTGTCAAACAGAGTTAATCTCTAGTCTAAACTGCCCTATCATGTGGCTCTGACTGTTACATTATGATGTGTTAGTGCATGTCTATCTGTCATCAGGGAAATACCTGTCTGTGTATAGAATAACTATCAAAGTAATGACTCGGGACTTTGGTTGTAAGATGTAGGCTTGTTTTTAGTAATAATACTTGTTCAAATTACATTTTATCACTTTAGATTCTACAAAACAATAAAAGATAGTTGCTAGCGAAAGCCGGGATAATCACTTGTACATAACTGGCGCATTCTTGTTTTTCTTCATTTCTAACGCAAGGCATTCTGGTAAATGCGTCAATAGCGTAATCCAATACAACAGAAATATGTACATAGTTCTCTCCATCACGTGGATCTTAATACAAGTTCTCTTACATATGTAAATAACTGTAAAATAAAATATCTTTAGATGCAGCTCCATGAATTACCTGTAAACATTAACTCTGTAACCCATTACAGTCCATAAGCCTGAACTCCAGCAATACAGATGCGAAAAGCATGTCTTCATATTTTCTCTTTACTTTCTGTCAATTGTCTCTCTATTTTCTCTTTTTTTCTGTCTAAGTGTATTGAGATTTAAAAGTTTTTGTTTTAATTAAAATACTCTGTCACTCTGCTCAGGAGTACTTTCATTTAGAAGACGCTGAGGATCTCAGACATGAGTTCGAGAGGCTTCATCAGGCCATGGAGATGGTTGGATTCCTGCCCTCCACTAAGAAACAGTACGTATGGATACTTCTAGGGTTAACTCTTCAGGCGAGTGAGACCGAGTGTGTGCGACGAAGAGAGAAAGAGTGAGGGAGACCAACTCTAGTTTATAGAGATATCTCAGATACCTTATCCTCTCCTCTTTACATCCCCTGTACCATACTCTTGTCATCTGTCATGATCCCTGATATTATCTTTTTCATGAAGAGTTTCTGCCACAGTCACACCTGATGGAACTAAAACAGTCTGTATGTAACACTGCAGCTCTCCATGATCTCCACCGCTCTCTCCCATTTCCGCAGCAGGTTCGAGCTTGTCAGTCCTAGCAGGAGAATAATGCAGGGAACATTTCAGCAGCAGACATCTGATCATGGCCTTGGGGTGTGACAGGTGGAACAGTAGAACTTAGTTGCTCACCTAGTGGCCTACTGTGGCTGTTTCTCAATGTAATTATATGGTAGCTTGTAAACGATAATGCGTGTATATATGTATTGTATCCTTGAAATAAGGATGATGCCATAACTCATACTACTAGCCAGTGAGAGGTGCTCATGGTGTGTGAAACTGTTATCCAGGTGTATTTGTGCCCTATGTTTTCTTGTGCAGGATATGATCAGTAATTCTGGTGTATTGTATAATAATCGTGCATTTCTGTGTAGGATATTTTCCATGCTCTCTGCCATCCTGTATCTGGGCAACGTGACGTACACCCAATCAGAAGATGGCCAGGCGCTGGAAGCGGGGCCAGCAGATGTCCTCTCAACCCTGTCTGACCTCCTCAAGGTAAAGGAATCAATCAGTCAATATATTTATTGTGTAGTCATTCAATCAATCAATATCTTTAGTCTCACCTGCTTAGAGGAAGACCTGTACACAGCGTTAACTGACAATCTGCTCTGTTCTCATAGGTCAAACAGGAGTTGCTGGTGGAGGCTATGACCAAGAGGAAACAAACAACAGCCAATGACAAATTAGTGTTACACTACACTCTCAAAGAAGTAAGGGTTCTAATACCAGTTACATTTATTTTCCTTTTTCTTCCTCACATGACATGAGGGAAAAATCCAGAATGTAGTTATAGCCAGGACCTGGATATTTTCCTAGTCATGTCACGTGTGGACTAATATGGCTTTTGTTAGCTTTGCAGCCCTTTTTTGTGGTGTTTCTAGCTGTTATCCTATAGGCCATAACAATTGTTGTCTTTTCATTGTCCTACCCAGGCTGTGACTACTGTTGTCTTGTCGTTGTCCTGCCCAGGCTGTGACTACTGTTGTCTTGTCGTTGTCCTGCCCAGGCTGTGACTGCTGTTGTCTTGTCGTTGTCCTACCCAGGCTGTGACTACTGTTGTCATGTCGTTGTCCTGCCCAGGCTGTGACTACTGTTGTCTTGTCGTTGTCCTACCCAGGCTGTGACTACTGTTGTCTTGTTATTGTCCTACCCAGGCTGTGACTGCTGTTGTCTTGTCGTTGTCCTACCCAGGCTGTGACTGCTGTTGTCTTGTTGTTGTCCTACCCAGGCTGTGACTACTGTTGTCTTGTCGTTGTCCTACTCAGGCTATGACTACTGTTGTCTTGTTATTGTCCTACCCAGGCTGTGACTGCTGTTGTCTTGTTGTTGTCCTACCCAGGCTGTGACTACTGTTGTCTTGGTGTTGTCCTACCCAGGCTGTGACTGCTGTTGTCTTGTTGTTGTCCTACCCAGGCTGTGACTGCTGTTGTCTTGTCGTTGTCCTACCCAGGCTGTGACTGCTGTTGTCTTGTTGTTGTCCTACCCAGGCTGTGACTACTGTTGTCTTGTTATTGTCCTACCCAGGCTGTGACTGCTGTTGTCTTGTCGTTGTCCTACCCAGGCTGTGACTACTGTTGTCTTGTTATTGTCCTACCCAGGCTGTGACTGCTGTTGTCTTGTCGTTGTCCTACCCAGGCTGTGACTGCTGTTGTCTTGTCGTTGTCCTACCCAGGCTGTGACTGCTGTTGTCTTGTTGTTGTCCTACCCAGGCTGTGACTACTGTTGTCTTGTCGTTGTCCTGCCCAGGCTGTGACTGCTGTTGTCTTGTCGTTGTCCTACCCAGGCTGTGACTGCTGTTGTCTTGTTGTTGTCCTACCCAGGCTGTGACTACTGTTGTCTTGTCGTTGTCCTACTCAGGCTATGACTACTGTTGTCTTGTTATTGTCCTACCCAGGCTGTGACTGCTGTTGTCTTGTTGTTGTCCTACCCAGGCTGTGACTACTGTTGTCTTGTTGTTGTCCTACCCAGGCTGTGACTGCTGTTGTCTTGTTATTGTCCTACCCAGGCTGTGACTACTGTTGTCTTTTGATGTTGTCCTACCCAGGCTGTGACTACTGTTGTCTTGTTATTGTCCTACCCAGGCTGTGACTACTGTTGTCTTGTTATTGTCCTACCCAGGCTGTGACTGCTGTTGTCTTGTCGTTGTCCTACCCAGGCTGTGACTGCTGTTGTCTTGTTATTGTCCTACCCAGGCTGTGACTACTGTTGTCTTTTGATGTTGTCCTACCCAGGCTGTGACTACTGTTGTCTTGTTATTGTCCTACCCAGGCTGTGACTACTGTTGTCTTGTTATTGTCCTACCCAGGCTGTGACTGCTGTTGTCTTGTTGTTGTCCTACCCAGGCTGTGACTACTGTTGTCTTGTCGTTGTCCTGCCCAGGCTGTGACTGCTGTTGTCTTGTCGTTGTCCTACCCAGGCTGTGACTGCTGTTGTCTTGTTGTTGTCCTACCCAGGCTGTGACTACTGTTGTCTTGTCGTTGTCCTACTCAGGCTATGACTACTGTTGTCTTGTTATTGTCCTACCCAGGCTGTGACTGCTGTTGTCTTGTTGTTGTCCTACCCAGGCTGTGACTACTGTTGTCTTGTTGTTGTCCTACCCAGGCTGTGACTGCTGTTGTCTTGTTATTGTCCTACCCAGGCTGTGACTACTGTTGTCTTTTGATGTTGTCCTACCCAGGCTGTGACTACTGTTGTCTTGTTATTGTCCTACCCAGGCTGTGACTACTGTTGTCTTGTTATTGTCCTACCCAGGCTGTGACTACTGTTGTCTTGTCGTTGTCCTACCCAGGCTGTGACTGCTGTTGTCTTGTCGTTGTTCTACCCAGGCTGTGACTGCTGTTGTCTTGTCGTTGTTCTACCCAGGCTGTGACTGCTGTTGTCTTGTCGTTGTCCTGCCCAGGCTGTGACTGCTGTTGTCTTGTCGTTGTCCTGCCCAGGCTGTGACTACTGTTGTGTCGTCGTTGTCCTACCCAGGCTGTGACTACTGTTGTCTTGTTATTGTCCTACCCAGGCTGTGACTACTGTTGTCTTGTTATTGTCCTACCCAGGCTGTGACAATTATTGTCTTATTGTCCTTCCTAGGCTGTGACAGCACGGGACTCCATGGCCAAGTCTCTGTACAGCTCTCTGTTTGACTGGATTGTCCTGCACATCAACCACGCTCTGCTCAACAGACGAGACATGGAGGAGGCCGTCTCTGTAAGACAACCATTCACTGTACTAACCCTAACCCAGAGACAGCTTGTCACTGTACTAACCCTAACCCAGAGACAGCTTGACACAGTACTAACCCTAACCCAGAGACAGCTTGTCACTGTACTAACCTTAACCCAGAGACAGCTTGTCACTGTACTAACCCAGAGACAGCTTGTCACTGTACTAACCCTAACCCAGAGACAGCTTGTCACTGTACTAACCCAGACAGCTTGTCACTGTACTAACCCTAACCCAGAGACAGCTTGTCACTGTACTAACCCTAACCCAGAGACAGCTTGTCACTGTACTAACCCTAACCCGGAGACAGCTTGTCACTGTACTAACCCTAACCCAGAGACAGCTTGTCACTGTACTAACCCTAACCCAGAGACAGCTTGTCACTGTACTAACCCTAACCCAGAGACAGCTTGTCACTGTACTAACCCTAACCCGGAGACAGCTTGTCACTGTACTAACCCTAACCCGGAGACAGCTTGTCACTGTACTAACCCTAACCCGGAGACAGCTTGTCACTGTACTAACCCTAACCCAGAGACAGCTTGTCACTGTACTAACCCTAACCCAGAGACAGCTTGTCACTGTACTAACCAAGAGACAGCTTGTCACTGTACTAACTCTAACCCAGAGACAGCTTGTCACTGTACTAACCCTAACCCAGAGACAGCTTGTCACTGTACTAACCCTAACCCAGAGACAGCTTGTCACTGTACTAACCCTAACCCAGAGACAGCTTGTCACTGTACTAACCCTAACCCAGAGACAGCTTGTCACTGTACTGACCCTAACCCAGAGACAGCTTGTCACTGTACTAACCCTAACCCAGAGACAGCTTGTCACTACTAACCCTAACCCAGAGACAGCTTGTCACTGTACTGACCCTAACCCAGAGACAGCTTGTCACTGTACTGACCCTAACCCAGAGACAGCTTGTCACTGTACTGACCCTAACCCAGAGACAGCTTGTCACTGTACTGACCCTAACCTAACCCTTTCACTGCAGTGTTAAAGCCATCTGTCACTTTCACTTCCAGTATAAAGTGATGCCCCTGCATTTGTTTGACAACCTTTCAACGCAGCTTTAGAAAGTATTAGTTTTACTTTTATTACTTTTAGTATTACACATTTAACTTTTAAAATTTCTCAATTTTTTTCTTTCTCTGCATTGTTGGGAAGGGCCCATTAAGTAAGCAGGAAAAAGGGATTTATATTCAGATTATTTTTAGTGTTTGTCCATAGGTATCCTGGATATATTTGGTTTTGAGGATTTCCAGACGAATAGCTTTGAACAGTTCTGCATCAACTACGCCAATGAGAAATTACAGTATTACTTCAACCAGCACATCTTCAAGCTGGAGCAGGTGAGCTCTATAAGGGAAATGAAAGGGGGATAAGGAGTCAGTTGCACTACTGAATGCATTATAAACCCTTCACCCCATAAAATGTTACCTTCATGTGAAGTTAAATCATCTCTAATTGTGAATCAATAGTAATTTATTCATTCATCCACCCATTTATTCACGCATCCATCTGTCCATCCATCTATTCCAGAAGGAGTACCAGGCAGAGGGGATCAGCTGGAGTACCATAGACTACACGGACAACCTGGGCTGTATCCATCTGATCAGCCAGAAACCCACTGGGCTTTTCCACCTACTGGATGAGGAGAGCAAGTAAGAGTTTGAACCTAAAACTAGGGCCCAGAGTGTTTCTAGTCAGGTCACATGGTCAGGAAAATCTCCTGGCCCTGTCTGCAAGGGCTGTATCTCAGTAGTCTGTAGTTACTTCTTGTCTTATACCTTTATCACCACTGATTTAGAGGAAGTGGACAGATGAAACGAAGCTTACTGGTTGGCTTCCTCTATTGCTTTTACCTAACCCAGTCTTTGTGACCTTAGTCTCCCTCAGGCCACGGATGACACTCTGCTGAACAAGTTCAAGCAGCAGCATCAAGACAACCCGTACTTCGTCCCCACCACAGTGATGTTACCAGCCTTCGTCATCCAACACTTCGCTGGGAAGGTCAAATACCAGATCAAGGTAGAGAAAGGGCAAGGGGAGCAACCTATTAGTCTACACTGTCAGTCGAAAGGACATCACACAGCTAACTGTCCTGCTTCCAACCCTTTCTTTATCCTGTCTTCCTCCTCTCATTGTGTCCCTCTGCATCTCCTTCCTCTCCTCCTTCCTCCATCCGTCTCCTCTTCCTCTCTACCTCCCTGTGTCTCGCTCTCCCTTCTCAACCCCTAACCCTCGTCATATCCTCTCATTCCATCTCTCTACCTCTCCTCTTCCCCTCTTCTCCGTATCACGATCAGGATTTCCGGAAGAAGAACACGGATCACATGCGTCCGGACATCGTGGCGTTGCTACGTAGCAGCGAGCGGGCATTCATGCGTCAGCTGATTGGGTCAGACCCGGTGGCAGTGTTCCGATGGGGCATCCTCCGGGCCACCATACGCATCATAGCGGCCTTCAACGAGGCCGGACGCCGCCGGGCAGTCCCAGGTAGGCTTCACTTTAGATACCCTGATTGGACAGGTCTAGGAGAGAGGGTATTTCACGTTTACATGAACTGACCAGGCAAGAGAAAACAGTGCACTTTTTATTAGCATATAACTGTAATTGGTCAAGAGATTTTAGTTTTTTTTTCTGGTCAGGTTATGAGTCTCTTGAGATATGACTTGCTACACTTTGGTGGCGACGATGATGATAAGATGACTAACATGGCAAGGCCTGTTTACTCTACAGGTCTGGTGAAACGCACCTCCCGTCAGTCTATAGGGGAACTGAAGAGGAGACCGAGCTCGGCTCTGCAGAGACTGTCCAGGTAAGAGGAGAGAGAGACTATGCTGCCACTTGTTACAGTTGCAACGTTATAGTTGAGCATGTTTCACCTTCATCGAAGGAGAAGAGACAGAAGGCCTTAGTCCAGAGGTGTGCTATCGTATCCACAGAGGGCTGATGTAGGGGCAGGTTTTTGTTCCAGCCAAATGCATCAAATCAAAGTTTGTTGGTCAGATGTGCCAAATACAACAGGTGTGGACTTTACAGTGTGTGTCTTCATGTGTGTGGAAGTATCAGTGTAGAAATAAATAATTAAGGGGGTCAATGTAAACAGTCCGAGTAGCCATTTGATTACCGGTTTAACAGTCTTATGGCTTGGGGGTAGAAGCAGTTCAGGAGCCTTTTGGTCCCAGACTTGGCATTCTTGCACCGCTTGCCATGTGGTAGCAGAGAGAACAGTCTATGACTTCAGTGGCTGGAGTCTTTGACAATTTTTTGGGCCTTCCTCTGACACCGCCTGATATAGAGGTCCTGGATGGCAGGGAGTTGGCCCCAGTGATGTACTGGGTTGTACATGCTACCCTCTGTAGTGTCTTGCGGTCGTATGATGAGCTCTTGCCATAGAAAGCGGTGATGCAGCAAGTCAAGATGCTTTGAATGGTGCAGCTGTAGAACCTTTTGAGGATCTGACATCTCAAGCCAAATCTTTTCAGGCTCCTTCATGACTGTGCTGGTGTGTTTGGACCATCACAGGTACTGATTGATGTGGACACCGAGGAACTGGAAGCTCTCGAACTGCTCCGTCGATGTTAGTGGGGCATGTTCGGCCCTTTGTTTCTTGTAATCCACGACAAGCTCCTTGGTCCTTCCCACGTTGAGGGAGAGGATGTTGTCCTGGCACCACACTGCCAGGTCTCTGACCTACTTCCTATAGGCTGTCTCACCGTTGTCAGTGATCAAGCTTACCACTCGTGTCGTCTGCAAACTTAATGATGGTGTTGGAGTCGTGTGTGGCCACAGTCGTGGGAGTACTGGAGGGAGCTGAGCACGCACCCCTGAGGGAGCCCCAGTGTTGAGGGTCAGCGTGACTGATGTGTTGTTGCCTACCCTCACCACCTGAGGTGGCCCGTCAGGATCCGTTTTCAGAGGGATGTGTTTAGTCCCAGGGTTCTTAGCAGCTTAGTGACGAGTTTGGAGGACACTATGGTGTTGAACGTGAACTGCAATCTCACATAGGTGTTCCTTTTGTCCAGGTGGGAAAAGACAGTGTGGAGTGCAATAGAGATTGCGTCATCTGATTCAACTAACATTTTTCTACAGCCACAGCTCCCTACTGGACTTCTCGTTCGATCGGTCCGATGACAATCCTCTGGAGGTGTTTGAGGACATCTTTGCCAACTATGAGAAAAAGAAGTAAGTGGGCTGGAGGGAAAAGCAGGAGCCAGGTTGTTGATGGGATGTTACATACTGCACATTATCAACAAGAAACTGTGCTGAAAGCTAGCCTGCTCTAGCCAACTTTATCATTGTCAAGCCATGAATACATAATAATTGTCATCCATCTTGCCTGTAAAATCCAGGTCACCACCATCTCTGTCTTTTCTCCCCATAGGAAGAGCAAGGCCAGCAAGCACAAGCAGCTCATTCCTACGGTAATGTACTAGTAGTAGTTGCCGTTATCAAAGAAGTGATTTCTTTGGTCTTTTTATTGGTTTATGTTACTTCTGTACTGTCTTTACAGTTCACATAGACAGGACGGTCTCCTGGCCCTATGTATAATCACATTACAATACTGTGTCATTGTAGTTGTGTAACAATGTGTGATGATGATTGATGTGGTACGTCCTACAGAATCTGATGAACTCTCGGTCCCTGAAGCACATCGTAGGCCTGACGCTCCATGACCGAGCCTCCCGCTCTCTGCTCCACCCACATCAGAGGAAGAAACCACCCAGCATCAGCGCTCAGTTCCAGGTCTGCTTTCCCAACACACACATGCAGGCACACACACCAGCCTCCTCCCACTGAGAGCTGACCAGAAAAATGAGCTTGTCTTAGCATTGTGTGTATTTCATTGAAACTCCATTAAAGATCACTAATGGGGGCTGTAAACCGCATTACCTCAGCTGACTGACGTGATATATTGTAATGTTATTCTGTAGGCGTCTCTCAATAAGCTGCTGGAGACTGTGGGGAAAGCAGAGCCTTTCTTCATCCGCTGTATCCGGTCCAATGCTGAGAAGGTAGGATAACATGTACTGTATAAAGATTGTCTATGTCTATCCCTTAAAGAAAAGGTCACATAATTTCACCTGAAATTTCACATGTGAAAAAATGTTTTTCAAAATGTGGTCACGTTGAAATTCATGTTGTTTTTCCGTAAGGGAATACCTAGGACGATACAGTAGTTACCAGGGTTGGGGTCAATTCCATTTAAATTAAGAAAGTAAACCAAATATCAATTCAGAATTTTTCTAATTGAAATGCATTGAAGAGAATTTGAATTTGAATTTGTGTGTACTTCCTGAATTGACCCCAACCCTTATATTTATTTGCATTTTGGCAATTTAGCACAGTGGTTTTCAAATTTCCTCCCGGACCCCCAGACAGACATATCACAATTTTGTATCCCTAAACTAGCACACCCGATTCACCGAGTCAATGGCTTGATGATTACTTGACAAGTTGAATCAGGTTAGCTTGCTCTGGAATAGTTCAAATACATGGAACGTCTGGGGTCCCCAAGGAACGGTTTGAAAACCCCTGATTTAGCAGACGCTTATGTCAGTATTAATGACAGAATTTCTCTTTTTAATGCATTCAGTGATGCAACTCTTTGTGTTCCTTGTAGAAGGAGATGCTGTTTGATAATGGTCTGGTGCAACAGCAGCTGAGGTACACAGGCATGTTGGAGACGGTACGCATCCAGAAGTCTGGCTACAACGCCAAGTTCACCTTCACAGAGTTCCTAGAGCAGTTCAAACTGTTGCTGCCTAAAGAAGCCACCACAGCACCAGAGGACATAGCTAACCTGCTGCAGGAGATGGGCCTAGGACAGAGCACGTACCAGATTGGGAAAACCAAGGTAACACTTTACATTTTAGCCATTAAGGCCTCCATAGAAAAGCTGAAAAGGGATTTAGTAATTATTGCTTAAACAACCAAAAGCATCATTTGACTTCATATTAAACATGTAGTCCCATCTAAATGTCCTTTTTCTCCCAGGTGTTCCTGAAGGAGAGGGAGAAGCAGCATCTCCAGGACACCCTGAACAAGGAAGTGATGCGTCACATCGTCATCCTCCAGCGCTGGTTCAGGGCCTGTCTCAGCAGGAGCCACTTCCTCTACAAGAAAGACGCCGCCATCAGAATACAGGTTTGTACCTATATGGCAGAAACCATGATCCCACTGGTAACTATTGCTTAAAATCACAACAATGTGTACAAGACCTATCCCAGCGCTTGTAATAGATTTTTCAGGGAGCACTGTATAAAAAGCCCCTGTGTGGTAGGGTAAGATTCATGTATTTTTACAGCTGTGCTACTGTGTCCTAGCCAAATTTCCCCTCAGGGATAATAAAGTTGATCTCATCTTCTCGTATAGCGATGTTGGCGTGCGTTCCGGGCGGACACCAGATGCCGTGCGGCCACAGTGATCCAGGCAGCGTGGCGAGGCTCTCAGAAGAGGAAAGACTACCTGAGAAAGAGGAACAGCATCAAGAAGATGCAGACACTGTTCAGGAACAAACCAGATCTAAACAGGTACTAAGACTCATCTTTTAATATCCTAAAAATGTACAATAAAGTTATAGAACTTTGAACTTCAGGGCCCTGAGTTTTTCTGACCAGCACAAATCTGACCCTACTTCTAGCTCAAAGGCTGAGGTAGAGAAGCCCATGCCTCCCCAGCTCCCTTCCAAGACCCAGTCCATGCCCCAGCCCCCGCCCAAGCTTCAGCCCAAGCACCAGACCCAGCACCAGAGAAGCCTGGAGAGGAAGGAGCTGAGGAGGCAGCACAGTTTGGAACCAAGCCCCAATAGGAGCCTCCAACCAGGCCCAGAGGTTAACAGACAGGAGGCTACCCAAAGGAACACAGAATCGGAGAAGAGAGAGGGTAGAGGCTCTCCACCTCCTCTCAACAGACCTCTCTCCCTTCCCCTGGACTCCAAGGCTGGCAGGTACGATTCTCTCCCATCCCTCACCTCTCTACCGCTCACCCCATCCTTCACCGCTGACCCATCCACTGTGATAGCTGATGTGTGCAGTGGCAGATTAGGTGGCAGTGGCATCCCCCAGGTGGATATAGAACTTTGAACTTATTCATCAACTATTGGTAGTGGATGAAGTGAGTGCCCAGTCTCCCAGCCACCTCAATGCAAATTAAGTGTTTTTAGCACCTGCTAAAAAATATTATATACATCTGTTATTATTCAGTGTAAAGTGTTTTGTTAGGTGGAAAAGCACCATATACGGGGACGGTACCATTCAAACATTTGGACACCTACTCATTTAAGGGTTTTTCTTTATTTTAGTATGTTCTACTTTGTAGAATAATAGTGAAGACATCAAAACTGTGAAATAACACATATGGAATCATGTAGTAACCAACATTTTTTTTAACAAATCAAAATATATTTTATATTTGAGGTTCTTCAAAGTAGCCACCTTTTTGTATTGGTGAAATCTTTGCACACTCTTGGCATTCTCTCAACCAGCTTCACCTGGAATGCTTTGCCAACAGTCTTGAAGGAGTTCCCACATACGCTGAGCACTTGTTGGATGCTTTTCTTTCACTCTGCGGTCCAACCCATCCCAAACCATCTCAATTGGGTTAAGGTTGGGTGATTGTGGAGGCCATCTATAATGAAGCACCCCATCACTCTCCTTCTTGGTCAAATAGCCCTTACACAGCCTGGAGGTGTGTCGGGTCATTGTCCTGTTGAAAAACAAATGATAGTCCCACGAAGTGCGAACCAGATGGGATGGCGTATGGCTGCAGAATGCTGTGGTAACCATGCTAGTTAAGTGTGTCTTGAATTCTATATAAATCAGACAGTGTCACCAGCTAGGCACTCCCACACCATCACACCTCCTCCATGCTTCACGGTGGGAACCACACATTCTTAGATTATCCGTTCACCTACTGTGCGTCTCACAATGACACGGCAGTTGGAACAAAAAATCTCAAATTTGGACTCATCAGACCAAAGGACAGATTTCCACCGGTCTAATGTTCATTGCTCTTTTTTCTTGGCCCAAGCTAGTCTCTTCTTCTTATTGGTGTCCTTTAGTAGTGGTTTATTTGCAGCAATTCGACCATGAAGGCCTGATTCACACAGTGTCCTCTGAACAGTTGATGTTGAGATGTGTCTGTTACTTGAACTCTGTGAAGCATTTATATGGCTGCAATCTGAGGCTGGTAACTCTAATGAATTTATCCTCTGCAGCCGAGGTAACTCTGTGTCTTCCTTTCCTGTGGCGGTCCTCATGAGATCCAGTTTCATCATAGAGCTTGATGGTTTTTGCGACTGCACTTGAAGAAACTTTCAAAGTTCTTGAAATGTACTGGATTGACTGACCTTGATGTCTTAAAGTAATGATGGACTGTCGTTTCTCTTTGCATATTTGACCTGTTCTTGCCATAATATGGACTTGGTCTTCTACCAAATAGGGCTATCTTCTGTACACCATCCCTACCATGTCACAACACAACTGATTGGCTCAAACCCATTAAGAAGGAAATTATTTTGACAAATTAACTTAACAAGGCACACCTGTTAATTTAAATGCATTCCAGGTGACCTACCTCATGGTTGAGAGAATGCCAAGAGTGTTCAAAGCTGTCAACGCAAAGGGTGGCTACTTTGAAGAATCTAAAATATATTTAGATTTGTTTAACAATTTGTTTTGGTTACTACATTATTCCATGTGTTATTCCATAGTTGTGATGTCTTCATTATTATTCTACAATGTAGAAAATAGCAAAAAATAAAGAAAAACCCTTGAATGTCAACTTTTGACTGGTACTGTAAATCCAATCCATATTATATTTTTTTAACAGGGACGGAGAGGGGGCGCTCACCAGCCTGTCCCCTTACACAGGCACCCTGGAGCGCTACTCCCACTTGGAGGATATCAAGGAGCATGCGAAGAGGTGGAAGAGCAGGAGGGAGGGAAGACAACCGGAAGACTCCAGCCCTGAGATCCAGCGGCCCAGGGATAAACGCATGGAGGGGTTGCTGCTGTATGACATATTATTATGTGATGTTATCACAATGTCCAGTGGTGAAGTGGAGAGTAAACGTCATTTATTCACCGGTGTTGACTCGTCTTTTGCGGGAAAAGGGCATTGAAATTATAGGGAGCGTTACTCCCTGCGAATATCATTTACCCACCTATTTTCTTACCTCTACATCACTGGTTAGGTCATGTCTTAGTGTTTCTCTCAACCATACCTGTTAAGACCCTTCAATGTCCCCTCAATATGATCTTGGATCACTACATCAAGTTGTTTCTTTCCCCATTCTCTGATTTATCTTTCATCAATATCTTATAGCAATGTCTTGAATTCTAACAGAGTTTACAGTTGACATATTTCTATCTCTTACCTCAGGAACCGAGGGAAGTCTATCTCGCTGGACAACGTGTCCAAACTCAGCTCCTCAGGGTCAGGCTCAGACAGCTCTTCCTCCATTACTGAGGTACTACTACTCTACTGTTGTTCCTTCATACACGTTAGATATGTACTACTGAGGTATTCTTCTCTCGTAATGTAATTATTACTATTACACTCTACACCATTAAGTATCACAGCTCTCCCTCTGCCACTGAGGTACTGGTCTGGTCCCTCTGTATGTGACTGTCATTAATGTTATTCTATTGCCTCATTACTTATCACACACACAGGTACAGTTGATGTCGGACGTTTACATACACCTTAGCCAAATACATTTAAACTCAGTTTTTCACAATTCCTGACATTAATCCTGGAAACAGGTTAGTGGTCCTTCTGTAGCTCAGTTGGTAGAGCATGGCGCTTGTAACGCCAGGGTAGTGGGTTCGATCCCCGGGACCACCCATACGTAGAATGTATGCACACATGACTGTAAGTCGCTTTGGATAAAAGCGTCTGCTAAATGGCATATATATATATATGTCGATATAGGACTCGTGTAAACTTCTGACCCACTGGAATTGTGATTCAGTGAAATAATCTGTTTGTAAACAATTGTTGGAAAAATGACTTGTCATGCACAAAGTAGATGTCCTAACCGACTTGCCAAAACTATAGTTTTAACAAGAAATCTGTGGAGTGGTTGAAAAATGAGTTTTAATGTATGTAAACTTCCGACTTCAACTGTAGCTAAGATGCTATATGGCATGTTGTTACTGTATTTCCTGCTGCTGACACACACATGGATGGATCCCACTCTTCAGCTGGTCAGTAGGCACGAAGCGGGAAAACATTTAAAACCGAAAAAATCAAATTCAGCATTCTTTGTTTTGGGGGATATAAGATTTAGTTTAAGACGACTTAACATTTCACAGAAATGGAACCACTAAACTAGACATGATGATGACTGGGACTTTCCAACTTTTGACATAAAGACGAATAAAGATGACAAACATGAATGATTTCATACTTGCCCAAACCTACATGTTCCCGCTGTATCCATACCCATATTGTTTGTTCTCTATTTTTTTTTTTAAATATAATTTATCATTTGGATATTTCTAGGGCTTGTTATACTTTATGCCAATTGTTCTATTTTATCTGTAGTCCATGTTTTTTCAATAGTTAAATAATAATATGTTTGATTCATCCACTGTCTTAATGATCATGTGATTTCCAGGTTTTAAAGTGAAATTTAAAAAAATGTCTACTTCATACTCATCATCTCCAGCACCACCAACATATGAAGTAAAAAAAATCTATAATAATATTTCCAATTAGGTAACGTTTTTTCCCGAAATTACTGATGACAAAAGAATGGTCCAACCCACTGCACCCTCATATGAAAATAGTCGGATTAAAAGTATACTTACATTGTAAATCTTCTGCCACTTTCTAACTTTTACGAAAATTCTACATGCGACCACCTGTTTCAAAATGTATTTTCCCATTTTGTTCCTACTGAACCTTGGACAGTGAGGGGTCTCTCAGTCCCTCAACTCACCAGTGCCTCTTGACCTTTCCTGGCCACCATAGGTCAGGGTGCGCTCCCGCAAGCGGCCCAATCACAAGCGGCGGTTAGCCTACGCCCGAAGCGGGCTGATGTTTAACCTTAAGGGTTCCCAGGAGAGCGAGTTTTGGAGCTTCCCCCTCCCACCCATGAGCCCCTCACCGGGGGTCAGTGGAATGGGCCAGTCCAACCAACAAGAGGTCCACATCCGTCCACGCAAACCTGAGGTCCAGGTACCAACCGGCCTGACTATGGAAAACTACTACGGGCCCTGGCACTGCACGCTGACTGACTCTTGCTGTGCATGCACTGCAGGCTTTGTGTATGTTAAGACAGGGTCTCATATCCGCTCGTCTCACAGTCCCCGGCTGGATGGGTCTGCAATGTTCTACAGTGTTCTGCGGGTTCTATATACTGGCTTCTCTTCTTCAGGCCAGGGAAAGACTCAGAAAACAGAGCTAGTCACAACCATGAACCATCCTCTGCCACCTAAACACAGTGGCTGGATGGCTCTCTGGTTGCTGCAGCTTGTTTCTGACCTTTTTTGTCACAATGTTTAGGCAACACCATCAAAACCATGTACAGTTCACATCCCATTGATACAAGTTCAATGTTATGGGAGTAGTAATTGGATTAGTTCCCCAGTTGTCCTTGTGTGTATTCTCTGTTGGTAAGGAGAGATAATAATGGTTTTGTTCTACAAACTATAGCCTCTCATATAGCACACAGGTTTGTGGCAATCAAGATACACAATGATAACTAATCTTTTAGTCTGTGATGTTCATTGCTGCCCTCAATTGACTACAGCAAAAAAGGTCATACGTCAGGCAGAGGTTAGGCTCATGATGCTGCTGAAGGTTTTAAACATGGGTTAAGAGGGCGTGTCCACCATGTTCCTTTATCTCAGTCCATTCCTTTGACGTCCATGGTGGGAGATTACTGTTAGAGAGCACTCTTCGGGGAGCAGGAAGGGAGAGAGACTGAACTTGGCTATGGGTGTGGTGGCTGCAGGCAGACAGGCGTTCCTGCTGGGGAATTGGGTACTAACCAATGATGTATATACACCCTTGATTTATTATGCTATGTATTGGCCGAATGAGTGGCTTTGAAGCCATTGGCCGCCATATTGGCACTCCTCAGAAGGAGCAGTCCTCCATAGGAACGAATGGAATTCTACAGTATTTCAATCAAATGTTTAAAGGACAAAATACCTGTATTTAAGTATTTCTTTGTTGTAGTAGGGACAGTAGCTTTAGTACTCTCTAAAACATGTTTTGGTAAAAAAAGTGGAGGGATCGATGCTATGAATGCAATGACTGATCATTGAGGAAATAATTTTTTTAACCATGTTTTGGGGATGTACAGTGTTTGTTTACATTTAACTTGTTTACAAACATTGAAGTAAGAAAAAAAAGCTTATGTTGGGTTCTGATGGGGTACGACAGTTGAACTAAGCTCAAGGAGGCATTTATAAGGTATATTCTTCAACAACAAAAAAACATCAAGAATCAATGGGTTTATCATTAATTTACAAGTCCAAAAATGTATGTAGCAACTAAGGATTCTCAAAAACAAATGTAGACATTAAAGGCATTTCTATAACTTCAAAAATCTTTTTTTACAATGGAGGGAAAATGGCTGCACAAAAATGGCTGCGCTCTGGCTTCAAAACATCACTCCCAACTGTCATCTAGGGTTTATACACATCATTGGAACTAGCTAACTAACTGGTGTGGCTGGGCCTGGGAGTTTTGCACTAGTACTACACCTACACCTGGTGAAATGGCATGACATCTGTTCTCAATATTTTCTTACTTTCTAGGCACAATCATTCCCCACATGTTACTGGTTAATAATGATGTATCTGATTTTTCCCCAGCATGGTTGTTGTCTCATGTCATACAATCTTAGATGGTCAGTAATTGTTTTCCCTCAGTTTCAGAAATCTTCAGATATTACCACGGATGTTGGAAGGTTCAGCCTCCCAGCCAGGAGTACCAATGAGAGCTCAATTATCAAAGACTACAGCCAATCCCAGCCAACCACACCTGAGAGGTAAAGGCGGGAGGAGTAAGGAGGCTGTAAACCATAATTGATTTGTTTTATTTCCTGTATATTGAATGGAGATGATACTATGTTCTTTGTCATGGTTAAATGTTAGCATTTTGTGTTCCACAGACATGGCTTTTTCAGTAAGATTATGAAGAAATGGCCCAATAGAGACTCTCAGCCACCTGAGTACGGGAAGCGGACTAATGAGAATACACAATCTGAAAAACGAGGTACTGTAGTCCTGCCCCCTACAGCAAACTGCTCACTGTGCCTTCCAGCTTTAGGGCTCTATTTTAGGCTGGCATTAAGGTGGCACTAGTATCAAACGCACATTAGTTTGCAATTTCATTATGTAAAAACTGGAGCTCTGCATTTTCCAGCCTGAATTTCAGGTTTGGCAATTTACCTGTCTTATATCAGCTCGCTTTCGCTCAGATGGGCAGGGTGGAAATATTTGAGGTGTGTCCTTAAAAACATGATCCAAAGTGCTAATTTCAGGCTGCGCTGATAGGGATATTTAAGGCCAACCAAAAGCTGGTTCTAGTGGTAAACAAAGTTGGCTATGGCATGAATTTTGACAGCGAAAACTCAGCCTATCCAGCTGTGACGCACACTGCCCATATGCTCATGAAACGAGAGTAGACTAATGTGCTTTTGGTGCCTGTAGATTTTGTATTTAGAAACAAAAATGTTTTTTCCCCATTTTCAGGTTTATTTGATAAAAAGCATAGCCTCCCCTCCTCAATTAAGGTTGTTTTTTTCTGCCCAATGTAATCTGGAAGTAGTCAAGACTGCTGATAAAGGGTTTAACTCCTGAGACCACTTGGAAGTAAATCTTAATCACCAAAGCTTTATTAAAATATCACGTTTGAGAGGAATTAAACAGTGAGCTGAAATGAACCTTTTTATCTATGCATTGTAGGCCGTCCCACATTATTTTAGCCATGCAGGTCCATTTTGGATGTGCGTAAAAACCCTCCATATTGTGTTGTTTTAATATTATATGCCCATGGGGAGAAATAATGGTGCCTGTAAGTGTGACATAGGCTATTTAAAACAAGTTGTTGTTTTGATTAGAATTAGTTATTTTTAGGCCGTAACAATAATGAATTGAATGTTGCTTATTGACAATGTTTGGCATGTCCATGCTCAGCCATAATGAAATATACAGTAAGCCTAGACCCTATATCAGTGTGAATGCTATTGAAGGCAGTTACTTAGAACAATATGGTCTGCAAATGGGTTCAAGTTAACCTGAAATGAGGGGATTGGTCTACATTTAGTTTCTGTAAGCCATTTAACAAACTATAACAGACTTACATTGAAATTGGAGTTGATTCCAAGGCAATATATAAAAGATTGTAAACACACAATCTGAAACAACCACATATTTTGCCATGGAGCACGTTCTGATTGGCCAGTGAGGGGCCAAGCCTTGACACACTCACACCTTGTTTATTCATCGAAACCCAGCCCTTTCGTGCCAATGCCAGCAAGTGCACCGATAATTGTGATAGCAATGTTTTTTATTTCTCACACACCCCTGGACCTGTAACGTTACCGTTTAGATTTAACATTGCATTAGGTTTGTTAAAATAGGGCCCTATGACTGATACGATTTGAAAGGCACTAAAAATGTGTCTCTTTACTACCATCTAGTGGTCAATGGTATAATCTCAACCACATGTCCCCTCTATCTAAAAGCACACACACAC
This sequence comes from Oncorhynchus keta, assembly GCF_023373465.1. Taxonomy (NCBI): domain Eukaryota; kingdom Metazoa; phylum Chordata; class Actinopteri; order Salmoniformes; family Salmonidae; genus Oncorhynchus; species Oncorhynchus keta. Next base: position 36,129,973 of record NC_068435.1, on the reverse strand, counting down.
ATCCTTCCCTTACCTACAGCCATCTCTCCATTCTCCTACCCCTTGTCGAGCGAGGGCAGCGGGCAGCCTCATAACCCCTCCATCAGGATCAGCCGAGCCGCGAGAGTTTCTGAGAAGTGGAATGCTTCTCTGGAACGGGAGATCACCAACACCAACGAGCTCCGAAACCTGGACGAGTTCCTGGGGAACCAGGTGGGATACCTGTCTCTCACTCGCCTGGTATTCACATCAGGCTTAGGAGTTAGCCCTATTGCAACTGCATATTGTTTTATTCAAAAATCAGTATTGTATTGCCCATTGGTTTATTAGGATGTGTTTTAGTCTTCAGAGTTTTTCAAGAGCAGTTATTGACTGACTAAGATCGCCCTGTCATTCATTCACTAGCTTTCTTTCTCACTCATTGACACACTCACATGTGTACTAATAACTCTGAGACATGGCGCCATAGGCGTCTATAGACATTTCCCTTCACGTGCTCGGTTACTTGCATGTTCTTGCAGTGCATCTTTATAACATACCGACTTACCAGTTCTGGTCAGAGAATCTGAACGCGTAGTCAGGGCCATTTTGAATGATAGATAATGATACATGTAGAGATCCATAAATAAGAATTTGTTCTTAACTGACTTAGTTAAATATATTTTTTTTTAAATTATGTATAAAAAAAAATCCATGTAACTTCATACCCACCATCTCTCCAGGTAAATGAGCTGCGTACAAGGGCGAAGAAGCTGTCAGCGACAGAGAGCATCTTCCTCACAGCCACCATGCAGTTCAGAGAGACCATCAAGGGCATGTACTCCGTCTCGGTGAGTATCCAAGTCTATCCACCGGACTGATCTGGGCACCTTGAACACAGAGATCGTTTTATGGAGCTCTTGGTATTTTGATAAGGAACTAAGCATGGGGGTAATTAACCAAGATCAAAAGGGTGTCTTGAAACGAGTTTTAAAATAGATTGGCGTTCACTGCCTGAGACGGATGTAAAGATTTGGGTTGTGCTATACTGTACATCAAATCACCCCCACACTCTTCATGAACCCTGTCCTCCTCTCCCATGTGTACTCTCCAAACAGATGCCCCACATCAGCTACAAGGGCTTGATGAAGGGCTACCAGAACCGGGTGTCCAGTCTTGCCGAAGCCAAGCAGCAGACTGAGGTCCAGTCAGTGGTCAACCTGTTCCAGTCCGTTCTGGATGGCTTCATACGGGGAGAGATCAAACGAGCGGAGGCTGGGCCGGTCAAGGTAGTTCTGAATAGAGTCAGACAAACGCACATTAAACACCAACAAAGACATACACATGCACTCACACACACACACACAGACACACACTCGCAGCAGTTTTTTTTTACATTGTTTGTGAGCAGAATGCACTTTTGAAAGTTTAAGAGCTGTGTATGTCATTTTAAGAGGTGCAGTTGTTTCATGGCTACTTTTCAATGTGTTGCAGACCATGAAAAAGACAAAGATGAGAGGGAAAAAGAGCAAATGTGTAAGTTAAATTGTATGATAATAACCTCTGAATAGCACGGTCTAAAGTAAACACAGATTAATGGTCTGGGGTCCACATTTGTTAACAGTGCATGGATTTCTCACTCAATTCTGGCGTATGTGGAGATTCTAGGATTTGCAGGCACAACAAATGATTGGGATTTTTCAAACTGTCGCACGCAACATATACACATTTTCATTGATAAATCAGAGCCATACTATATTTCTAGCAGTGGAGTACAGATACTTTAAAGTGCTACTTAAGTAGTTATGAGTATCTGTACTTTACTTTTTATATTGTTGACAACTTACTTCACTACATTCCTTAAGAAAATTATTTACTTTTTACTCCATACATTTTCCCTGACACCAAAAAGTACGTATTACATTTAGAATGTTTAGCAGGACAGGAAAATGGTCCAATTCACACACTTATCAAGAGAACATCCCTGGTCATATCGACTGCCTCTGATCTTGCGGACTCACATTGGTCGGCTATTGAATGAGCGATGGATAAATGTTGTGGTGTAGCGGGAATAAACCAATCATGTCAGAAAAGGAGAGACATGCCCTGCAATATGAGTATGATTTAGGCCTACAGTGCATTCGGGAAAGTGTTCAGACCCCTTGATCTTCTCCACATTTTATTACTTTACAGCCTTGTATTAAATTGTCGCCCCCTCAATCTACACCCCATAATGACGAAGCAAAAACAGGTTTAGAAAGTTTCGCTTTTTTTTTTTTTTACTGGAATATCTAATTTACATAAGTATTCAGACCCTTTACTCTGTACTTTGTTGAAGCACCTTTGGCAGCAATTACAGCCTCAAGTCTTCTTGGGTATGACGCTACAAGCTTGGCACACCTGTATTTGGGGAGTTTCTCCCCTTCTCTGAAGATCCTTTCAAGCTCTGTCAGGTTGGATGGGGAGCGTCTCTGCACAGCTTTTTTTAGGTCTCTCCAGAGATGTTCGATCGGGTTCAAGTCTGGGCTCTGGCTGGACATTGAGTCTTGTCCCGAAGCCATTACTGAGTTGTCTTGGCTGTGTGCTTAGGGTCATTGTCCTGTTGGAAGGTGAACCTTCACCCCAGTCTGAGGTCCTGAGCGCTCTGGAGCAGGTTTTCATTAAGGATCTCTGTATTTTGCCGCAATCAAGCCATAGAGTTCAACTTGGTTTTATCAGATCAGAAAATCGTGTTTCTCAAGGTCAGAGAGTCCTTTTGGTGCCTTTTGGCAACTCCAAGCGGGCTGTCATGTGCTTTTTACTGAGGAGTGAGTGGTTTCCCTCTGATACTATCATAAAGGCCTGATTGGTTGAGTGATGCAGAGATGGTTGTCCTTCTGGAAGGTTCTCCCACCTCTGCAGAGGAACTCTGGAGCTCTGTCAGGGTGACTGGCTGGTCGGCCAGCTCTAGGAAGAGTCTTGGTGGTTCCAAACTTCATCCATTTAAGAATGATGGAGGCCATTGTGTTCTTGGAGACCTTCAATGCTCCAGAAATGTGTTGTTACCCTTCCCCAGATCTGTGCCTCGACACAATCCTATCTCAGAGCTCTACGGACAATTCCTCCCACTTCCATGGCTTGGTTTTTGCTCTGACATACAATGTGTCAACTATCGGACCTTATATAGACAGGTGTGTGATTTTCCAAATCATGTCCAATCAATTGAATTTATCACAGGTGGATTTGAATCAAGTTGTAGGAACAGCTCAAGGATGACCAATGGAAACAGGATGCACCTAAGCTCAATTTCAAGTCTCATAGCAAAGGGTCTCAATAGTTATGGAAATATGGTATCTTTTTTAAAATAAATGTGCTCAAATTTCTAAAACCTGTTTTCGATTTGTCATTATGGGGTATTGTGTGTAAACTGAGTAAAAAATAATATTGAATCAATTTTAAAATAAGGCTGTAACTTAACAAAATGTGGAAAAAGTCAAGGTGTCTGAATATTTTCCGAACACACTGCATATAATAAAAGTCAAATAAATATATTAGGCGACATGCTGCTATGCGATTATCTTACCAACGGAAAATTAATCTTTTATCATTAGGGCTACGTTGTAATGTTTTTATCAGTCTACCATTATCATAATTCCTGTGCATCAAACACCAACATTTCCCCCAAAGAACAATATTTGCTTCCAATACACTTGATCAACCATTAGAAGTTGTTCGTATGCAAGGTCTGAGATATGCACACTTTCCTGTCAAGTTCAAAATGGATAAATACCAACCTTTGTGGGGAAACTGGCGCACGCAAGGTTTATCATTTTTTTGTTGCATGCAACTTTGATAAGTAAGGTCCCAGGTTGCCTGTCATTCTCCCTATCTGATGTGTGTTATACTGTTTCAAGCCCAACAGCCCTCTAGATCACATGTTCAGTACGTACCAGGTGAACATCATGCAGTCCTGTGACCTGTGTGGTTCCTTCATCTGGGGCATGGAGAAGGCCTACATGTGCAGCGGTGAGTAGCCTACAGATAACACTCTGTTGTTCACCATCTTAAAACATAAAACTAGAACATAGAATAACCAGTGTATTATTTACACCCATCTCGTACTGGGTCAGACACCCCTCTTTGCCTCCAGAACAGCCTGAATTCTTCGGATTACAAAGTGTCGGAATTGTTTGTTGCTGAATTGGTATCAAGGGACCTAACGTGTGCCAAGACCCCCGCCACCAGCCTGTACCATTGACACCAGGCAGGATTGGTCCATGGACTCATGCTGCGTACGCCAAATCCTGACTCTGCCATCAGCATGACGCAACAGCATTCGTCAGACCAGGCAATATTTTCCGTACACCACTGTTGTACTGCGCAGTTATGTCTGTTGGTGCACCATTCTCGATAAACCCTAGACACTGCCGTGCGTGAAAATCCCAGGAGGGCGGCCGTTTCTGAATCTGGCGCTCCTGGCAACGATGATCATACCTTGCTCAGTCGCTTAGATCACTCGTTTTGCACATTCTAATGTTTAATCAAACAGTAACTTTATGCCTGTCTGCCTGCTTTATATAGCAAGCCACGGCCACCTGACAATCTGTAGGAGCGATTTTTGTGGACGGGGTGGTGTACCTAATAAACTGGCCGGCGAGTGTATATTTATAACATTACAACAGAAATATACACTATATATACACAAGTATGTGGACACCCCTTCAAATGAGTGAATTCTGATATTTCCGCCACACCTGTTGCTGACGTGTATAAAATCGAGCACACAGCCATGTAATCTCCATAAACAAAGATTGGCAGTAGAATGGAAGAGCTGAAGAGCTCAGTCACTTTCAATGTAGCACCGTCATAGGATGCCACGTTTCCAAGAAGTCAGTTCGTCAAATTTCTGCCCTGCTAAGCTGCCCCGTCAACTGTAAGTGCTGTTATTGTGAAGTGGAAACAACTAGGAGCAACAATGGCTAAGCCGCGAAGTGGTAGGCCACACACAATCTCACAGAACGGGACCGCCGAGTGCTGAAGCGTGTAGCGCATAACAATAGTCTGTCCTTGGTTGCAACACTCACTACCGAATTCCAGCACAAGAACTGTTCGTTTGGGAGCTTCATGAAATATGTTTCCGTGGCAGAGCAGCCGCACACAAGCCTAAGATCACCATTCCAAGCGTCGGCTGGACTGGTGTAAAGCTCACCGCCATTGGATGCTGGAGCACTGGCAACCTCTGGAGTGATGAATCAAGCTTCACCATCTGGCAGTCCGACGGACAAATCTCTGATGCCAAAAGAACGCTATCTGCCTGAATGCATAGTGCCAACAGTAAAGTTTGGTGGAGGAGGAATAATGTTTTTCATGGTTCCTTAAGTCCCTTAGTTCCAGTGAAGGGAAATCTTAATGCTATATCATATTCTGGACGATTCTGTGCTTCCACCTTTGTGGCAAAAGTTTAGGGTAGGCCCTTTCCTGTTTCAGCATGACAATACCTCCGTCCATAAAGCAAGGTCCATACAGAAATGATGTGTTGTATCGGTGTGGAAGAACTTGACTGGCCTGAACAGAGCCCTGACCTCAACCCCATCGAACACCTTTGGGATGAATTGGAACCCCAACTGCTAACCAGGCCTAATCGCCCATCATCACTGCCCGACCTCACTACTGCTCATGGCTGAATTGAAGCAAGTCCCCACAGCAATGTTCCAACATCTTGTGGAAAGCCATTCCAGAAGAGTGAACGCTGTTAGAGCAGCATAGGGGGGGACCAACTCTATAATGCCCATGATTTTGGAATGAGATGTTCGACAGGTAGGTGTACACATACTTTTGGTCATGTAGTGTAGCTGCAAGCATCAATGAAAAGAGTTCTGGCTTATGAGCAGGCTTGAAGCATGGAAGCATTATACCTCATCATCCCTCGTGTACATGTAACAATTGAAAACACTGTGCAAGTTAAGTTGATAGAGCGAAAAGTGAGTTTAGTGTTTAATTGTGTATGCAAATAATTTTTTACAAAGATTACATTTTCTCTGGTCTTGACATATTGCTTAGCTTTTCTTAACCGTACTAGAGATAGACATGATTAACATACATTCTGTGTTGAGTCCATCCAATGTATATTTTGATAAATCCTAAATGGCAGATTATTCAATACGGCGCGGATCCACCATAGAATGTTCCGCCATTTTGGATTCATCAAAACATTGTACGTTTGATAGACTCCAAACTCAGAATGTATGTCAATCAGTACGTAGGAAAATGTGTTCCTTATGATTATAAAAATGTATATACACTGCTTCGTGGTTGTATGTCGAACGGGTGTGGGGCCTTAGACTTTGAATGCTTATTACAGAATCACCAATGGGCCAATTTGTACCACTTAGCTTTTTCCAACTTCGTGAAGACTGGCATGATGAACATACATTCTGAGTTTCGAGTCAATCGGATTTTATGGTTGATGAGAAGAAGATTTTATGAAAAATGTAAAGATGGCAGAAAATCCACTATGCCGGAATTCATGGGTCTTGAGGCAACTCTGTTCCTTATAATGAGAAGCACTTATTTACCAAGTTTCATGGTTGTATGTCAACCGGGGTGGTGAAGCTGAGCCTTAGAATGCTTATTACAGCACCACCTAATTGCCATTAACTTTCATCCTTTGACATATTGCTTAGATATTTTCAGAATTAGTAGACACAGGCATGATTTCTACACATTCTGCATTTCAAGTCAATCAAATGTTCGGTCATGAGAAGATTTGAAGATGTGAAAAATCCAATATGGCGGAACTTATGGGTCCTTTAGGAAAATTAGGTGGTGTGCCAAAAGCCGAAAAACGTGAAGCTGAACGATCCCCATCAAGGGAGGAGCAGATTTTTTGTATATGACAGTAATACATTCTTATGATGACTAACATTTGTTAGCACCTTCAATTCTTGAACATTTTCTCATAAAAAGTATATTTCAACACTGTCAGCTCAGGCAAATTTGCCAAACTGCTAAACTTGAAACCAATCAGAACTCCAAGTACATACCCCTCGTGATGAAGGCATCCAATGGCCTGCTTCTTTTCTGCGATGTAAACACAGCCTCACTTGAAAACTTGAGCTGTTAATGTCAATTTGTCTGCTAAGGAAGCTAGTGTTACATTAGCTATCTCTTGTCTTTGAATTAAAATAGTTTTGGCATGATTGTGTCTTATTTCAAGTAACTAGCTGCAGGCTTAAGGAAACATTTAATCATATACTTTGCATAGAAACCAAATAAAAGCACGTTGACAGAAAGATGTGTGTGCTAGAATGGCGATTCTACAGCTGCATATATGCAAATTAGGCAACACAGCATATCCTACACATACAGTGCCTTTAGAAAGTATTTATACCCCATGACTGTATTCCAAATTATGTTAGACTGATCAAATAAATACAAATTTCACCCATCTACACTCAATATGTCACGACTTCCGCCGAAGTCGGTTCCTCTCCTTGTTCTGGCGGCGTTCGGCGGTCGACGTCACCAGTCTTCTAGCCATCGCCTATCCACCTTTTCATTTTTCATTTGTTTTGTCTTGTTTTCCCACACACCTGGTTTACATTCCCTCATTACTTGTTGTGTATTTAACCCTCTGTTCCCCCCCATGTCTTTGTGTGAGATTGTTTGTTGTAAGTGCATGTGCACTCTGGTTATTTTACCAGTATTTTGTTGTTCTGGGTACATCTTGTTTTTGCATTATTAAAGTGCTCCAGTTGTTACCCATTTCTGCTCTCCTGCGCCTGACTTCCAGCAGTCAGTTACGCACCGCTTACACAATACCCCATAATGACAACTTTAGACATTTTTGCAAATGAAATACAGAAATATGTCATTTACCTAAGTACTCACACCCCTGAGTCAATTCTTTGTAGAAGCACCTTTAGCAGCGATTACAGCTGAGAGTCTTTCTGGGTAAGTCTAAGCGTTTCCACTCCTGGGTTGTGCAACACATGCCCATTATTATTTTCAAAATTATTCAAGCTCTGTCAAATTGGTTGTTGATTATTGCTAGACAACCATTTCCAGGTCTTGCTGCAGATTTTCAAGCAGATTTAAGTCAAAACTAACTCAGCCACTCCAGTGTAAATTTGGCCTTGTGTTTTAGGTTGTTGTCCGGCTGAAAGGTGAATTCATCTCCCAGTGTCTGTTGAAAAGCAGACTGAAACATGTTTTCCTCTAGGATTTTGTCTGTGCAAAGCTCCATTCCATTTTTCTTTCATAATAAAAACCCCTCCCCTGTCCTTTACGATTACAAGTATACCCATAACATGATGCAGCCACCACTATGCTTGAACATATGGAGAGTGGTACTCAGTAATGTGTTGTATTGGATTTTCCCCAAACATAACATAAGTTAATTGCAGTATTATTTTATTGCCTTGTTGCAAACAGGATTCATGTTTTGGAATATTTTTATGATATACAAGCTTCCTTCTTGTCACTCTGTCAATTAGGTTAGTATTGTGGAGTAACTACAATGTTGTTGATCCATCCTGAGTTCTCCTATCACAGCCATTAAACTCTGTTTTAAAGTCACCATTGGCCTCATGGTGAAATCCCTGAACGGTTTCCTTCCTCTCTGGCAACAGAGTTAGGAAGGATACCTGTATCTTTGTAGTGAATGGTGTATTGATACTAATCTACATAGACTGGTGCGCCAAAACCAATCACAGCTGCAGTAGGCCTATACATATATGGCAATGGCTAAATGCAAATTGCCATATATGGACCTGTGCCATTCACTTTGAACTGGACTGTGTTTACAGCATGAGCAGTCACAAATAGATGTGCTTGTTTTTAGAGCTGGAGGTTCTCCTGTGCACATTTATTTATCTTATTTGCTAGTTAGTGAGTTAGACCAGTTATAGCTCATTGTAGTCAACAATGAGGGAGTGGTTGCTTCCTACAAGAGAACAAAATGTGTACATTTCTAGCCATCTTTGAAAAGAGAGTCAGATAAAGAGCTTTTTTATGTCTTAAAGGGGCAGTGTTGTATTTTGAGTCTGTCTTGAATAAACTAAGTAGCCAATAGGCAGAGGGTAGCACAATTTGTCTGATTCTTTTTAATGGTATGGTAATAATAATTAATTGTATTTTGTATGGTGGTTTCTTGTATCAAACAACATTGTCACCTTGTCTGAAGGACAAGTGGATTAACAGGTTAATGTCAAGCCCTGCATGTTTTTTTTCTCAAATGTCTCATGGAATGTAGGCCTACATTGACCATCACACATTTGCTACTACTGCTAAAACAGCTATTTCCATATTCAAATGTTATGGGATGCATTTTTCTCCATTGTTTTTGATGCGAGTCTACTCTGGTGATTTAGCCAATACATTTCTGGGAGTTGATATATGGAGTGAGTGACTCTAGTTGTTAACAGTAAATCCAGCCCACACAATTTTCACAATGTTGAAGTTTGCTTTCAACAGACCTGAAATTTGCTAAGTGCTGAAAAAGATTACAGGGAACATTGCCCATGGACACTCCACTTGCCTCTCAACTTAGATGTCGGCACACCACCTCAAACTCGACAGGACGGAACACCCTTTCGTTCTCTGCAAACATCCAAAGCAGTGACTAGCTCCTGCAGGTTCATATGTTCTACAACATTGGTAGAGTAAGACCCTTACTCACACAGGAAGCAGCGCAGTTCCTAGTCAAGGTACTTGTCCTCTCCCGTCTACTGCAACTTGCTGTTGGCTGGGCTACCCGCATGTGCCATCATCGTGGTCCTTCTGTAGCTCAGTTGGTAGAGCATGGCGCTTGTAACGCCAGGGTAGTGGGTTTGATTCCCGGGACCACCCATACGTAGAATGTATGCACACATGACTGTAAGTCGCTTTGGATAAAAGCGTCCGCTAAATGACATATATTATTATTATTATTATTATTAAACCCCTGCAACTTATCCAAAATGCTGCAGCGTGCCTGGTTTTCAACCTTCCCAAGTCCCTCTCATGTCACTCCGGTCCTCCACAATCTCCACTGGCCTCCAGTCAAAGCTCGCATCCACTACAAGACCATGGTGCTTACCTAGGCAACAGCATGAGGATGCCAGGACAACAGAGTCCTTGCCCATCTTCTGAAAAAGTATCTTAAATAATCTTCCTCCTCTCCTATAGTTTCGTTGTTGTACGTTAAACTGGGCAGCGGGGCTGAGCCTTGGACTTTGAATGCTTATTAGAGCGCCACCTATGGGGGAATTTGTGCTGTTTTTGATGTCTGAGTAGCATTTGTTGGCTTGTTGGTTCTATAGGCTTTGAATGATATTCAATGGGCAAACATTTCTGCAGCCGGCAGAAATAAATTATTCCAATGATATGATATAATCGTCAAGCCCATTGAAAAGACCAGGGACATGAATATGGAATTATGCCGTAAGAAAGTGTCACTTGCACGTGTATTGCCAAAGTATACATTTTTTTAACCAATTGGGCATTGAGATATTGTGACAAAGGTGGAGGAAGAAATTGAATTCCATCAAAAACAATTTGTTGGAGCTTCGCTGCCAGCACCCCTAATTGTAACATTAAAACAGACTCCACATTTCTTACCATTCTGTTCTTGTCTGCCTTGTTCGGTCCTTTAGCTTGCAAATTGATATGTCACAAGAAATGCCTCTCCAAAATCATCAACGCTTGCTCAACACGATGCGCCAGGCTGGTAAGCAGCACTACATGGGTCAAGTGTTTTTACAGTTTGTCAAGTAGTTTGTCAGGACTATTGTTTGATCCAGTGTGCTTCCTATGTCTGTGTGTTAGGATGATGGGGTACCTGGCCATCTGCACTTTGGGGTACAGGTGTGTGTTCTGACCAGTAAGACCTACCCAATCCCTATGGTGGTACAGATTATGCTGGAGCATGTGGAGATGAATGGCCTGTACACAGAGGGCATCTACCGCAAGTCTGGCTCTGCCTGCCACGCCAGGGAACTGCACCAGCTACTGGAGACCAGTAAGACCGCTAGCTTAACCCTGAATGTCCTTTTTGGTTTAGTACAATCAACAAAACCTTTTTACTGTATTAAACTGTACTAATTGTTGGTCAATCAATAAAAGCACTACATTCACACACTATTGTAGTATACTGGTAGTTACAGCATTTACCATAAAGTCATGTTTCTGTTTTTCATTTTTACATTCATCAATTTATTTGTACAATTCTTACCACAAAAAAACACAAGACAATTGTATTTGTTGTCAGACCCAGAGAGGGCAACTCTTGAGAAATACTCCATCCACACGGTGACAGGTCTGGTGAAACGCTGGCTCAGAGAGCTGCCTGAGCCCCTCCTTACCTTTAGCCTCTACAATGACTTCCTGCACGCTGTGGGTGAGTTTGTCTGGTGGGCAGTGATCAGTAGGGAACAATGTAGCAAAAGAAGAAATTGAGTTGTCATAGTTGTGTGAAGTTCAATAAGTATTTTTTCATTAAGAAATGCCAGAGAAATCAGTTTCAAATACTTGTGGTGCACTAGATTTAGCCCCATACACTGGATTCAATGGAATAGTCCTTTGTCCACCCTGCACGCCAATCAAGCTAAATTAGCCACCTGAAGTACTTTAGTAGTACAGTATGTCAAAGTATTTGACACTGTTCATTTCATCTGCAGAGTTGCCAGAGCAATCTGAACAGCTGCGTGCGGTCTACCAGAAACTGGACGACCTCCCCCCTTCTAACTTCAACACACTGGAGAGGCTGGTCTTTCACCTGGTCAGGTAGGTAGCAGCAGACCGATTGATCAGTATTATCTACAGTATATGGGTATAATGGTCTTTCTACTTATCACTCGTTTTCACATCACTCAATAACCTGTACAGTACATCGACATTCATCTTGACTGATAGTAGCAATCCACCATCTTCCATACAAAGGCTTTCATATGCTGTGCTTTGGGCCTTGAGTTTTTACTTAGGTCCCGGAGTGTGTCCTAATCACACTTGACCAGGAAAAACTTTGGTCCCTGATTATGCCACATGACAGGTTAACCATGTTACAGTATGCATTAGGATGTTGTGTCAGACTGATGGATATTTCCTTCCTCTAGAGTGGCAAAGGAGGAAGAGCACAACCGGATGTCTGCTAACTCCCTGGCCATAGTGTTTGCCCCCTGCATCCTGCGATCCCCTGACACCACAGACCCTTTCCTTAGCATGAAGGACATCTCCAAGATAACCACGTGAGACTACACTACATTACTACAGTAGTAATAATGTTAACAAAGAGGGCTGATGTAGTTATTTTAGTGCGTTTTCTTTAAACACATTTTATTGTTAGTGGCATTCTAATGTGAGAAACGCCTGTAAACTCACTTTCATGTACAGCCAGTGCACTGATGTGATGTTTGCACTTAAGTTGTAGTTACATACGCATATCTCTCAAGTTAAGATGTAGTCTTTAGTAAGCATTTTGTGTGTATTTTGCTGTAAGAAGCCCTCTCCTTTCTCTCCCACCAGGTGTGTGGAGATCCTGATCTTAGAACAGTTTAGACGGTACAATGAGAAGATGCAGGAGATCACAGAGCTGGAGTTCGCCGAGGCCCTGGCCGTCAACAAACTGATGCTCAAGAGACAGAACACTGTAAGTACATTACATTAGTACAGGACCTTTTTTTATTTCTGTTATTTGTATTTACAATGTATGTAGTTCTATCCTTGAGCTGTTCCGGTCTATTAATGTTCTGTAGTATGTTTTGTGTGGGACCCTAGTAAAAGTAGCTACTGCATTAGCAACAGCTAATAGGGATCCTACTAATAAAATAATGAATAACTGTCGCTACCATTCCACACTGTAGACAGGACACTGGAAGAACACTTTGGTTCCACCATAACATTGCTTTGACATCACATTGGGTTGCAAAATTCTGGAAATGTTTTCAGGTTTCTGAGAAATCGTCCAGGAAAAACGAACGAGCTTGGGGAGAGCTGGAATTTTGCAACCCTAGATCAATGACATGTTTACAACATACTTTATAGTCTTGATATACACTGATTATACAAAACATTAAGGACACCTGCTCTTTCCATGACAGACTGACCAGCTGAATCCAAGTGAAAGCTATGATCCATTATTGATGTCACTTGTTAAATCCACTTCAAAATCAGTGTAGTTGAAGGGGAGGCGACAAGTTAAAGGATTTTTAAGCCTTGATACAATTGAGACATGGATTGTGTATGTGTGCCATTGATGGTTAATGGGCAATACAAAAGATTTAAGTGCCTTTGAACAGGAGCCAGGCACACCGGTTTGTGTCAACAACTAGAGCGCTGCTGGATTTTTCACGCTCAACAGTTTCATGTGTGAATCAAGAATGGTCCACCACCCAAAGGACATCCAGCCAACTTCTGTGGAAGCATTGGAGTCAACATGGGACAGCATCCCAGTGGAACACTTTCGACACCTTGTAGTCCATTCCCCGAAGAATTGAGGCTGTTCTGGTGGCAAAAGGGGGGTGGGTGCAACTCAATATTAGGCAGGTCGTCCTAATGTTTGGTATACTCTTGTGTGTAATACATCTGAGAATATGTAAACCAGGTGATCCAAATACCAATTCCCACTGGGAATTTCACTTTGGGAACATGGTTCCCACGTTCCCCCAAAAAGTTGTCTTGTCTGGTATATTGACTCATACTATATATCTGCAGATCTTAGAGAAATCTTCATCAGAGCTGGACGTACCTCAAATGGACGATCTTAACCGATCGGATATAGACATGGAGTCAGAGAGGACCCTCATCGAGAGGATCAAATCCATCAAAGAGGAGAAGTGAGTGAAGAGACTGACTCCTAGTTCTCTGTTATGGGGTACAAAATCTTGTTCTAGCCCAGCACTAACACATCTGACTGAACTAATCGCCAATGAATCAGATGTGTTAAAGAGGAACGCTATCTCAGTAGAAGCTGTCAGTGTTAAAGGGGCAGTGGTTAAAAATGTGATTTAATTTTTTTTTAAAGATATTTCAGCGAGGTCGAAATAGCAATCTGCAAGTGAAAATAATGATAATGCCCTTTTTGTGTAACAGCTGTTTCAAAAAATGCCTGGAATTTCAGCCTGTTCAGGTGGGAGGGAGTTTTTTTGCCCAGATCATGACATCACAATCTAATCTAATTACTCTGACCAATAATGTATCCTCCTACTTTGAAGGGGTAAGCGGTGTATGCACCATATACCATACAGCTCAGCATTTCTCAATACATTCCTGGACCTTCAGAGGGGTGCACAATTTTGTTAAACCCAGCACGAACTCACTTGATTCAAACCATCACTGAGCCCTTGTTAGTTGAATCAGGTGTGTTATAGTGCTGGACTAGAACAAAAAGTTGCAGTCCCAGGAATATATTAAGAAACACTGTCTTAGTGGTACAATAGGAGTTCTTGGCATTTGCCTCAGCACTGTGTGTGTGTGTGTGTGTGTGTGTGTGTGTGTGTGTGTGTGTGTGTGTGTGTGTGTAGGGAGGAGCTGGCGTGCAGGTTGCCAGAGTTGGAGCAGGAGAACTTTGACGACTCAGAGTCCAGATTGTCGTTGTCTATCAGCTCAGAGAGCCTGCTGGAGGATAGAGTGAGAAGCCTAGAGTCAGAAGGTCAGTAGAGAAATACGGTAGGCCTTCACCTTCCTCTACTTCAACTCTTTGTTTTCGGTAACACATTATTTTACTGCCTACACTTTATTTTACAGCCCAGGTAGTTACTTAGAAATTACTTGTGAAAATAATTGGGTTGTGATTGCACTTGCATTCTCAAACCAGGCTGTAAAAAAAAAAGTATTGTTTTCTACCTCTGGTGCATTGGAAGTAGCATGGTTGACATATCCGTTTGTGTTTTACCCAACTCCTGCTAGCGAACTCCTGGCTATATTAGGGGAGAGATTTTTTTAAGAAACAAGTGGTGGATTCCCTTTTAAGATGCCACCTTCTACAGTAGCTAGTTGTAAAGTGGGTCTGCATGCTTTTTAGCGCCGGTTTTGGAAAAGGATTTGCCGCTTACAATGGTATTTCAGGGTGTGTGTCTCAATCTATTGCATTTCTGACTGACCTTTTGTATTAGTATCACAAGCAGGCCGACTATCAGCCAGTCCCTGTTTTTAGTTGCTGTTTTTTTCAGCCAGTCCCTGTTGTACAAGTGTTACGAAACCGATAAACTAGCTTGCTAATATTGTTCCACCTGCTACGTATAAGGATCTTAATCAAACTTTATTTGTCACATGCGCCGAATACAACAACTGTAGACTTTACCATGAAATGCTTACTTACAAGACCTTAACCAACATTGTGAAGGAGAGTCGGACCAAAATGCGGCGTGTAGATTGCGATCCATGTTTATTAAACTGAAGCAACACGAATCTAAATACAAACACTACAAAACATAACGAAAACCGAAACAGCCTAATACTGGTGCAAATAAACTACACGACAAGGACATCAGGACACTAAGGACAATCACCCACGAAACATTCAAAGAATATGGCTGCCTAAATATGGTTCCCAATCAGAGACAACGATAAACACCTGCCTCTGATTGAGAACCACTTCAGACAGCCATAGACTCTCCTAGAACACCCCACTAAGCTACAATCACAATACCAACACACCACATACAAAAACCCATGTCACACCCTGGCCTGACCAAATAAATGAAGATAAACACAAAATACTTCGACCAGGGCGTGACAAGAAGAAAATATTTACCGAGTAGACTAAAATAAGAAGTAATAATAAAAAGTAACACAATAAGAATAACAAGGCTATATACAGGGGGCACCGGTACCGAGTCAGTGTGTGATTGCAAATGAATAATTTCTTAAATTGTTTTAGTGAAGTCCCAATGGAACTGCACTTGCAAAACACTTCTCTAATTAATTTATCAATGGACAGTCATTGTTACCGCAGACCATCTTAACGCTTTGCATGGGTCCAAATCTATCTGCAAAAACATTATTGCCACTTGGTCTTTAGCAAATTGTACTCAACTACTAGCTTCAATAAGGCTCTCAGTACAGGCTAGTTGAGGTAATCTGTACGTGTAGGTGGGGGAGAAGTGACTATGCATAGGTAACAAACAAACAGCGAGTAGCAGCAGTGTACAAAGGGGGGTCAATGTAACTTGTCCGGTGGCGATTTTATGAATTTCTTGGTGGTTCATTTAAAAAATCAAATCAAATCAAATTTTATTTGTCACATACACATGGTTAGCAGATGTTAATGCGAGTGTAGCGAAATGCTTGTGCTTCTAGTTCCGACAATGCAGTGATAACCAACAAGTAATCTAACTAACAATTCCAAAACTACTGTCTTATACACAGTGTAAGGGGATAAAGAATATGTACATAAGGATATATGAATGAGTGATGGTACAGAGCAGCATACAGTAGATGGTATCGAGTACAGTATATACATATGAGATGAGTATGTAGACAAAGTAAACAAAGTGGCATAGTTAAAGTGGCTAGTGATACATGTATTACATAAGGATGCAGTCGATGATGTTGAGTACAGTATATACGTATGCATATGAGATGAATAATGTAGGGTAAGTAACATTTCTTTACTATCAAATGAGGAGAGACGAACTTCGTTGGCATTGGGGGATGTGTGTGTGGTAGTGTCTGGAACCATTGTATGTCATCTCTGATGAGACGAACTTATCACACAAGTCAGTTATACTTAAACTAAATCTTTAATAGTGAGAGCTTTGCAATAGCGATGGCTGGTCGACGAATCACCATCTCTGATGATCCGTTGAGAGCGCCAACACAAAGGCTAAAGATCCACCCCCTAGTCTACATAACAAACCACAGATGTTTGGAACGGGTCACAAGGTGAGACTTTTTAAATGAGAAAGGAGTATCCCGCAGCCAGATAGCATTCGTTCAGTTTGGCCCCTAAGACTAGGTTCGGATCTCGTTCCAGGTACTCATAAAACATAAACACCAACTCGACCAATGGCATAAATTAATTGTCAACTACAGATACTCCCATCTCAAGTAAAACCCCTTCTTGACTACACTCCTGGACAAGCTCACTGAGGGGAGTGAGCCTCTAGGTCATACACTATCCCAGGATAAGTGCAACATCAGAGATGACATACAATGGTTCCAGACACTACCACACACACATCCCCCAATGCCAACGGAGGGAGTGACTGGCTCACAGACATTGTGGAGACAAGTAATTGGTTCCCCATTAATCATGCCATCCCTTCACATGATTTAAGAATAGGTAAAGACACATTCACATATGAAGACAATGTCCCCCCTGTCCTCTTCCCTTTCTGATATTCTGCATAGCACCAGGGATATGTGAAAGACCAGCCTGACCTCTCCCCTCTCTGGGCCCCTGGTGACTGAGCCCCAGCTGAGGGAAGAAGTGCAACTGCCAACACCAGAGTCCGAAGGGATACATTCTAATAACAAGTATATCACATAAGCATATTATGCAGATAAGACATCTTAATTATCTATGTTACTCAACTTATTCTGATTCTTCCACCACAATTGTTCAGCAGTTTTATGGCTTGGGGATAGAAGCTGTTGAGGAGCCTTTTGGTCCTAGACTTGGTGCTCCGGTACCGCTTGCTGTGCGGTAACTTGGGTGACTGGAGTCTCTGACAATTTTATGGGCTTTCCTCTGACACTGCCTATTATATAGGTCCTGGATGGCAGGAAGCTTGGCCCCAGTGATGTACTGGGCTGTTCCCACTACCCTCTGTAGCGCCTTACGCTCAGATGCCGAGTAGTTGCCATACCAGGTGGTGATGCAACCGGTCAGGATGCTCTCGATGGTGTAGCTGTAGAACCTTTTGAGGAACCGGGGACCATGCCAAATCTTTTCAGTCTCCTGGGGGGGGGGAAAGGTTTTGTCGTGCCCTCTTCACGACTGTCTTGGTGTGTTTGGACCATGATAGTTCGTTGGTGATGTGGACACCAAGGAACTTAAACTCTCAACCCGCTCCACTCCAGCCCCGTTGATGTTAATGGAGGCCTGTTCGTCCCTCCTTTTCCTGTAGTCCACGATCAGCTTGTTGTCCTGGCACCACACTGACAGTTTTCTGACCTCCCTATAGGCCATCTCATCGTTGTCAGTGATCAGGCCTACCACTGTTGTGTCGTCAGCAAACTTAATGATGGTGTTGGAGTCATGTTTGGCCACACAGTTGTGGGTGAACAGGGAATACAGGAGGGGACTAAGTACACACCCCTGAGGGGCCCCGGTCTTAAGGATCAGCATGGCAGACGTGGTGTTGCCTACTCTTACCACCTTGGGGTGGCCCGTCTGGAAGTCCAGGATCCAGTTGCAGAGGGAGGTGTTTAGTCCCAGGGTCTTTAGCTTTGTGATGAGCTTTGTGGGCACTATGGTGTTGAACACTGAGCTGTAGTCAATGAACAGCATTCTCACATAGATGTTCCTTTTGTCCAGGTGAGAAAGGGCAGTGTTGTGTGCGATTGAGATTGTGTCATCTGTGGATCTGTTGAGGCGGTATGCGAATTGGAGTGGTGTCCGGGAGGATGCTGTTGATGTGAGCCATGGCCAGCCTTTCAAAGCACTTAATGGCTACCGATTTGAGTGCCACGGGGCGGTAATCATTTAGGCAGCTGGTGCTCTCGTGCATGCTTCAGTGTTGCTTGCCTCGAAGTGAGCATAATAGGCATTTCGCTCATCTGGTAGGCTCGCGTCACTGGGCAGCTCGCGTCTGGGTATCCCTTTGTAGTTCATAATAGTTTTCAAGCCCTGCCACATCCGACGAGCGTCAGAGCTGGTGAATTTTGATTCAATCTTCATCCTGTATTGACACTTTGCTTGTTTGATGGTTCGTTGGAGGGCATAGCGGGATTTCTTAAAAGCTTCCGGATTAGTCTTCCGCTCCTTGAAAGCGGCAACTCTAGCCTTTAGCTCGATGCGGATGTTGCCTGTAATCCATGGCTTCTGGTTGGGATATGTACGTATGGTCACTGTGGGGACGACATCATCAAAGCACTTATTGATGAAGCCGATGCCTGAGGTGATATTCCTCAATGCCATTGGATGAATCCCGGAACATATTCCAGTCTGTGCTAGCAAAACAGTCCTGTAGTGTAACATCCGCGTCATGTGACCATTTCCGTATTGAGCGAGTCACTGGTACTTCCTGCTTTAGTTTTAGCTTGTAAGCAGGAATCAGGAGGATAGAATTATGGTCAGATTTGCCAAATGGAGGGTGGGGGAGAGCTTTGTATGCATCTCTGTGTGTGGAGTAAAGGTGATCTATGATTTTGGTCAAATTTGGTAAAACTGATTTAAGTTTTGCTGCATTAAAGTCCCCGGCCACTAGGAGCGCCACTTCTGGGTGAGCATTTTCTTCTTTGCTTATGGCCTTATAGAGTTTGTTGAGAGCGGTCTTAGTGCCAGCTTTGTTTTGTGGTGGTAAATAGACTGCTACGAATAATACAGATGAGAACTCTCTTTGGAAGAAAATGTGGTCTACAACTTATCATAAGGTACTATACCTCAGGCGAGCAATGCCTCGAGACTTCTTTAATATTAGACATCGCGCACCAGCTGTTATTGACAACCTCTGGTAAGACGAGGGGTGTCTCTGTTCTGCCGGTGCATGTAAAATCCCGCTAGCTCTTATATTGTCCGTATCTTCATTCAGCCACATCTCGGTAAAACAACATAAGATGTTACAGTTTTCAATGTCACGTTGGTAGGATAATCTTAATTGTAGGTAATACATTTTATTTTCCAATGATTGCACGTTAGCAAAAATAATGCAAGGCAGTGGAAGTTTACTCATTCGCCCCCGGATTCTCAGGATGCCCAATCTGCGTCCTCTTCTCCGGCGGCTTTTCTTCACGCAAAAGGCATGGATCTGGGCCTGTTCCAGTGAAAGCATGATATCCTTCTCGTCTGACTCGTTAAAGGAAAAAGTTTCTTCCAGTCCGCGGTGAGTAATCACTGTGCTGATGTCCAGAAGTTATTTTTGGTCATAAGAGACGGTAGCAGCAACATTATGTGCACAATAAGTTAAAAAATAAGTTACACAAATGCAAAAAAAAAATGTAAAAATAGCACAATTGGTTGGGAGAATGTAAAACGTCAGCCATGTTCTTCGGCGCCATCTTCTTCTTAGGCCTAGTTAACTGGTCTGTAACCAAGTGGTCAGGCCAATGACATCACCAGACCAACTCCTTGAATTCCCTACACTTTGAAGTTTGCAATTGTAAAAAAAAAATAAACATTTGCACAAAACATATTTATACTTAGGATTTCACTATTCAATAGGAGTTGAAGTTGAAAAATCGCCAGAGGACGATGACAAATCAGCATATGAAGACTTGTGTTGTATGTGCATGTGTCCAGGTGACAGCAAACTTACCGGTATCAGCTCCGTCATTAGCTTTAGATCGGTCAGTCCAAGCAAATTATTGTTTGTTGTTCAAAAGGGTGACCAAAAAAAAAGGAAGATATACAAAAACAAAACTATGAAGAGGTAAGCCTAAACTAAAAAGGCCAAGAGGCCTCTGGTCACAGGTAGCCAATCCACTGATTGCTCGCACATCTGAACTTATCAAGGCTTCCAGCCCCTATTCTGTTGGTGCTGCCACCTGGGAATGGAGTGTGGATGTGTGTCATGGTAGTGTGTTGCCTAACTGTGTGCTAACATTAAATGACCCCCATATCATAACACTAATCTGGTCCTAGATCTGTATGCGCTTTAGCCAACTAGTCTTCTGTAGCTCAGTTGGTAGAGCATGGTGCTTGCAACCCCAAGATAGTGGGTTTTCTATTCCCGGGACTGCCTACATGTATAATATTATATTAACTCCTCTGACTATAATTGTCATGCCCAGCACAAACTGATCTGGGATCAGATACTATTTGACTAATCCAGAGCTGTCTACTATTAGACTAATCCAGACTGGTGTCTCCACCAGGCAGAGTGAACCTGTTGTGGAGGAGCCAGAGGCAGGAGTGCCCTCCTAAGCCTGCTGACCTGGCCCAAAGAACTACAGCTACAGGCCCCAGAGACCAACCAGATGGACAGCCCAACACCAAGACAAGGAGCAGGAACCTCTCAGACCTGGACATCCCCTTCATAGATGAGGAGGACTAGTCTGGGTGCCAGTCTGTTTTTGTTCCATATTGAATTGTCATTCCAAACAATTGCGGTCAACTTGAGAACTAGAAACACCTCTAAAATACAGGAGTAATCAGTGGAGCTGTATTGTGGCAACACAAACAAGAACCATGCACTTTCTGTACATTTTCCTGTGTGTGTGTGTGTGTGTGTGTGTGTGTGTGTGTGTGTGTGTGTGTGTGTGTGTGTGTGTGTGTGTGTTGTGGTTTTCTAATGAGGAAACATCATGTAATAACACAAGACACAGTGCAGTCTATTGTACCAATACATCATGAACCACAAAGGCTGCGTTTACACCGGCAGCCTAATTCAGATTTTTCTCCTCATTAATCCCATAACTGTACTGCTTGTGTAAACACAGCCCAAGTAAAGAGATGTGCCTTTAATTTTAGCCATATACAATCTCATATTATTTTAAAGCCAAGTATTTTGGATGCGTCTTGTCTGTGAACAATACTGTAACGAGGACCAAATCATTTACATATTTTATACAAGTGCTTTGTTTGCAATGGACTACTAAAATGCCACTTAGCTTGGCTTTTTCTGGTACTGTGTGAAATAAATGTATTTTATTTTTATTTTATTAACAATAAACGAAAGCAAGATTGTATTTAGGGTTATTAGTGGGCGTATATGTTTTTTTCCCCCACAGTGTTTATGTAAAAGTGAGGGATATTTTCACCTTGGGCTGTGTTTACACAGGCAGCCAATTTCCAATCTTTTTTATTTTTTTTATATATAATTATTTTGATCAATCAGATCAACTATTTAGCCTATATTTGGGAAAAAGATTAGAATTGGGCTGTATGTGTAAATGCAGCTTTGCTGTCATATGCCTAGGGCCTGCTTTTTGGTACGGAAATAAAGCCACTGTGCTTTACCAGTATTTCCACCATTATCCTACACTAGTGTTGCTGCAGGTAGAAAATCCTAGGGAAACTTCTGTAATTGAAACAAGCTGTCTCCAATCAATGTGTATGGTTGTGCCTGTGTGGCGGGGATCATCTGATTCAGGGGAGGCGTAGGTCTGTGAATATGAATCGCAAAAAAACTATTATTTTGCAGGGAATACTATTGTACACCTCACTTTTGCTCAAGCAGATACTCTCCAATGGATTCGGAAGTTGTTGCTCTATAAATGGGTCAATTAAGGGCAGTTAAAAGGGAGAGTCAATGAGTATGTTTACATGCTCACTAATAATTTGATATTAAACTGATAATTGCAGTAGGTCCAGTATGCATTAGTCATGTAATCACCTTATTCTGTTTATCTTATTAGCTGTGTGGTCATAATCGAAGTAAGCATACGCTGATTAAAACACCTGGTTTTCTGAGCAATCTTTCGAATGATAAGAACATTTTAACACCTTAATCGTAAGTTACAATGAGGCCATTGTAAAAAAGAATTTGTTCTTAACTGACTTCCCTAGTTAAATAAATAAAAAATGTGATCTGTGCATGTGCTAGCACCAACAACGCAAGCCTCCCTCTTTTCCGCAAGGGAATTGAGTTTGGAAGAAGTGAAAGTATGCATCTTAGACAGGTTTTACATATAAACTTTATATGTCCAAACTCAGAATCAAATAGGATTCCCAAAAAGGAGATGGTTGCTGTAGTAGAACATTTCATTTTGATTGGCGATCGAACGCTTTAATCAAACTATTACATTAATCTGACTAACAATAATCGTATTATTGTGTGCCTGTAACCGTACCCAATAAAACCAACCATGGAAGTATATTGTGAACTTGAACCCGGATCCAGCAACTGTCAAGCCAACACCTTAACCGATTTTTCTAGCTGCAGCAACACTAGTGGATATTGCTGGACATAAGTTGTGATGTAAAGAAAAGTTATTTCAAGTTCCTCTCAGTTGGAGTAGGCTAGAAGAACACAGCTTTGACGGAAGTAGTGGTCGTCCTGCCTCGCTGCCTCCTAATAGATTGATTGACTAACTGCCTGCCCAGAATGTCTTTTTGTACAGTACTTTACCAAGTATCACAAATTCAGCCATTTTAGCATGTCTGTGTATTATGAATGGGGTAATTCAGAATTATATACATGTTGTTTGAAATCCTTATTGTGTTTTGTATTTCAACTAAATAAACAGACATTTCAGTGTTGGGGTTGATTTTACCTACGTGGCCCTTCACGCACACAGACTTATGTGTGTGTGATCTCTACACTGGCCGGTGTGTGATTATGTAGAACCAGTAATAAACAACACGTACTGTATCCAATTTCACTATGAAAACACAGGTGAGTTTCTCATATTAATATGATAATTTGTTATTTTATTGGAAAAACAATGTGATATTCCTCTCATTCTGATCTTTTGACCAATTATTGGCAAAGAACTATTTGTGGCGAAAAGACCAGAATTGGGCTGCCTCTGTAAACGCAGACTAGGATATTTAGATTAAGGTTTCCCCTTACATATTATTTGATGGACAAGTCTCTGCCACTTTTTCTATGGTAAAAAATTCTGAAAAAATTACTATTGTTCATTAACCAATTAATGAACAATAGTCTCAGAGCATGTGTTTACTGTACTGCCCATAATAAGGTGGGAGAGGGGTTGGGTTAAATGCGGAAGACACATTTCAGTTGAAGGCATTCAGTTGTACAACTGACGAGGTATCCCCCTTTCCTCTTTGTTCTGGCAAACCCTACATATGGCTACAAAATACACTTTGGATTGATAATACAAACATTTTACTGAACCTATCAAATCTAGAGGTTACTCTTCTGCCTCCTAGTGCCTGCCAATCAGGGCTAGGTCTCATGCCGGAGAGGCGGGTTTCTTTTTATTTAGGAAGATAGATCAAAATGAGGTGGGATTCAAAAGCGAATGTGAATGGTTTAGGTCTGGAGGACATAGTTGATGAATCAGTGGAGCAAGTAAGTGGAAGAGAGGGAATGGTTGAGGTTGGACAGGATTGGAAGGGATTTTTGGGATGGTTTATTAGAAGTGAGCGGGCTGTTTTACATTTACTTAGTACAGGATAATGCAAGAGGCTTTAGGTTTTTTTAAATGTTTGTTTTTCCTTTATTCTGAAGTTTGTAAACTATTCATCACGTGCTCCAGTACAGTCGGTGGCAGCATGCACCTTTAACATTTGTTTTTGCAGACCTCCATTATGGGGCCGCAGGTAGCCTAGTGGTTCGAGCATTGGGCCAGTAACTGAAAGGTTGCTGGATTGAATCCCCGAGCTGACAAGGTACAAATCTGTCGTTCTGTCCCTGAACAAGGCAGTTAACCCACTGTTACCTGCTAGGCCGTCATTGCAAATAATAATTTGTTCTTAACTGACTTGCCTAGTTAAATAAAGTTTATTTAAATTTTATTTTTATACAGAAGAAGAAAAGGCAGTTATGGGACCTGAGTGAAACTAGCCACAATAGTGGAATTAGTGGTTTGACTTTAAAAGTTCCAGCAATGAAAGTGATTCAAACAGATATAAATAGTGGAATCCTGCCATATTTGGAATAGATGGTTAATCAAATCAAATTTATTTATATAGCCCTTCGTACATCAGCTGATATCTCAAAGTGCTGTACAGAAACCCAGCCTAAAACTCCAAACAGCAAACAATGCAGGTGTAAAAGCACAAGTTAACAAGGTAGGAATTTTATATAAATTCAACGAAAGACAATTTGGTTTATTTGACATAAAATAAGTAAATCTGTTAATCACATGTATTAGACTTTAAATTGCATTAGGGGCATACAGATTACAAATCTGAAGCGTTGACACAAATATTAGCGTCATAGCTCATATTGGGGAACTTTAACTGTGGGAAATCACTTCACTATTCAGCCTATTTGTGTATATTGTTTAAGAAATATAAAAATGTCAGAGTCCTGAATGTATGTGGACAGCTCTTCAAATTAATGTATTTGGCTATTTCAGCCACACGTTACAGACGTGTATAAATGCAATGCAATCTCCATAGACAAACATTGGCATTAGAATGGCCCATACTGAAGAGCTCAGTGACTTTCAACGTGGCACCTTCCAATAAGTCAGTTCATCATATTTGTGCCCTGTTTGAGCTGCCCCATTTAACTGTAAGTGCTGTTATTGTGAAGTACTGGGACCGTCGAGTACTGAAGGGCGTAAAAATCGTCTGTCCTTGGTTGCAATACTCACTACCGAGTTTCAAACTACCTTGAGTTATGTCAGCACAATAAAGGTTTGTCGGGAGCTTCATGAAATGGGTTTCCATGGCCGAGCAGCTGCATACAAGCCTAAGATCACCATGTGCAATGCCAAGCATCTGCTGGAGTGGTGTAAAGCTCGTCGTCATTGAACTCTGGAGCAATGGAAACGCGTTCTCTGGAGTGATGAATCAACCAGGTGTCCATATACTTTTATTCTAAAATTGATTAAATTATTTTTTTCCATCAATCTACACACAATACCCCATAATGACAAAGCAAAAACAGTTGTTTTTATTTTATATCTCTACAGCGATGTTCTATTGAGTTCAAGTGCGGGATCTGGCTCTACCACTCAAGGACATTCAGAGACATTCAACACTCCTATGTTGTCTTGGCTTTGTGCTTAGGGCCGTTGTCCTGTTGTAAGGTGAAACTTTGCCCGAGGTCCTGAGCAGGTTTTCATCAAGGATCTCTGTACTTTTGCTCTGTTCATCTTTCCCTCGATCCTAACTAGTCTCCCAGTCTCTGCCGCTGAAAAACATCCCCACAGCATGATGCTGCCACCACTGCTTCACCGTAGGGATGGTGCCAGGTTTCCTCCAGACGTGGCGCTTGACATTCAAAGAGTTCAATCTTGGTTTCATCAGACCAGAGAATCTTGGTCTGAGAGTCCTTTAGGTGCTTTTTGACCGACTCCAAACGGGCTGTCATGTGCTCTTTCCTGAGGAATGGCTTCTTTCTGGCCACTCTACCATAAAGGCCTGATTGGTGGAGTGCTGCCAAAATGGTTGTCCTTCTGGAAGTTTCTCCCATCTCCACAGAGGAACTCTAGAGCTCTGTCAGTGTGACCATCGGGTTCTTGGTCACCTCCCTGACCAAGGCCCCTTTCCCCCGATTGCTCAGTTTGGCCAGGAGGCCAGACCAATTCTATTTAAGAAGGATGTAGGCCACTGTGTTCTTGGGGACCTTCAATGCTGCATAAATGTTTTGGTAACCTTCTTCAGAGCTGTGCCTCGACACAATCCTGTCTCAGAGCTCTACAGACAATTCCTTCGACCTCATGGCTTGATTTTTGCTCTTTTATGGTATAATGGCATTTGCAACAATAAAATGTGCATTCTGCCGCCTGCTGTGCAGTTGGATAATGTGGATCCCAAAAAAGGAAAACATTTGGGTAAAAATAAATAAAATATCATAAATTACCACTGTACAGCCCTGATCCTCGACTTCCTTCACCCTAACAGGACCACTCAAGGATGTCTGGAGTATAATCCCCACCACAGTTGCAACATTTTCCATTCACAGATTCTTCAAAATCATACTTCTCCCATCTGCAAACATTTGACACGTGATCATATCCTTTACAATTTCCATACTGTAATGGTTCGGACACAAATGCTCTCACCGCATAACTCTCATATCCAAGGCTTTTTTCTCCTTCCGTCCATTTACCATGTGGGTATGGCGACGTGCACGGACCACTCCTGTGATTTTCTGACTAGGGTACTCATCATCTATATTCAACGAGACTCCAGCTATAACTCCTTTGCCATGAGCCCTGCTCCGAAGATCAGTACATTTGACTTCTGACATGGACAATTTTGCCAGATCCAGTGCACGCACGCTTCTTCTGTTCTTCATCAACACAATTCACCACAATCCTCAATATTCCTGCTTCCGAGCAGGCCTGTCACAGAGTAGAGACTGGGCGTGGTTTAGACTCACCCAGCCTATCGTTGATTGTTGGCGCAGAGCTGGTCCCGGCCCCCGAGCGCTCCAGTTGATTGATGTAACTGTTGCTGTCAAGAATATCTATGCGCTCATGCTCTACCGTTATCTCGCACCTGGCTCCTGTTATCTAACAAAAGACCGTTTGTTCTCACAACACTACGTTCTGAATGTGCCCCCCCCCAACTCATTGCACAGTTCCTGTCTTCATGTTATTCTGTATTATTCCATCATGAGAAAGGCCCATGGCCCTGAAACTGTTAATAATGTTTCAAGTCAGCTATGTTGCATAACACATACATACATACATCCACACCAGCCAACAGCAGATAATATTCAATCACATATATGGTAACGGGCTATAGTGCATAACACAGAATCCTCATACAAGTCAGTTAAGAACAAATTCTTATTTTCAATGACAGCCTCGACCAGTGGGTTAACTGCCTTGTTCAGGGGAAGAACAACAACTTTTGGGGAAATTTTGCATAAATTCATCAAAAAGGTTAGCTTATAACAGTGAACCTTTTTTGTGTGGATACACATAAGGCAATTCTAGGTCTTGTAGTATATTTTGGTTAAACTATCCCCAATTCAATGGAATTGCAACCCTCTGCATGCACAGTGCATTCTTCCATCACATGTGCAGTGCACTCTTCTATCACATGTACAGCTGATTCTCAAGATCTTGCACAGTAATGAGATGCTATTGAGCATATACTACAATACTGGGTGGGGTGAATATATTTTATATGACATACAGTGGGGCAAAAATGTACTTAGTCAGCCACCAATTGTGCAAGATCTCCCACTTAAAAAGATGAGAGAGGCCTATAATTTTCATCATAGGTACACTTCAACTATGACAGACAAAATGAGGGGGAAAATTTCAGAAAATCACGCTGTAGGATTTTTATGAATTTATTTGCAAATTATGGTGGAAATAGGTATTTTGTCACCTACAAACAAGCAAGATGTCTGGCTCTCACAGACCTGTAACTTCTTCTTTAAGAGGCTCCTCTGTCCTCCACTCGTTACCTGTATTAATGGCACCTGTTTGAACTTGTTATCAATATAAAAGACATCTGTCCACAACCTCAAACAGACCTGCACCAGGCTGGGAAGACTGAATCTGCAATAGGTAAGCAGCTTGGTTTGAAGAAATCAACTGTGGGAGCAATTATTAGGAAATGGAAGACATACAAGACCACTGATAATCTCCCTCGATCTGAGGCTCCACGCAAGATCTCACCCTGTGGGGTCGAAATGATCACAAGAACGGTGAGCAAAAATCCCAGAACCACCTAGTGAATGACATGCAGAGAGCTGGGACCAAAGTAACAAAGCCTACCATCACTAACACACTACGCCGCCAGGGACTCAAATCCTGCATTGCCAGACGTGTCCCCCTGCTTAAGCCAGTACATGTCCAGGCCCGTCTGAAGTTTGCTAGAGAGCATTTGGATGATCCAGAAGAAGATTGGGAGAATGTCATATGGTCAGATGAAACCAAAATAGACCTCGAAACTCATTGTGTTTGGAGGACAAAGAATGCTGAGCTGCATCCAAATGAATGGGGCCATGTATCGTGAGATTTTGAGTGAAAAC
Organism: Oncorhynchus keta; assembly: GCF_023373465.1. NCBI lineage: Eukaryota > Metazoa > Chordata > Actinopteri > Salmoniformes > Salmonidae > Oncorhynchus > Oncorhynchus keta. The sequence continues at coordinate 36,101,378 of NC_068435.1, read as the reverse complement.
CTCCTTCCATCAGCAAGGGCATTGAAGATGAAACGTGGCTGGGTCTTTCAGCATGACAATGATCCCAAACACACCGCCCGGGCAACGAAGGAGTGGCTTCGTAAGAAGCATTTCAAGGTCCTGGAGTGGCTTAGCCAGTCTCCAGATCACAAACCCATTGAAAATCTTTTGAGGGAGTTGAAAGTCCGTGTTGCCCAGCAACAGCCCCAAAACATCACTGCTCTAGAGGAGATCTGCATGGAGGAATGGGCCAAAATACCAGCAATAGTGTGTGAAAACCTTGTGAAGACTTACAGAAAATGTTTGACCTCTGTCATTGCCAACAAAGGGTATATAACAAAGTATTGAGATACACTTTTGTTATTGACCAAATACTTATTTTCCACCATAATTTGCAAATCGATTAATTAAAAATCCTACAATGTGATTTTCTGGATTTTTTTCTCTCATTTTGTCTGTCATAGTTGAAGTGTACCTATGATGAAAATTACAGGCCTCTCATCTTTTTAGGTGGGAGAACTTGCACAATTGGTGGCTGACTAAATACTTTTTTGCCCCACTGTAGTAGGGTACATAATGTACAGACTGTAGAGACAACACATGCGTTTACGTTTGAGTCATGTAACAGACACACTTATCCAGATTGACTTACAGTAGAGCAGGGTTAACTGTCCTAGAGACCTCAGGGGGTGCACATTTTGGTTTTTGCCCTAGCACTACACAGCTGATTCAAATAATCAACTCATCATCAAGCTTTGATAATTTGAATCAGCTGTGAAGTGTTAGGGCAAAAACCAAAATGTGTACCGTTTAGGGCCCCGTGGACCGAGCTTGTGAAACTGCAGTGGAGAGTGCATACAGTTTTTATACTTTTTGTACTGGTCCCTGTGGGAATCCAGCCCACAACCCTGGCGTTACAAGCGTCATGCGCATGATCCCCTCATGCTAGACTAAACACAACCTGGGCTCAAGTGTGACTCACACACACCTAAGCCCAACTGCTCCCCTCCCTTGCTTCGTGATACGTACAGTCTGGATGTACCGGTGACTTAGGGATACATACAGTTGGGATGTACCGGTGACTGCCAAAATAAAGGAAACACTTGAGTGAAAGAGGGATACAAGGTGTATTGAAAGCAGGTGGTTCCTGAGTTAATTAAGCAATTAAAACATCCCATCACACGTAGGGTCACATAAAAATGCCCAGTTGCCCATTTATTTTGGCTACCGTGGCTAGAAGGAGAGGTCTCGGTAACTTTGGTCCTTTGAGACGCCTCTTTGTGTCAGTTCACCAGATCTCAACCCAATTGAACACTTGTGGGAGATTTTGAAGCGGTGGCTGAGAGAGTTTCCCACCACCATCAACAACACACCAAATGATGGAATTTCTTGTGGAAGAATGGTGTCGCATTCCTCCAACAGAGTTACAGATAGTTTATGCCAATGCCCATTGAAGCTGTTCTGGCAGCTCGTGGTGGCCCAACACCCTATTAAGACACTTTGTTAGTTTCCTGTACAATACATGTGTAAGGGATTTCCTCCTCCTCTTCCGAAGAGAAGAGGCGAAAAGGATCAGAGGACCAATATGCGGCGTGGTAAGTGTCCATGGTTCTTTTAATATGTAAATGTACACATGAACAACTGAATACAAAAACAAGAAACGTGAAAACCCAAAACAGTCCTATCTGGTGCAAACACAGAGACAGGAACAATGACCCACCAACACACAGTGAAACGCAGGCTACCTAAGTATGATTCTCAATCAGACAACTAATGACACCTGCCTCTGATTGAGAACCATACTAGGCCGAAACATAGAAATACCCAAATCATACAAAAACAAACATAGACTGCCCACCCCAACTCACGCCCTGACCATACTAAATAATGACAAAACAAAGGAAATAAAGGTCAGAACGTGACAACATGCTCATTGCTCACCCCGCCCATGATCAGGGTAAACTACAACTGAAATGTTTCATAATGTGTTGGTCATTGTTGCGTGTCCTGTTATTGATGATGCATGCTGTGATTTTTTTTAAATAAAATCCAAAATTGGGTTTAATGAAGTAATACTCAACTCTACTCTCATAACTATAAGGTGTGACTGCTCATGAGAAACCACATACACAGCCTACCGCAGAGCCTTACATTACGATGTAATGTCTTTCATCAATATCTCAGATCTCTGTTTAAGTCTCTGAGCCACACCTGCCACTAAACACAAGTGAAGGGGGAAAAATCCATACAGTTACATATCGGGATATTATTTTTGACGATGTATCGTTTTCACAATATCACAATATTCTTTTTGCGCTAGTTGGTTGTACCTGCACCAAAGATCCACTTTTTTCCCTTCATAGCTGGTTCTCCGTCTTCTTTTTAAATAGGGAGCCAATTTGTTTTCAGCACTTTATTTCCATGAATAAAATCACAGTACATATAGAATTGTGAGTTTTGTTACACATTGTATTGTCACCAAAGTATCGTGATAATATTGTATCGTAAATTCTCTGGCAATTCCCAGCCCTACTTAACACAAGTTCATTATACGTTTCTCTGGATAAGAGCGTCTGCTAAATGTATGTTAATAATCCCCTCCCCCCAAACAGGACTGTTTAATGCATTATAATGCATTCATAATGACTGGTTATAATACATTCATTCCTCCCACCCCACTCCTTCATAATTCTCTCCTAAGCCCAACCAGACTACCAGGGAGTGACATTTCCCAACAAACAGCTCCACAAACAGCTATGAATAATTTAATTGATAATCAAATGTTCAGGGCCTGATAATGCAGTCTGTGTTGTGGGAATGAGAGGCTCAGTGTCGACAGATGATACTTGGCTGAGCAATATGAAAAAGAAATCAAGTAGTGTATCAAGGTGTCTTTTGCTTTTGAAAGGGCTTCTCAAAGGGAGTGGGAGAGAGAAGGTTAGTGAGTGCTTGTTGTTCGACTATAGATGTTGTAGACACACATCCGGGCACACACGACTCCCCTCAATGGAGGGACTAATCATATCAGACAAACTATATAGTAGTGAATATGAATTGAAAATGCATTGTTTGTGTTCAGGACCCTGAGATCTGTTTTTCATCCATTTCCTGGAACCTTCTAAATCAACTAAATCTACAGCCCACATTATGGACAGTTTCAAATTATTTGTTTGAAGTCAGTGCTATGTGTTGGTCATTAGAGTGTTTCTTACTGGACAACTTCAGATACCTCATTTCACTCCATTTCAGACTGTTTTCTTCGGTTTCGCACCTATTGAACACGACCCTGGTCTGTGTGGAGGGTTAGTGGTGCTTATTCTGACTATGAAAATCAGTTCCACTTACTGGATCTCCCAGGGGTGGTTAACATTTGCGTGTTGGGTTAATCAGAGAGCAGTGGAAAGAGACGCTGGCTTCACTGTTTCCACTCGGGTCCTCCTTTAGTTAGGTGCACAGTGAGCTCCCACTGTGCTCTATCCATTCACCTGTTCCTGTTACAGTACTCTTGTTATGTATCACCCTCTCACTGCACCCACTGAGGTTCCCACTTTCCTTAGCCACAGCCAGAGCCTCTCTCAGCCTCAACAAACCCACTATATTCTGCATCTGTGCAGGAAAACTCTCTCAGGGCCGTGTTTCCCAATCTCGGTCCCGGGGCCTCTCCATGGTGCACGTTTTTTTTTTTTTTGCCCTAGCACTACACAGCTGATTCAAATAACCAACTTATGATCAACTTTCATTATTTCAATCAGCTGTGTAGTGCTAGGGTAAACACCAAAATGTGCACCCAAGGGGGGCCCCAAGACTGAGTTTGGGTAACCCTGTTTTAGGGGCCTTGAATGGCTTCTCCTCTCCATTTTGCATTTGGTTTGGTCCATGTCCTCCTGACCAATAGTTAAACCCTGTATGTGTTTGTTCTCTTAGTCCTGTCTAAACACTCACGGGGTCATGATCGTACTGGTGTCAATGACCCCTCCTTCACCTGCTCTCAAACGGAGTTCCTCACCAATACTGGCTGTAGACTTTGAACTGCATCACATTGATTTAGGCTGCATTTTCACCATCATGCCTGACCTCTGTTTGTGAATTTGAGGGAAATTATACCATCTGCCTGCTTGCTTCAGACTACATTTCGTTAGAGAATCAAGGTGTACTTTAAGTGTGTTATTTACACAGTGTGCTAGAGTCTCTCCCCTCAACCTTTCTACATCAGTTTCCATTATCTAACTGAGAGTTTGTTCCCTCGGTATCTCAGACACAGAAAGGTCACTATTAGGTAATGGAGAGGATATTGTTAATGGGTGCTGTAGTTTGACTAACTGAAGTTACTGTAGTCAACACGAGCCACTGTATGTCATTACATAGGTCTGTTACACTGTACTAATATGGACACAACCGTTCTGTTTTCTCAGTGTCACTTTATATTGGCGTGGGGTGTGTGTGTGCTTTCCTTTGCTTTAGTTTGACTAACTCGGAAGTGTATAGCAGTCACTGTACTGTGTGGGTCACTTTACTGTAGGCTACTGTATGGACACAACAGTTGATGATGTCTTGTCTGTTTCCCAGGTCTTACATGAAACATTCCCTCAACACACATTCCTGATGAATGGGCTTATTCACGGTGTCAAGGTAAGATGACAACAGTTAACTGCAGCCTAACCTGTTTCTCTCAAGCCTGGAGCCAGGACACTTTAGGTAGGATAACAACAGTTAACTGCAGCCTAGCCTGTTTCTCTCGAGCCTGGAGCCAGGACACTTTAGGTAGGATAACAACAGTTAACTGCAGCCTAGCCTGTTTCTCTCGAGCCTGGAGCCAGGACACTTTAGGTAGGATAACAACAGTTAACTGCAGCCTAGCCTGTTTCTCTCGAGCCTGGAGCCAGGACACTTTAGGTAGGATAACAACAGTTAACTGCAGCCTAGCCTGTTTCTCTCGAGCCTGGAGCCAGGACACTTTAGGTAGGATAACAACAGTTAACAGCAGCCTAGCCTGTTTCTCTCGAGCCTGGAGCCAGGACACTTTAGGTAGGATAACAACAGTTAACTGCAGCCTAGCCTGTTTCTCTCGAGCCTGGAGCCAGGACACTTTAGGTAGGATAACAACAGTTTTTTACATTAATTTTTATATATATACTGTGTGTGCAAATGTAGTAAGATTAGGGAGGTAAGGCAATAAATAGGCCATAGTGGCAAAATAATTACAATTCAGCATTAACACTGGAGTGATATATATGTGCAGATGATGATGTGCAAGTAGAGCATGGACTACTACATAACTGTGGTTAGTTACTCAGTATCTCAGTGCACAGCTCAATGAGGTCTCATTTCTTTCACCCCTTTGTCTCTCTCCTCTCCCTCTCTCCTCTTTTTCTCTCCTCTCCTTTTTTCTCTCTCCTCTCTTTCTTCCTCTCTCCATCTCTTTCTGTCTTCCTCTCTCTCGCTCCGTCTCCCTCTTTCTCTCCCCCTCCTCCTCTCTCCCTCAAAATGTTCCTCTCTCTTTCTCACTCCCTCTCTCCTTCCCTCTCCCTCTTTATTTTTCTGTTTACCGCTCTCCCTTTTTCTCACCCTCCCTCCCTCTTGCCCCTCTTTCCTCTCTCTCTCTCTCCTTTTTCCTCTCTCCCCCCTTCTCTCCTTCTCCTCTCTTCCTCTCTCGCTCTCTCCTTTTTATTTCTCCCTCTTCTTTTTCCTCTCTCTCCCTCCCCTCTATTTCTGTCCCTACCTCTCTCCCTCACTTTTTATTGCTCCTTTCTCCTCTTTCTGTCTCCCTCCTTCTCTTTATTTCTCTTTCTCTCTCCTCTTTCCCTCTCACCCTCCCTCTCTCTCACTCTCTCTTCCCGCCCTCTCTTCACCCCCCCCTTCCTCCTTCCCCTAGGGTCTGCTGTCGTTCCTCTGATAGGAGCTTTGTCAGACCTTTGGGTGGAGGAAGTGTAATTTAAATGGATTTTGGGGGGATTTCATGTAATGGACATACACAAAATATTCAAAATTGGGTAAGGGAAATGAGAAAAAAATACTACTTTAAGCCATACACTCCACAGAGCTGGACTTTGTGGAAGAGTGGCCAGAAAAAAAGCTATTGCTTAAATAAATAAATAAGCGAACACGCTTGGTGTTCGCCAAAAGGCATGTGGGAGACTCCCCAAACATATGGAAGAAGGTACTCTGGTCAGAAGAGACTAAAATGGAGCTTTTTGTCCATCAAGGAAAACGTTGCTCATCACCCCGAGAACACGACCCCCACAGTGAAGCATGGCGGTGACAGCATTATGCTGTGGGGCTGTTTTTCAATGACAGGGACTGGGAAACTGGTCAGAATTAAAGGAATGATGGATTACGCTAAATACAGGGAAATTCTTGAGGGAAACCTGTTTCATTCTTCCAGAGATTTGAGACTGAGACGGAGGTTCATCTTCCAGCAGGACAAGGACCCTAGGCATACTGCTAAAGCAACACTCGAATAGATTAAGGGGAAACACTTACATGTCTTGGAATGGCCTAGTCAAAGCCCAGGCCTCAATCCAAATGAAACTCTGTGTTATGACTTAAAGATTGCTGTACACCATCGGAACCCATCCAACTTGAAGGAGCTGGAGCAGTTTTGCCTTGAAGAGTGGGCAAATATCCCAGTGGCTAGATGTGCCAAGTTTATAGAGACATACTCCAAGAGACTTGCAGCTGTAATTGCTGCAAAAGGTGGCTCTACAAAGTATTGACTTTGGGTGGGGGGGGAATAGTTATGCACGCTCAGGTTTTCAGTTTTTTTGTAATTTCTTGTGTTTCACAATAAAACATATTTTGCATCTTCAAAGTGATAAGCATGTTGTGTAAATCAAGTGATGCAACCCCCCCCGAAATCTATTTTAATTCCACGTTGTAAGGCAACAAAAGCCACTGTATATAAAAAAGTATTTGGACACCCCAAATTAGTGGATTCAGCTATTTCAGCCACAGCCATTGCTGACAGGCGTAAAACATTGAGCACACAGCCATGTAATCTCCATAGACAAACATTGTCAGTAGAATGGCCTTACTGTATGTAGCTCAGTTGGTAGAGCATGGCGCTTGTAACGCCAGGGTAGTGGGTTCGATTCCCGGGACCACCCATACGTAGAATGTATGCACACATGACTGTAAGTTGCTTTGGATAAAAGCGTCTGCTAAATGGCATATATTATTATTATTATTATTATTATATTATTATTATTATTATATTATTACTGAACAGCTCAGTGACTTTCAACGTGACACCATCATAGAATGCCACCTTTCCAACAAGTCAGTCAAATTTCTGCCCTGCTAGAGCTGCCCCGGTCAACTGTAAGTGCTGTTATTGTGAAGTGGTAGGCCACACAAACTCACAGAACGGGACCGCGTAGCACGTAAAAGTCTGTGCTCGGTTGCACCGCTCAGTCCGAGTTCCAAACTGGCTCTGGAAGCAACATCAGTACAATAACTGTTCATCGGGAGCTTCATGAAATGGTTTTCTATGGTGGAGCAGCCGCACACAAGCATAAGATCACCATGCACAATGCCCTGTGTCAGCTGAAGTGGTGTAAAGCTCGCTGCCATTGGACTCTAGAGAAGTGTAAACAATGAACCACACTTCACCATCTGGCAGTCTGACTGACACATCTGGGTTTGTCGGATGCCAGAACAACGCTACCTGCCCGAATGCATAGTGCTAACTGTAAAGGTTGGTGGAGGAGCAATAATGGTCTGGGGCTGTTTTTCATGGTTTGGGCTAGGCTCCCTAGTTCCAGTGAAGGGAATTCTTAATTCTTACTATACTGCCTCCTGGGGAGCACCCATATCCTGGGAACAGGCTGACCCTGTCACTGTGAGTACTATGCTATACTATAGTACTATAACTGACTATACTATATTATACTACTGTACTTGACCTCCTGGGGAGCTCTTATCTCCTTGGCGCGGATAGACCCCTTCTCAGTATTGACCTGTAGTATACTAGAATGTACTCTTAGATACTACTCTGCCTGAGGGGAGCACCCATCTCTTGGGAACAGGACAACCAATCAGTGTTTGTGTGGCAATAAAATGAATGTGAATCTAATGTGTTGTGTTTCTCGTCTCCCCTCCAGTCTTTGCGTAAGGTGGGCCAGGACTCCACGGTGCTTCTCATCTGCATCACAGTGTTCCTGTCTTACCTGCCTGAGGCAGGACAGTACTCCAGCTTCTTCTTCTATCTTAGACAAGTGCTGATCCCAAATACACCCTACCCCCTAAACTCATCCTCTAAACCCTAACCCCTTACCTCCCTGAGGGCGAACAGTACTCTAGCTTCTTCCTCTAACCCTTAAGCCTCAAATTGGGCAAGAGCTCATCGGAGCTGAGTGCCGGCCCCTCAAATGTTCTACTGCTTGAGCTCCTGTTCTTCCTATAGAATATTAGCTCAAAAGTATTATAGAGCTCCTGCACCTAAATATAAACAGTGCAGTCCAAGTCAAGCACTGCTACCCCCTAGGCATCTCCTCCTAGAGGTAGACAGGTACTCACCAGAACCAAATCAACTCCTAGTCTCAAACCTACCCCCTATATTTCTGTGACCTGTGGGACAGTTGGAGAAGTTGTAAACGGCAGTATGTTGCATGCACAGCGTTAGCAGGTGTTTTGAATAGCATATGTTGGTGAGTAGATTCAGTGATTCATTAGCACATTTCTAGTTGAGAGAAATCCTTGTGTTTTCACCCACAAAAGTTCAGAGTACAAAAATACCACAATGTGGTCATATCTGTAAATTCACCTACTGGGGGAGTTTGTTGGATTTCCTCAACTCCTTTTTCCAACTTAACTTCCTCAGAATGTGGCCAAGTTGGGCTACTGTTGTTCTAGTGTCAACAACATGGTCTGTTCTGTCCCAATGAGAACTACTCAGTTAGAGAACAAGTAAGACCAGTCGGACCCACTGTCTATGACTCAAATTACACAATATTCCCTTTAAAGTACACTACTTTTGACCCAATGGGTTAACGTATATATACTCTTCCCCCATTCTGCAAATCCGATCATGACTCCAAACTCCTGCTTCCTGTTTACTAGTGCTGAGGTGTTTTTTAAACAACGAATTGACCAACATTGGTTCAATAATTTGAATTCCATTTCGTTCTGTTTTTCTCTGTGAGCCCAATGCGCACATGCACAAGGAGTTGTTGTTACCAACAGACCAATATTCTAAATAGTTACTTTTTGGGCTAAACTTACTACAATGACCATAATCCACTGCGCATATACTTGTCCGGTCTGTTTCTTTTACACCTGCTACAGAAGAGAGAAGAATGCGCAATCATGAGGTGATATAGAGAGCAACTGTTGCTTCCCAAGGTATCTACCTGAAAATATATGATCTAAGTGATTGATGGTTGGTATTCAACAGTCATAAAAGTATGCCTTATTTACTTTGAAGGCAGCAGCTCTACAGAGATTAGATCACTTTGAATAAAATAGTCATCAAATAAAACAAATGTAATATACACAACAACTGAACTATTTTATTAAAGTAATGTGAATAATTATCATGGAACTTTTATTAATTGTTTGATTCTGTGTTACAGCATTCAACCCACAATTCATAGTGCTTTTAATGTAAAAAATTAAAATACATTGAAAACCGCTATTATTTTTTAAATAATCAAACTGAGACCGAACCGACCTCAAAAAGCACTACAATTTTACAAGCAGGAGCTCAAACAGGAAGTACCAGTGACTCGCTCCATTGAGAAAATAAATGGTCATCAAAATCACAGATTATGCTACAGGACTGCTTTTTTAGCGCTGATTGGATTATGTTTTGAGACTCCGACCGATTACATCACCGTCACCAGGACTGGATGTTCTCGCTCTCCGAGGTCGACGTGAGTGAAGTCTTTAATCAGGTGAGCACTGTCAAGGCAGGGGGCCGAACAGTAATCTAGGGCGCGTTCTCAGCATGTGCAGGGCAGGTCATTTTCAACCTCTCCTTGTCCCAGTCTGTAATCCCCACACGTTTTAAACTGAGCAACATCATTCCTGTTCCCAAGAACTCTAAGGCAGCATGGCACAAGGACTTCCGCCCTGTAGCACTCACATATGTAATCATGAAGTGCTTTGAAAGGCTGGTTATGGTACACATCATCCCAGACACCCTAGACCCATTCCAATTTGTGTACCGTCACAACAGATCCATAAACGACGCAATCCCAATTGTACTCCACATTGCCTTCATCCACCCTTATAAGAGGAATACCTATGTGAGAATGGTGTTCATTGACTACAGCTTCGCGTTCAACACCATTGATCCCTCCAAGCTCGTCATCAAGCTTAGGACCTGGGACTGAACACCTCCCTCTGAAACTTAATCTTGGACTTACTGACAGGCCTACCCCAGGTGGTGAGGGTAGGCAACATCACCACCGCAACTCTGACAGGGGTGTGTGCTTAGTCCCCTCCTGTACTCCCTGTTCACCCACGATTGCGTGGCCATGCACGACTCATCAAAATTGCTGACAACTTATATGTGCCTTGTTAAGCACGTTTTTACTCCTGAACTTATTTAGTCTTGCAATAACAAAGGGGTTGAATGCTTATTTACTCAAGACATTCCAGCTTTTCATTTTTTATTAATTATTAAATATGTAAAATGTAACATTGTACATAGCTTTCTACCCTTATCACTCCAGAATAGGTAGGAGCAAGCCCATGTAATGCTTTGTAGGTTAGCAGTAAAACCTTGAAATCAGTCCTTGCTTTGACAGGAAGCCAGTGTAGAGAGGCTAGCACTGGAGTAATATGATCAAATGTTTTGGTTCTAGTCAGGATTCTAGCAGCCGTATTTAGCACTAACTGAAGTTTATTTTGTGCTTTATCCGGGTTGCCGGAAAGTAGAGCATTGCAGTAGTCTAACCTAGAAGTGACAAAAGCATGGATTAATTTTTCTGCATCATTTTTGGATAGAAAGTTTCTGATTTTTGCAATATTACGTAGATGGAAAAAAGCTGTCCTCGAAATGGTCTTGATATGTTCTTCAAAAGAGAGATCAGGGTCCAGAGTAACGCCGAGGTCCTTCACAGTTTTATTTGAGACGACTGTACAACCATTAAGATTAATTGTCAGATTCAACAGAAGATCTCTTTGTTTCTTGGGACCTAGAACAAGCAACTCTGTTTTGTCCGAGTTTAATAATAGAAAGTTTGCAGCCATCCACTTCCTTATGTCTGAAACACATGCTTCTAGCGAGGGCAATTTTGGGGCTTCACCATGTTTCATTGAAATGTACAGCTGTGTGTCATCCGCATAGCAGTGAAAGTTAACATTATGTTTTCGAATAACATCCCCAAGAGGTAAAATGTATAGTGAAAACAATAGTGGTCCTAAAACGGAACCTTGAGGAACACCGAAATTTACAGTTGATTTGACAGAGGACAAACCATTCACAGAGACAAACTGATATCTTTACGACAGATAAGATCTAAACCAGACCAGAACATGTCCGTGTAGACCAATTTGGGTTTCCAATCTCTCCAAAAGGAATGTGGTGATCGATGGTATCTGAAGCTGCGTCTGCGTCTGAAGCTGGGCTTGTAGCACAGCTATCCTCGCCGTAAGGCGAGTACAGCGACGACAATTAGAAGGCATCATGTTACTGTTACTACTTAGCTTCGGCTGTTGGAGGTCCTGACAAATCGTGTCCAGATAAAGCGTCCAGAGTGAAAAAGTTGAGGAAAAAATAAATAAATATATGAACGGTAATTAAAAAGTGAAAAACGTAAAGTTGTCAGGTAGCAAAATAGGTTGGCAACAAAACGCACAGCAACTCGAAAACAAGCCTGCTTATCATTTTAAAAGGCTAATTGATAATTAGAAAACCCTTTTGCAATTATGTTAGCACAGCTGAAAATTGTTGTTCTGATTTAAATAAGCAATACAACTGGCCTTTGGACTAGTTGAGTATCTGGAGCATCAGCATTTGTGGGTTCGATTACAGGCTCATAATGGCCAGAAACAAAGAACTTTCTTCTAAATCTTTTCTTTGCAACTCTGCCTAGAAGGCCAGCATCCCGGAGTCACTTTGACGTTGAGACTGGTGTTTAGTGGGTACTATTTAATGAAGCTGCCATATATATGTGTATGTTTACATACATACGAACATATTTTGATTTGTTGAACACTTTTGGTTACTACATGATTCCTTGTGTGTTATTTCATAGTTTTGATGTCTTCACTATTACTATTACTATTACTATAAATAGTAAAAAATAAAGTAAAACCCTTGAATGAGTAGGTGTGTCCAAACTTTTGACTGGTACGTACCGTACCGTACCAGCACGGCCAGGTGGACTGGGGACAGCAAGGAGTCATCATGCCAGGTAGTCCTGAGGCATGGTCCTAGGGCTCAGGTCCTCTGAGAGAGAGAAAGAAAGAGAGAATTAGAGAGAGCATACATAAATTCACACAGGACACCGGATAGGACAGGAGAAGTACTCCAGATATAACAAACTGACCCTAGCCCCCCGACACATAAACTACTGCAGCATAAATACTGGAGGCTGAGACAGGAGGGGTCAGGATTATTATTATTTGACCATGCTGGTCATTTATGAACATTTGAACATCTTGGCCATGTTCTGTATAATCTCCACCCGGCACAGCCAGAAGAGGACTGGCCACGCCACATAGCCTGGTTCCTCTCTGGGTTTCTTCCTAGGTTTTGGCCTTTCTAGGGAGTTTTTTCTAGGGAGTGCTTCTACACCTGCATTGCTTGCTGTTTGGGGTTTTAGGCTGGGTTTCTCTACAGCACTTTGAGATATCAGCTGATGTACAAAGGGCTATATAAATACATTTGATTTGATTTAATCAGCTCCTTGATATGCCACACCTGTCAGGTGGATGGATTATTTTGACAAAGGAGAAATGCTCACAAACAGGGATTTAAACAAATTTGAGAAATAAGCTTTTTGTGCGCATATAACATTTTTGGGATCTTTTATTTCAGCTCATGAAACATAGGGCCAACACTTTACATGTTGCGTTTTATATTTTTGTTCAGTGTATATACTGTATGTCTCCGCTAAACTGTATATTCTCCCCAGGTGATAAGGTTCAGGTCAGAGACAGTTGCAGCCTTCATCGCTGTGGTGGGCATCCTCTCCATCGTGGCTCAGGTTGGTGACTTTTTGATACTTGTTATACAGTTGTGATGTCTTTTCGGAAGTCCTAGAGTTGTTGACATATCTGTAATAAATAAATGATTGATCGATAGATTACCTGCTGTGTTCTCTGTGTCAGACGGTGGTTCTCGGGATCCTGATGCGCTCCATAGCGAATAAGAACACCATCCTACTGGGCCTGGGCTTCCAGATATTACAGCTGGCCTGGTACGGTTTCGGATCACAACCATGGTCAGTACCAACTACGTCCCTATAATGTCACTTACTGTAATTCACTAACCATAACCCTGGTATGGCTTCGGATCACAACCATGGTCAATACCAACTACCTTTTAATGTACTGTGCCTATCACTAATCTTGACCCAGGCCATATTAACATAACATTAACAATAACATATTGGTCACAATAACCCCTTTAAGCACCACGTTTTGTGGAGCAGTCAGCAGACCGTGAGCAGACATTGCTTTCTTTTCTTCTAATCAACTCAAAATGAAATGGGAATACAATTTCCATGAGTTGACAAAGTATATCGTGTCACATTAAACGGCGCTATCCTGTCAGGCCATTAGAGCGCAGCATAACACCAACAACAATACAGTTCACTAACCAGAGCATTGTATCTAGTGTACCCCAATAATCCACAGCACTGAACAGGTCACTCTGCGAGGATCCTTTATCATGGGGTCAGCAGAGGACAGTTGATTTTTGACTTTATTGTTCTGGCTTTAACACTAATCTATTGTTAATGGTTTGAACCAGGGGACTGAGAGGACGGGAAAGAAAGTAGTCCTGATGCAGTCCTGATGCTCTGAATGTTGTCTTATTATGGTTACTGTTGTTAGTGTTGACTTTGATAGATGCATTGAAGAGAGGTTGAATACAGGCCAGATTAGTCCTGTCTCTGTGATATCAGTCTGTGAGGAGGATTTCCATGTTTCCACCTCCTGACTATATGACCTTTTCAGTGTACTGTGTGTGTACAGTCTGATTTGTTGCCTGCTGATTCCTCTCCGGAGTTGGAAAATACTTTGTTGAAGAATTACCTCAAATGAAAACCACATTTTTCTACAGCGATTGTTTGGTTTGAGCTGAGGTGTCTCTCGGCGCACACAGACACATGCAAATGTTCGGGAAAATGGAATTGTGTTTTCTCTCTCCCGTTAGGATGATGTGGGCAGCAGTAGCGGTAGCGGCCATGTCTAGCATCACCTTCCCAGCTATTAGTGCCATCCTGTCTCGCAACGCAGACTCAGACCAGCAGGGTGAGCTACTACTACCACATACCAATATAAGACTGCCCTAATCAGAAATGGTCCCCCTTTTTTTCAGATCTGAAATGTTTGTCTATATAATATACAATGCATAGTATAGGCTACTTGCTCTAAAGATTTCAACCCCAATGGTGAGCTTATAAATGATTTCTGAAGCGTTCATCTCGTCCTTGTGAAGGTGTTATGAATGCCCTATAAAGCCTTTGGGTCTATTGCAACCATCGATGGCCACCAGATTATCGCCAGCAGATCTCTCGTTAAACCGTCAATATGAGCTAAATATGAGCTAAATTCACCCGCACAGTTTATCTCAATTGCAATCTTTATTGGTCACCTCATTACCGCTCTCTGTTACCTTAATCCTGCTTGCTACTGTATCAAGCATTTTTCAAGTAATTTCGCCCTCTGGTGGATATTATCATCGGAAACAACTTAATCCTACTTTTTTGGGCGGATCTATTTGACAATCATTCCGTATAACTGAAAGAAAGTAGGTTTATTTCCCTGTTTACGAATTAAAAACTAATGTTGATCTAGCCTACTCTTATTATTTTTCAAATTTATTTAATCCATTACATTTTTTATTTTACCTTTTTATTTAACTAGGCAAGTCAGAACCAATTCTTATTTTCAATGACGGCCTAGAAACAGTGGGTTAACTGCCTTGTTCAGGGGCAGATTTTTACCTTCTCAGCTCGAGGTTCAATCTTGCAACCTTTCGGTTTCTAGTCCAAACCACTAGGCTACCCTGACAACTGTCTTTAAAGTAAAAATGTGTGTTATGGTCAGTTCTTATCACGATTGGGTGTAAAATATCCCTGGACTGTCCATATTTCAAATGTGTAACTAAATCAAGTCAAACTTGATTAAGTTAGATTATAAAGGCCTATTTTTTTTTATCAAATGAAAATGTAGTCAACATTTATTTTTTGTGAAAATGTCAAATGTACCCTAGAAGCAGCTGTCTGTTATTATAATCACTTGACCCTCAACTGAACTGCTGGTTTATCCTTGAGGGGTTTTGGTTGAAATCAAGTTTATTTTAACGCGCAGGTTCATGTAATCTCCCGTTTATCAGCATTTTAAGTAAGCCAGCGTTATCACGGTGGTACGTGCAAAGTTCAGCTTGTTTATTGCAATGGACCACCCTAATTTGTAGTATGTTTACTGTGTTCGATCATTGTGTAACCTCTTCATTGTCTGTCTCTAGATGTGGTCCAGGGGATGATAACAGGTATCCGTGGTCTGTGTAACGGTCTGGGCCCAGCATTCTATGGTTTCATCTTCTATCTGTTCCACATGGAGCTGACTGATCTGGACGCAGTAGACAGCCCTGGGAAAGAACCCAAGCCCAAAATGGCCAACCCCACAGATGAGGTGAGACCAGTGACGACAGGACACATACACACTCAATCACTCAGCCAACCCCACGGACGATGTGAGACTAGGAAGGACAGGACACACACACACACACACAACCCTAATTCACACAATAGGGCCAATACAAGTTGAGCTGTACTGGGCTGGCCTGGTTATCTCTCCACCATAGAATGGATGAAAGGACAATGTAAAAATAAGATGTCTGAGCCAGTGCAGTACAGATCAGGTTGGCCCTATAGTGTGAATAAAGCAACAAACTCACACATTTACTAACAATCACATATGTATTCTCGCTCTGCCTCCAGAGTTTTTACTGAATTGTATAAATGACAACACTAGCATCATTGAATGTTCTGCGTTGTACATGTTGTCGTTATGCCAACCAAACATATTGTTCATAATTTCAGCCTGGTTAGCAATAACCATGGTCAAAAGCCTCATGGGCCCTAGTCAAAAGTAGTGCACAATATAAGGAGTAGAGTGCCATTTAGAACACTGATTCTAACTGCCCCTGCCATTTGGATCTGGTTATGATATAGACTCATTACAGACCCAATTGTGCTAATCATCTAGTCTAATTACTAATGAGGAAGGACGGATGGATGGATAGTGGAAGGGGGTGGGGCTGGGGATACATTGGCACAGTGTAAGCAATTGTCAAAAGATACAGACTGGGCACAAACTGGTTGAATCAACATATTGTGACATGGAATCTAGTGGAAAATACAATGGATTTGAAAAAAGTCATCCAAAATTGTTTTGAGGGTGAGATTTCAACAAACAGGAGTATGTCATCATGGTAACCAATTTTCAACATAGACAAACGCTTCTATAAAATATGTTGAATTTGTACCTTTTGAAACAACGTTACTTTTTTTCTTCGGTACTTAAAAAATATATAAAAACCAATAGGCTGGGCAGCGTCTCCTACTGGAGAGTTAATTCATCTACAGCTATCCATTTGCTCTCCAATCCAGGGTTTTGTCACTGACTTCTACCAATGTGCTATAATGAAAACGATTATTTAGAGATCTCTTAACTAAATACATATGTCGGATTTTAATTTGATAACTCTTTTGTTGCAGTGCATATTCATGGTGCATCAAGAAATTCAAATGAGCCTTGTGAATGGCCAAAAATTATATACTTTATTTCTATTGTACAGAATGCTTGTAAAATAGATAAATTGCCCTTAGTCTGTTTTTAAAAATGTTTAAAGGACTAAATTGCTCGAAGACAATGCCAACCAGAGGGCGAACATATATTGAAAGACTTTGGTTGCAAGCAGGACTAAGGCAGAGAGAAAGAGGCAAAGCGAGAAGGCTCTCTCTCGCCAAAATAAGCCCAATGTGTTTCTATAGGTTTAATATGCAGACCTAAACTCGTCGCCTGCTTTCCTGCCTTTGGGGCGACTCTCACTGTTAGGGCTAAGACATGATCATCTCGTCATTAGAAATGGATCTCTGACTTAGGCGAAACCGACATATTTTAGGGAGCGGTAGAGGTGACCAATAATGGTTGCATTTGAGATCAGCTGTGGCAGTGAATTTAGCATATATGGATGGTAATTGATGGCACATAACGAGCTCTCAATTGGCGATAATATAGTGCCATCGATGGTTGCAATAGGCCTCTTGTTATTACGATGCTATGGTGGACCTACTTGTTGATCTAGCTAACGTTAGCTAGTTGCATGGTTTACACTGCAGCTAGCTAGTTTAGACAGTTTATCTAGTGGCAACCTAAAGACAAACTGAATATTGAATTATGTTTGGTTGTCAAAGCAACCAAATATCAACATATTGAAGGAGATGTTTGGATCTTCTGCTTGGATAGTTCCATCTGTTCCACTGACTTAGTCTGGCCTTAATTTCAGTTTGTCTACAAATTAATAATGTATATGTTGGATTTGTGTCTCCATCGCAACCAAAAATCTAATCTAATCTTAATATGACTAAATCAAAATTTGATTTAGTGCTATTCTTTAACCTGGATGTGTGTTTTATATGAATCCAACATATCAATTATTAATTTGTTGACAAACTGGAATTAATGAATGAATGATTTAATTTTCGTGTCAAATCGCCAGTTGGCAACCCATTAATTGACACAAACAAGGATTACAATTATTCACTATGATAATTCAGTGATAATTCTTCCAGTGAATAAAAAATCAATACATAATAGTAAATAAGGTTATCCAAGCAATAACTATAATCCTAGAGCAGTAAACATGTGCATATATAAAAAATACAGATAAATACTGAAACAATATATGGAAAGGCATTTGACAATACAGTAACTGGTGATCACTCTATTGTCAGTTATTAATGATAAACCTTTGAACTGCACTCTTCCTCCCCTCCCTCCATCTCTCTATTTTTCAGATCCAGATGACAACCTGCACATGCCCCGAGGGTTGAAGGTCTGCCAACTTCCTTTTGATCACAAGTTTTATTTGGAGAAATATCCAATAAACCAAAGACATTGCTTTAACTGTGAATGTACTTTATTGCATATTATATTATTACATTTTCCTCAAATAAAATGGAACATATATAACGTGTTTATTTTATTTATTTACATTGGGCCTGTGAGAGTCATGTTTTGTAACTCAGACAAAAGCACACAATTTCCCCACAAACTATCCACATATGAAATGGAGCGTACATAAAATAAACAACTAATTACAATGTATTTACAGTGCATTCGGAAAGTTATACCTTTATTCTAAATTTGATTAAATTAAAACATTCTAAAATTGATTCAATTAAAACATTTCCTCATCAATCTACACACTACCCCATAATGACAACGTGAAAACAGGTTTTTAGAAATGTTTGTGAATTTATTCCCCAAAAAAATACAGGTATCTTATTTAAATAAGTATTCAGAGCATTTGCTATGAGACTAAAAATTGAGCTCCGGTGCACCATGTTTCCATTCATCATCCCTGAGATTTTTCTACAACTTGATTGGAGTCCACCTGTGGTAAATTCAATTGATTGGACACAATTTGGAAAGGCACACATCTGTCTATATAAGCTCCCACAGATGACAGTGCATGTCAGAGCAAAAACCAAGCCAGGAGGTCGAAGGAATTGTCCGTAGAGTGCTGAGACAGGATTGTGTCGAGGCACAGATATTGGGAAGGGTACCAACACATGTGTGTGGCATTGAAGGGCCTCAAGAACACAGTGGCCTCCATCATTCTTAAATGGAACCACCAAGACTCTTCCTAGAGCTTGCCGCCGGCCAAATTGAGCAATCGGTTGAGAAGGGCTTTGGTCAGGGAGGTGACCAAGAAACCGATGGTCCCGCTGACAGAGCTCCAGAGTAACTCTGTGGAGATGGGAGAACCTTCCAGAAGGACAACCATCTCTGCCACTCTCCACCAATCAGGCCTTTATCATAGAGTGGGTAGACGGAAGCCACTCCTCAGTAAAAGGCACATGACAGACCGCTTGGGGTTTGCCAAAAGGCACCTAAAGGACTCAGACCATGACTCAGACCATGAGGCACCTAAAGGACTCAGACCATGAGAAACCAAGATTGAACTCTTTGGCCTGAATGTCAAGCATCACGTCTGGAGGAAACCTGGCACCATCTGTTCTGCTCCTGAGGCAGTTAACCCTCTGTTCCCTGGACGACTAAGATGTGGATGGCAGCCCCCCGCACCTCTCTGATTCAGAGGTTAAATGCGGAAGACACATTTCAGTTGAATGCATTCAGCTGTACTCCTGACTAAGTATGCCCCTTTCCCTACGGTGAAGCATGGTGGTGGTAGCATCATGCTGTGGAGATGTTTTTCAGAGGCAGGATCTGAGACTAGTCAGGATTGAGGGAAAGATGAACGGAGCAAAGTACAGAGAGATCCTTGATGAAAACCTGCTCCAGAGCTCTCAGGACCTCAGACTGGGGCGAAGGTTCACCTTCCAACAGGACAACGACCCTAGGCACACAGCCAAGACAATGGATGTCCTTGAATGGCCCAGCCAGAGCCTGGACTTGAACCCGATAGAACATCTCTGGAGAGACCTGAAAATAGGTGTGCAACGATGCTCCCCATCTAACCTGACAGAGCTTGAGAGGATCTGCAGAGAAGAATGGGAGAAACTCCCCAAATACAGGTGTGCCAAACTTGTAGCGTCATACCCAAGAAGACTTGAGGGGCTTCAACAACATACTGAGTAAAGTGTCTGAAAACTTATGTGAATGTGATTTAACTTTTTTATTTGTAATACATTTTCAAACTTTAAAAAAATGTTTTTCGCTTTGTCATTATGGGGTATTAATGTAGATTGAAGGCAAAAAAACAATTTAATCCATTTTTGGCTGTAACATAACAAAATGTGGAAAAAGTAGAGGTCTGAATCATTTCCGAATGCACTGTACATATTCACATACGTGTGTGGGAGACCGTGTGTGTGCATGTTGCGTTTTATTTTTTCCTTGTCAGCCACCATCTCTCCTAAACATGCACTCTCCACCATCTGTGAGTAAGCAATGGAAATGGATAACACAATCTGTCGGCCTAAATATCTCCAATCCTAAAATAAATTGGAGCATGCATAAA
Source organism: Oncorhynchus keta (assembly GCF_023373465.1). Taxonomy (NCBI): domain Eukaryota; kingdom Metazoa; phylum Chordata; class Actinopteri; order Salmoniformes; family Salmonidae; genus Oncorhynchus; species Oncorhynchus keta. Next base: position 36,080,989 of record NC_068435.1, on the reverse strand, counting down.
ATTAATGAGTAATTATAATGTATTTACAGACTATGTTTTATTTGTTCTTGATAGCCACCCATCGGTGCTTTTCTGCTACATAAAAAGCTGACGTCTGGAACATCCTCCAGGTCATCTCTCTTGCAATTCCTTGGCCTTGGTTGGCTGATGAATCACCCTGATTTTTGTCGCTACATACATTCACTGTGGAGAACAAACATCAGTTTGACCTGAACAATGTGGATGGGTAGCCAGGAAATGCCCTTGGTACATTAAAAATACTTTTGCAGGACAATAAACATATTTGCCACTCCTGGGAACGCTGTACATATGTGAGGGCTGTTGGGGCCTCGTTTCAGCTCCAGATGACAAAGCCTGCACACACTTCCAGAGGGTAGCAGGTCTGCAGACTTCCTTTTTATCATTCAAATATCTAATAAAACAAACTGTTGCTTTAACTGTGAATTCACTTTATTACACACAATCCTCAAATAAATGGTGCCAAGGAACTTGTATGTCGGCCCTGTATTAAAGAACATAAATGGTTAAAGAAAAGTGTGATAAATAAAAACATACCAATTTCATTTAAGGACCAAAAAACTGACAGCTGTGCCATATAAATTGCAAAATAGTTGGGAAGAGATTTTGGATGTACCCATTCTATGGCACATTACATGGTTTATGAATTGATACGCAAAACAATGCCGGAATCAAAACTTCTCATTTTTAAATATAAATTACTATACAAAATTCTTGCAACGAATAGAATGTTATATATATGGGGGATACAATCTTCCCAGCTCTGCAGATTCTGCTGTGAGGAAGCAGAGTCATTAAATCATTTATTTTGGTATTGTCCATATATAGCTCATTTTTGGTCACAGGTCCAGGAATGGCTGAAGAATTGCAACATTTGCCTAGAGCTAACACTACAGATAGCAATACTGGGTGATTTGAAAAGCCATAGTCAATCAATTAATCAATAATATAATAATTATTTTAGCAAAAATGTTTATTTTTCATTTACAATCTGTAGAAGCTATGATAATAGGAAGGTTAAATTCTTTTGTGAAGCATCACAGCACAGTTGAAAATATATATGGCAAGTAGAAATCCGAAATGGATGATGTTGAGAGACAGATGGGAGGGGTTGAGTGGAGCTGAAGGGTGGGACTAATAACAAGATAAACAATGTAAAACATACGGGATCTGTAAAATGTATATAGGTTCGGAACCTTTGTGAAATAGCATAGTTACAAATAGAAATCATCAAACTGGATGGACATCAGAAATAGAGGAAGGACTAAGAACAAACAAGAGAGAACTATTGTAAAGTAGACTGTGTCTGTAGAGTGTATATATAAGATGTATGGATTGAAGGTAGAAGCAGAAGTGTTTATTAGTTTACTCCAATTGGGGGATCGGCGGAAGGGTTTGCGGGGAATAATAATAAAGGTATATTCTTTAAAATGTGTATGTATATACAGTGGGGAGAACAAGTATTTGATACACTGACAATTTTGCAGGGTTTCCTACTTACAAAGCATGTAGAGGTCTGTCATTTTTGTCATAGGTACACTTCAACTGTGAGAGGCGGAATCTAAAACAAAAATTCAGAAAATCACATTGTATGATTTTTAAGTAATTAATTTGCATTTTATTGCATGACATAAGTATTTGATACATCAGAAAAGCAGAACTTAATATTTGGTACAGAAACCTTTGTTTGCAATTACAGAGATCATACGTTTCCTGTAGTTCTTGACCAGGTTTGCACACACTGCAGCAGGGATTTTGGTCCACTCCTCCATACAGACCTTCTCCAAATCCTTCAGGTTTCGGGGCTGTCGCTGGGCAATACTGACTTTCAGCTCCCTCCAAAGAGTTTCTATTGGGTTCAGGTCTGGAGACTGGCTAGGCCACTCCAGGACCTTGAGATGCTTCTTACGGAGCCACTCCTTAGTTGCCCTGGTTGTGTGTTTCGGGTCGTTGTCATGCTGGAAGACCCAGTCACGACCCATCTTCAATGCTCTTACTGAGGAGGTTGTTGGCCGGAAGGAGGTTGTTGGCCAAGATCTCACAATACATGGCCCTATCCATCCTCCCCTCAATACGGTGCAGTCATCCTGTCCCCTTTGCAGAAAAGCATCCCCAAAGAATGACGTTTCCACCTCCATGCTTCACGGTTGGGATGGTGTTCTTGGGGTTGTACTCATCCTTAATCTTCCACCAAACACGGCGAGTGCAGTTTAGACCAAAAAGCTCTATTTTTGTCTCATCCGACCACATGACCTTCTCCCATTCCTCCTCTGGATCATCCAGATGGTCATTGGCAAACTTCAGATGGGCCTGGACATGCGCTGGCTTGAGCAGGGGGACCTTGCGTGCGCTGAATGATTTTAATCCATTACTAATGGTTTTCTTTGAGACTGTGGTCCCAGCTCTCTTCAGGTCATTGACCAGGTCTTGTCGTGTATTTCTGGGCTGATCCCTCACCTTCCTCATGATCATTGATGCCCCACAAGGTGAGATCTTGCATGGAGCCCTAGACCGAGGGTGATTGACCGTCATCTTGAACCTCTTCCATTTTCGAATAATTGCGCAAACAGTTGTTGCCTTCTCACCAAGCTGCTTGCCTATTGTCCTGTAGCCCATCCCAGCCTTGTGCAGGTCTACAATTTTATCCCTGATGTCCTTACACAGCTCTCTGGTCTTGGCCATTGTGGAGAGGTTGGAGTCTGTTTGATTGAGTGTGTGGACAGGTGTATTTTATACAGGTAACGAGTTCAAACAGGTGCAGTTAATACAGGTAATGAGTGGAGAACAGGAGGGCTTCTTAAAGAAAAACTAACAGGTCTGTGAGAGCAGGAATTCTTACTGGTTAGTAGGTGATCAAATACTTATGTCATGCAATAAAGTGCAAATTAATTACTTAAAAATCATACAATGTGATTTTCTGGAATTTTGTTTTAGATTCAGTCTCTCACAGTTGAAGTGTACCTATGATAAAAAATGACAGACCTCAACATGCTTTGTAAGTCGGAAAACCTGCAAAATCGGCAGTGTATCAAATACTTGTTCTCCCCACTGTATGTGTATATATATGCATGCGTGTATGGATATATATATTTACCCCAAAAATATGGGGGATTGGAAATGATGCAGACAATTACATTGGAAGCAACATTCTTTCCGCAATATTAAGCTGATCCACAAAAAAAATATATATATATAAACAATAAAATTAAAATAAATAAAATAAATAAATGGAGCCTACATTAAATTATGTATTTACATTATCACGGTCGTGTGTGTGTGTGTGTGTGTGTGTGTGTGTGTGTGTGTGTGTGTGTGTGTGTGTGTGTGTGTGTGTGTGTGTGTGTGTGTGTGTGTGTGTGTGTGTGAGAGAGAGAAGAATGTTTTTCAACTCAAAAAAGCACACTGAGTTTTCTCAAACTACAAATTAAGCAATACTCTTACAATAGTATCAATCACACTGATTGGAAAGATTCTTAGAGTAATTATGTAGATATTGATAATGAATATGAATATGTAGGCGTAGATATCTCCAATCCTAAAATAAAAGAATGAAGTAATTACAATGTATTTATATTGGGGATAATGTGTGTGTGTGGGATGTTGTTTTATTTTTCCTTGTCAGCCACCTATCTCTTTGTCAATCGTGATAGACCCGGTGTATGCACTTCTGGGTGAGGCTATCAGGGGCAGTGGTGGAGTGCATGGCAGATCTGAAAGAGAGAGGCACAAAGTGACAGTAGGTAAACAATTGTTGGTGTGAGGGAGTGAGCGTATGTTTATGTAATATAATTTTGAACGACCTGTATCCATCTGGGAATCCTCAAAAGTTTCTCCCTTTGCAGCCAGTGTAGTAAGAACTGGTCCAGCCGGTAAATGAAATACCACAGCAGAGGACTACTGTGACTGCAGCTGAACTGCTGGGGGTGGCAGATCTAAAAGAGAGAGGCACAATTGTATTAACTGACAGTAATCATACAACTAAACAGACAGAATGAGTGTAAGGCCTAGATTCGATCAGATCAAGCGTTAACCGGCGATATCTGACACCCACATAGCTGATGTTTTGGTGGTGTCTGAGGTGCAACTGCGTTGGATCTGTCAAATGCTCTTGATCATTGTCACGAAACTACACCCGTCCTACACACTTTCTCGTTCTGAATTTGCATGTTACATAGAAATTAATGACACTCAAATTCTAAATCATTAAACGAAATAATGAGGATTTCTATCAGCCTAATCGAGGTGTCGATTACATCTCAAATTGCAGTATTCTAACTTGTAAACAGGGCGGCATGAGATTTCTGTTAGTACGACCCCATGCAGCCAATGTCAGCTTTAGGTATAATGCCAGGAACCGCTTTTGAATTTGACAGCTCTAAGACAGTTCCACCGCTATGCGGATGTCGGAGAGTATATCAGGGAGAGTATGTGAGGGAGAGTATATGAGGGAGAGCATGCATGTGTGTATACATGGATGTGATAATTACCTGTATCATCTGTCATGGCCGGTGTAGCAGGTGCAGGGTCAGACGACTGCAGCTGTGAGGACTGTGGTTGCGCTAATAGATCTAAAAGAGAGAGGAACAATTTTGTTAAGTGAAAATAATTATACAACATAACAGAGTGAGTATACGTGTGTGTGATAATTACATAGCCACAGCACACTGCTTCAGGTCTACAAGCCTCTGGAAGCTCCAGCGTGCCACTCCAGGCCTGGAACAGCTTGGTGGAAACACAGTGCCTGGTTGGCAGATCTGAAAGATAGACACTATAATATTTTAAAGACAAAGCCTTGACTAACCTAAATGAAGTGTGTGTTTGTGTGTGTGTGTGTGTGTGTGTGTGTGGGGCAACCACGCAGCAGACTTCATTTTCCCGACTTCTCATTGTACTTCCCTCGCAATCTGTGGTGTGTGTGATCTGTGTTATTGTGACTCAGAAGTGAGTCAACCTGACCACATCCTTGTAGTAGGACATTCAGTGGTTAGATTCAGATCTGGATTGACAATTACGCTACATCATGTGAAGTTAAAAAAAACCTCTAGGGCTTAGTCTACACAAATTGAATAAAGGATGCAGGACCTGAGCCCTAGAACGAGGACTACCTGGCCTAATGACCCCTGGCTATCCGTGTCCCCAGTCCACCTGGTCGTGCTGAGGATTCAGTCTCTGCTGTTTCTGTCTGTTGCTATGGAACCCTGACCTGATCAGGACTCACCGGACGGAAGTGCTACCTTGTCCCAGACCTACTGTTTGATCCTGTCTCTCTCTACTAGATCTGCTGTCTCAACCTCTAATGGCTCAGCTATGAACTGGCATTTACTCCTGAGGTGCTGAACTATTTCATAATCTATAACCATAATCTATATGTGATTATTAAATGGCTGCACTATTTTATAATCTCTACCAGCACAGCCAGAAGAGGACTGGCAACCCTTCAGAGCCTGGTTCCTCTCTAAGTTGCTAATGTAAAAGGGGCTATATGAAATACATTTGAAAGATTGCTTGTATATGTGTCACGAATCCCGCCGAAGATGGTGCCTCTTTCCTGTTCGGGCGGCGTTCGGCGGTCGTCGTCGCCGGCCTACTAGCTGCCATTGATTCCCTTTTTTGTTTCTGTTTGTTTGGTCTGATTGGTTACACCTGTTTTGAGTTTAGTTTTGTTTGTGGGCTATTTAAGGGCACCAGGCCCACCAGCTTTTGTGCTGGCTTGTTTTCTGTTCATGGTGTTGGATTATTTGTGGATTCTATTTTTCCGGACAGTTTAGTCCTGTTTGTTTGGACTGGGTATTTTATGCGCCCTTGTGTTTGGCATGTCCTTTTTCACTGTCTTTGGAATAAAGATCCACGTTCTGAACTACCTGCTCTCTGCGCCTGACTCCTCCACCCACTACTCCTAGAAGCCGTTACAATATGCTTCTATTCATGTTAGTAACTCTAAATATGACATTGGGTTATCTTACATTTCCTCAATAGGATGCTGCACCTCAAGCCAACACTTTTTCCTGGTCTTTCCTGCTGGGGACAGGGGGCTTCAGTTTTGGGAATGAAGGGGCTAGAGAATTGGAATATTAACAATAATTAGTGTTCACATTTATGAATGAATTAACTTAAAATTTCAGTTAGCTGTGTACCTCATCTGATTGAGAATTGCTGATGATATACTTGAAAATCTGCCAATCTAACCCCCCCCACACACACACACACACACAAACCTCCATAGTAAATGGGTGTGTCCATTAACCCTCCAAAGCCCCAGTATCCATCAGCCAAGACTCAAAACAACAATGTTGTTTTTAGAAACACTAGAAAGGTGCAGCAGGAAGGAATCTTTCTTGAGAACGAGACACCGTGGGATCCCGGGTGGTCCAAACGGGAAGCCAGCGAGGTGGAAGAGGACGTCACACTCGGACTGAGTGGAGAGAGCGGATGGCATCACCTCTTCCTGAGTGCGGATCGTCGTGGCGCCCTGGCGGAGCCCTCGGATGAATCACTCTGTGAACTTTATTGTTGTTCCTGTCAGGCAGCTTCGTGTGAAAGGGTCTCTGTCTCTCACCTCTGCTGCACCCCTTTCCCTTCCCATGTTCTATATGTAGATCTCCGTCGGTGGAGTGCCTCCGGACAGACTGCGTCCTTCACTCCCATTGTCCACGGATGTTGGGTGGACCGTTAACACAGGGATGGGTGTTTCTCACCTAACGGCCACTTCAACAAAAAACTGAGTCTCAAATAGCCCCCTATTCCCCATGTATCACTACTTTTGACCTGGGCCCTGTAGTGCACTATGTAGGGAATAAGTTGCCTTACGGGAACTGTGAAGATTGGACAGAGTAGACCCACCATGACGGCCCCCACTCTCCTTCCCATCCTCACATATACAGTGCATTCGGAAAGTATTCAGATCAGCATTTTGTTACGTTATGGCCTCATTCTAAAATGTATTAAGTTGTTTTTCCCCTCATCAATCCACACACAATAATGAGAAAGCAAAAACAGGTTTAGACATTTTTGCACATTTATTACAAATAAAAATGGAAACATCACATTTACATAAGCATTCAGAACCTTTACTCAGTACTTTGTTGAAGCACCTTTGGCAGAGATTACAGCATCAAGTCTTCTCGGGTATGACGGGTATGACACTACAAACTTGGCACACGTGTATTTGCGGAGATTCTTCCATTTGTTTATGCAGATCCTCTCAAGCTTTGTCAGGTTGGATGGGGAGCATCGCCACACAGCTATTTTCAGGTCTCCAAAGATGTTCGATCGCGTTCAAGTCTGGGCTCTGGCTTGGGCACTCAAGGACATTCAGAGACTTTATTTTTTAAATAAAAAATATATATATATATTTCACCTTTATTTAACCAGGTAGGCCAGTTGAGAACAAGTTCTCGTTTACAACTGCGACCTGGCCAAGATAATGCAAAGCTGTGCAACAAAAACAACACAGAGTAACACATAAACAAACGTATAGTCAATAACACTGTACATTGTGTGCAAATGTAGAAGAGTAGGGAGGTAAGTAGAAATAAATAGGCCATAGAGGCGAAATAATTACAATTTAGCATTAACACGAGTGATAGATGTGCAGATGAGGTGCAAAAGAGGAAGAGGGTAAGTAATAATATGGGGATGAGGTAGTTGGGTGTGCTGTTTACAGAGCTGTGGGCTGTGTACAGGTGCAGTGATCGGTAAGCTGCTCTGACAGCTGATGCTTAAAGCTAGTGAAGGAGATATAAGACTCCAGCTTCAGTGATTTTTGCAATTCGTTCCAGTCATTGGCAGCAGAGAACTGGAAGGAAAGGCGGCCAAAGGAAGTGTTGGCTTTGGGGATGACCAGTGAAATATACCTGCTGGAGTGCGTGCTACGGGTGGGTGTTGCTATGGTGACCAGTGAGCTGAGATAAGGCAGTGCTTTACCTAGCAGAGACATATAGATTACCTGGAGCCAGTGGATTTTGAGAATTGAACACTGTGGAACCCCCATAGAGACTGCCAGAGGTCCGGACAACAGGCCCTCCGATTTGACACACTAAACTCTATCTGAGAAGTAGTTGGTGAACCAGGCGGTGCAGTCATTTGAGAGGCCAAGGCTATTGAGTCTGCTGATAAGAATGTGGTGATTGACAGTGTCGAATGCCTTAGCCAGGTCGATGAAGACGGCTGCACAGTACTGTCTTTTATCAATGGCGGTTATGATATCATTTAGGACCTTGAGCGTGGCTGAGGTGCACCCATGACCAGCTCGGAAACTTTTTTGCACTGTAGAGAAGGTACGGTGGGATTCGAAATGGTTGGTGATCTGTTTGTTAACTTGGCTTTCAAAGATTTTAGTAAGGCAGGGTAGGATGGATATATGTCTATACTTTTAGGTCTAGAGTGTCTCCCCCTTTGAAGAAGGGGATGACTGCGGTAGCTTTCCAATCTTTGTCCTGAAGCCACTCCTGCATTAGGGGAAGGGGAACCATTGCCCCAGTCTGAGGTCCTGAGTGCTCTGGAGCAGGTTTTCTTCAAGGATCACTGTACTTTTCTCCGTTCATCTTTCCCTCAATCCTGAATGGTCTCCCAGTCCTTGCCACTGAAAAGCATCCCCATAGCATGATTCTGCCAACAGCATGCTTCACCTTAGGGATGGTGGCAGGTTTCCTCGAGATGTGACGCTTGGCATTCAGGCCAAAGAGTTCAATCTTCGTTTCATCAGACCAGAGAATCTTGTTTCTCATGGTCTGAGAGTCTTCAGGTGTCTTTTGGCAAACTCCAAGTGGGATGTCATGTGCATTTTACTGAGGAGTGGCTTCTGTCTGGCCACTCTACCATAAAGGCCAGATTGGTGGAGGCCCTTCTCCCCCGATTGCTGAGTTTGGCCGGGCGGCCAGCTCTAGGGGGAATCTTGGTGGTTCCAAACTACTTCCATTTAAGAATGATGGAGGCCACTGTGTTCTTGGGGACCTTCAATGCTGCAGAAATGTTTTGGTACCCTTCCCCAGATCTGTTCCTTGACACAATCCTGTCTCGGAAGTCTGCAGACAATTCATTTGACCTCATGGCTTAGTTTTTGCTCTGAAATGCACTGTCAACTGTGGGACCTTATATAGACAGGTGTGTGCCTTTCCAAATCATGTCCAATCAATTGAATTTACTACAGATGGACTCCAATCCAGTTGTAGAAACATCTCAAGGATGATCAATGGAAACAGGATGCACCTGAGTCTCATAGCAAAGGGTCTTAATACTTATGTAAATAAAGTATTACTATTTTCTATATTTAATACATTTCTTGAAACCTGTTTTCGCTTTGTCATTGTGGGATATTGTGTGTAGATTGAAGAGGATTTTTATTTATTTAATCCATTTTAGAATAAGGCTGTAACGTAACAAAATGTGGAAAAAGTCAACGGGTCTGAATACTTACCGAATGCACTGTATATATTCTACAAGACAAGCACTTTATGACACTGTGGCAGACTTGGCCGAATAACAAACACTAGGCTGAGCTACATATATTACCATACATGATATAACAGAGCGAGAGAGGCCTTCGCATGGCTCTTATCAGTCTGAACCCTGACCATGTTGTTTTAGTTGTCTTGTTTGAATAGTGTGCAGATGGTTACCTACATAGAGGAATAAGCTGAGGGCTATTGGGTTAGGTTTTCAATACTGTGTCAAGGACATTCATGTGTAGCTCAAGGCTTGAGGTACTCGAATGGCCGGTTTACCTGTGAATCTCCATTGAAAGTGTTTTTTAATCCGGAACTAGACTCAATCTGTTTTAAACCCTATTCCCCCACTGACTGTTGTCCAGCGTTTATCTGGCCATTTTGATGGTTATGCTATCATCATGAGGTTTCTACTGTACCTCACCAGACGTCAGCCACACTGATCACTATGCCATTTAAAGGTAATTTACAATTAAGCCAACATCTGCAGCGTTGACTGAATGAAGTCTCGGAGACCGCAGTAAGATTGCCTTTAAATGTTTCATAGCCGAAAAGGGGGCTATCGGATTGAATAGTTAAGTAAGTAATGAGTCAAGCCCTAACAGATTTGCTCTAGCAGTAAGAGATTTGCTACCTAAACTGTGATGACTCCATGGGTGTCCAATCTTGCTGCTTCATCCAGACTGTACCCCATTCCTGGGCAGAGCAGGTCTATGATCTGTTTACTTAGTTTACTTACTGAACAGGCTGAAATTCCAGGCATTTTTTGAATTGCATTTTTTTTACCCCCTTTTCTCCCCAATTTCGTGGTATCCAATTGTTAGTAATTACTATCTTGTCTCATCGCTACAACTCCCCTACGGGCTCGGGAGAGACGAAGGTCGGAAGCCACGCGTCCTCCGAAACACAACACAACCCAACTAAGCTGTACTGCTTCTTAACACAGCGCGCATCCAACCCGCGCACTGCACCTGGCCCACCACGGGAGTCGCAGGTGCGCAATGAGACAAGGATATCCCTACCGGCCAAGCCCTCCCTAACCCGGACGACACTAGGCCAATTGTGCATCGCCCCACGGACATCCAGGTCGCGGCCGGCTGCGACAGAGCATGGGCGCAAACCCAGAGTCTCTGGTGGCACAGCTAGCGCAGCGATGCAGTGCCCTAGACCACTGCGCCCACTTCAACCTCGTGGAAATATCTTTAAAAAAACGTGAAATCACATTTTTAACCACTGCCCCTTTAACACGGACAGCTTCTACTGAGATAGCGTTCCTCTTTAACACATCTGATTCATTGGCGATTAGTTCAGTCAGATGTGTTAGTGCTGGGCTAGAACAAGATTTTGTACCCCATAACAGAGAACTAGGAGTCAGTCTCTTCACTCACTTCTCCTCTTTGATGGATTTGATCCTCTCGATGAGGGTCCTCTCTGACTCCATGTCTATATCCGACCGGTTAAGATCATCCATTTGAGGTACGTCCAGCTCTGATTAATGTTTCTCTAAGATCTGCAGATATATAGTATGAGTCAATATACCAGGCAGCAGACAAGACAACTATTTTTGGAAACGTGGGAATTGTATTCCCAAAGTGAAATTCCCAGTGGGAATTGGTATTTGGATCACCTGGTTTACATATTCTCAGATGTATTACACACAAGAGTATACCAAACATTAGGATCACCTGCCTAATATTGAGTTGCACCCATCCCCCTTTTGCCATCAGAACAGCCTCAATTGTTCGGGGAATGGACTCTACAAGGTGTTGAAAGTGTTCCACTGGGATGCTGGGCCATGTTGATTCCAATGTTTCCCACAGATGTGTCAAGTTGGCTGGATGTCCATTGGGTGGTGAAGCATTCTTGATACACACGTGAAACTGTGTAAAAACCCAGCAGTTTTGCAGTTCTTGACACAACCGGTGTGCCTGACACCTTATATCATACCCTGTTCAAAGGCACTTAAATCTTTTGTATTGCCCATTAACTGTCTGAATCCATGTCTCAATTGTCTCAATGCTTAAAAATCTTTCTTTAACCTGTCTCCTCCCCTTCATCGACACTGTGAACAATACAAAAACAAGAAATTTCAACTCCCTCTTCTTCCGTAACATAAAGATTGTGACAAAGTAAAAGGCGAAATAAACGGATCAGAGGACCAGGAAAAGGGGCTGAGCTGGACCCAAGGAAAGAAACAATAAGCTAAGTGACTAGCCTACTTTAACAACAGCTAACTAACCAAAATTACAGTGTCCATGGTTCTTTTTAATACGTTAAGGCACACTGATGAACAACTGACTACAGTTTCCCCCTTTTCCCACCAGCAACAAACAAAAAAACAAGACACAACGCGAAAGACAACAAATGTGAAAACTCAAAACAGTCCTATCTGATTGTGACAATTTTCACAGAGACAGGAACAATCACCCACAAACACACAGTGAAACCCAGGCTACCTAAGTATGATTCTCAATCAGAGACAACTAATGACACCTGCCTCTGATTGAGAACCATACTAGGCCGAAACATAGAAATACCCAAATCATAGAAAAACAAACATAGACTGCCCACCCAACTCACGCCCTGACCATACTAACTAAATACAAAACACAGGAAATAAAGGTCAGAACGTGACAGACACTGAATGAAGTGGATTTAACAAGTGATATCAATAATGGATCATAGCTTTCACCTGGATTCACCTGGTCAGTCTATGTCTTGGAAAGAGCAGGTGTTCTTGATGTTTTGTACACTCAGTGTATATACTTAAAACTGACCTTAGATCAGTGTGTAGGATCAGCTACATAATCATCTCTGAGCTGGCCAATGCTGTGCAGTGTGTAATGGGATTTCAGAGAAACCCCTGAGAGAGAAGAGGGAGGTAGAGGGCGAGAGAGGGTAGCGAGAGAGAGAGAGGAAAATAGAGAGAGGGGCGAAAGAGAGGGTCCTAGCTTTGACCTGCCTCCCCCAGGCCCCTGGAACCGGATTAGGAGTCAGTCAGTCACTCAGTCAACAACAGCCTTCTGACTCTATGTCTACGTACCAAATACTGCGGCACCCTATTCCCTATATAGTGCACTACTTTTGAGAACCACAGAGCCATGTGGCTCTGGTCAAAAGTCGTGCATTACATACACTCTTAGAAAAAAGGTGTTATCTACACTGTAAAGGGGTTACTGCGAATCTGACAGTAGATACAGGCAGCTCGATGGTAAAAAAAAAATCTCTAGTTTATATTACAGTACAATTACCTGCTGTAATACGGTATCAAATCTAGTGCTGTGTAAGGACAGTACAATACCGTAAATTGACTGCTGTAAAAAAAAAACGAAATGCTAGTGTAATCTGAATGAATGGATGAATTAATTATCTACCATGGAACCAAAAAGGGTTCTCCTATGGGAACAGCTGAAGAACCCCTTTGGAAAACTTTTACAAGAGAATGGGGTGCCATTTGGGACACAGACCATGGCTCTGTGGCTACTGGTTACATACTGTCAACAATAGCATCATGTGTTTACCGGTCATCTGCTATCCTTCAGTTGTCGTCAATAAGTAAGCCTTGTCCGAGCCAGAGTGGCCCATAGGGGCAGGAGCTTATCTGCTGTTTCATGTACCGTGAGTTGGCTTGATGTCCAAGTACACCCCCTGGACAGGAAGCTAGACTGTCAATACTACATCAATACTGCATGGCCCCAGTCTTAAATTGTTGTTCAAGAGAACCTCAGTCGATCTCACAACATGTATTTGTGTTTTAATGTCGCCATTAACTAGACCAGGCATTTATTTGTGTGCTCGTTTATCGCTCTTATTTCCATCAGAAATGATGGGAAAGTATCTTGCTTCAATTTCCTCAAATGGTTCTTGAACTACACTGTCAAGGAGGCAAAACAAGCCTTACTGTAAACACCCACAATCAGCCACTGCATACTGCTAAATAAATGATATTTTCCTCAATGGAAATTTGGTAACACTTTATTTGAAGTGTACCTACATGACTTGTATTACTTGTGAACGTGTAATGTAATCGCTTTGAATGTATTGTGAAGTGTTATACCCTTAAAATAAACTGTTACTGGAAATGTTGTGAACAAAAGACTGAACAGGGTGATTAAAACTAAAACTGCCTGGTGCCATAATGTTATTATAACTCCACATACCTACAGACAGACAGACTATGAGATTATAATTTGTGTCAAGAAGTGCATCACAACCCTATTAGCTTCCTTACACCTTCTTATAATAAAAGATGTTCCCAGATTAGTGATGTGCTGAAATCGGCTCATTGGCTCAAAGCTGCTGGTCACCTCTCTCTCACCCTTACCCTCACCCCCCTCTCTCTCTTAACCTGTCTCCCTCTCTCCCATAGCCTTACTATAGCCCATAGCCATAATAACTTTACTTCATCGTCATTTAGCAGACATTCTTATCCAGACATATTTACAATAAGTGCATTAACTGAAATAGCTAAGGTAACCACATTCAATACCAATCATCACAAGTCAACACTTTTTGAAAAGAACTGCTATCAGAAAGCCCAGTGCTAGGCTCCATCCAGTGCCTGTGAGTGACTCACCTCCCACTACACAGCCTGCGGGTGACACGTTGAACAGCATCATCATTAGTAAGATGGCTATAACATTCACCTCTCTGACCCTCTCATCTCATCTAATTTCATGATGTTGAATCAATGTACTATGTGATGGCCTTGCTGACATGGTGTGCATCCCAAATGGCACCCTATTTCCTAAGGGCCCTACTCAAAAGTAGTGCACTACGTAGGGAATAGGGTGCCATTTTGGCTGCAAACCACCATGATCTCTCTCTAAGCTCTTGTAGTAGATCCTTGAGGTGATGGTGCCAGTGACTGTTGTTCCTGGTATTCAACTGCAGCACACTCATAACACATGTTTATTATTCTAGTTACTCTCTCCTCTGCATGATTTGGTCTCCGTCCTAGCTGGCTCCCTGTTCCCTAGTACACTATTTTTGACCAGAGACTATGGGCCCTCGTCAAAAGGGGTGCACTACAGGGGATAGGGTGCCATTTGGGACTCAACTCTGATCTCTGCTCTGTCCTCTGTGATCAGAGGAAGCAGTTGTCTGGATGTTTGCGTAGCCATCACGACTGTGTCCCAAATGGCACCCCTTTTCCTACATAGTGCACTACTTTTGACATGGGGAATAGGGTGCCATTTGGGACGCATCCCGCATCTCCTAGAAAGGAGGGGAATATGGCTGTCTAATACAATAACAAACACTGCAATAATACTAGTGTACGATATAGCCACAATGGTGTGTGAAAGCCAAGAGCTGCATTGCCACAGCTATTGATTAACTATAGCAGATTTATATCAATTCAACACAATAGCAGATTCAGAGCTATAATTGTCCTAGGTGGGGGGCAAAGATATATATAGAAACTCTGGATTGCTGATGCTATGTATTGGCCAATTAGCTGCTTTGAAGCCACCGGCCTCTATATTGGCACTCAGAAGGAGCAGTCCTCCATAGGAATGAATGGAATTCTACAGCAGTATTTATTTGTTGTTTTGAGGACAGTAACATTAGTATGGAAACTAACTTGGCATTTTTTGAAAGTAGAACATACACACAGGAAATATGTCTTCATTTGTAGCAATATGTGGCAAATTATTTCAATTTATCCATGTTGCAGAGATCAGCACAGCACTGCCACCGGCAAATGTGTGCCGAGCTGGCACTTTCTATTCAGTTGAATAAAAAATATTGACACAAAAGCGTTGAAAAGAGGGTCAAAGTACTGTTGTTTAGACTGATTTGACTCATGATTGGTCATCTCGTGTACAATCTGTGTTTCAGTCTGATCAGCTGTAGCCAACTAACAATCACAGCTGCAGGTAGCCTAGAGAAGCCTATGAGCTCTGATCCCATCTGGCCAGGGGAAACTAAGTAGTTATAGCCTAAGCTATGTTCCTGTATTTATAGCCAAAAATAGGGCTATTTATTTGCGTTAAGAGAAAATGTGAATGTCATCAAATTTGTTTTATATTACAACTTCAGGCGGCTAGGCTACTTAGACATTATCAATCCAAAAGGATTGACTGGAATTAATCAATTAACACAATAGTGATGACTTACTGTGTGAGTAACTATTTAATTACAGATGTAAAGGCGTACAGCAAGCTCAGCCCTGTTAGTTGTATTGTCCAATCGCAGTTGTTGTGTAGTTTTTACAATACGACCAGATTATAAAAAGTCTTGTCCCATCATAGCCCATAAAACACAGTTTTACAGCTGACTTACTATGCCAAGAGTGTGCATAGAGTATGCATAGCTGTCATCAAGGCAAAGGGTGGCTACTTTGAAGAATATCTACATGATTCCATATGTGTTATTTAATGGTTTTGATGTCTTCTCTATTATTGTACAATGTATAAAATAGTAAAAAATTAAGAAAAACCCTTGAATGAGTAGGTGTGTCCAAACTTTTGACTGGTACTGTAAGAATTCAGACCCTTTACTCAGTACTTTGTTGATGGACCTTTGGCAGCGATTACAGCCATGAGTCTTCTTGGGTATGATGCTACAAGTTTGGCACTAAAGTATTTGGGGATTTTCTTACATTCTTCTCTGCAGGGCCTTTCAAGCTCTGTCAGTTTGGATGGGGAGCGTCGCTGCACAGGTACCCTTCCCCAGATCTGTGCCTCGACACAATCCTGTCTCGGAGCTCTACGGACAATTCCTTTGCCCCCATGGCTTGGTTTTTGCTCTGACATGCACTATCAACT
This sequence comes from Oncorhynchus keta, assembly GCF_023373465.1. Lineage (NCBI taxonomy): Eukaryota > Metazoa > Chordata > Actinopteri > Salmoniformes > Salmonidae > Oncorhynchus > Oncorhynchus keta. The sequence goes on along the minus strand of NC_068435.1, from coordinate 36,064,758 downwards.
GTGGGACATTATATAGACAGGTGGGTGCCTTTCCAGATCATGTCCAATCAATAGAATTTACTACAGGTGGACTCTAATCAAGTTGAAGAAACATCTCAAGGATGATCAATGGAAACAGGACGCACCTGAGCTCAATTTCGAGTCTCATAGCAAGTTTTAATACTTATGTAAATACAATATTTCTGTTTTCTATTTTTAATACATTTGCTAACATTTCTAAAAAAACTTTTTTTGTTTTGTCATTATGGGGTATTGTTTGTGGATTGATGAGGGGGAAAAAACACTGAATCCATTTTAAAATAAGGCTGTAACGTAACATAATGTGGAAAAGTCAAGGAGTCTTATTACTTTCCGAATGCACTTTATGGAAGCCCAATTAATTTTTATATGTTGATGCTATCTCAACATTTAGTATCTGCAAATGTTGAGATACTACCTCAAAATATCGAGATGCTACCTCAAGATATTGAGATCCTAACTCCAAATTTTGAGATACTAACTCAAAATGTTACCTGGTTAAGTTCTCAAGCTTCTCCACGGGGAGCTCCAGCCGTTTCACAATTTTGTTTTAGCCCTGAACTAGTTCACTTGATTCGCCTAATAATTTAAAAGCATGCATTAAGGTGTCTGTAATATAATACACTTTTCAAAAATGAATGTAGTACCAAAATGGCTGCATAGTGGCTTCAATACAGCATCCCCTGGCAGTCATCCAGGGTTTATAGACATCTTTGGTGTGTATGTGCGTGTTTGTGCATGTGTTTGGATTCCTGTAAGATTGAGGGCTATTTTCTCTTAATTGGTGACAGAAGAGGTTACTTTTTTTATCCGAAATGTACTGGTCCTGCTGGGAAGGCAGGATGCTAAGAGGTAGTGAGTTAACACTGGTAGTATTGTCCAGCCAATCCCCTGGCTGCCAGTACAGGAAAACGAATCTAAGTCATCATTCCGCTTGTTGTTATCAGTTATAAGCTTCACCCATCAACTTTTCAACACAGGCAGGCTTGTGGTTAGTTATGATTACAGTAAATGAACAATAAGCATCTCCACCCTATCAAATCATGTGTCCCAAATGGGAGCCTATTCCCTATGTAGTGAACTACTTTTGACCAGGGCCCATAGGGCTCTCATCGAAAGTCGTGCACTATATAGGTAATAGGGTGCCATTTTGAACGCAATGTAGTAAAATCTGTTTTTATATTATTATTTATTATCTATCTAGAACCCTTATTTTACCAGTTAAGTTGGTTGAGAAGAACACATTGTCCTCTCCACGCCAGCAACGAAGTGTGGGAAAGAGTTGCAGCCAGGGAAGTGGAGAGCCAGTATTTGTGGGTCGTTCCACCAGTTCGCTGCCTTTTGAGAAGTGTAACTTGGTCCCAAAAACATTTATCATAAAGAGCACGTTTAACTTATAATAAAAAACACGTTGTCCCAACTCAAGAGGGATAGGCCTTTGAAAAAGCCTTTTTGGTTCCAGGGAGAAAGAAGCCTTTTGTGTTCCACATAGAACCATTTTCGGTTCCATGTAGAACCCTCTGTGGAATGGGTTCTACCTGGAACCAAACATGTTCTTCAAGGGGTTATCCTATGGGGACAGCTGAAGAACCCTTTTAGGATCTAGATAGCTCCTTTTTTTCTAAGTGTACTGTAAACCTCAACACATATATGTTAGTCCCAAATGGCACCCTAACCCCCTATATAATGCTCAACTATTTAGGGAATAGGTTGCCATTTGGCACGGAAACATACTCCCACATCTTCAATAGTGTCTCTCTCCAGCAGTGTAGGAAGAGACTCATTCAGTTCAGCCCTTTAAGACTGGCACGTGAGACTATGTGTGCCGCAAATGGCACCCTATTCCATACGTAGTGCATAACTTTTTAAAAAGTAGTGTACTAGTGCACAATGAGGAGAATAGGGTGCGATTTGGGATGTAACCCACCTTTTAAACAATGCACACATACAGAGAACACAAGTGAATTCAGAAAGCTAAAACTGGAAACAATTGGTACACAAATGTCTTGATAGTACTATTTAAGTAGTTTTCGGGGGTATCTGATCTTTACTTTATTATTTATATTTTTGACAACTTTTACTTCACTACATTCCTAATGAAAAGTATGTACTTTTTACTCCATTCATTTTCCCTGACACCCAAAAGTACTCGTTACATTTTGAATGCTTAGCAGCACAGGAAAATTGCCTAATTCACACACTTATCAAGAGAACATCCCTGGTCATACCTACTGCCTCTGATGATTGTAAATGATGTGTTGGAGCATGCCCCTGGCTAGCTGTAAATAAAATAAACAAGAAAATTACGCTGTCTGGTTTGCTTTATGTAAGGAGTTTGAAATGATATATACTTTTACTTTTACTTTGATACTTGAGTATATTTTAGCAATTACATTTACTCGATACTTAAGTACAGTACCAGTCAAACGTTTGAAATGATGTAATACGCACACACACACACACACACACACACACACACACACACACACACACACACACACACACTACCAGTCAAAGGTTTTAGAACACCTACTCATTCCAGGGTTTTTCTTTATTTCTACTATTTTCAAAACTATGAAACAACACATATGAAATCATGTAGTAACCAAAAAAGTGTTAAACAAATCTTATATTTGTTAAAAATTTGATTTTATATTTGAGATTCTTCAAAGTAACAACACTTTGTCTTGATGACCGTTTTTCACACTCTTGGCATTAAGACAAAAAATAAGAAAAACCCTTGAATGAGTAGGTGTGTCCAAACTTTTGACTGGTACTGTATATTTAAAACAAAATACTTTTAGACTTTTACTCAATTAGTATTCTACTTGGTGACTTTCACTTTTATTTGAGTAATTTTCAAATAAGGTATCTTTACTTTTACTCAAGTATGAAAATTGGATACTTTTTCCACCACAGGTGATAGTTCCTCTCTAAGCGAGTAGCATTGACATAGGGAGGATATGGTCTATCTGAGCATAGGAGTTTCAGTGCAGCTGTTTTTCCCATAAAGGCTGCCAAGAACTAACACAGAGAGAAGAGAAACAATGCTGGACAATGTGATATTTAAACAGGTAGCCTAGTGGTTTGAGCGTTAGGCCAGCAACCTTCGAATCCCCGAGCTGACGAGGTAAAAATGGTTCTGCCCCTGAGCAAGGCAGTTAACCCACCATTCCCCGGGCGTCAAAGACGTGGATGTTGATTAAGGCGACAGTCTAAGTAATTAATAATAATAAAAATCCCCATCAAAATCAGTAAATTTAAACTATAGTTTTTTTCTCCATGGGCTGCATCTCAATCTCTCACACCCACCTATTTCGGGCTTTCGCATCTGCGTGAAAGGTGGCCAAGAGATAGCGTTATTTCTTAGACATCCCGAAAATCGGTCTTATTCTAAATATAGGACAGACACTTAAAAATCTTATTCATTATGATTCATTTTTTAACTCTTTTTTTACATTTTTACATTTATGAATGTGTTATTTAATAATGCGTTTCTATGGGTTATAGTAGTAAAGATTATCCATGGTATGACCCCCGCTCGTTTGTAGCCTATTCACAGATGCAATGCAGTTTTTTACAGTATCTTTAGTCTAACTGCCTAATCCAATATATTCCAGTCCGTGTTTCCCTTTAGCCCCAAGCTGGCTCACTTGCAGGTTTTGTTTACTGGCGGAGGAGAGGCAGAGAAGAGGATTTAACAGTCTACCTCTCATGTGGGAGACTAAAATATAAGTTTTCGACTTTATTTTTTGCTGTTGTCGTTGTGCAATAACAATGTGGTCATTTTGAAGGGAGATATCCCTCATGTAAAATCACCGAAACGCGCTTTATTGTGAATAAATAGTGCGAACAATTTGACCAACGGTGAAGTCTGACAGTCAATGTTGTCTTGAATGGAAGCCTCGTTTAATGTCAGTATTGACCGAATCGAGTTTGCGGTTTAATGATTTATTCTCTCCATACAAGGTTCAGTTGAGTTTAAGTAAACTACCTATTAATCGCAATACTTTTTCGTTTATTATTGTGGTATTTTTTGTGAAAGACACCAGCGGTGAGCGTGAAACGCAGTGACCCGTGGATTTGGTTTAGTACGCCACGCGTGCCATGAACCCGAAGTTGTCATAAGGGAAGCTACAGAATGTGGGACTGCGACACGAGAGAAATTGCTGCACATCACTAGCTGTGGTTTTTATCCTTTCAATGCAAGGGAATAAGCCATTTCCGAAGTAGATACACGGCGCCATAGCGAGTGTTACCGAAAGCGTAATTCAATTGCGAGTTGGTATCAAATCGCACTAACTTGCGTTGTGGCCTGCTGCACAGCCAGCTAACAGTAGCTAGCAGTTAGCTAGCTACTCAGCTTGGCCTGTTCTGACTTTCGAGACTGCGGATTGAATCAAGAACAATTGAAAAGACTCATGCCAGTTATTGGCAAGTGAGACGTTAGCTTCGTTTGTCCACAATGAATCACACTGTTGCATTTGTTTGTGGCGATTTTGAATATCCACCAGATCTGTACAGATAACTAGCAGTGGCTAACCAGGTAGCTAGTGAACACGTTGGACTCTTAACTTCCCTCCGCCCATTTTTCCGGAATGCATGTTTTTATTTTTGTTTACCTCTGGGTTCTCGTGGTTTAGCTAACGAACCAATTGACAGCTACCACTTGCCAGCTAGTTTTAACCGAGTTGACACGGATTCTAACCCAGTTCACGACTGTCTTCGGTCGGATATTGATTTAAGTAAATATGTGTCAGCGGACTTTACTTGTGGTTTTTGTGACTGCTGTCTACGTATGGAATTGTCAGCCAACGAATGGAGAAAATACAGAAAGTAAGTAGCAAGTTATAATCTTTTCACCACACCTGTTTCAGATGTGTTCACTTGCATAATTGTACCTAATTTAACAGTGTCACTGTTAAATTAGGTGTCACTTTTGGAAGGCTCTGCTTTGACATCAATATCCGCTATGATGACAGCAAGGCCAGCCTTTTCGTTAGATACGCTATATTTAAACGGACAAAGGTCTATTTTATTGACTTTTTGTTTAGTAAAAAAATTACGTAACCACCTAAACTGATCAAAATGCCTTTGCAACCTGCAATTGTTAATGTCTATCCCATAAATGTGCTTGGCTATCAAATAGGTGCGTACAATGTACATCACATTGATTAGGGATATGGTGTTAGGGCTCAAAATTAGACAGTGGTTCTGGTGTTATACTTTGTATTCCATATAGTACACAGAACGCTTCATTTCATGAGGGTGTGAGACTTACAATCGCTGAGATCTTATTTTCACGTGATCAGAAAAGGTACAAAAAAAATTGTGGACAGGACAATGATAAACCCTTGTCAAAAAGGCACAAAATCACCTGTATGGATTCTTAATTTCAACAAGTTTTGTCCAATGTCTTAAGATGGAGTGATCATATTGTTCTGACATTTATGAAATGTATATGTAATATTATGACAATTAGGCTCTTAATATGCACATTAGGGAATGCATAATTACAGTAATTTGAGGCCAATTGTCATACTATTAACAAATATACATGCTTTATGCATAACTGAGTTTGTAACAAATTGAAAAAAAAAATTGAAGTGAGAATAAAAAAATATACAGATTTATGCAAATTATGCAAATTATTTTAAAAAAAACATTTTTTACCTTTTACTTAACTAGGCAAGTCAATTAAGAACAAATTCTTATTTTCAATGACGGCCTGTTCAGGGGCAGAACGACAGATTTGTACCTTGTCAGCTCGGGGGTTTGAACTTGCAACCTTCCGGTTACGAGTCCAACACTCTAACCACTAGGCTACCCTGCCACCCCATAATAATATGCTAAGTAGTCGATACAGAATAAAACAAATACAGTATGTTAAACCCATTCATTTAAAGTCAGGTGGTCCTATTGTTAACATATATATTGAGATATTATGCACTCCTGGGAGTCTACACTGAAGAGTAAGGTGGCGCCCACACACTTGAGTGCGCACACACAAACAAACACACACCAGGGGTGGTAACAGAGTAATTGGGGTGACATGATCATGAACAAAAAGTAGGGTAACTATTTACTAGTTAGTAAGTTAGGTTGTATCACAGTTGTATTCAGTAGCCCCTCTGAATAGGACTAGAGTGCACACAAACACTTCTCAGCATCCCTACACACTCATACAGCACCCCCACCAACACACACACACACAGCCTAACGCAGACTTACACTTCTCAGCACTAACACCAACACACATACGCCACACATTCACTCAGTACTAGTCATTATTACAGGATTTGTACATGTATTAGCCATCTACATTACTGTGTGATTGACTGTTGTGTTTCAAATACCAGTAAATTAGTTAACAAAATGACAGATTAAAAGAGGGTACTTAATGTCAAACCAGACACTCTGAAATCACAGCAGGTTTATCACAGGACTGGATCAAATTGGATTAAACAAATTAGCATATTTCAAATTAATGGTAAAGGAACCGGATGCACATGTACAACAGTAAGTGAGTAAACAAAGACAGAGATTAAAATAGTTAGTTTGGCCTTAAAGTTATGTCAAACCAACCACTTTCATTGCAGGTTTTTTACGACACTGATTTGAATGCGATTGGATAAACCAAATGAGTTTAAATGAATGGTAAGGATAAAGGATGGACATGGTACAAAACAACCTAGCTTCTGTTGTCCTCCCAACAAAGACGGAGATTAAAAGAAGGCAATTTACACTCACCGGCCAGTTAATTAGGTACACCCATCTAGTACCCCCTTTGCCTCCAGAACAGCCTGACTTCTTTGGGGCATATATTTTACAAGTTGGAAACATTCCACAGGGAGGTTGGTTCATGCTGACGCGATGGCATCACGCAGTTGCTGCAGATTGGACGGCAGTACGCCACCGCCACCATTCTGTACCTTTGACATCAGTCAGGATGGGTCCATGTACTCACGCTGCTTGCAGCAAATCCTGACTCTGCCATCAGCATGACTCAAAAGGAACCAGGATTCCTTGGAAAAGGCCATGTTTTTCCACTCCTTAATTGTCTAGTGTTAGTAATCGTGTGCCAACTGGAGCCGCTTCCCCTTGTTTTTAGCTGATAGGAGTGGAACCCAGAACAGTGGTCGTCTGCTGCAATAGCCTGTGTGTGACGAGGATCGTCCTATGCCCTCCCATGCCCACTCATGACTGCACCGCTGCCCAGTCATGTGAAATCCATAGATTAGGGCCTAATTTATTAATTTCAATTGACTGATTTCCTTATGAACTCAGTAAAATCTTTGAAATTGTTGCATGTTGCATTTATAATTTTTTTCATTGTAAGTTGTTACGTCTTACATGTCTAAGCAGGAATGCATGATTCAAAATATTTTGATATGCAACCTAATCCAGTTATTGTCAATTTTTAAAAATATTTTACCGTCAAATAGGGCTTCAGAATGTTTTGTTAAATGGAGATTAATTTGCCTTCATCTTTATGTACATTAACATTATATATTTGCTTAATTAATTCAATTGGTGCTAATTCACCGCCTGAGGAAGTAGAAACTCAACACATTAGCTAGATCACGAACTGTAAATATAACACCTACTGCTAGTAGCCATGTAAGTGCAATGAGGCTAGTTCCCTTGCGATGGCCGATGCTCAATTTCACACCCTCTGTATTTCAAAGACATACCGGGTGTCTTGATTGTAGAAGAGTGCTTTGAGCACAGTAATGATAGTTGAAAAATAACAACTGTACATTTACATTTAAGTCATTTAGCAGACGCTCTTATCCAGAGCGACTTACAAATTGGTGCATTCAAACTGTACCTACAGTAGAAGGCTGAGACACTCCTCTCTTTTTAATATGTACAACAAGTTGCTTCCAAAGTTGTATTATTTTCCCTGCCATTGCACTTTGAAATGTTCTACGATCATGAGTAGGAGAGTGAGTGAGAGGCTCGTTCATTACAGCAGCCTACCCCAGTGAAACAAGCAGGCACACTGTCAGGGCAGACACTTATTACAGGAATCATGAGGAAAATGCACTTTACTGTTGAACACATTTATCTGCACAAAAATAGGACGTTTTGATTGAGGTGGAATGGGCAGCTCGCACCAGTGCAAGCAATTAAAAATGAAACTCGCACAGCCAAGTTTAAAAGGTCGCAAAATATGACTAAATTGTCACACTCTGGATTCCTGCGTATGGTTTCTATTCACCCCGTCTGCACCTGGTGACCCACTCATGATTTTTTAACTATTTGAAAAGCTGGTAAGAGTCAATGTAGTATAATTCTTGACTCTTTGTGATGAAATAGGCCTATACCTACTCTTGCACCAACACTATGCACCATTAATGTATTTAGGCATGGGAGTTAACTCTCTTAAACAGCCTTTGTCTAGCAGCATTGCAACAAATCAAACGCTCAATTAACACCTCTGTACTTGTTTTGGATGTTAAATGCTGTCGAGTTTGGTTTCAGCTTATGTGACTGGATGAGAGAACGAGTTGGACTGAGAGTTGGAAAAAACCTAATAGTAATGTGAAGCCACCCTTTTCATTAAACTGAAAGGGGGGGTGTTGAGATTGGGTAATGGCATCAGACCAGTTTATGAGATTCTGTTGCGGGACTGACAATTCATAAACAATTTGTGTATTGCCTGGCTACTGGCTCTGGTTGGCCCCCTTCTCGCACCTCTCCGACTTGACAGTGAACCAGTGAGTGAGTGAGAGAAACTTGAGTCTCACTGAAAGTGTTTCATAACATTGACTGACAGTAACTGACCAACGCTTTTGCTGAACCAAGCCCGTGTCTGTATGTGACCTATGTTGTGAAGGAATTGTAGATGTTTATTGACCCAATACTTAAATCAAAATGGACAATTCTGGCTTGGACAAGCTTAATTAATTAGCTTGTCAAAATGGCTAAATTAAACTAAAATCCTTGGTGGGTTTTATATTTACATTTTTACATTTACATCAGCCCATTTTACATACTGAAGGTTTGAGTATAGGCATAGATTAAGAATTGTCCTATCTGTTCTATTCTGTTGTCAGATCTGTATGCACAGGACTCGCCCTCCTTCCACATGGTAGAATGTCTTACGTTCTATTTCTGCCTGCAATGTTTGTTCATCATTACACTCTATTGTGCTACCATCCATCATACGGTAGGTCACCTCGGGTACCAAGATACAGTAGTTAACCACAGGTCTCCAATGTAAAGTAGTAGTTCACCTCAGGTACCACCGTCCAGTAGTTCACCTCAGGTACCACCGTCCAGTAGTTCATCTCAGGTTACCAATGAAATCATCTGAAGTGGTCAGGTTGTCAAACCAGACAATATCAATCTATCTTAGAAGTGTGCCTGAGGCTGGTCGAGCGGGTAATGTACACGTCACCCTTCAGCATGGGCACGTGTCCCGGCCCTACTACTACTCTGCGTCTACCTCCCTATCAGTGTCTCCCTGCTCATTTCCACTTAGCAGAATACATGTATTTTTGATATCTCCAAAGTGGCCAGGTTGTCAAACTAGACATTATCAATCTATTCCTGAACCAGACAGTATCTACAGTGCATTCAGAAACTATTCAGACCCCTTGACTTTTTCAACATACTGTTACGTTACAGCCTTATTATAAAGTGTATTGAGTACACATTTTTATTTAATCTACACACATTACCCCATACTGACAAAGCGAAAACTGGTTTTTAGAAATTTTTGCAAATGTATTAAAATTAAAAAACACCTTTTTATTTATATACAGTACCAGTCAAAAGTTTGGACACCTACTCATTCCAGGGTTTTTCTTTATTTTTTAAACTATTTTCTACATTGTAGAATAATAGTGAAGACAGACAGAATCATGTAGAAACCAAAAAAGTGTTAAACAAATTCAAATATAATTGAGATTCTTTTAAGTAGCCACCCTTTGCCTTGACGACAGCTTTGCACACTTCGCATTTTCTCAACCAGCTTCATGACAGTCTTGAAGGACTTCCCACATATGCTGAGCACTTGTTGGCTGCTTTTCCTTCACTCTGCAGTCCAACTCATCCAACTCAAAACAAATGATAGTCCCACTAAGCACAAACCAGATGGGAAGGTATATCGCTGCAGAATGCTGTGGTAGCCATGCTGGTTAAGTCTGCCTTGAATTCTAAATAAATCACAGATGGTGTCACCAGCAAAGCACCATCACACCAACTACACATGCAGAGTTCATCCACTCACCGACTCTGCGTCTCACAAGACACGGCGGTTGGAACCAATAAATCTCAAATTTTGACTCGTCAGTGCAAAATCTGTTCTTTGGTCTGGTGTAATGTTCATTGCTCGTGTTTCTTGACGCAAGCAAGTCTATTATTATTATTGGTGTCCTTTAGTAGTGGTTTCTTTGCAGCAATTCGACCATGAAGGCCTGAACAGGTCTCATCTGAACAGTTGACGTTGAGATGTCTAACTTGAACTCTGAAGAATTTAGGCTGCAATCTGAGGTGCAGTTAACTCTAATGAACTTATCCTCTGCAGCAGAGGTAATTCTGGGTCTTCCTTTCCTGTAGCGAGCGGTCCTCCTGAGAGCCAGTTTCATCAAAGCGTCTGATGGTTTTAGCGACTGCAGTTTAATAAACTTTTTCCAGATTGACTGACCTTCATGTCTTTAAGTAATAGACTGTCATTTCTCTTTGCAGATTTGAGCTGTTCTTGCCATAATATGAACTTGGTCTTTTACAAAATAGGGCTGTTTTCTGGTTACTATTTGATTCCACATGTATTATTTCTTAGTTTTGCTGTCTTCACTATTATTGTACAATGTAGAAAATAATACATTAAGCAAAACCCTTGACTGAGTAGGTGTCCTAACCTTTCTCTGGTACTGTATGTAAATTAAATGTAATATTTCAGTTATTCATTTTTTTAATACAATTCTAAACCTGTTTTTTGCTTTGTTTTTATGGTGTATTGTGTGCAGATTGAGGGAATGCTCTAACCACCAGGCAGGTAGCCTAGTGGTTAGAGCGTTGGGCCAGTAACAGAAAGGTTGCGAGATCGAATACCCAAGCTGACAAGGTAAAAATATGTTGCTCTGTCCCTGAACAAGGCAGTTAACCCACTGTTCCTAGGCTGTCATTGTAGATAAGAATTTGTTCTTAACTGACTTGCCTAGTTAAACAAAGATAATCCATTTTAGAATAAGGATGTAACATGACAGATGTGGAGAAAAGTCCAGGGTTCTGAATTTCTGCCGAATGGACTGTACATGTATCTATCCTTGAAGTGCTCAGGAGAGGGAATAGTCTAACCAGAAACCGTATCAATCCATCTCACTCAAGAAGCTCAATTTCCACGCCTCATTTTAAAGACAGACATCCTTTAGTCATAAGTGTCACCCAGTGTGTAACTCTACTACTAGAACTAACTCTTGTTAAATGTCACTCTCGTCAAATGAGATCCGGTTGGTCTGTAATTGTGTAACATAACAAGCTATTGTCTGCATCCCAGATGATACCCCGTTCCCTATGTATACTGAACACGAATATAAATGCAACATGTAAAGAGTTGGTCCCATGTTTCATGTGATAAAATAAAAGATCCCAGAAATATTGCATACACACAAAAAGCTTTTTTTTCTCTTCTCAAATGTTGTGCATAAATTTGTTTACATCCCTGTGAGCATTTCCCTTTGGCCATGATAATCCACCTGACAGGTGTGGCATATCAAGAAGCTGATTAAACAGCATGATCATTACACCGGTGCACCTTGTGCTGGGGACAAAAAAAGGCCACTCTAAAATGTGCAATTTTATTACACAACACAATGCCACAGATGTCTCAAGTTTGTGCAATTGGCATGCTGACTGCAGAGCTGTTGCCAGAGAATTTAATGTTAATTTCTCTACCATAAGATTCCTCTTTGTAAAATTATTTATTTTCAACTCGCAATCTGTGGATTCGATTAGAAAGATTGAAATTGTACGTTAAACGTCACAGCATAGTTGAAAGATATGTGTTGCGTAGAAACTCGAAGAGGGTGGCCAGCAGAGATGGGCTGAGGGAGGCTGAGGATTGGGATGTGGAATTGGAATTGGAGACAAGTGGGAGTGGAGTTGCTGTGTGGGAGATAAAAGTAAAAAATAAACTCAAGTTGAAACATAAAAAGTACATTTGAATGACACTGTGGCAGTGTTTTTACAACTAATGCCGATTTGCCTGAGGCTGATGCCGTGCAGGTGTTTGTACACATGCATGTACACACATTCATTCAAATAAACACATACAAGAACACACGCATACATGTAATAGTGCCAGACATGCACACAAACATATAGTTTGCTTTGCTGTTTATGATTTTAGTTGTCCTTGATATCCATATCCATGTGCTTCTACACCTGCATTGCTTGCTGTTTGGGGTTTTAGGCTGGGTTTCTGTACAGCACTTTGAGATATCAGCGGATGTACGAAGGGCTATATAAATAGTATAGTGTACTACTTTTGACCAGCGCCCATCAAAAATAGTGTACTATATTGGGAATAGGGTGCCATTTGAGACACTCCTGTAAGAAAACCATGAGTGTGTGTGTGGTTGACACACAGGAATTGTTTGTCTTTATTGTTCTCTTGAACAATACTCCTTTAATTCTGGGTGACATGTTCAACTCTGTCAAGCTTGTGAAACACCTCATTTTCAAGCAACTCAAGCACCTGGATCTGTGTGTATCAAGCAACTGAGTAAGAATGCTGATCTAGGATCAGTTCCCCTGTCTATAATCTTACTCATTATGGATCTAAAAGGCAAACCTGAACCTACATCAACACTCCTACTCCGAGATGCTTGATACATATGGCCCTTGATCTGACAATATGCTTTCTTTCTGAGGTGCGTACTCAGTATGTGCCCTTGACATGGAGGCCTAACTGACCTTGATCAAGGAAATGTCCTTCTTATACTGCAGGTAATAATTACCTCAGTGTCAACAATGGCCCTCAACAATGCCCATTCATATCACATGATACCGTAACACAGGTAGGGATCCATTGTAGTGTTGCATGGTATACCGGTACCAAAACGCTGCCAACATTTTAGAATACGATTTCATCTGATACTACTGAATTTTTTTGACCCTAAAATTCTAAATGTTTATAAAGTCAGTTTTGTTAATAAATTCAGTCAACACAAAAAAAGCCACAGTAACTCTCCTGTATGCGCCCATTCACTAATGTCCATTTCACTTTCATGTGTATATCACATGTAGCAGCTGTAATCAGCCAGCCACATACCCTACCAGCAATCACTCACAGGTTCTCTCCGTCCTCTCTTCCTGCGCATCTATTACATTTGGTTTTAAAATATAATTTAGCCATGATGTCAAGCAGGGATGCAGACCCTCTTCTGCTACATGTACATTTGATAGATTGGAGCAGTGGGCAGAGCGAGCAAAGTTGAAACATTGCATCATTTCATCACCTGGTATAACCAAGAGCATATGCCTATCTGAGTAGGCTTTGCAAGTTCGCTGTCACACAGCCTCTGAGTGTCAGAGAGAGAAAATAGAGCACAGTACTTTACAGCAATGAAAACGGCTCGTCTCTAGGGCACACCATTAATAAGAGATGACTCGTATTACCAGAGCGACTTTTTACAAATTCACATTAATTTGATATACTTTTACAAACAGCTGTTTTAAACTGTTCCTGAGTGGCTAATTATTGATTTGATAAGAAACAACCTTGTTCAGTCATGTTACCTAACTAGCTAACAACCAGTTAAAGGAAAGATTCATCCATTAAGAATGTTCTCTCTGAGCGATGTTCTATCGATTCCTGTGGTCATTTCATGTATGTTTAAGCTATTGCCTGTCAAGCATGCAGAAATACAGCCGGTATGACGAGTTTTGCATCGATACACATGAAAACATGAAATGACCCCAGGAGTCGATAGAATATCGCTCAGAGATGCAAAAAACTATATATAACATTCAAAATGGTTGTTTTACGTTGTGTTATGTAAAAGTTAGTGCAGCTGGTGAGTTTGAGGAATGACTGAAGTACAGTGCATTCGGAAAGTATTCAGACCCCTTGACTTATCCACATTTTGTTACATTACAGCATTATTCTGGGGCGGCAGGTGGTTAGAGCGTTGGGCCATTGAGCATTAACCGAAAGGTTGCTAGATCAAATCCCTGAGCTGACAAGGCAGTTAACCCACTGTTCCTAGGCTTTCATTGTAAATAAGTGTTCTTAACTGACTTGCCAAGTTAAATAAAGCTTTACATTTTTTAAATTTAAATTGTTTTCCTCATGTGTCAAATACAATTTGATTTAATTTGAAGGGAACAAAGCAAAAATGCAGTGGAACTGGCTTTGAGGTCCAGAGTTGGGTTTGAAGGTCCTAGAGGCACAGTTCCTAAAAGCTTAAGCAATTATTAATCAATTGCCATCTAGTACCTTTAATACATTATAGAGATTTTTTAGAACATCATAGGCATAGTTATCTCAGACTATGGTTAATACCGCTAATCCTTGTTAAGAGCCCGCTAGTAATTATTTAAAGTGCCTTTACTGTTCTGTTGTCTGAAACCTGAAATCTGTCAATTATTGGTAGCGTACTGGTTAGAGCGTTGGGCCAGTAACTGAAAGGTTGCTAGATTGAATCCCCAAGCCACTGTTCCCCAGGTGCCAAAGACATGGATGTCGATTTAAGGCAGCCCCCCGCACCTCTGATTCAGAGGGGTTGGGTTAAATGCGGAAGACACATTTCAGTTGACGGCATTCTTGGTATGGATTACATCACGCGCCGCTGCAGCCAATTGTCTGGTCCGCTGGTGCCTCCCTGATCTTAGCTCCAGCAGCATATGTTGGAAAACAATAAACCAACGATCCACCTAGTAAAATCTTGAAAAAGGAAGTGTTGCAATAGCTGCTGGGTGTTTGTGTTCTTCCTGAGGCCACACTAGTGTAGGAGGGAGAGGCGTGTGAGGCCCAGGGAGAGGTTTATGTCCCAAATGGCACACCATTCGTATGTAGTAGATTACTTTGACCTGTAGTGTAGGAGTGAGAGTAGAGGGAGAGACGCACTCACACACATCTGGACAGTGCCCTTGCTTGCCCCTTCCGCCTGTTGCCCTTGTCTGAAAAAGTAGACATCAAATTAACTGTGGTCAACCTACCGTTTCATTTTCACTTAACCTTTATTTATACAGGTTAGTCTAATTGAGATGTAAGTTTATTTTAATTTTTTTACAGTGAGACCTGTACAGTGTTTATGGAACCAGGCATGCAGCCAGTGTGGCTGTGGATGAAAACAAAATTCACCAGCCACTCAGACTATGTACTATATGTAGCTTCATACCAGCCACATTTTCAGTGCAGGTTTATTTAGCCCATCCATGTAGATACTATCTCAATGCATTCATAGTAGCTGTAGGCAAGTATCTACATGCACTACATAAGAGTGCTGATGTTGGAGTTTTCTCCTTGAGTAGGTGAGTGTTTGAAGTGAATCAGAAGCTCCATAGCTGCCCTTATGTAGTTGGCTTGCGGTTTCTTTTACAACTGTACAGCTGCAACTCCCCAGCATATTTTTGGGTTTTCATGTTCTGAAATGTTATTATTATATTCTGTAATATTATTTATATTCTGCAAAACCTTATCAGACAGTTTCATAATGTCTCTCAACTTCACCTTATAAATAGCTTTTTCTTTCTAATCATAGACAATGGAACCTCAATTAACTTTAAGGATTCTAGAATTGTAGTCTAGGTTCTAGAATGAATGACCTGTATCTCCAGACAGCAGATTGTAATGGACAGTGTTTTTTTCTATTAGTTTTGCTAAAGTAAGTTTTATGCTATTTCAACAGATCAGTTTGCTCCAGCACCTACAGAGTTAACCTCTCACAGTCTACAGTAGATGACTGTTTAGGAATAGATGATTATGTGTTAGTTTCTAGTTAGTTTCTACGAAGATATTATTTCATTACTTATTATTGCTGTGTTATATGATCCATTGCTGGCAATTCAGTGGTTTCCTCCAGCACCTACAGAGTTAACCTCCCAGCATGACTGTCCTATGACTCAATCCTGACCTTTGATTTTAACTCTCTGCCTGTTGTTAGTTGATCACTCCTGTTATTTCTTCATGCACAGGAGAGGTGGTACAAACAACAATTAAAGCCAATTAAGTTTGAATTCCTTTGCATGGGGATTCTGCTGTTTTGAGGAATAGAAATACATCATAGTTAACCCCCCTCTCCAACTCTCCTAATGGCTGTTAGACTCTGTCAGTGGTGGTGTGAGATATTATTGATCAGTGAATCTTCAGTCGTGATCCTTTTATAGATTATACAGTACCTCCGAGGTACAGACTTATCTCTGTGTCTGTGTGAGTTAGTCCAGCAGCCCCTGTCTGCCTGCCTGCCTGTCTGTGTGTGTGGCTGGTTTCCATGGTAACTCCATCGGTTTGCGTGATGTTCCCAAAACATCTCTTTTCTTTCCCCCCCAAGTTGATAGGAAGGACTCTTAACAGCTAGGTTGCTCCCCAAATGGCACCATATTACCTATGGGCCCTGGTCAAAAGTAGTGCACTATATAGGGAATAAGGTGCCATTTGAGCTCAGGCAGCCCTATACCTGTGGTGTTATGGATGGAATAGGATACCCCTCGACTGTTCTTGAACTCTCTTACATCTGTGACGGTTGTCCCTGTTCCCCCGGTTTGTGTTCTACACCGTTATGACATCGGAGGTATTATTTGTTTGCATCAATGTTCAGTCATAGTAAAAACTCAATGTTAGTCATCATAGAATCTGGTACAGGTGAATCATGATTTGTCTCTGGAGAGTAACCAGCATTCTACAGATGGGCATAAAGTTATATGATGAAAGCCTAACCACCACACTCAGCCACTGCTGTGTGGTAGGGTTGAACATTTTCCTCGTATTTTACAAATGTTCCATCCCGAGAATAAATCACTTTGCGATATACCTAAACCAACTATGTTTTTAGTGCCATTTAAATTGGACAATTAATAATGAGGCAAATAACAGTACTTTGGCTGTTTTTAGTTTTAATCCGTTTTTTTGTGAAACGCACCAAACAAGCTGTCGACCTAACCCTCAATGGATACAGCGAGCAGCGATATCATACACGAGATGTCCTGCTTCATCTCTGGCCCTTTGCTTCAAGTCTACACTGCAATGGAGTACCACCATCATGACAATCAACGTGTCCCCAAGGATAGGCTTCAAAACCATGGAAGGGTGGCAGCAGAGGAGGAATTTGGATTCGGATGAAAAAAACGCCCTTCAGAACACCTCTTCCATCTATTATGCATAGCAATGTAGAAAGCATAAGGAATAAGACTGATGAGTTACGGGCTTGTACCCAATACATCTGAGTACTGACAATCCTGCTTGATCTGTCTGAGACCTGGTTTGGCTCCACAATCGTTAGAACGGACCGAAGCATCAACTCTGGTGAGAGAAATGGTGTTGGAGAGTGTGCATTCGTCAATGAGAAATATTGCAATCCTGCCCATATTACAACTGAGCGCAAAATCCAGATGAAAAGTCAGAGTTCCATTAGTTTGTAGAAACATGTCAAACGATGTTTACAATCAATCCTTAGGGTATTTTTATAATAAATCTTCAATAATATTCCAACCGGACAATAGTGTATTCATTACAGAGGAAAAAGAAGGAACGGCGCGCCCGCGTGACCGCGCAGTAAACTGATTGGCCTCAGCCTAGTCCAATTGTTGAAACAGCTCTTATTTGACACCCTTCCACAATAGAAGCCTCAAACAATTTTCTAAAGACTGTTGACATGTGCTGGAAGCCTTGGGAAGTGCAATCTGGTCCCATAGACACAGCATATTGGATAGGCAATCACTTAAATGAAACTACAAACCTCAGATTTCCCACTTCCTGGTTGGATTTGTCTCAGATTTTCGCCTGCCATTTTGAGTTATGTTATACTCACAGACATCATTCAAACAGTTTTAGAAACTTCAGAGGGTTTTCTATCCAATACTACTAATAATATGCATATATTAGCATCTGGGACAGAGTAGCAGGCAGTTACTCTGGGCACCTTATTCATCCAAGCTACTCAATACTGCCCCCTCTCACCAAGAAGTTAACAATTGTATTGATATTTACAGATGACATACAAGTTTCTTATTAAGGAACATGAAAGTTCACATGTTCAGTCAGGAAGGTATTTCTGCCACAAAAACACATTTTGATTATTATAATTATTTTTTTTAACGTTCAAACGGCTCTCCTGTGAAGTCGTGACTTGCGACTTAGTTTCCTGAATTAGGTCATATATTTTCAAGCGTGGTGGCTGCATTATTTTGTGGGTATGCTTGTAATCATTGAACTGGGGAGTTTTCAGAATAAAAAATTAACGGAATGGAGCTAAGCACCGGCAAAAAATTTAAGGAAAACCTGTTTCCATTTGCTTTCGACCAGACACTGGGAGATGAATTCACCTTTCAGCAGGAGCTCTAACCTAAAACACAAATCTAAACTGGAGTTGCTTACCCAGAAGATGGTGAATGTTCCTAAGTGACTGAGTTAAAGTTTTGTCTTAAATCTGGTTGTCTAGCAATGGTTTTCTGGAAATTATCAACAATTTGAGAGAGCTTGAAGAGTTTTGAAAATAATAATGGGCAAATGTTGCACAATCAGGGTGTAGAAAGCTCTTCAGCCATGTTCACATTGGCAGTTTGAAGTGATTCAAATCCTATTGATTCACATATCCGATTCGAATCTGTTATTTTTCCTGCAGTCTGAACATCCAAAAACCACATTGAATCGGATATTATTCGAGCCACATTTCAAACCACCTTCGTAGGTGGTTTGAAGTCGGATACAAATCTGATTCCTGACCATGACTTGTCTGAACGGTTAAATCTGATTCCTGACCATGACTTGTCTGAACGGTTAAATCTGATTCCTGACCATGACTTGTCTGAACGGTTAAATCTGATTCTTGACCATGACTTGTCTGAACGGTTAAATCTGATTCCTGACCATGACTTGTCTGAACGGTTAAATCTGATTCTTGACCATGACTTGTCTGAACGGTTAAATCTGATTCCTGACCATGACTTGTCTGAACGGTTAAATCTGATTCCTGACCATGACTTGTCTGAACGGTTAAATCTGATTCCTGACCATGACTTGTCTGAACGGTTAAATCTGATTCCTGACCATGACTTGTCTGAATGGTTAAATCTGATTCCTGACCATGACTTGTCTGAACGGTTAAATCTGATTTATTTGAATGTCTTTTTATCATTTGATTTTGAACATTCAAAGCAACTGGGAAACATCCATGGCAGGCATTGTCACCTTAGCTTGCTACGTAACTTCTGAGGGATAGGAAGCACGAGCACCACCACCAATCAGCCTACACCACTGCACACAGACCTGTCGTTACTGTGACAACTGCTTTAGCCTTGTTTGCAAATGACTGCTACCTGAACAAACACACACATCCTATTTGGTCACATGCAACTTGCTATTTGGACAGTCCGTAGTCCAAAACAGATTTGAAAAACAAAACTCTATGAGCATTAAGGCCTGCAGTGCCAAGCAGCATTGTAAGGCTGCGTTGAGACACTGACTTATCAATGACCCAAGCCCAGCTCAGTTAATCCCTACCATGCTGAGTTGTCATAATGCTTCATTCAGCAAATGTACAGTATACCAGGGGTGTTGGTAGACACAATGTAAGTAACCTAATGTATGGCTCTCTAACTGCCCTGAATGCCTCTGTTGATCCTACAGCTATCGCATCCAGTAATCATGTGCCTATGAACCAGATTTATACTGTTAGCACTGAGGCGGTGTGCCCTAGTAGGAATTCTACTGTGTTCCCCTCACCCTGCATTAACATAAATAACATGAGCATATCTACTTATGCTATGCTTCCCAGTAAAGCAATGAAAAAAAGTAAGCATCCCAGAAGAAAAGTGCTCAAATTAGCCCACAGTAACATATCTAGCTGAAGAAACAAGGTTAATGAAATCAATAATTTGCTAGTAACAGATGACATTCATATTCTGACAGTCTCTGAAACTCTCTTAGATAATACCTTTGATACAGTTGTAGCAATACAAGGTCATAACATCTACAGCAAATACAGAAATGCCAATGTTAGAGGTTTTGCTGTTTTATATTCCGAACCACATTCCTGTAAATCTCAAAAGAGGAGGATTACTGTTGAAGTAATATGCTCCAGGTTCATCTGCCTCACCTAAAGCCTATTCTTGTGGGAAACTGCTATCGACCATCAAGTGCTAACAGTCAGTATCTGGATAACGTGTGAAATACTTGATAATGTATTTGATAGCAACAGAGGTATATTTTCTGGGTGATTTTAAATATTGACTGGCTTTTCATCAAGCTGCCCACTCAAGAAAAAGCTTCAAACTAACCAGTGCCTGAAACCTGGTTCAGGTTGTCAGTCAACCTACCAGGGTAGTTACAAACAGCACAGGAATGAGATCATCAACGTGTATTGATCACATCTTTACTAATGCTGCAGAAATTTGCTTGAAAGTAGTCACCAGATCCATCTGATGTAGTGATCACAATATAGTAGCCATATCTAGAAAAAACAAAGTTCCAAAGGCTGGGCCTAATATGGTGTATAGGTCATACAATATGTATTGTAGTGATTCCTATGTTGTTGATGTAAAGAATATTTGTTGGTCCGTGGTGTGTAATGAGGGGAGCAAACAGACCGATGCACTTGACACATTATTGACATTTCTTATTCCAGTTACTAATAAGCACGCACCCATTTAAGAAAATGGCTGTAAAAACTGTTAAATCTCCATGGATTGATGAGGAATTTAAAAAATGGTATGGTTGAGAGGGATGAGGCAAAAGGAAAGGCAAATAAGTCTGTCTGCACAACCGATTGGCAAACCTATTGCAAATTGAGAAATCATATGACTAAAATTAAGAAAAAGAAGAAACTACACTGAAACAAAGATGCATGACAATAAGAATGTTAGTAAAAAAGCTTTGGACCACCTTAAATGACATTTTGGGACAAAAGGCAAACTCCGCTCCATCGTTCACCAACTGATATTGCCAACTACTTTAATGCTTTTTTTCATTGGTAAGATTAGCAAATTTAGTCATGACATGCCAGCAACAAACTGACACTACACATCCAAGTATATCTGACCAAATTATGAAAGACAACCATTGTAATTTTGAAATCCGTAAAGTGAGTGTGGAAGAAGTGAAAAAATTGTTGTCCATCAACAATGACAAGCCACCGCAGTCTGACAATTTGTATGGAAAATGACTGAGGATAATAGCGGACGATATTTCCAATCCTATCTCCCATATTTTCAATTTAAGCATATAAGAAAGTGTCTGCCCTCAGGCTTGGAGGGAAGTAAAAGGCATTTCGCTACCTAAGAATAGTAAAGCCCCTTTTACTGGCTCAAAAAGCCGACCAATCAACTTGTTACCAACCCTTAGTAAACTTTTGGGGAAAAATTGTGTTTGACCAGATACAGGCTATTTTACAGTAAACAAATTGACAACAGACTTTCAGCATGGTTATAGGGACGGACTTTCAACAAGCATAGCACTTACACAAATTGAGAGAAATTGACGATAAAAAGATTGGGGGCTGTTTTATTATATTTCAGTGTGGCTTTTGACATTATCGATCATAGTCTGCTGCTCAAATCCATTTTAAACCCACTTTGTAACACAACAAAATGTGGAAAAAGTCCAGGGGTGTGAATACTTTCTGAAGGCACTGTATATAGTGCACTACTTTTGACCGGCGCTCAGGTTGTACTGTTCCAGTTATCAACACTAGTCACTATCACCACAGTGGACTGTATTAGATTCTCAGTTAGGAATGCCAGGCTCTGGCTGAATGAGATGTCCATCCCAAATGGCATCCTATTCCCTATGTAGTGTACTAGGTTGGGAATAGGGTTCCACTTGGGACACGACCAGCCTGGTCAAACGCATTCAACTATATAGGGTGCATGGGCCCTGGTCAAAGGTAGTGCACTGTAAAGGGAATAGGCTGCCATTTGCACAGTGTGTCCACACTCCACAGCACACTTCTGGGAGCTGTTTGTTCTCTGGTTTCCTGGCTGCTCCTTTGGGTCATGTACTCTCCCTCCCTGTGTATGTATCTCTATCTGTTTGGGTCATCTTACTGCTTCAATCCTTCTGCCTCGCTCTTTCTCTCTCTCTCCCTGTCTCTCTATCCATCTCTCCCTGTCTCTATCTCATACTCTCTCTGAGAGGGGCTCTCATGATGGGTGATGATTTGGGGTGTTTGTGATGGATATCTTAATTAACCCGTGATGTCCAACACCAGGGCCCATTATAGTTGTTAGTAAGACTTGTTCTTATACCTCTACATATATCTGTGTAGTAACAATGCAATTACTGTAGTAATAACATTCTAATAACATGTTATTAGTCTTTAGTCATTGCTTAATGGAAGGATTTTTCCTTATTCCAGTTGTGTAATAACAAAACCCCTTTAATGCATTTACTAATTTAGGCTACTCTGTAACAATGGCATAGTAAAGTTGTTCTTACTATAGTAATCACAGTGTTAATACTCGGGTGTAGTCAGAGCAGTAACGGTGATCATGACAGATCATGACAGATCAACATGATCCAGAAACGTCTTGTTTGGAAATAAGTGTTGCAATGACAGGTTTCAGAGTATGTACCGTATGTTTCAATGTTTTCCCACACAGACTGTCTCTTTCTTTCACTCGCAATTCAATGAGGCTGTCATTGTAAATAAGAATCTGTTCTTAACTGACTTGCCTAGTTAAATAAAGGTTACATTTTAAATAAAAATGTATATTCAATGGGCTTTATTGGCATGGAAAACATACACTGAGTGTACAAAATATCAAGAGCTCTTTCCATGACGTAGACTGACCAGGTGAAAGGATATGATCCTTATTGATGTCACTGGTTAAATCCATTTCACTCAGTGTAGATGAAGGGGAGGAGATCGGTTGAAGAAGGATTTTGAAGCCTTTAGACAATTGAGACGTGGATTGTTTCAATTGGGGGGCTGCAACTCAATATTAGGAAGGTGTTCTTAATGTTAGTTTTGACTACTTTAATAGTGTTAATAAAATTAGCATACCCCCTGAGTCTCTTCCCTGTTTCAAACCTGGTAGTTTGGCTGATGGGACTACCAGCTCTCTGTAACCTAGAGAGCAAAATTTACACTGAAGAAAAAATATAAATTCAATTTCAAAGATTTTACTGAGTTAGTTCATATAAGGAAGTCAGTCAATTGAAATACATAAATCAGGCCTTAACATGACTGGGACTAAAGTTATGCGTCTGTTGGTCACAGATACCCTAAAATAAAAAAAGGTAGGGGCGTGGATCACAACCTGTCAGTGTCTGGTGTGACCACCATTTGCCTCACGCAGCGCAACACATCTCCTTTGCATAGAGTTGATTAGGCTTTCAATTGTGGGCTGTGGAATGTTGTACCACTACTCTTCAATTACACTGCAAAGTTGTTGGAGATTGGTGGGAACTGGAACACGCTGTTGTACACATCGATCCAGAGCATCCCCAACATGCTCAATGGGTGAAATATCTGGTGAGTATGCAGGCTAGAGAAAAACTGGGACATTTTCAGCTTCCAGGAATTGTGTACAGATCCTTGCGACATGGGACCGTGCATTATCATGCTAAAACATGAGGTGATGGCGGTGGATGAATGGCACGACAATGGTCCTCAGGATCTCGTCATGGTATCTCTGCGTTCAAATTGGCATTGATTAAAATGCAATTGTGTTCATTGTCCGCAGCTCATGCCTGCCCATACCATAACCCCACCTCCACCATGGGGCACTCTGTTCACAACGTTGAAATCAACAAACAACTCGCCCACATGTCACCATATACGCTATCTGCCATATGCCCGGTACAGTTGAAACTGGGATTAATCCGTGGAGAGCACAGTTCTCCAGCGTGCCAGTAGTCATCAAAAGTGAAATTAGCTTCCCTGAGATGGTTTCTGACAGTTTGTGCAGAAATTCTTTGGTTGTGCAAACATCGTTTCATCAGCTGTCCAGGTGGCTGGTCTCCAATGATCCCGCAAGTGAAGAACCCGGAGGTCTTGGGCTGGCGCGGTTACACGTGGTCTACAGTTGTTAGGCCGGTTGTACGTACTGCCACATTCTCTAAAACAGTGTTGTATGCGGCTTATGGTAGAGAAATTAACATCGACTTCTCTGGAAACAGCGCTGGTGGACATTCCTGCAGTCAGGATGCCAACTGCACGCTTCCTGAACTTGAGATATCTGTGGCATTGTGTTGTGTGACACAACTGCACATTTTAGATTGGCCTTTTATTGTCCCTAGCACAAGTTGCACCTGTGTAATGAACATGCTGTTTAATCAGCTTATTGATAATCCATCCACCTGATAGGTGTGGCATATCTTGGCAAAGGAAAAAAGCTTTTTGTGATGCATAGCATACTGTACAACCATTTCATGAAATAGCTGTTAGATAAAATCTAACAAATTGTATTTAACCCTTAATCAATGTTGGTCAGTTAAGAATAATTTCCCATTTGCAGAAATAATGAGCTGACTAAGATATCATCAATATTCTTATTAATTAGGCTACATATAGCATCTTAATCAGACTTATGTGGCTATTGCTTGGGTTCACTGTCTACACTAATTTTATTCACATTTGATACAACTCAATAATTGCCCTTGAGGGGATAAGTACAAAAGTTGTATTGAATTGAAATAAAGATATGTATAAGTGAGGTAGGGCCCGTGAAGGAGTTCTTAATGAACTTAGTAGGATCTAGCAAGCAAAATAAACAATAGCCTACTGCGGTTTATTTTTTGAAATATAAAAAGCTCAACTCTTGGGGATATGATACAATACAAAGCCGAACTGATCATGAAATTAATGTGCTTGAAATAAATAAAAAAAAGCCCCTTTTTTCTTCCCAGGAGGTAAAAAATAACACTTAATTTAATGAAGTCCATAGAATTTAGATGGACAACACACCAAAAAATATGCAGACCAATAAATGTCTTGACAGAATATTTTTGATGTGCAATACTATCGTTGCCAGAATCCCATCACTAATCAGTTTGTCTCCTCCCCTCCACTTCTCTCTCCTCTCTTCCATTCCCCTCTCCTGCTCCCCTGAAGTATCCCCTGGAATCTGCTCCAGTAAGGACATCCGGAACAACGTGACCAACCTGCGCTCCCTGGAGAACTGCACAGTGATCGAGGGCCACCTGAAAATCATCCTCATGTTCAAGACCAAGCCCGAGGACTTCAGGGGCCTAAGTTACCCCAAACTGACCGTGGTCACAGACTTCCTCCTCCTGTTCAGGGTCTACGGCATGGAGAGCCTCAAAGACCTCTTCCCTAATCTCACTGTGATCCGAGGTAACAACCTGTTCTTCAACTATGCTCTGGTCTTCTTTGAAATGCTGCAGCTCAGGGATATCGGCCTCCATAGCCTGATGAATATCACTAGAGGAGCGGTGAGAATCGAGAAGAACCCAGACCTCTGCTACCTCTCCACCCTGGACTGGTCCAAGATCCTGGACACGGTGGAGGACAACTACATCGTAGCCAATAAGAATGACCGGGAGTGCGGGGACGTGTGTCCTGGGGCGGCCAAGGGGAAGACCACCTGTCAGCAGACCACCATCAACGGCCTCTTCAACGAACGCTGCTGGACGCACAAGCATTGCCAGAGAAGTAAGTCACTGGGTTCTTATTTAGTTCATCCTTTATTTAATCAGGACGTCCCAATGATGTCAGAAGACCTCTTTTACAAGGGAGACCTGACTGTCTTTGGTTCTTAGTCATTTCTTTGTACGATGGAAGGAGTGTTTGTATTTAAATGCATGTAAAATTGCACACTAGGATAGATGTTTCCTTGTCTGCGGTTATTCCATGTTTTGGATACTCACTCTGTTTTTTCCTGCCATAACCTCAATTTGGGAGAAGACCCACTGCCGTGCACAGGGCTTGTACTTGTTTTAATGTGTCCGATTATTTATGTTTTAGTGTTTTGCTATTTATAAGTGAAAGTAGATCAGGGATCTTATCTGATTGAGGTGAATCTGGAAGGGGAGAGGGAGGGCAGGGGAAAAAGAGGGGGAGCAATCAAGAGTGGGGGAAGTGTGAAAGAGAAATTGAGAGTGAGAAAAGTGTGTGTGAGAGAGAAGGAGCTCTCAGGTTGCAGTGATGTCACTTAACATTCAAAGACCTGGTCTCCAGGGGAGTCAGATGAAGGAGAAGAGTTGTTAGAAAGCGAGAGTGGAGTGTGTGTGTGTGCGTCAGACGGAGTGTTGTAGTCTTGCCAAGACACTTACTCACTCACTTGTGTCCTTTAGTGTAGAAAGTCCAGCTGCAGAGCCAAGAAGTCATATGCTAACTATTAGGGGTGTAACGGTACAGTTCGGTATAGTGGCCTCGGTTCGGTCCACACTGTGAACCCGAATGAATACATAAAAAAACACTAAGCCTATTGGCTATGCCTACGCTGTGTTGTAGGCCTATGCCTCTTGAGTAAATATGAGCTGAACTTTTTTCTTGAGGCTATTCCGTTAAAAACAACTAGAGCCTATGCGCCCGTTGTACTTCAAATTCAAATCTTAATTGGCACATTTTAAACTGTCCTTTTGTGAGGCGCAGCCAGGTACTAGTTCTGTGCGATGGTGAGTGGTGGGGTCGATAAACCAGAATTGGAGGATCCTCCATCGTCGTTTAAATCTACAGTTTGGAGACATTTTGGCTTCGAAGTAGATTACAACTGCGATGGACAGAGAGTAGTGGATAAAATGTTAACAGTATGTCGCTCAATAGCCTTTGCAGCTGCCAACACCTCAAATATGTTGACACATTTAAGCCGACATCACCCCAGTATACCGGAACAAGACAGAAACGCAAAGAAACAACAACACAACACCCTCCCCCCTCTGCATTCAAGCAGCACTTGGCAGCTGATTCTTACAGGGCCAAAGAAATTAAAGGAGCGATAGATAGGTAGGCGGTTTATATTTTTACAGTCTTTGATTTATAGCCGAGGATATTCGCCCGTTTTCAGTGATTGAGAATAGAGGGTTTCAGCACCTCGTGAAAGTGCTTGAGCCACATTACGAACTTCCCTCTTGCAACCGTTTCAGCAAACAGGTAGTACCCACTCTATATAAGCAGGCCAAAGCCGAAGTTTTCAATGAAGTTTTCAATGCACTCTGTGTTGAGCTTATTTAACAGTGACTTATTTAACAGTGACAGCCCATCACATTACCCCAGAGTGGGGGATGTACTGTGCTACAGACATGCCCCCTTTATGAAAGTCACACGTACACATCTGGCACTGAAGGAGTCACGGTCATGGTGCGTTTAACTAATATAGAAGTGGTAATTTACCACATATGGCTGGGAAACCTCTACTGGAGCAGCTCTCCAACTGGTAATTACTAATGAGAAACTCCTCTGGAGCACCCGCTTCACCCACATGGTGACCTTTGATGTCACCTACTAAGGAAATGGCCTCTTAAACAGCATTTTCAGCAATTAAATGCAACAACAAAACAGTTTTTATAAAAAGCAATCTATTTGTGTTTTTGTTTTTTTACTATAACTTATTACAATCATGATAGCTGTACTTAATTTATGATTGACGCAGCTTGTTTGCCATTAGCCAATCAGCGTTTCTCAACGAGTACAAATCACATGAATGCATCCAACTGGTATTTACGACTTCACAACTGGTAAATTCCCACCTCACATGGTTACAAATGCAGCCAGCATCAGACTGGAAACTTGAGAGGCCCATCCTAACAATCCTGTCACAACAGACAATGCTAGGAACACTGTGAATAGCATTTCATTTTACTGCTGTACTGAACCCGAACCATGACCCCAAAATTGCAATACGTACCGAACCGTGTGTTTGGTGAACCGTTACTAACTATGGCTGAGTAAAGTAGGCTGAGTTCAGGTTGTATGTCAACTTTTACCATGCTCCTGAGCCCTGGGTTTGATGCAATGCAGCCGAACATACGCACTGTCTGTGTGATTGCTCTGCTCGACCTGAGTGTTGTCTCAGCCCCGTCACACATGACATGTAGAGAGACGTGGGCTCCTCTCTACACACACACACACACACACACACACACACACACACACACACACACACACACACACACACAGGTGATGTCACTACTTCTCTAGCCCTATTCCCTCACTCTATTCCCTCTACATTTCATTGGGCCCCCTATGGGGCTCTGGTCAAAAGTAGTGCACTATATAGGGAATAGAATGCCATTAGGGGCACACCCTGCCTGCTGCTGAGGCCCGTTCTCCTTCTGAAGTGGGTTGGTTGTGAAACCAGGAGCCCACCCATTCCACATTCAATGTTCAATCAGCTTTCAGTCTGAGCTTGGAGAAGAATGTAACCTATGGGTATTACTGAACCACCTCTCTCTGCCCTGCCTGCCTGGACTGCAGCATTACGTAACACACTGTAGTACAAACACGCACACATATACAGTACCAGACAAAAGTTTGGACACACCTACTAATTCAAGGGTTTTTCATTATTTTTACTATTTTCCACATTGTAGAATAATAGTGAAGACATCAAAACGATGAAATAATAAATATAGAACCATGTAGTAACTAAGTGTTAAACAAATCAAAATATATTTTAGATTTGAGATTCTTCAAAGTAGCCACCCTTTGCCTTGATGACAGCTTTGCCCACTCTTGGCATTCTCTCAACCAGCTTCACCTGGAATGCTTTTCCAACAGTCTTGAAGGAGTTCCCACATGCTGAGCACTTGTTGGCTGCTTTTTTTCTTCACCATAATTTGCAAATAAATTCATTAAAAATCCTACAATGTGATTTTCTGGATTCTTTTTCTCATTTTGTCTGTCATAGTTGAAGTGTACCTATGATGAAAATTACAGGCCTCTCATCTTTTTAAGTGGGAGAACTTGCACAATTGGTGGCCGACTAAAGACTTTTTTGCCTCACTGTACGCCATCTGCCATCTGCCCGGTACAGTTGGAACCAGGATTCATCTGTGAAGAGCACACTTCTCCAGCGTGCCAGTGGCCATTGAAGGTCAGCAATTTTCCCCCTGAAGTTGGTTACAACGTCAAACTGCAAGACTCTGGTGAGGACGACTAGCAAGCAGATGAACTTCCCTGAGACAGTTTCTGACAGTTAGTGCAGAAATTCTTTGGTTGTGCAAACCCACAGTTTCATCAGTTGTTCGGTAGGCTGGTCTCAGAGGATCCCGCAGGTGAAGAAACCGGATGTGGAGGTCCTCGGCTGGTGTGGTTACACGTGGTTTGCGGTTGTGTGGCCGGTTGTGCATACTGCCAAAATCTCTTATTGTCTTACGGTACAGAAATGAAAATTAAATGATCTGGGAACAGATCTGGACATTCCTGCCGTCAGCATGCTATTTGGAAGATCCCTCAAAACTTGAGACATCTGTGGTGTTGTTTAACAAAACATTGTCTCCAGCACAAGGTGCACCTGTGTAATGATCATGCTGTTTAATTAGCTTCTTGATATGCCACACCGGTCAGATGGATGGATTAAAGGAGAAGGAGAAATGTTCAGGGATGTCAACAAATTTGTGAACATCATTTGATCGAAATAAGCTTTTTGTTTATATGGAACATTTCGAGGATCTTTTATTTCAACTCATGAAAAGTGGGACCAACACTATACATTTTGCGTTTATAATTTTGTTCAGTATATTTAGGAAAAGTCCAGGACTGATGGGGCATGACATTAAAAATGGCAGAGTAATAAAACAATTAGTCATGAGCAGTCCAAATGGTCCAAATGACCGCCTTAGCGCTTCTAGTGTTAACTATGTGGTGACTGTTCCATGGGGTTTCTTTCAGAATGTCTTTGTTCTGGTGTAATAATCTCATTGCGGTTGTGACTACTGAGCCATGCTGTGCTGTGCTGTGGTGTTGCGTGACAGTCTGTCTTTCATAGGGGATTGAGCACCACAGCTTCTGTACAGCAGCTGGCCTTTAATGTACTTTAGTCAAATGGCATCCTATCCCCTATATAGTGCACTACTTTTGACCAGAGCCAAAAGTAGTGCACTATATTGGGAAAAGGGATACAGCCCAACAATGAAACTCCAGCTAAATGAGTGTGAGCTGAATGAGCCAGAGGTTCCCAGGAGACTGGTATTTGACACGCATTATAAAATTATCTTCATTATCTTCCCCTCTGAGAAGATTACACACACACACACACACACACACACACACACACACACACACACACACACACACAGCTGTGAGGGAGGGAGGAAAAGATAGTGGGTGAGAAGGGGACCAAGAAAGAGAGGGAGAAGAACATATACGGAGAGAGTAGCAGTAGCAGCCTGTGTGCCAGTGTTATGATTGGTGTGCCAGTGTTATGATTGGTGTGCCAGTGTTACGGTTGGAGTTCCAGTGTTACGGTTGGAGTTCCAGTGTTGGAGTTCCAGTGTTAGTTCCAGTGTTGGTGTTCCAGTGTTACGGTTCCAGTGTTACGGTGCCAGTGTTAGTTCCAGTGTTGGTGTTCCAGTGTTCCAGTGTTACGGTTGGTGTTCCAGTGTTACGGTTGGTGTTCCAGTGTTACGGTTGGAGTTCCAGTGTTACGGTTGGTGTTCCAGTGTTACGGTTGGAGTTCCAGTGTTACGGTTGGTGTTCCAGTGTTATGGTTGGTGTTCCAGTGTTACGGTTGGTGTGCCAGTGTTACGGTTGGTGTTCCAGTGTTACGGTTTGTGTTCCAGTGTTACGGTTTGTGTTCCAGTGTTACGGTTGGTGTTCCAGTGTTACGGTTGGTGTTCCAGTGTTATGGTTGGTGTTCCAGTGTTATGGTTGGTGTGCCACTGTTATGGTAGGTGTGCCACTTATGGTTGGAGTTCGGTGTTACGGTTGGAGTTCGGTGTTACGGTTGGAGTTCGGTGTTACGGTTGGTGTTCCAGTGTTACGGTTGGAGTTCCAGTGTTACGGTTGGTGTTCAAGTGTTACGGTTGGAGTTCCAGTGTTATAAATGTGGTCCATATTTGATTAACTCGAACAGCAGGGTGCTTTACAGAATGACTTCTCTCTCCCGCTCGCACAGACCCTAAGAACTGTTGCAATGTTGGCTGGGTGTTAAGTTACAGTCTTCATGTGCTGGTGAGTCCAGAAAGAGTCAGGTGAGGTGAATGGTGGTCATAAATATAGGCCTACGGATGGTCCAAATTTACCCTAATGTACGTCGCATACACTTGCCTCCACCAATCAGAGGCCTGTGGGATGGTCTGGGACACTTAAGAATTTCCTAACTGCTAACACACACACACACGGTCTAAACCACCTAGCATGTGTTTGACTGAAGATGTCCATTGTTTTTTCTAGCTTCTAGATAATAGCAGAGTAGCATGGTGGTGTAAGGGTGGATGTGTACCCCCCCCAGTGGTAGGCTGTGTGTGAGTGCACTTATGTATCTCTGTGTGCATGTGTATGTTTTTGTCTATATGTCTGTGTCCACGTGTGTGTGTTTGTTGTGTGTGACACCTCTCTCCCCTGTGGCCGGCGGTGGTCTCCACACATCCCAGTCAAGTCTGTCTGGCACCAAGTCCATCTCCTCCTGGAACAATAGCAGTCCAAGTTCATAGAGTGT
The DNA here is from genome assembly GCF_023373465.1 of Oncorhynchus keta. NCBI lineage: Eukaryota > Metazoa > Chordata > Actinopteri > Salmoniformes > Salmonidae > Oncorhynchus > Oncorhynchus keta. The sequence goes on along the minus strand of NC_068435.1, from coordinate 36,033,006 downwards.
TCTATGCACGATTGTTTCCTGTCTTTGTGAGGCCAGTTCCTGTCCAAGGTTATGGATGGCCCCATGGGACCGAGCGAGGGCCATCTCTCTCTCCGCATTGATGTTGCCGTGCTGACAGACTCTTTTACAACCAAAACACTGCCGCCATGTGACCTTGTGTCTTGTTCCTTGAAAAGCAATGTATCTTCCTTTTGAAAAAAATTATTTGGAGGGAATCAAGGGATTGTTAGCCTAATTATTGGGTTCTTACCTATAGTAGCTCCTTGGTCTCTTCTTTCTTTGAGTTGATTCTGACATGTGTAGCTCTGGTGAGAGGTGAGACAATTTCAACAGCTCTGCCAGGCAAGAGGGAATGTGTGTGTGTTCATTAACCTGCCTGCCGTAGTGTTGCCGACTCATCCTCCTAAAACAGGATATGTGTTTAAAACCCAAGCCAGCCCTGTCCAAGTCAAATCAAACTTTATTTGTCACGTGCCGAATAAAACAAGTGTAGACTTTACCGTGAAATGCTTACTTACAAGCCCTTAACCAACAGTGCAGTTCAAGAAGAAGAAAATATTTACCAATAAAAAGTAATAATAAAAAGTAACACAATAAGAATAACATTATGAGGCTATATACAGGGTGCACCGGTACCGAGTCAGTGTGTGGGGGTACAGGCTAGTTGAGGTAATCTGTACATGTAGGTGGGGGTGAAGTGACTATGTATAGGTAACAAACAAAGCAATGTACAAAAGGGAGTGGTGGGGTCGATGGAAATTGTGGCGATTTTATGAATTGTTCAGCAGTAGGTAGAAGCTGTTGAGGAGCCCTTTGTTCCTAGACTTGGCGCTCCATGCCACGATGTAAATCACTCTCCATTTTCTTGAACTCTTGTAGAACTCAAACTAACTCTTCAAAGAACCTTTCTAAACCTTTTGAAAACTGTCTGCAGAATAAGAAGCATTCCATGTCATTTTGATTAACGGGTTTAATCTGTTGTAATTGTTTGTGGCAAACAAGTTTGGCTGCTCAAAGAAAAACATGTCAGGCAGGAGTGGATAGATGCACTGCTAGGAACAACAGGATTGATACAGAGCCAGGTAACAAGCTGAATGACTGGATGCTGCATTAGATACTCCCTGATGAAGGTTGACGGAGACCCAAAAGTTGGTTAAAATGATCCATTAAATTGTTGGAAGCATCAATATTACCTATGTGCAAGTGCATGCACCTGGTAGCACGTTATGGTGTGTGAGTTTACTTTCTTGTGTTAGATACACCACCAGCTAGCCTACAAGCTGACTGACTGGTGCATTGGATACACCACCAGGTAGCCTACAAGCTGACTGACTGGTGCATTGGATACACCACCAGGTATCCTACAAGCTGAATGACTGGTGCATTGCATACACCACCAGGTATCCTACAAGCTGACTGACTGGTGCATTGCATACACCACCAGGTAGCCTACAAGCTGACTGACTGGTGCATTGCATACACCACCAGGTATCCTACAAGCTGTCTGACTGGTGCATTGCATACACCACCAGGTATCCTACAAGCTGTCTGACTGGTGCATTGCATACACCACCAGGTATCCTACAAGCTGTCTGACTGGTGCATTGCATACACCACCAGGTATCCTACAAGCTGTCTGACTGGTGCATTGCATACACCACCAGGTATCCTACAAGCTGTCTGACTGGTGCATTGCATACACCACCAGCAGTTAACAAGCCAGTGTCATAACTCTCTCTCCTTGGTGAGGATCAAAGGTGCCAGATCAGCTTGGCATATGGCGGACAGGTAGCCCAAAGGCGAGGGAAGTTGGGACAGTTTTTACGACTTACAAACTGGTCGTAAATAACTTGCAGAAACTCTCCCTTTGGTTTTTTTAGTATGAGAAGGGAAAGAAATCCCTGTGTTACAGAGCGAGTCTTACCCAAAACAATGAGCACTGGGGAAATATATTTCAACATCTGAATGTTGGGAATGATGAGAGATGGAATATGGAAAATTAATGTCTATTTTGTGATGTCATTAAAAGTGAGAGAAAGATGTCGTAACGGGAACATTGTAACTTGAAGAGCCTGTACACAGTGTATATCAGGTTTACATCTTGTTAATACAATATGAAAAACAATTCAACTATTTTTGAAAATATAAAAATGTAATTTTAGCCTTCCAAATTGTATTTCATGCAAACTTGTGCCCAGTCAGTAGCCACACCCAAAGTGACCTCAGAGTTTGTGTCAACGTGACGGAATGCCAGAGTGCTTAAAAGGACTTGCTAACAAAGTTTACATTAGACCAAAACATGCCGGGTTGCTGCCGGCATGTAAAGTGCTCCTAGCTGTACCCTGAATAATTAACCATTGAGACCAGAGAACGTGAGGCCGTGGTTCACACGTTGAAATGGTAGGAAACTTTATAAACCAGACCAAAACATGCACCGTCTGCAGCTGTGCATGTAAAGTAGTCTAGGGCATTTGACCAAAGACGTGAGCGAAGAACAGATCCCTCTGAACTCTGTGTGGTACATCTGAAGTATATGCTAACGAACACTCCAGAACAAAAGAAGCCTACAACTGAGAAGAACATTGTGACCTATGGTGGACAACCAGAGAATTACATGTAACCACTTCCCATAGAACCATCGAGTTCAATAGAGAAGACAGACATCTTTGCATAAATATATACATTGCATTTCTTTTCCGAATGAGCGGTCGTTCATGTGCAAAGTATTCATATTCCCGTGAGCGTAGCTTCCAAATGTATGTACAATAAGTTGACTCTCTTTGTCTCTCCCTCTCCTTGCATAGCCCTCCCTTTCCATTGTGTAACCGAACAGTCATGCTTTTGTTAGTCCACTATGGATATGTTTTCATTGTATTATGTACATTTGAAGTCGGGAAGTTTACATACACTTAGGTTGGAGTCATTAAAACTCATTTTTCAACCACTTCACACATTTCTTCTTATGGTATAGGGGTCCCACTTGGCCAAAAGCCAAGGAAAATGCAGTGCGGAAAATTCAAATAAAATGATAAAATCTAACTTTCATTAAATCACACATGTTAGATACTAAGTTAAAGCTACACTCGTTGTGAATCCAGCCAACATGTCAGACCTTAAAATGGCTTTTCGGAGAAAGCATAAGAAGCTATTATCTGATGATAGCACAACAGTAAACAAAGAGTAGCATATTTCAACCCTGCAGGCGCTACACAAAACGCAGAAATAAAATATAAAACACGCCTTACCTTTGACGAGCTTCTTTTGTTGGCACTCCAATATGTCCCATAAACATCACAATTGGTCCTTTTGTTCGATAATTCTGTCCATAAATATCCAAAATGTCCATTTATTTGGCGCGTTTGATCCAGAAAAAAACAGCTTCCAAATTGCGCAACGTCACTACAAAATATCTTTGCCAAAACATTTCAAACTACTTTTGTAATACAACTTTAGGTATTTTTAAACGTTAATAATTGATCAAATTGAAGACGGGTCTATCTGTTTTCAATAGAGGACGAGAGGAAACTCACGCTACTTTTCAAGTCTTGCGCAACTCTCAACAGTGTTACCCATTTCCTAGATGGCAGTACTACTTCATTGCACAAAGGAATAACCTCAACCAAATTCCAAAGACTGGTGACATCCAGTGGAAGTGGTAGGACCGCTCGGGGTTTTGCCTGCTACATACGTTTTTTTTTATACTCACAGACATGATTCAAACAGTTTTAGAAACTTCAGTGTTTTCTATCCAAATCTACTAATAATATGCATATCTTATATTCTTGGCATGAGTAGCAGGAAGTTGAAATTGGGCACGCTATTTATCCAAAAGTGAAAATGCTGCCCCCTATACCTTAAGAAGTTAAAGCTTGGTCTCAAATGGGTCTTCCAAATGGACAATGACCCCAGGCATACTTCCAAAGTTGTGGCAAAATGGCTTAAGGACAACAAAGTCAAGGTATCTGAGTGGCCATCACAAAGCCCTGACTTCAATCCTATCGAAAATTTGTGGGCACAAATAAAAAATAGTGTGCGAGCAAGGAGGTCTACAAACCTGACTCAGTTACACCAGCGCTGTCAGGAGGAACGGGCCAAAATTCACCCAACTTATTGTGGGAAGCTTGTGGAAGGTTAAACCAAAAGTTTGACCCAAGTTAAACTATTTAGAGGTAATGCTACCAAATACTAATTGAGTGTATGTAAACTTCTGACCCACTGGGAATGTGATGAAAGAAATAAAAGCTGAAATAAATCATTCTCTCTACTATTATTCTGACATTTCACATTCTTAAAATAAAGTTGTGATCCTAAGTGACCTAAAACAGGGAATTTTTACTAGGATTAAATGTCAGGAATTGTGAAAAACTGAGTTTTTAAATGTAGTTGGCTAAGGTGTATGTAAACTTCCGACTTCAACTGTATGTAATTAAAAACTGTATGCTGTGTGTTACGTATTCTATTTGCTGATTTAGTTAGTTAGTAAATAAATAATTAAGCCAATTTGTGTATCGTTGATTCATCACTTAGGGTAGGGTTTGTGGAGATATCCAAGAACTGTGCGATGTTCATAATGAGACCGATGAGGTAATAATTAATAATTGACTGCTATCGAAGTAAGAGATATTTTTAGAGTTGGTAAGTCAGGAGATGGTAACTCGTTAAATAACTTTTCCTGTGGTGCCCCAAATTCCTAATGCATTAATTGTTACATGATTAATTAACCGTTGTAGGTTATTATTCGATAAATAGCAATCATCACATTATCGATAGTCACAACACTAGAAACATTAAACAACGTTTGCTCCCCAGCAGTCCTAGAAAGAGGAGCACAAATTAGGGCTCCTGATCTGCGCAGCGGTCTAAGGCACTGCATCTCAGTGCTAGAGGCATCACTACAGACCCTGGTTCGATCCTGGGCTGTATCATAACCGGCCGTAATTGGAAGTCCCATAGGGTGGTGCTCATTTGGCCCAGCGTCGTCCGGGCTAGGGTTTGGCCCGGGGTAGGCCGTCATTGTAAATTAGAATTTGTTCTTAACCGACTTTCCTAGTTAAATAAATGTATTTTAGTAATGCGCCTTCATGGTTCACTACACTGTGTAGGAGGTCATATCCAAACGGCTGTCTCCCCTCCTTTCCGGACTCAAACGTATTTGTTGAGCTCTAGCGAGCTCTGGCGGGTTTTCCCCCTTAGTTGGTGTGAACACTACCCGAACTCGGGAGCGTACTAAACAACGCGCTGTGGTTCCCTCAAAAAGGGTGGTCTCGGTCCAATTCCATTTGTACCTTTATTGCGGTTCGCTGCAGGTGAAAACACAGTCCAGTCCAAAGAGGCAAGCAGTATTATTGGTTGTTTGACTGCAATCATTTAATGAAATGCAAGTAGTACCATAACTTGATATCTCTGAAACATTCTGTGAGTAGTAGTGCATTTAAGAGTGCATCTGATGCAGATTAGGGGATTAGCCTTTTCATGTCACAGTTATAGCAGCTCAAATTGAAATTTGTATGAATCATAGGTGGATTTAACGTGAGTATTTTTCCCTTTTAAACAAATTACATGGACGTGGTTTTGTTTATGCATTTTCTTCGTTTAACATTTGGAGATGTGAAACCAACCGGAACAAATATAATGTAACAAATAATCCAATTGATTCGGACTATAGCTCAGAACTGTGTGAAAATGCCTTAAGCCCTCTCTGTTCACACTCTGGTTGCTGCGCTACTGTACTCCTTCGCAGTTCACCTCAAACTGGTGGTGGTGTTGTGCTGTAACGAACAGGGAGACACAGGTCAGTCAGTCTAGTGCCGCTTTGTGCTGCTCTGAGCCAGTTCACTGTGTCTGCTCGGCTGTAAGCCCTCGCTCAAGCTCAGCTCCTGGAATCTCTGGCATTTGAGGCATGTGTTAAAGCTGGGCAGACAAGTGTTTCTTTGCTACTCAGACAGTCACAAACTGCTCAGACACACTCGTAGGCAGCACGGACACAAACACTCCGGTAGCACTTGTGTGTTGGGCTGTATACCGTACCCAGAGTAGGATTGTCAAACCTTTGAAGCTGTCTTTGAAGTTTATTAAATGTAAATATTTCACTCCAACATTTTTGGCAGTTGGATATCTTATAACTATTAAGTTAACTGTCTAAAATGTGCTAAATACTCCAGTTGTGTGTTTGGTTTGCTAGCTATCTGAGTGGCTAACTTGCATGGTCAAGCGTCTCTTGAACACAGCAGAGAACAGCCTCCTGGATCAAGATCCCTGCTGTTAAATACATGTTTGTGTGCATGCAGCACACTGTGACTAGCCTTTCTAGATACTTGTATAACTTTATGAGCTTGGTTATCTGTTCTTGCAATTTAGTTAGCTAGCATCCACTATGGTCATTTGCATGTACGTTCTGATTAGACACTCATATTAGCGCCGGTAATACCACATTGTGTGCACTGCCGATTTATACGGTATGGCACAAGGACGGTATGAAAATGTGGATACCACCAAACCCTAGGCAAAAGACTGCAATAACTGCAGACCTCATCTCTCAGGCCTCAAGACTCATGACTCTTTCTGTTTACCAAAGAGAAGATGGCGTCCAAACGACTGACAACACACTTTAGGTCTAAACAAATACACAATGAACATATGAACAGCTGTTCTGTTAACGTTGCATTTGCTATCCAACGCATCAACAGATTACACATTATCAAAAACATTTCTATACTACAATGACGGCATAACATAAAATAAAGTCTTAATAGTTGTATTTCCCTTTTGACCCACATTTTAATCGCATAGAGGTTATTAATAGAACTACTGGCAAAATGTCCTGCCATGGTCCTTCTGTAGCTCAGTTGGTAGAGCATGGCGCTTGTAACGCCAGGGTAGTGGGTTCGATTCCCGGGACCACCCATACGTAGAATGTATGCACACATGACTGTAAGTCGCTTTGGATAAAAGCGTCTGCTAAATGGCATATTATTTTATTATTTTATTATTATGGATTCCGGTGCAATGAATCAGAAAGCATGATTAAGTGCTGAGAGTGGGAATAAGGTTGGGATGGAAATCATATGACATCCCAAAGAGGATGAGCTGACTTTATTGTAGCCTACAAAACAGTCACATGAGCCCTATGAGTCACACACACACTGATTCCACCAGCCAGGAGTTTCCCCCAGGTAGCGTTTATATAGCCTTAATTGCCGTTCATAATATAGGCTCTTTTGGATTTGAGAAAAACTGGGCCCAGTTGGATAGGTCTAGCATATGACCGTACAAATGTGTATGCATAGCTATGTTGTGATTATGATCATAACAGAAAATCATATCAAAATACATACAGATTTCAGATCCGTATTTGACCTGTTTCGTTGCAGGAGGAAAATAATTCTGCAGCAGGAGGATTTGAATGTCTGAAGAAATATTTAGAATCGGCGCCAGGGGGCAGCTGGAAGCGGTGTTTTTATACAATGCAGTACCATACCTACATTGTACCTTCTAGACAATCAGGGGAAATCCAGAATATCAAAAGTGTCACAAGCATGAGATGAGAGGGGCCAGAGCGATGAGGGGAAGGAGCCTGACGGATGAGGTGGGGACTGAGAGATGCCTGCAGCACAGATAGGCATTCAGACTGCCTTTGCTGGTGTACAGACGAACTGCTGAGGAAAGATGCTTTTGGTATCCATGGACAGCTGTGGCATGTGTTATTAAGTGGACTGTCCGGGTTAAAATACCTGTAGTATGGCCTCCCTGTTGGCGCAGTAGTCTTAAGGCACTGCATCGCAGTGCTAGCTGTGCCACCAGAGACTCTGGGTTCGAGCCCAGGCTCTGTCACAGCCGACTGCGACCTGGAGGTCCATGTGGCGACACACAATTGGCCTAGCGTCGTCTGGGTTAGGGAGGGTTTGTCCGGTAGGGATATCCTTGTCTCATCGCGCACTAGCGACTCCTGTGTCTGGCCGGGCGCCGTGCACGCTGACCAGGTCGCTAGGTGCACTGTGTTTCCTCCGACACATTGGTGCGGCTGGCTTCCGGGTTGGATGCGCACTGTGTTAAGAAGCAGTGTGGCTTGGTTGGGTTGTGTTTCGGAGGACGCATGGCTTTCGACCTTTGTCTCTCCCGAGCCTGTATTTGTAGCGATGAGAAAAGATAGTAACTACTAACAATTGGATACCATGAAAAGGTGGTAGATCTTGTATAAGCCAAGTAGATACTCCGATGCTCCAGCCACTTACTCCCACTTACTCCCCCGTCTGCTCTCTCTCCCTTCCTTAATTTCTCCCTGTTGGTCATCTGTATTCTTGTCACGTTGGGACATCCTGTCATTAGACCGCAGCGCTGGGTGATATTAAACAAAGTGCACCTCTCCTCCATGTTGTATTTGCATCCCAAATGGCACTCTATTACCTACATAGTGCACTACTATTGACCAAGGCACATAGGCTATGGTCGAATGTAGTGCACGATATGCCATTTGGGACTTACCCTGTGTGGTCTATTACTGAAGGCTGGCATAACAGACTAGCTAATGAAATTGTTTACAATTCTTGTTGCCGACAAACCCTGTTGCTATGACTCAGACCTGACTACCAACTGAGGAACAGGTTACCAGGAAATGAGAGAAATGACACAAGGTTATTATTATTATCCTATCTTTAATTTAAAATCACGCTTGAATTCAAAATTGACGGATAAAAGGTTTGACCCTTTAATTCCTCTGACATACTGTTCTCACCGTTTCCATCCTTTTCATCTACTCTCTCTCACTTTGCACTCTCGTTCACTAGCCCTCCCGCTCTCCCTTACTCGCCCTCCCGTTCTTCCTTACTCGCCCTCCCGCTCTCCCTTATCCGCACTCGCTCACTCGCCCTTTCGCTCTCTCTCACTTACCCACCCGCCCTCGCTCACTCGCCCTCCCGCTTTCGCTCACTCGCCCTCCCACTCTCTTACTAATCGATCACTCGCCCTCCCGTTCTCGCTCACTCGCCCTCCCGCTCTCCTACTGTCGCTCACTCGCCCTCGCTCACTCACCCTCCCGCCCTCGCTCACTCACCCTCCCGCCCTCGCTCAATCGTCCACCCGCCCTCGCTCACTAGCCCTCGCCCACCAGCCCTCGCTCACTTGCCCTCGCCCACCCGCCGTTGCTCACTCGCCCTCGATCACTTGCCCTCCTGCTCCCGCTCACTTGCCCTCCCGCTCACTCGCTCACTCGCCCTTTCGCTCTCTCTCACTTGCCCACCCGCCCTAGCTCACCCGCCCTGGCTCACTCGCCCTGGCTCACTCGCCCTGGCTCACTCGCCCTCGCTCACTTGCCCTGGCTCACTTGCCCTGGCTCACTCGCCCTCGCTCACTCGCCCTCGCTCACTCGCCCTCGCTCACTCGCCCTCGCTCACTCGCCCTCGCTCACTCGCCCTCGCTCACTCGCCCTCTGACTCTCGCCCTCTGACTCTCGCCCACTCGCCCTCCCACTCTCTTACTAATCGCTCACTCGCCCTCCCATTCTCGCTCACTCGCCCTCCCACTCTCCTACTGTCGCCCACTCGCCCTCCAACTCTCGCTCACTCGTCCCTCCTACTGTCCTACTCGATCTCTCGCTCTTAATTTAAACATCAATTTGATTGAGTCATGTGCATGCATGCGTGTGCTGGTCATTTCCTTATTAATACTGCGTATGGTATGAGGTGAGGCTGGTATATCTAGACCTTTTAGAGTGACAGATTCACTCCATGTCAATGTAAACTGGGTTGGTATTTTGTTTCTGTGCTAGTGTGGATCAGCAAATCATAGCACCCTATTCCCTACATAGTGCAGTACTATGGAATTTGGACCTGGTGCTAATGTGCCAAAACTAAGCATTTTTGCATGTCCCTCTGTCAACCCTGTCACTCTAGGAAGATTTTAACCCACTTAATCCCAAAGTTTCACCATTGTAAAGCCCTAGTTAATTGTTGCTTTGATTTCTGAATTTCTGAAGATTTATTTACATCTGTCCGTCATTTTAAGTCAACCCACTGGGCACAGACATCAATTCAATGTCTATTCCACTTTGTTTCAATGTCATAATGGCCGTGAAAAGGACGTGGAAAGAACATTGATTTAACCAGTGTGTGCCCAGTGAGAACCCTGTCATGTTAACTGAACTCTCGTTTTAATATGGTTAAACTATTCCTTTCAACAGAAACAACGAACATCTGATAGTCAAATCAGAGTAAAAGCAGGTGAGCTGGTACTCTTTGGCTGTTTTCTCATGTTTTGTGGTGGAAAACTGAGCGGATTGAGCATAACGCCAGCCTGTAACCCATAGACTTGCTTGAATTACCACTCCCAGTTGCACAATATGCTTCCATTCCCCCTGTCACAAGGGGATTCTTGGATGATTGAAGAAGAAACCGTCAACCCTGTTACTTCATTTGAGGCACTTACGACAATGTTTTTTATTTAACCTCTTGATGGTTAAACATGTTTGAAGTTTAACATGTGCCCTTTATGACAATGTTAAAATGAGGTTACAAGTTACATTTATCGAAAGGCATTGAATACCCATATAGGATACCATTTGTGACTCACAGGCCTTTTTTTTTGGCATTCAGCAGACGCTCTTTTCCAGAGCGACTTAGTTACTGCATTAATCTTAAGATAGCTAAGTGGGACAATCACAGGCATAGAAAGTCCATTTTTATTCAATGTAGCTATCATTAGAGTCAGAGCTAGAAGGAGAGGTCAAGTGCAAGTTTCAGGTGAGGAGGATACTGTTTGAAGAGGTAGGGTTTGACATTTTCGGAAGATGGGCAAGAACTCTGCTGTCCTAGCTACAGGGGGAAGCTGGTTCCACCATTGGGGTGAGCGGGACACCAGGACAGAGCGAAGCTAGGACTGGTTTGAGCGGGAGCTGCCCTTCAGTAGAGAGCATAGCCTGAAGGTAGGGAGGGTCAGTTTCTGTTTCGTAGGTAGGTACCATGGTCTTGTTGTGGATGCGAGCTTCGACTGGAAGCCAGTTGAGTTTGCTTAGGAGCGGGGAACATGAGAGAATTTGGGAACTCCAGGTGGGCTGCCACGTTCTGGATAAGATGCAGGGGTCTAATCCAGGACAAGTGCCTGGATTAGGAAATGCGCTGCTTCCTGTGTGAGGTAGGGTCGTACTCTACGGATGTTGTAGAGCATGAACCTGCTGGACCGGGTCACTGCTTTGATGTTTGCAGAGAACGACAGGGTGTTGTCCAGGGTCACGCTAAGGTTCTTTGCACTCTAGGAGATTGACACTGTGGAATCGTCAACCCCAATGGAGAAGTTTGACTGGGTAGGCCTTCCCCAGGAGGAAGAGCTGTTCCGTCTTGTTGAGCTTGAGGTGGTGGGCCGACATCTAAGTTGAGATCTGCCAGGCATGCAGAGACGCGTGCCGCCACCTGGGTGTCAGAAGTGGGGAAGGAAAAAAGTAGTTGTCATCCGCATAGCAATGATAGGAGAGACCATGTGAGGATATGACGGAACTGAATTACTTGGTGTATAGAGAGAAGAGGAGAGGGCCTAGAACCGAGCCCACGGGGACAGTAGTAGTGAGAGTACATGGTGAAGACACAGATCCTCTCCATATCACCTGCTAGGAGCGGCCTGCCAGGTAGGATGTAATCCAAGAGTGTGCAGAGCCTGAGACGCCCAGCCTTGACGGTGTTGATGACAGCGGATAGATCTAGGAGCAGAGGAGAGAGAGTCCGCTTTAGCAGTGTGGAGAGCCTCTGTGACACAGAGAAGAGAAGTCTTGGTTGAGTAAGCTGTCTTAGTTAGTTGGTTAGGGTCAAGAAGATCGTTCTGAGAGAGATAACGAGAAAGTTGATCAAGTGTTTTGGAAATAAATAAAAGGGATACAGGTCTATAGTTGGACGTCAGATGAGTTGAGTGTTGGTTTCTTGAGGAGGGGAGCAACTCGGGCCATTTTGAAGTCAGAGGGGATGTGGCCAGGGATGAGTTGATGAGGGAAGGGAGAAATTTGAGTTGGTTGGGGATGGGGTCGCGCAGGCAGGTTGTTGAGAGAACAGACCTCACTAGTCGCAGGATGTCGTCTGGAGAGAAAAAGATCAAGGGGTAGAGTAGTTTTGTGTGAGTGAGACCCGTGGACTCAATAAGCTGAGTGAATGAGGAGCAGATGTCGTGAACCTTTTTTTCAAAGTGGTTGACAAAATAGTCCACAGAGGGAGAGGGGTGGAGGATTAAGGAGGGAGGAGAAGGTAGAAAAGAGTTTCCTAGGGTTAGAGGCAGAAGTGGTAGAGTGAAATTTAGAGTGGTAGAAAGTGGCTTTAGCAGCGGATACAGAGGAAGAGAAGGTAGAGTGGAGGGAGTGAAAGGATGATAGGTCCTCTGAAAATGTTGTTTCTCCATTTTCGCTCAGCTGCCCGCAGCGCTGTTCTGTAAGCTCGCAATGAGCCATGCAATGAGGGCACCTGTTGGGCGAAAGATGCAATGTTAAGCTTGAGTCGACAAGTGACAGTGACCGCATGGAATTCAAATGAGGAGAAGGACAGATGAGAAATTAGGAGACCACCACCGTGATGACCAAATGCTATTGGACTATGAGAGAAAACATAGTCAGATGAAGAAAGAACAACTGGAGTAGCAGTGTTCTCTGGGGTGATCCATGTCTCCGTCAGGGCCAATACGTCAATGGACTGAAGGACGGCATAGGCTGAGGTGAACTCGAACTGTTTGGCAGTTCCAAATGCTTCCAGTGCGTACAGGGTACACTAAATTAGAATAGTTGTAGCCGGGGGATGGGGAGCATCTGTAAAGCCTACAGGGAGAGGTGCGAACAGGTATAGAAATCACACACGTAGTTGACAAAGCTACAAAAGAGCAAAATGATCATTTGTAAATAACTAGGTAAGATACTCAAGTGAGAGAGTGGTGTTCCTCTCTTTCCTTCCTGGAACAACTCTGCAGAACCATCATTGTTTCGGCGACCGTCTTAGTTATGCGACAAAACCGAACACTAATAGCTATTTGCCTAGCATTGATGAAACCACTCCCCCCTCCAATACAGCCACTGATTACCAAAACAAGTCACAAATTGACCTGCCCCTTGATCCTGGTTGATGTCAATAAGTATCTGCAAATTATGACCAGTAAGTGTACACACCAAGTAGGCCTCTGGGAAGACAGGCAGCACTTCAAGTAAATGGACCTAGCAAGCAAAAAGACTAGACCACAACAGATAATTACAAAACAATGATACTTATCACTCCTTATCACAGCCCTGATTCATTGGGCTGGCCTTTGTTTGGATCAGCAGAGAGGGTGCGACTGCAACAATATCAGTTACACTTTTCAGAATAGGTGACTACCGTAATTTCTGGACTATTAAGCGCACCTGAATCTAAACCGCACCCATTGAATTTAAAAAAAATATGTATTTTGTACATAAATAAGCCGCACATGTCTATAAGCCGCAGGTGCCTACCGGTACATTGAAACAAATTAATTTTACACAGCCTTTAAACGAAAACACGGCTTGTAACAAAAATAAATAGGCTTTTAAACCAAACACGGCTTGTAACAAAAATAAATAGGCTTTAACGAAACACGGATTGTAACAGAAAGAAGAAAAAAATAGCAGTAAACAGTAGCCTACCAAGAAAGTCATTGGTCACTATCTTCCTCCTCCTGTGCACTGAAATCACTGAAGTCATCTCCTTCGGTGTCGGAGTTGAACAGCCTCAGAATTGCTTCATCCGATGTTGGATCGCTGTCCTCTTCAACACACAGCAGTCCAGCCTTTCGAAACCCGTTGATGATAGTGGATTTTTTGACAATACTCCACGCTGTCAGCATTTCCTTTACCAACAGCCAGATCGATCGCCTTCAACTTGAAAGCTGCATCATATGCATTTCTCCGTGTCTTTGCCATGATGAGGGTGACAAAATGACTACCGTAATCAGAATGATGGGAAGTTTGAGCGTGCTTGATTTACGTCACATTATGTGACGGTGCTCAGTTTTTTGGCGGCATGAATCTTGTGAAAGCGGGAAAAATCCATAAATTAGCCGCGTCATTGTATTGGGCCCTCCCGTTGTGCCTGAGCCAGAGGTGGAGGCGTCTTAGCGAGGTTATACCTGTTAGGGAGTCGGTTCTATTGTTTGAGTCATTGTGATAGCGCTGATTCAGCCCAGTGGCTAGATCATTTTGTAGTAGCGGCGAGGTGAGGGATGGAAGCTATACTGTTACACTGGCAATACTAAAGTGCCTATAAGAACATCCAATAGTCAAAGGTATATGAAATACAAATGGTATAGAGAGAAATAGTCCTATAATTCCTATATAAACTTACCTGGGAATATTGAAGACTCAAGTTAAAAGGAACCACCAGCTTTCATATGTTCTGAGCAAGGAATTTAAACGTTAGCTTTCTTACATGGCACATATTGCACTTTTACTTTCTTCTCCAACACTTTGTTTTTGTATTATTTAAACCAAATTGAACATGTTTCATGATTTATTTGAGGCTAAGTTGATTGATGTATTATATTAAGTTAAAATAAGTGTTCATTCAGTATTGTTGTAATTGTCATTATTACAAATACATTTTAAAAATCGTCTGATTAATCGGTATTGTCTTTTTTTGGTCCTCCAAAAATCTGTATCGGTATCGCCGTTGAAAAATCATAATCGGTCGACCTCTACTACGTGGTATGCGGTCACTTTTGACAGAGTCACTGTTCAGAACAGGTGAATGTTGATCTATCCACCTCTCTCTCACTCTCTCTGTCTCAATCAATCTCTTTCTCAATCAATCTCTCACTTTCTCATCAATCTCTCCTTTCTGTCTGTAGGCTGGTAAAACAGGACAGCATCTTTATTCTTATCTAACCTTTATTCTGGTAATTTTATTCTGGCTGAATAATTGCTCATTGTTTGCTGTCCCATGAATCTATATCTGAGGCTTTGTCTCTGTTGTTTGGGAATGGGGACTAAGAGGTGTACGTGTGTGTGCGTGCGTGCTTGCGGAGAGGCACTAAACTGCGAGAGGCTGGTAGGGAGGGACTAAGCAGGGACGGTACAAGTGGTTAAAGTGCAGTAGACAAAGATGTGTAGGAGAGTAGCAGTTGTGAATGGAACATCAACATCAATTGTGTGTGTGTGTGTGCGTGACTGACCTATGTGCTTGAGACGCGCTAGTCATCAACCAGACCACATCAGTTTTTACAGCTCTTTCTCGCTCTCTCTTTCTTCGGGGGATAAACAGATTTTATTTTCAAATCTCAAAATCATTTTCAGTCGATCGGAAGATCACCATTTTAGGCTGTCAGACTCTCCTCATCTCATCTTTTCTCTATCTGATGCTTCTGCAATCATTTAGCAGCTAAATACCCACCATGTCATGGTAGAGTGTTAATGACCAAGCGACCAGTACGCCACCACCACATTCCCTAGGTCTACATTTCAAATGGCAGGCTATTCTCTTTATAGTGCGATACCTTTGACCCTACATGGTGTACTTCTTTTGACCAGGGCCCCTAGAGCACTGTTCAAAAGTAGTGCACTATATAGGGAATGGGGTGCCCTGCTATGTTAAGCTAACAAGAAAGATAACGATTCTTACTAAATTACTATATTTAACTACGTTAGGGCTTAATATCACTTCCAGATACCACATAGCACTTTTTTTCTCTTTATTTTTCTCTCTCTTTATCTCTTTCTCTCTTTCCCCACCCTCAGTGAAACTCGCCTCAAATTATTTTGTGGTCATAGTATGATTTCCTGATTACCCAATGTTGTCGTAAGAACAGCTGGGTAATAGCGCTGATATGATAGTCCCTGTTTGTTGTTTTGTTTTACGTTTTGAGGGAATTAGGGTGTGTGTGTGTGTGTGTGTGTGTGTGTGTGTGACATGAAGAGAGCCAGGCATTCCTTCAGCATTCCTCCCAGCCTGCATCATGTGATCAGATCCACAACACTCAGTAACATGAACCCAGATATCCGTGTGTGTGTCTGGTTGCAGGCTCTCTTCGGGCAGATTTTCTCTTCAGCCATGGGATTCAAACTGTCAACCCTCCGGTTACTGGCCTGCCTCTCGAACCGCAAGGCTAGCGCTGCCTGCCCGCCTGTTCTTTCCATATGCCCATTGATAAGCTGTAACTGTTGTTGTGATTTCACACAGCGGCCGTGTGGCTTGGACCACATTCACAGGCTGCGTCTGAAATGGTATCCTATTCACTATATAGTACACACTACTTTTGACCTGGGCCCATAAGGTTATGGTAAAAAGTTGTGCACTGTATAGGGTGCCATTTCGGATGCAGCCACACACAGCATTACTAAAGGACCCAGAATCAGAGAGAACTAAAGTCAGACTGGCAGCTCTTTTCACTGCTCCATAGTGGGCAGGGCTAAGCAGAGAGGAGCCCCATACCCTCTTCACAGTACTCAGTCAAACCAAGCTGAGCTGTACTACTTTGGCCTGGTTACGCTTAAATATTGCGACAAGGAGAAAAACCGGTTAATTAATGTTTGCAAAACAATGTCCATACATGCTAGAACACTACAGTGCAAGAAGATATGTGATAATATGCTAACCATAATGCTACTTTTTTTCTGATTTCACATCTGATTGCCACCTAAACTCTCAAGTCTCAGCGAACTGACAGTGTGCGTGAGTAGGGCTCCGACGGGGCCGACCCCTTCATGCCTCGTGAATGACGTCATTACTGGTTAAAGGGACGATTCTAAAATTTTCATTTAGGCTTGTGGCGGTCACAAATTCATCAGCCGGTGATTGTAAAGCAAATAACTGTCGGTCTCACGGTAATTGACCGGCAATTAACATTAACACATTTAGCATCTCCTGGCGTCCACACACAGCCTAAAAGCCACTGATGCAGACCTTTGGAACATCTACATTTTAAAAAGTAGAATAAATCCATGTAATATAGCCTGCAATCCATTATTTATTTTAGACGGGTCTAAAGAAACACGAAATGAAGAAAATGTAGTCTATTTCAGGAGAACAGAATAGCATACTCTGAGTTGTTCTTATGTTAGGTCCTGATCTAGCTATGCCAAATGGCTCTGGGCTACACTAGTTCATTTAGCAGACAAGATTTGCTTAGAAGTCCGTGGCATTATTTATTTTATAGTATGAAGAATACAATTGAACAAAGCTGAATAATCTAGAAAGGATGTTTCCTCCAAACGATTTGAGGGAGTGCGCACATGGGGCTATTCTGTGTTGAGCGGTTAACAAAGAAATAGGTACTCCTATATGCTTAATTTAGATTTATTAATGTAACTTTAGTTGTTCTACAAACATTGGGCTATATGTTTGGATTTTTAATACATTGGGAAAGGGGGACACCTTGTCAGTTGTACAACCGAATGTGTCTTCTGCATTTAACCCAATCCCTCTGAATCGGAGAGGTCTGGGGGACTGCCTTGTACGGCTGCAAGTTGTGACTAATAATGATTTGAAAAGAATAATGAGCTCTGCACGCAGGCTGTATACACTTCATCCGTCTCTCATTCGACAAGCTTTTATTTAAAACCTCGGATCCGGGATAATTGTCATCAACTACACTAAATAGCATAGCGCAACGGTCAAATAATCTTACTAGAAAATATTCATATTCATGAAATCACAAGTGAAATATAGCGAAACACAGCTTAGCCTTTTGTTAATCACCCTGTCGTCTCAGATTTTGAAATTATGCTTTACAGCGAAAACAATACAAGCGTTTGTGTAAGTTTATCGATATACTAGCAAAACATTATGTACACCTAGCGGCAGGTAACTTGGTCAAGAAAATCAGAAAAGCAATCAAATGAATCGTTTACCTTTTGATGAGCTTCGGATGTTTTCACTCACGAGACTCCCACTTAGACAGCAAATGTTCCTTTTGTTCCATAAAGATATTTTTTATATCCAAATATCTCTGTTTGTTTCATGCGTTTATGCCTAGGAATCCACTGGAAATAGCGGTCACATAATATCGACAGAAACATGGCAAACGTTTTTTATAATCAATCCTCAAGGTGTTTTTCAAATATCTATTCGATAATATATCAACCGGGACAGTTGGCTTTTCACTAGGACCGGGAGGAAAAATGGCTTACCTCTCTTTTTGCGCAAAAATCACACTGAGAGCCAACAACTGACCACTTACGCAATGTGGACATTTACGCTCATTCTTCAAAATAAAGGCCTGAAACTAAGTCTAAAGGCTGTAGACATTTTAGGGAAGCCACAGAAAAAGGAATCTGGTTGATATCCCTTTCAATGGGCAATAGGGATGCATAGAAAGACAGGGGTTTCAAAATAAGAGTCACTTCCTGATTGGATTTTTCTCAGGATTTTGCCAGCAATATCAGTTCTGTTATACTCACAGACAATATTTTTGGGGGGAAACTTTTGAGTGTTTTCTATCCTAAACTGTCAATTATATCCATATTCTGGCATCTGGTTATGAGAAATAGGCAGTTTACTTTGGGAACGCTATTTTTCCCAAAATAAAAATAGTGCCCCATAGCTCCTTTCTAGTGCAGGCGTTCCACTAGCGGAACCCCTCGACAACATTCCGCTGAAAAGGCAGTGTGCGAAATTCAAAAATATTTTTTTGAAATATTTAACTTTCACACATTAACTAGTCCAATACAGCAAATGAAAGATACACATCTTGTTAATCTACCCATCGTGTCCGGTTTAAAAATCCTTTACAGAGAAAGCACAACATATGATTATGTTAGGTCCATAGCCAAGTCAAAACAACACAGCCATTTTTCCAGCCAAAGATAGGAGTCACAAAAAGCAGAAATATAGATAGAATTAATCACTAACCTTTAATGATCTTCATCAGATGACACTCATAGGACATCATGTTACACAATACATGTATGTTTTGTTCGATAATGTGCATATTCATATCCAAAAATATCAGTTTACATTGGCGCGTTAAACATCCAGTGATTTTGCAGAAATACTCACAATAAACACTGATAAAATATACAATTCACCAATTAAAGATAGACTTCTCCTTAATGCAACCGCTGTGCCAGATTTAAAAAAAACTTTACGGAAAAAGCATAATCTGAGAACGGCGCTCAGAGCCCAATCCAGCCAAAGAAATATCCGCCATGTTGGAGTCAGGAGAAGTTAGAAATACCACTATAAATATTCACTTACCTTTGATGATCTTCATCAGAAGGCACTCCCAGGAATCCCAGTTTGACAATAAATTACTGATTTGTTCCATAAAGTTCCACTAAGTCCATAATTTATGTCCAAATGTGTTGTTAGCGTGTTCAGCCCAGTAATCCATCTTCATGAGGCGTGAGCACTTCGTCCAGACAAAAACTCGAAAAGTTCCGTTACAGGTCGTAGAAACAAGTCAAACGATATATGGAATCAATCTTTAGGATGTTTTTAACATAAATCATCAATAAGGTTCCAACTGGAGAATTTCATTGCCTGAAGAAAAGCATTGGAACGAGAGCTAACTCTGTCAGGAGCGCGCGTCACGAGCCTGAGACACTCTGCCAGACCACTGACTCATTCAGCTCCCATTCCCCGGTTGACATCTAGTGGAAGCCGTAGGAAGTGCAACTTGACTCCATAGACACTGTGTGTTTGGTAAGCCAATCTTTGAAAAACTACAAACCTCAGATTTCCCACTTCCTGGTTGTAGTTTTCTCAGGTTTTCACCTGCCATATGAGTTCATTTATACTCAAAGACATCATTCAAACAGTTTTAGAAACTTCAGTGTTTTCTATGCACTTAAATAGTGAATGAAGGATGCTTTTCCCGTGGTTAATTTTCATGCCAGCCAGGTAGGGTATACCCCTGTTGTAAAGATAAGCATTGTGCTTAATATTAGGGAAGTTGATAAATAAATATAGTAGGCCTAGCCTATAGAAAGCTGATGGGATCCTCCTGTTTTTTAAGAGGCCATCACTCTGTTTTCTCTCGCAATTGCATAGCCTATAGAAATGTTTGCACAACATGAGCTCATGGACTCTCATAAAGTGTTTGATTTAGATTTTTGATTACATTTAGATTGATGTCAGAGTGATTAGAGGAACAATAGAGTGCGGAGTACCAGGCAGGTAGCAAGTTTGGTAGGCTACTAATGACCATCAGAAGCGTCAGAGCTTGGGGAAGTCTTATTACCGTGAATAAACGGTCATGTGGAATTTGACTGCCTTCATGACTCGTAATACGGTCACCGCAACAACCCTAGTTTACACTTCATATTCATCTCCAGCACCACTCCAACATCAACATACAGTGGGGCAAAAAAGTATTTAGTCAGCCACCAATTGTGCAAGTTCTCCCACTTAAAAAGATGAGAGGCCTGTAATTTTCATCATAGGTACACTTCAACTATGACAGACAAAATGAGTTTAAAAAATCCAGAAAATCACATTGTAGGATTTTTTTTATGAATTTATTTGCAAATTATGGTAGAAAATAAGTATTTGGTCAATAACAAAAGTTTATCTCAATACTTTGTTATATACCCTTTGTTGGCAATGACAGAGGTCAAACGTTTTCTCTAAGTCTTCACAAGGTTTTCACACACTGTTGCTGGTATTTTGGCCCATTCCTCCATGCAGATCTCCTCTAGAGCAGTGATGTTTTGGGGCTGTTGCTGGGCAACACAAACTTTCAACTCCCTCCAAAGATTTTCTATGGGGTTGAGATCTGCAGACTGGCTAGGCCACTCCAGGACCTTGAAATGCTTCTTACGAAGCCACTCCTTCGTTGCCCTGGCAGTGTGTTTGGGGTCATTGTCATGCTGAAAGACCCAGCCACGTTTCATCTTCAATGCCCTTGCTGATGGAACGAGGTTTTCACTCAAAATCTCGCGATACATGGCCCCATTCATTCTTTCCTTTACACGGATCAGTCGTCCTGGTCCCTTTGCAGAAAAACAGCCCCAAAGCATGATGTTTCCACCCCCATGCTTCACAGTAGGTATGGTTTTCTTTGGATGCAACTCAGCATTCTTTGTCCTCCAAACATGACGAGTTTATTTTTTTATATTTTCTTTATCAAAAAGTTATATTTTGGTTTCATCTGACCATATGACATTCTCCCAATCTTCTTCTGGATCATCCAAATGCTCTCTAGCAAACTTCAGACGGGAATGGACATGTACTTGCTTAAGCAGGGGGACACGTCTGGCACTGCAGGATTTGAGTCCCTGGCGGCGTAGTGTGTTACTGACGGTAGGCTTTGTTACTTTGGTCCCAGCTCTCTGCAGGTAATTGACTCGGTCCCCCCGTGTGGTTCTGGGATTTTTGCTCACCATTCTTGTGATCATTTTGGCCCCATGGGGTGAGATCTTGCGTGGAGCCCCAGATCAGATTATCAGTGGTCTTGTATGTCTTCCATTTCCTAATAATTACTCCCACAGTTGATTTCTTCAAACCAAGCTGCTTACCTATTGCAGATTCAGTCTTCCCAGCCTGGTGCAGGTCTACAATTTTGTTTCTGGTGTCCTTTGACAGCTCTTTGGTCTTGGCCATAGTGGAGTTTGGAGTGTGACTGTTTGAGGTTGTGGACAGGTGTCTTTTATACTGATAACAAGTTCAAACAGGTGCCATTCATACAGGTAACGAGCGGAGGACAGAGAGCCTCTTAAAGAAGTTACAGGTCTGTGAGAGCCAGAAATCTTGCATGTTTTTAGGTGACCAAATACTTATTTTCCACCATAATTTTCAAATACATTCATTAAAAATCATACAATGTGATTTTCTGGTTTTTCTTCCTCATTTTGTCTGTCATTCCTCTGTTTTAATTCCCAATTAAGATTAAACACTCTGTCAATTCATAAGAATTTTTAAGACCCTTATTTTATAGGAATGGACAGAGCCCGGCCTTAAAAGTCAAGTAACAGCCTTTATTCAAGAGAGTACTGCCACAATACAGGTTACCACAGGTTATAAACTGAAAATTACGTCCTTAGTTCCATCCCCAATCCGTGCCATATCCGTTCCAGTACAAAGGCTGTCTCTCCAGCCTTCCCACATCCGTCTCCCTACCAATTTAATATAATTTATGACTCAAGGTTTTCTTGTGTTGATAAGCACTCTAGCCAGTCTGATTCATTTGTACCAAGGAACAGACCGTCATTGTTCTTAACTCTTGACCACATACACACACACACATTATACATTATACATTATACATTTCAGTACTGGGATCAAGAAAGAAAACTCATACATATACAGTAACATTTAGTATTCTGATTAGTACATATACAGTAACATAATAGTATTCGGATTAGTCAGTCCTGATTGAAATGTATACATAATTAGTCATCATTGATAAAAATTCCCTTAACACATAGTTGAAGTGTACCTATGATGAAAATTACAGGCCTCATCTTTTTAAGTGGGAGAACTTGCACAATTGGTGGCTGACTATAATTATTGGAAACTGTTGCATTTATATTTTGGTTCAGGATAATTTATTTGACACATCTTCGATAGTTATAAGCAGTGGCGTAGCAATCTCAGTGACTTGTTCCACTGGGTGTCATAGGTGTTTGCACCAATTTGTAAGTTGCTCTGGATGAGAGCGTCTGCTAAATGACTTAAATGTAAATGTTAAATGTTGTCCGAAATGGCACCCTATTCACTATATAGTGCACTATTGGGCCCATAGGGCTTTGGCCAAAAGTATTGCACTATACAGGGAATAGGGTGTCATTTTGGACACAGCCCGTGTCTCTCCTCATGACAATTCCTCACTGCCACACTGACAAGAGATGGAGTGGGTCAGTTTTTGTATGTGTGCTCGCATCAAAGTGAAGTGTCTGTCTGTTACTATGTGGCTCAGGTTTACTTTTCATGCATGCTGCCTCTGTGCCACTGTGTGAGTGACTGAGAGCAGTAGCAGTGTCTCCAGCACTTAAACGGTTAACTCTCAGCAGCTCCTCTTCTGAGTGGGGAGAGGTCATTTGAATGGCTAGCTTCCCCAACCAGACAACACATTGGTTAAAGCTGAGGGTGGATCTGCGGCTGCCGCTGTACTACAGAGTGGAGTCTACTCCCTTTACTGGATCAGGAGTCTGTTTGCTGTGTGTAGGCCTGCAGTCTGTTAGAGGGAGCGGCAGTGTGTGTGTGTATTTTTATTTGGATGGGAGGGGTCGTCTACACCCAAAATTCAGAGAAAATACGTCAAGATGATTTTATTGTCGATGTAAAAGCTTCTCATTCAGAAATGTGTGTATCTACACCCCTCTGTCTAGGATTTGAACAGAGGAAACATTTGATGCAGTTCTATTATCTGTCATTACCCTACTTTTACACAGATAAAGCGTGCACTTGTGCTGGTAAAAGAGTTTATCACTCAGGAGGATGTCAGTCACTTATTTTTCTCATTTCTGTTTTGCTCTGCATTTTCGTAGAGCTATATTTTTAGGTGTGTAAGTGTGTGTGTGCACAGTTTGCTTGTTCAGTCTGTTATTCATGCACACAGACTCCAACAGTCCTTGTGGCCTGACCTGAGCCCCTCGTTAGGCTGCTGGTCAATCTTAATCTGTCTCGATAGGACTATATGGGATGAGCTAATCTGGTAGACAGGCAGTGTTTACCTCTCTCTGACATACACACTGCCAGTGCCAACTGGCTCTGCACCTCAGCGATGGCACTGAACTTTACTGTGTGTGAGCACTCAACCAGTTTATTCTTGGCAGCTTGGCACTAGATGAAGCGTGCGTGCGTGCGTGCGTGCGTGTGTGTGTGTGTGTGTGTGTGTATAGCTAGGTCACATTGTTAGAAAGGGGCCAAGGCATCAGTAGCATTCAGTGTCTTCACAGCAAACCTGGGTCCAACACATACAGCGAGTGTACAAAACATTTGGAACAACGTCTTCATGTTGAGTTGCACCCCATTTTGTCCACAGAACAGGCATGGACTCTACAAAGTGTCAAGTGTTCCACAGGGATGCTTTCCCATGTTGACTCCAATGCTTCCCATAGTTGTGTCAAGTTGGCTTGATGTACTCTGGGTGGTGGACCATTCCTGTTAGCACTATAATGACACTAGAAGCTGGAAACTGTTGAGCGTGAAAAACCGGTGACACACTCAAACCGGTGCACCTGGCACCTACTACCATACTCTGTTCAAAGGCACTTCAATCTTTTTTTCTTGCCCATTCACCCTCTGAATGACACACATACACAATCCATGTCTCAATTGTCTCAAGGCTTAAAAATCCTTAACCTGTCTCCTCCCCTTCATCTACACTGATTTGAAGTGGATTTAACAAGTGACATCAATAAGGTATCATAGCTTTCACCAGGATTCACCTAGTCAGGCTGTCATGGAAAGAGCATGTTTTGTACACTCATATCAAATTCTGAGTGAGAAAATGTTGGAGGAAATTATAGTTGAAATTATTAATTATGTATACATTTCAATCAGGACTGACTCGTCCAAATGCTATTATGTACTGTACATAATGAATTTTCTCTCTTGCTACCATTCCCAATTGTATATAATATAGTCAGGAGTTTAGTAACAATGAAGGTCTGTTCCTTAGTTCATTCATTTGTACAATCTCCAGATGGCAGGGACGGACTATCTCCAGACTGTCTAGAATGCTGATTTACAGTGACTGACCTTGGCTTTAGGAGAGGAGGGAAGGCTCGAGAACTATAGGGCCTCTACCGGTGTTATGAAGAGATAGAACATTTAGGAAACGCTGAGGTCATTTTTCAGTTTATAACCTGTGGTAAAATGTGTATGTACGGAGTACTCACTTGAATTAAACGCTGTTACCTGACTTTTAAGACTGGTCTCGATCTATTTCATGCATAGTTAATGAATTTCCAACTCATTAATGAAATAGAGAGAGTGCGAATTTGGTTTTGGCTACAAAACATATAGGAATTTAGAATTCCTCTAACAGAAAATTAAATGCGCAAATATCATACCCCCCAAATGTTAACCTTCTCTGTATATTCATGGTAACATCCACATTGGTAACATCCACAATGCAAAATTGTTTAGAAACATATTTCATTCTTATTGACATTATTTACCATTCATTTCTATTGGGCACAAAATAATCAGAAAAACAACCAAAACAAACAGCATCCAACAAACGTGTGGCGTCACAAATTGATATAGTCATTGCATGCTATGAATATGGATCTAAACTTTTTACTACTTTAATACTCATACAAGTGAATTTGTCCCAATACTTTTGGTCCCCTAAAATGGAGGGATAAAAAAAAAGGGATGTAATTTCTAAACGGTTCACCCAATATGGATGAAGATACCCTCAAATTAAAGCTGCGTCTGCACTTTAACCTCATAGTCATTGTATCATTTCAAGTCCAAAGTGCTGGAGGAAGGAGCCAAGACAACAACAACGAAATTCACTGTCCCAATACTTTTGCAGTTCACTGTATCGCTTGGCCCTATGTGGAAACATTCTGAAACTGAGTGAAACGGGCAGATATTACTGAACTCTTTCTCTCTATGTAAATCCTGTCACTAACCCCCCTTCTGCACTCCCACAGTGTGCCCCCCCAGCTGTAAGCACCGGGCCTGTACCAAGGACAACCAGTGTTGCCATGAGTCATGTCTGGGGGGCTGCTCTGAGCCCCAAAACAGCAGCAGCTGTGTAGCCTGCAAGAACCTCCAGCACCAGGTACCGTATGGAGGAGTTCAACACACTTGAGTAACATTTGTCATTCTTCAAGAATTCAAATTCTTGATGGATGCTAGAGATGTATTTTATTAACCTGTAGATGTATTAACCTAAGTTTTCCCTGTGAAATATAGTTAGATGCGTGCGTGTGTGCATACTAGACACAAGCTTACTTATCTATTGCTGGAGGGGGGGGAAGCTGAATCAAACAGAATCGTGTTTATTTAAACTTTATTTAAACATGTGTCTGTCTAGCAATGGAAAAGAGCACTTAAACGTGTTATATTGAATTGATGTGGATGCTTTCCATCAACTCATCCCTATTCCCTAATACCAGGAGGCCTGTGTGGACCGCTGTCCCCAGGGATATTACACCTACAGGGGCTGGCGCTGCGTCCCCTTCTCCTTCTGCCAGGACCTCCACAACAAGTGTAAGCAGAGCAAGAGCAGCGACTGCCATGAGTATGTTATCCACAACGGAGCCTGTATACCTGAGTGCCCCTCAGGATATACTACTGTCAACTCCACCACGTAAGTGTACTTACTGTATATTCAACTCTACACCGCGGTCAACTCCACTATGTAAGTCTATAATACAGTACGATACAACACTAGCACGTGAGCCTAAGTACTATGTTTGTTTGCTGTATGAATTATATTGTCAACTCAACAATGAAGGGTAAGTCTACTCTATACACCACTTAAAATCTCCACTACCTAATGTTAATGCTAAATTGAAAACCATAACATTTGCATTTGCACAAGATGGTGTATGGGAAAGGAATTTGTACATATGCAGTCTTCTCAATATGTACGTGTCTGCAGTCGTCTCAATATGTACGTGTCTGCAGTCGTCTCAATATGTACGTGTCTGCAGTCTTCTCAATATGTACGTGTCTGCAGTCGTCTCAATATGTACGTGTCTGCAGTCGTCTCAATATGTACGTGTCTGCAGTCGTCTCAATATGTACGTGTCTGCAGTCGTCTCAATATGTACCTGTCTGCAGTCTTCTCAATATGTACCTGTCTGCAGTCTTCTCAATATGTACGTGTCTGCAGTCTTCTCAATATGTACGTGTCTGCAGTCTTCTCAATATGTACGTGTCTGCAGTCTTCTCAATATGTACGTGTCTGCAGTCTTCTCAATATGTACGTGTCTGCAGTCTTCTCAATATGTACGTGTCTGCAGTCTTCTCAATATGTACGTGTCTGCAGTCTTCTCAATATGTACGTGTCTGCAGTCTTCTCAATATGTACCGGTCTGCAGTCTTCTCAATATGTACCGTTCTGCAGTCTTCTCAATATGTACGTGTCTGCAGTCGTCTCAGTGTGGTTTCAGAGGAGATGTGCCAGTTAGATCGAAATGCTGCAAAAGCTCTTTGCATCACGTCCTGCTAATTTCTGCTGTACAGTGCAGCATGACAGTGCAGTACTGCAAGGCTCCCCTGTTGTACAACGGCTGTGTGTGTGTGCGCATGTGCGGTGCTGCAGTGGGAGTGTGGAGGCGTTGGTTGGCACAGTGTATTCGCTATGCAGACAGTTCAGCAAGTTCAGGTCAGAGCAGTTAGCAAAGCAGGCGGGGAAAACAGGGCAGTGGTGTGTGTGTGCAGTGTTTTGTGTTGGGCTACAGAATAAATTCCTCATAGCATTTCATTTCTGCTTGCTATTGCTGTCTCCACTCCATAGCTGAGCCAGTCTGAACTAAGCCAGCTGAGACAGTCACTCATGCAGTGCTAGGCTACAGTGCTCATTGATTTGCCAATAACAATGTTTAAGGTCGTGTGTGTGCTTGTGTGCATTCTAATCCTGGCTTGCCACTAGAGAGAAAAGTGTGTGTGTGTGTGTGTGTGTGTGTGTGTGTGTGTGTGTGTGTGTGTGTGTGTGTGTGTGTGTGTGTGTGTGTGTGTGTGTGTGTGTGTGTGTGTGTGACAGACTCCAGACACACTAATCATTAGTTGGACAGAGATGGGTCTGGCCTCTTCAGGCCTTGGTGTCTTTTGTTACAGCGTGGCTTCCAGGGTGAAAGCTGGGTAGGAGCTGGCTGTGTGGTTGGGGAGGGGCAGGCTGGAGGGTGGGCCAAGGTTGGTGGCTGGGTAGCTGGAGTCTGATGGCCCCACAGGTTATGGCCTGCATTTCACCACCCATTGTCCTCTCCTCAAATCTCTCCTTCTGTTCTCTATTTCTTCTCTCTCTCTCTCTATCTCTCTATCTATCTATATATAATAAGTAGTGTTGTAAGTCATCCCGCCTGCCTATCATTATTGAATTCATCCCAAATGGCACCCTTTTCCCTATTTAGTGTACTACTTTTGACCAGGGCCCCGATAGTGACTATCGTGCACTATATACTGTGGTCATTTGCTGGTGCTACAACAGTGTTGCTCTATCCAACACCACATACCGCCACTCCTCGCGTATTAGTTTTGGCAAATCACACATGGACACACGTTTCCATGAAAATATGCTACAAATGCTGCAGGAAGAAACTAGACCTGACCCCATTTAGTTGACTGTACGATTGTTTGGTCGATAGGCTATAAATCGGCCAATATTTTTTTTAAATCGAGCAGTAACGCATATATTTTTTGGGGGGGCACACAAGACACCTGGCTGATTTGCGCCTGTCTCAGTGGGCTTATCCACTGCAGAGGCAACGGAGATGGCGGAGTCCAAGAAGAAGGGGAGTGTGGCTAAGATTCACAACGCGTGTCTCTCTCCAGAATGCACTCTCTCCAGCCAATTCATGCACATTGTTTCATAACTTCATTGTGTGAATTGTTTTCCCTTTGATTGTAAAGTCTATCAATTCTCCATTGCATATATCACCAGTAGTACATTTACTGTTAATTCCCATAATTTCTAATGTACAATGTTGGTTGGGTTATGGTAATTTCTGTTAATGCATTCAATACATTATTATTAAAGTCGTTTACTGTTCTCATTGTTGGAGTGGACACTTGTACCGATACAAGATTTGGTTTATGGAATTCAAGTTAGACTTTTGTAAATTCATAAATTTTCTTTTGTTTGGAGCGCTCATGTCATTATTGAGTAAGGACGCGCACCTGATTACGCATAGAAGTAGGCCTGGGCTATCTGGTCTGCTCACAAATGTGAGCCTATAAATGTGCCCATTTGTGGATCTGATAGTATTTCTGATTGTCTTAACTCACCACCACTAATGAGCTGTGGAGCTTCTCAAGTAATGTTTTCTTCACCTCAAACAGCAAGTGAAGAGTCCATCCATTGACAATGACAATAGTTCCTTAATGTACAGTGCATTCAGAAAGTATTCAGACCCCTTGACTTTTTCCACATTGTGTTACGTTACAGCCTTATTCTAAAATGGTTTTAATGATTTTTTTTCACTCATCAATCAAGACATAATACCCCATAATGACAAAGTGAAAATAGGTTTTTAGAAATGTTTGCAAATTTATATTAAAAACCCCCAGAAATACCTTATTTACATAAGAATTCAGACCGTTTGTTAATGAGACTCGAAATTGAGCTCAGTTGCATCCTGTTTCCATTGATCATCCTTGAGATATTTCTACAACTTGAATGGAGTCCAACTGTGGTAAATTCAATTGATTGGACATGATTTTGAAAGGCACACACCTGTCTATATAAGGTTTCACAGTTGACAGTGCATGTCTGAGCAAAAAACAAGCCATGAGGTCAAGGAATTGTCCGTAGAGATCCAAGACAGGATTTTGTCGAGACACAGATCTGGCGAAGGTTACCAAAACATTTCTGCAGCATTGAAGGTCCCTAAGATCACAGTAGCCTCCATCATTCTTAAATGGAAAAAGGTTGGAACCACAAAGACTTCCTCGAGCAGGCCGCCCTGCCAAACTGAGCAGTCGGGGGAGAAGCACCTTGTTCAGAGAGGTGATCAAGAACCCGATGGTCACTCTGACAGAGCTCCAGAGTTCCTCTGTGGAGATGGAAGAACCTTCCATCAGGACAACCCTCTCTGCAACTCTCCACCAATCAGGTCTTTATAGTAGAGTGGCCAGACCGAAGCCATTAATCAGTAAATGGCACATGACCGCTCACTTGGAGTTTGCCAAAAGGCACCTAAAGTGTCTCAGACGATGAGAACAAGATTCTCTGATCTGATGAAACCAAGATTTAACTTTTTGGCCTGAATGACAAGTGTCACATCTGAAGGAAACCTGTTTTTTAGCAGCAGGGACTGAGAGACTAGTCAGGATTGAGGGAAAGTCGAATGGAGCCCTCAGGACCTCAGACTGGGGGCGAAGATTCCCCTTCTAAAAGGACAACGACCCTAAGCACACAGACAAGACAGCGCAGGAGTGGCTTCGAGACAAGTTTCTGATTGTCCTTGAGTGGCCCGGACTTGAACCCGATCAAACATCTCTGGAGAGACCTGAAAATAGCTGTGTAGCGACACTCCCCATCCAACCTAACAGAGCTTGAGAGGATCTGCAGAGAAGAATTGGAGAAACTCCCCAAATGTGCCAAGCTTGTAGCGTCATACCCAAGAAGACTCGAGGCTGTAATCGCTGCCAAAGGTGCTTCAACAAGGTACTGAATAAAGGATCTGGTACTTATGTAAATGTCATATTTCAGTAGATTAAAAAAAAATACAAAAATTGCAAACATTTCTTAAAACCTGTTTTTGCTTTGTCATTATGGGGTATTGTGAGTAGACTGAAATCAAATCAAATTTTATTTGTCACATACACATGGTTAGCAGATGTTAATGCGAGTGTAGCGAAGTGCTTGTGCTTCTAGTTCCGACAATGCAGTAATAACCAACAAGTAATCTAGCTAACAATTCCAAAACTACTACCTTATAGACACAAGTGTAAGGGGATAAGAATCTGTACATAAAGATATATGAATGAGTGATGGTACGGAGCGGCATAGGCAAGATACAGTAGATGGTATTGAGTGCAGTAATGTATGTAAACAAAGTGGCATAGTTTATAGTGGCTTGTGATACATGTATTACATAAGGATGCAGTAGATGATATAGAGTACAGTATATACGTATACATATGAGATGAATAATGTAGGGTATGTAAACATTATATTAGGTAGCATTGTTTAAAGTGGCTAGTGATATATTTTACATCATTTCCCATCCATTCCCATTATTAAAGTGGCTGGAGTTGAGTCAGTGTGTTGGCAGCAGCCACTCAATGTTAGTGGTGGCTGTTTAACAGTCTGATGGCCTTGAGATAGAAGCTGTTTTTCAGTCTCTCGGTCCCAGCTTTGATGCACCTGTACTGACCTCGCCTTCTGGATGATAGCGGGGTGAACAGGCAGTGGCTCGGGTGGTTGTTGTCCTTGATGATCTTTATGGCCTTCCTGTGACATCGGGTGGTGTGGTGTCCTGGAGGGCAGGTAGTTTGTCCCCGGTGATGCGTTGTGCAGACCTCACCACCCTCTGGAGAGCCTTACGGTTGTGGGCGGAGCAGGTGCCGTACCAGGCGGTGATACAGCCCGACAGGATGCTCTCGATTGTGCATCTGTAGAAGTTTGTGAGTGCTTTTGGTGACAAGCCGAATTTCTTCAGCCTCCTAAGGTGTGGGTGGAACAATTCTGTGTGTGTGGACCAATTCAGTTTGTCTGTGATGTGTACGCCGAGGAACTTAAAACTTACTACCCTCTCCACTACTGTTCCATCGATGTGGATAGGGGGGTGTTCCCTCTGCTGTTTCCTAAAGTCCACAATCACCTCCTTAGTTTTGTTGACGTTGAGTTTGAGGTTATTTTCCTGACACCACACTCCGAGGGCCCTCACCTCCTGTAGGCCGTCTCGTCGTTGTTGGTAATCAAGCCTACCACTGTTGTCGTCCACAAACTTGATGATTGAGTTGGAGGCGTGCGTGGCCACGCAGTCGTGGGTGAACAGGGAGTACAGGAGAGGGCTCAGAACGCACCGTTGTGGGGCCCCAGTGTTGAGGATCAGCGGGGTGGAGATGTTGTTGCCTACCCTCACCACCTGGGGGCGGCCCGTCAGGAAGTCCAGTACCTAGTTGCACAGGGCGGGGTCGAGACCCAGGGTCTCGAGCTTGATGACGAGCTTGGAGGGCACTATGGTGTTAAATGCCGAGCTGTAGTCGATGAACAGCATTCTCACATAGGTATTCCTCTTGTCCAGATGGGTTAGGGCAGTGTGCAGTGTGGTTGAGATTGCATCGTCTGTGGACCTATTTGGGCGGTAAGCAATTTGGAGTGGGTCTAGGGTGTCAGGTAGGGTGGAGGTGATATGGTCCTTGACTAGTCTCTCAAAGCACTTCATGATGACGGAAGTGAGTGCTACGGGCGGTAGTCGTTTAGCTCAGTTACCTTAGCTTTCTTGGGAACAGGAACAATGGTGGCCCTCTTGAAGCATGTGGGAACAACAGACTGGGATAGGGATTGATTGAATATGTCCGTAAACACACCAGCCAGCTGGTCTGCGCATGCTCTGAGGGCGCGGCTGGGGATGCCGTCTGGGCCTGCAGCCTTGCGAGGGTTGACACGTTTAAATGTTTTCCTCACGTCGGCTGCAGTGAAGGAGAGTCCGCATGTTTTAGTTGCGGGCCGTGTCAGTGGCACTGTATTGTCCTCAAAGCGGGCAAAAAAGTTATTTAGTCTGCCTGGGAGCAAGACATCCTGGTCCGTGACGGGGCTGGTTTTCTTTTTGTAATCCGTGATTGACTGTAGACTGAGAGAGAGAGATAGAGAGACGTTTTACGTTAGTCGGACACAGCCCTAGGAGAAACGCACACTGAACCCAACAACAAAGGTTGGAAGACAAATGTCCTCTTCCTCGATGGAGCTGCCAGAGTGTGTGCGTGTGTGTGGATAACATAGTGAGTGTGCGCGCGCTTGTGTGCTCACTAGACTAGATCATTCTCTCACCCCTCAAACCAGTCGGCATAAAAACTACCTTGACACATCGTGAATGGTTTGGCTCTGTGTTTGAAGGTTGAAGGGCTCGATCAGGGCGTACGACATTGTATACTTCTCTCTTATGAAAGATTGAACTTAACTCCATTGTTAGGTTATAGAGTAGTCCTCGTTCTCATCCTATCTCCCTCTCTCTGGGAAGGTTGAGGGGTAGATGAGGGCACCGTAGCTTATTGCCTACTTCCTTCAATTCATCGTGAGGTGACTTGAGGTTGTAGAGTAGCTGTTGGGCAAACTCTGCTCGCGTGTGTGTGCGTGCGTGTACTGCCAAGTGAGAGTCTGATTATGTCTGTGAAGTGGTTCCCACCTCCTGTGAGTCGAACTCGGTGACTATGTGAACTCTGACTGTGATAGTCTGTGTGTCTACCCCAAGAGTGAGTTTTCTGACTTGTGTGTGTTTGTACCGTATGACCTTAGGGCTGGGAATTGCCAGGGACCTCACGATATGTTATTATCACGATACTTAGGTGCTGATACGATGTGTATTGCGGTTCTATGTGTCTCACGACTCTATATGTACTGTGGTTTTATTGTGATCCGATTTTCCAAACATATTGCTCACTATATGTCTGCTGCTGAGGAACAAGAGAGAGCCATGAGAAAACGAGTTTTAGAGATAAGTGTTAACATGTTGGCACACCATTTCAAACATTTGAAAACAATCTGTAGTTTTGGCGCAGGTACAGCCGATTTAGGGCTAGCTAATGTTAACTACCTAGCTATTTTTTTACTAATAGGTACTTGGAGTCAGAGTATCAAAATAAAATTGCAAAAAATAATATTCTCTACTGTATGGATTTTTCCCCTCATCCCTATCTGATGTGTGTGCTCTCTCTATCTCTTCCTGCAGGTTAATCTGTACTCCATGTGCTGGGCTGTGTCCTAAGGTGTGTATGGGCCAGAAGATGGTGGACTCTGTGACAGCAGCACAGGCTCTGAGAGGATGCACCGTGCTCAACGGCAGCATGGAAATCAACCTCAGAGGGGGAAGTGAGTATTCTGAGCCCTTGTCTAATTTACAAGTGTATGTGTGTGTCATTATGTCACCCCTGCTTGTAACCAAAGTTCCTTCTAAGTTAATAATCATTTGATTGTGTGCGTGTGTAGATAACATAGCAGCAGAGCTGGAGGCTAACCTTGGTCAGTTGGAGGAGATAACAGGGTATCTGACTGTCCGGCGCTCCTACGCCCTCGTCTCTCTCTCCTTCCTCCGCAAACTACAGGTCATCAGAGGGGACACACTGATAGACGGGTAAGTTGACTTTCCTTCTCGCCCTCTTCCTCCAACTTTCTTCTTCCATGCCCTGCAGTTCGCTTCTTTCTCTTTCTGCTCCTCTTACTCCTCCTCCTCTCATATTCTAAACTATATCTGTCAGTAATACTTAAAATACACTTAAAAATACATCAGTATAATGTGTCTGTCAGGGTTGGGGTCAATTCCAGTCAATTCAGAAAGTACACAGGAATTCCAATTCCAATTATATTTAATGAATTGGAATTTGATTTTACTTTCTGAATTGACTTGAATTTGAATGGAATTGACCCCAACCCTGGTGTCTGTTTCTTCCCCAGGGGTTACTCGTTCTATGCGTTAGACAACCAGAACCTGCGTCAGCTGTGGGACTGGAACAAACACAACCTGACCATCCTCCAGGGACGCATGTTCTTTCAACTCAACATTAAGCTCTGCATGTCAGAGATCCGCAAGATGGAGGAGGTGACAGGCACCAAAGACAGACAGCACAAGAACGACATCGTATCCAAGACCAATGGAGACCAGGCCTCCTGTAAGGAGCATACAGTCTCGAGTACACACACGCGCATGAACGCCAACACATACATTTGCAGAGATGAACACACTTTATATATATATATATATGTTTTTTTTTATTTGAGTGTTAAGTGTCTTGCTCAAGGGCACATCAGCAGATTTTCACCTAGTCGGCTCGGGGATTCAAACCAGCGACCTTTTTCATCACTGGCCCAACGCTCTAGCCGCAAGGCTACCTGCCGCCCCACACACATGCTTGTGCACACACACGTACGTACGTCTGTGGTGTGTCACAGACCTAGGACAGTGTGGTACTGACCATATCGTGTGTGTGTGTGTGTGTGTGACTCTCTCAGGTGAGAACCAGGAGTTAAGGTTCACTCAGGTGCGTGCCACACATGATAAGATCGTGATCAGGTGGGAACCGTTCTGGCCTCCTGACTTCAGAGACCTGCTGGGCTTCATGCTCTTCTACAAGGAAGCGTAAGTACACACGTTTGTGTGTGTGTGTCGGACATGACTGTGCCATCTGAAATCATTTTTCAGAAGGGCAGCTGGAGTCCAAAGCCCTCAAGTTACTTTTGGGAATGAGCAGTTTCCAGAGAAGTGGAGTTTTAATTGTATCCGTACACTATGGGCCACAAACAGTCGTCCCTAGGAACTTAATACCATTTAACCACTTCCTTTCTGAAGAACTTTGCAGAATATTCAATGTAGTCTGGAGCCTAGTACAATTCCTCCTTTCTAACGACCTTTTTGGAGCAGTATGTGTGTCTCCTTATTTCTTATCTATGCTATTCTGTGTCTCTCCCCTCTCCCAGGCCCTACCGCAACGTGACAGAGTTTGACGGCCAGGACGCGTGTGGTTCTAACTGGGTAATAGTTGACCTGGATCCTCCAGCCCGGGCTACAGAGGGCAACCCACAGGTGGAGCCAGGTAACGTTTCATTCTCTTCTGTATTGGAATGGATAGATGCCTGTACACTGTCAAAATCTTGGGGGAAATCCAAAATGGAGGTTTGGATGCAGAAATATGATGTTTATTAAGACATGATGCCCCAAAATGTGAATGAATAAAAATGGACAAAACAATGGTTTCAGTTGATAGTATCAGTTGATAGTTGGTAGAATCAGCAATATGACGTAACTGCAGAAAGTAAAGAGTATACGTGGGTCAATTTCCACAACTAAGAGCGTTGAAGTGAGAGGCTCAACTTCTCCTATGTTTTGGTTCCCTGGCTACCATGCTGTAACAGCATGAACTCTTGCACGTGCGATGATGCTGTGTGTGACTGTGTGAGAGCGAAGTCTTGCATTTAGCTGAGTCTATCTTTAATCTATCATGAGTGTCACCTTTCTGTCAATCTGTCTAACTATACAGAATGGACGGACGGTTAAATTATTTTAGCTGCTTAGCCATTCATATTTGACAACTTTCAGCATACAGTACAGGTACATACTGATCACTGTAGTAGAAAGGAAGGAACAACCAGTGTTTTGCTCAATAGTGTCCGTGCTGCAACACATCCCAGTAATATTGTTCCAGGTACCCCGATTCACTGTAGGAACAACAAGTGTTTCGCTCAATAGTGTCTGTGCTGCAACATGTACCAATACTATTGTTCCTTCCAGGTACCCTGATCTTGTCTTTGAAGCCCTGGACGCAGTACGCCATCATGGTCAAGACCCAGCTCTCTGCCTCTGATGAACACCAGGTCCTCGGGGCCAAGAGCAAGATCATCTACGTCAGGACCAACGCCACCAGTAAGAGCTTTTATTGAGATATTGGCTACCTCTCAAATGGCACCCTATTTCCTATATAGTGCACTACTTCTGACCATTATGGACCCTGGTCGAAAGTAGTACACCATATAAGGAATAGGATGACATTTGTGACGCAACCATACAGTTCTTCATTCAATTCTGTGAGTAAGACTCCTCATTCTCACTGGTGATCTCAAGCCCTCACCCCCCTCCCCCAACCCCTTAATCAGACCAACTGGTGAGTGGACTATCGAATATATTAATTGGCTAGCAGGTTCTCCAGAGTCAAAGGTAGGATTTGACCACCCCTGGTTAGGATAAGTGGTATAAGAGCTACAGTAGCTGGTAGATTGGCTGTTGTCCTCTGCTTCACCTCGACTGTTAGCTGAGGTGTGTCATAGCTAATGGCACGAGAACAAGGAAGAGGAAGGAAATGATGATGAGACAGGAGTGCTACTTGTACCTCCCAGTCTCATTGTGTCTCTGCTTTGTGCCCAATGTCTGAAGTCACACAAGCTGAGGTCATGAATCTGATGTCACCCTGTGTGTGTGTGTGTGTGTGTGTGTGTGTGTGTGTGTGTGTGTGTGTGTGTGTGTGTGTGTGTGTGTCTGTCTGTGTATGTGTGTCACCCTGCGTGCATTTAGATCTCCCTGTGTGTGTGTGTGTGTGTCACTGTGTGTGTCACTGTGTGTCTCCAGAGGACAGGCTGTGGTTTAGGGTTGAACACAGACAGGTGTCTAAGTTAGTCTGACTGGCTTCCTTTGTACTTGTTGTGCGTTGTCTCCTTCCTTCTTGATAAACCACATTACAGTGCCGCCTCGTCGCACCACGCAGCCTGGTGTGAGGCCACAGTTGGCACACAACCTTCGGAGGCGGGCAGGCATGTCAAGGGTGTTCTAGTTGCAGTTCAAACAGTGTTCTACTGTAATTACAGTTTCACCGTTCTCGTCTCTAGCCTGGTCCCACATCTGTTTCCGCTTTATTGCCAAGTCCATGTCACTCATTGTCACATTATGTTTGGCTGGCATCCAGGCGACCTCTGTCTCTCTGTCTTTGTGGAGGTTGAACCGAACCTGGGTTCACCCCGTCTTGTGTCATGACTCCATCAACCACACTCTAGGAGAAGCTTTCATTAAACATGATCTTTGTTCTCTAAAGTCATAGCAGCTGGCACAGCACTATCGACAAGCTGGCTGGAGGGTGGCGTGCATTCTCCACGGTGTTCTGGTTTTTCTAGTTTCACCCACCTCGCCTGTCAGGCACCTGTCCTGTGTCACGACTCCGTCACCCCCACAAACGCTCACACACACACCATGGAGAGGAGAATCTGTCATTAGACTTACTGTTCATTGTTCTCTAACAGAGTCTGACAATGTGGTCTGACCTGTACCCTGTAGGTGTCACCGTCATTATCATCGGTCACAGACCGAATGTAATCACACACCGGTACAGACAGTGATGCCTGGTACTCTCTGTCCTGTCAGTCACTCACCCTGGGGTTTTTACCCCTCCCCCTTCAACTGCTGATACATACACTATGGTTATTTAGAAATAAGCGTATCGAAGACTGTGAACCTTTTTGTTATTATTATCATATTGTTATTTGACTGAATAAAGGGGAGTTCATGTCTGGGCATTGACTTACGCAGGACTGCTGGTGCTCAACCCTCCCCAGTAGTTAGTTGATTGGTTATTTGGCCCGAGTACACTCAGTCTAAAATTCTTCAATGGTTAGCAAGGAAGAATGAGTACATAGCAGCAGTGTACAGACCTCAAGGCCACGATTTGAATACCCCTGCACTAACAGAATTGAGTTGGTTTATATCATAGACCAGGGATATTCAAATCTGATTTTGGACCTTTTTTTTACCTGGTAGTTAATTGCACTCACCTGATGTCCCAAGTTTGAATCAGTCTCAGATTCGAAGGCAGGTATGAAAACCAGCAGTGGAACTGGACATCAGGTCCAGATTTGAGTTTCTCTGTCATAGACATTAGTAACCCGTATGGTATGTATCTGTGTTCTCCCCCAGAACCGTCCGTGCCCCTGGACCCCATCTCATCATCTAACTCGTCCTCTCAGATCATCCTGAAGTGGAAGCCCCCAACGGACCCCAACGGCAACATCACTCACTACCTGGTGTACTGTCAGCAGCAGCCTGAGGCCAGCGAGCTCTACAAATTTGACTACTGTCAGAAAGGTGTGTTTTAGAGAGACTGTTCAATTCTATTCTATTCTACAAATGTAACTTCAATCAGAAAGGTGGTTCATAGGCATCATGTATACTGAACAGAAATATCAATTCCATTGATTTTACTGAGTTTACAGTTCATATGAGAAAATCAGTCAATTGAAATAAATTCATTAGGCCCTAATCTATGGATTTCACATGACTGGTAATACAGATATGCATCTGTTGGTCACAGATACCTTAAAAATGGGCCTCAGGATCTCGTCACGGTATCAATAAAATGCCATTGTGTTCGTTGTCCGTAGTTTATGCCTGCCCAAACCATAACCATAACCCCACCGCCACCATGGGGCACTCTGTTCACAACGTTGACATCAGCAAACTGCTCGCCCACACGACGCCATACACATGGTCTCCGGTTGTGAGACCGGTTGGACGTACCAAATTCTCTAAAACGATGGAGGTGGTTTATGGTAGAGAATTGAACATTTTATTCTCTGGCAACAGCTCTGGTGGACATTCCTGCGGTCAGCATGCCAATTGCGCGCTCCCTCAAAACTTATGACATCTCTGGCATTTTTGTGGCCATTTATTGTGCACCTGTGTAATGGTCAAGCTGTTCAATATGCCACACCTATCAGGTGGATGGATTATCTTGGCAAAGGAGAACTGCTCACCAACAGGGATGTAAACAAATTTGTGCACCCCCAAAAAATGTGTGCGTACTGAACATTTCTGGGATCTTTTATTTCAGCTCATGAAACATGGGACCAACACTATACATGTTGTGTTTATATTTTTGTTCAGTATAGTTATCATCATTAGTTTAACAACTATCATTAGTTTGACAACTGCCAGAAAGGTGAGTGTGAGTGTCTTCTTCGATGGAATATTCTACTCTATTGGACTACTGCCAGAAAGGCAGTGTTTTCCATAAACGTCTAAATAGGCGATAACAGATTAGTTGTAAAGCCGGCTACTATTTCCACATCATAAATGAACTAGGTTTCTTTCCATTTAAAACTTTCAAATCCCAAGTCAGAAGAGTCTGTATAGGCTTCTCCCGAACGATATGCATAATCTAGTGATCTATTGGTAGGACAGGTGCCTGTCAGTCACAAAGTGGGCGATGACAGAGAAACCGCTGGTTTGTCAGT
This sequence comes from Oncorhynchus keta, assembly GCF_023373465.1. Lineage (NCBI taxonomy): Eukaryota > Metazoa > Chordata > Actinopteri > Salmoniformes > Salmonidae > Oncorhynchus > Oncorhynchus keta. Next base: position 35,993,547 of record NC_068435.1, on the reverse strand, counting down.
CTGCTGTCTGTCCCGCCTCTCGATACCTGTGTTATTTTTGTACACTGTGGTTGGCTGCAGTCAAATGTATTTTCATGGGGGAGGGAGACCATGATGTTTCTTCAATGTCTCCTGTGAGTGAATTTACACTTCCCATGTAATGTAAGTGGTAACGATGAGTTGAAATCCACTTCATTATTGTTATAATGTCCATGGTATAGCATCGGAACAAGTAAACAAAAGAGCTTGTTTGTATTTTCCTCGGATTCGAAACCCGTGAAGACTTGTCAGTGACTGCTAAAGTGACTTGTGCAGTGTAGCCTAGTGATGAGTTGTTCTGTTTGATCGGATTTGTTAGGGGCACGGAACTAGAACGCATCGGTTTGAGGGACGTTCATTTGGCTCCCTAATTTGCGTAATGATAGACTACTACTGCTTTTTGACGATTATCTGCAGATAAATTATGAAAACAAAATGAATACCCCCCCCCTTTTTTTCCCCTCAACAATTGTGTGGTATCCAATTGTAGTCTTGTTTCATCACTGCAACTCCCGTACAGACTCGGGAGAGGCGTCCTCCAAAACACAACCCAACCAAGCCGCACTGCTTCTTGACACAGCGCCAATTGTGCGTCGCCCCACGGACCTCCCGGTCGCGGACGGTTACGACAGAGCCTGGGCGTGAACTCAGAGTCTCTGGTGGCACAGCTGGCGCCCTTAACCACTGCGCCACCCAGGAGGCCCCCAAAATCGTTTCTTAACAGGGAATCTGAAACAACCTTTCTTCCTAGGTTTTTGACACAAACTAAATTGAAAGACCAATCTTTCGGACTACAGTGCATTCGTAAAGTATTCAAACTTTTTCCACATTTTGTTACGTTACAGCCTTATTCTAAAATGGATTCAGTTGTTTTTTCCCCCTCAATCTACACACAATACCCTATAATAACAAAGCAAAAACAGTTTTTTTGAAATATCACATTTACATAAGTATTCAGACCCTTAGCTCAGTACTTTGTTGAAGCACCTTTGGCAGTGATTACAGATTCAAGTCTTTTTGGATATGATGCTACAAGCTTGGCACACATGTATTTGGGGAGTTTCTCCCATTCTTCCCTACAGATCTTCTCAAGTTCTGTCAGGTTGGATGGGGAGCGTTGCTGCACAACTATCGTCAGGTCTCTCCAGAGATATTCGATAGGGTTCAAGTCTGGGCTCTGGCTGGGCCACTCAAGGACATTCAGAAACTTGTCCCGAACCCACTCCTGTGTTGTCTTGGCTGTGTGCTTAGGGTCATTGTCCTGTTGGAAGGTGAAGCTTCACCCCTGCCTGAGGTCCTGAGCACTCTAGAGCAGATTTTCATCAAGGATCTCTCAGCACTTTGCTCTGTTCATCTTTCCCTCGATCCTGACTGGTCACCCAGTCTATACCAGTGACCATCGGGTTCTTAGTCACCTCTCTGACCAAGGCCCTTCTCCCCCGATTGTTCAGTTCAGCCAGGTGGCCAGCTCTAGGATTTTTCTTTTGTGGTTCCAAACTTATTCCATTTTAAGAATGATGGACGCCACTCTGTTCTTGGGGACCTTCAATGCTGCAGACATTTTTTGGTATCCTTCCCCAGATTTGTGCCATGACACAATCCTGTCTCGGAGCACTACGGACAATTCATTTGACCTCCTGGCTTGGTTTTCACATTGTACTGTCATTTGTGGGACCTTGTATAGACAGGTGTGTGCCTTTCCAAATCATGTCCAATACATTTACTCAATAAAGTACAATTTTTCAAATGATCTCTCTCAATAACATTTGTATATTGTCCCATGAAATAATCTGAACTCTTAATTTTATGTCCCCCCCCCCCACCTAAAAAGGCGACCCGACTGCAATTTCCCCGCGACCCCGACTTTGAATACCACTGGCCTACAATATCCAAAACAACTAACACGCTGAATTCATACATTTTCAGTCATTTTAATTGTGAAGTCTCTTCTTTTTTTTTCTCAATAATACACCTAATTTTACCAATCTGGGAGGTAAAGTCGTTAAAGTATTCAATGATTTAGTTGTGTATTTCGAATAGAATCAAGGCATTAGAATGTACCAGAGGCCACCAAAATAGAGCTCGTTCTACAAAAGAAATTCACCCCAGTCCGGAACACCCTGGCTGGCTATGTTTTCTATGTGTTACTCCATGTACTTGGAAAACACTGTTGAAAGGTCAGGGTGTGCGAGACTGTGAAGTTCTGTGATTGAGGTGGATGGAATAGTTCTTTACCTGATTTGGCCTTCTAACAAGTGGCAGCCACTCACTCTGTGGCACACACACATGCTCTACTTTAATGTCTTCTCCTCTACTCCCACTCACTCGGCCAAACAGTCAGGAGTCTAGACAACACTAGTCTGTAGGGGAATAATGTCAGAGTAGGTGTATATCAACCAGCAAAGATATTGCTGACAATTAATGACAGGCTCCCCCGGCTCTGTGTGCCTGTCTCTGCCTGTCTCTGTGCCTGTTTCTGTGTGCCTGTTTCTGTGTGCCTGTTTCTGTGTGCCTGTTTCTGTGTGCCTGTCTCTGTGTGCCTGTTTCTGTGTGCCTGTTTCTGTGTGCCTGTCTCTGTGTGCCTGTCTCTGTGTGCCTGTTTCTGTGTGCCTGTCTCTGTGTGCCTGTCTCTGTGTGCCTGTCTCTGTGTGCCTGTCTCTGTGTGCCTGTCTCTGCCTGTTTCGCCTGTCTCTGTGCCTGTTTCTGTGTGCCTGTCTCTGCCTGCGCCTGTCTCTGTGCGCCTGTCTGTTTCTGCCTGCGCCTGTCTCTGTGTGCCTGTCTCTGTGTGCCTGTCTCTGTGTGCCTGTCTCTGTGTGCCTGTTTCTGTGTGCCTGTCTCTGTGTGCCTGTCTCTGTGTGCCTGTCTCTGTGTGCCTGTTTCTGTGTGCCTGTTTCTGTGTGCCTGTTTCTGTGTGCCTGTCTCTGTGTGCCTGTTTCTGTGTGCCTGTTTCTGTGTGCCTGTTTCTGTGTGCCTGTTTCTGTGTGCCTGTCTCTGTGTGCCTGTCTCTGTGTGCCTGTTTCTGTGTGCCTGTCTCTGTGCGCTTGTCTCTGTCTCCATCTTTGTCTGCCTCTCTCTGTATGTCTCCTCCTGTCTCTATCTTTGTATGTCTATTTCTCTCTCTGCCTCTCTGTGTCTCTGTCTGTCTTTGCCTCTGACTCTGTCTCTCCCTCCCTTCAGGTATGAAGCTGCCGTCACGGGTGCCCACCCAAGTGGACAGTGATGAGGAGGCCAAGTGGAACCAGACTGAGGATGAGGGGCAGGGTGGCCGCTGCTGTGCCTGTCCCAAAACAGACAAACAGCTGAAGAAGGAGGCAGAGGACTCAGAGTACCGCAAGACCTTCGAGAACTACATTCACAACGAGGTCTTCGAGCCCAAGTACGTATGACATCTACCTCAGTCAATCAATCAAGGACAAATGTCTCTATTTCTCTCTCTACCGCACCTGCTGTCTTGACCTGAATGCTCAGCTATGAAAAGCCAACTGACCTGTTGCACCCTCTGTAACCACTGTGATTATTATTTGACTCTGCTGGTCATCTATGAACGTTTGAACATCTTGAAGAACGATCTGGCTTTAATAGCCATATACTCTAATCTCCACCCGGCACAACCAGAAGAGGACTGGCCACCCTCGGTGCCTGGTTCCTTTCTAGGTTTCTTCCTTGGTTCCTGCCTTTCTAGGGAGTTTTTCCCAGCCACTGTGCTTCTACATCTGCATTGCTTGCTCTTAGGGGGTTTAGGCTGGGCTTCTGTATAAGCCCTTTGTGACAACTGCTGATGTAAAAAGGACTTTATATAATCCATTTGATTGATATCGATTGATTGATAAATCAATCAGTCAAAGTCTTTATTGTATAAATTATAATTAGTTAATTGTGTAATCAGGGTACAAAAGAACCGGCATACATAACATAACACATCATGTACACACACTAGAGGTCAACCGATCGGCATGGCCGATAAATTAGGGTCGATTTTCAAGTTTTCATTACAATCGGTAATCTGCCTTTTTGGACGCCGATTATGGCCAATTACATTGCAATCCACGAGTAAACTGTGGCAGGCTGACCACCTGTTACGCGAGTGCAGCAAGGAGCCAATGTAAGTTGCTAGGTAGCATTAAACTTAGAATGTTTTTTATAAGATATCTTCACATAATCACCAGTTAACTACTCATGGTTGATGATATTACTAGGTTAACTAGCTTGTTCTGCGTTGATTATAACCAATGCGGTGCCTGTTAATTTATCATCGAATCACAGCCTACTTCAACTTCGCCAACAGGTGATGATATAACACAAGTGCATTAACCATAAACATCAATGCCTTTCTTAAAATCAATACACATTAGTATATATTTTTAAACCTGCATATTTAGTTGAAAGAAATTCATGTTAGCAGGCAATATTAACCAGGTGAAATTGTGTCACTTCTCTTGCATTCATTGCAAGCAGAGTCAGGGTATATGCAACAGTTTGGGCCGCCTAGCTCGTTGCGAACTGTGAACTAATTTGCCAGAATTTTACAGAATTATTACATAACATTGAAGGTTGTGCAATGTAACAGCAATATTTAGACTTAGGGTTGCCACCCGCTCGATAAAATACGGAACGGTTCCGTATTTCACTGAAAGAAATGATAGTTTCTGGATTTGACCATATTAATGACCTAAGGCTCATATTACTGTGTTTATTATATTATAATTAAGTCTATGATTTGATATTTGATAGAGCAGTCTGACTGACCGGTGATAGACAGCAGCATGCTCGTAAGCAGTCATTCAAACCTTACTGCGATTGAAGCACAGCGCTGTTTATGACTTCAAGCCTATCAAATTCCGAGATTAGGCTGGCAATACTAAAGTGCCTATTAGAACATCCAATAATCAATATGTATATTTGTATATGAAATACAAATGGTATAGAGAGAAATAGTCGACACGTCATAATTCCTATAATAACTATAATATAATAACTACAACCTAAAACTTCTTAACTGGGAATATTGAACCACCAGCTTTCATATGTTCTGAGCAAGGAATTTAAACGTTAGCTTTTTTACATGGCACATACTGCACTTTTACTTTCTTCTCCAACACTTTGTTTTTGCATTGTTTAAACCAAATTGAGCATGTTTCATTATTTATTTGAGACGAAATAGATTTTATTTATTTATTATATTCAGTTAAAATAAAAGTGTTCATTGTTCATTCAGTATTGTTGTAATTGTCATTATTACAAATATATATATAAAAATCATCCAATTAATCGATATCGGCCATTTTTGGTCCTCCAATAATCGGGATCGGCGTTGAAAATTCATAATTGGTCGACCTCTAACACACACACATTCACAATGTGTTTTAGGTAAGCTGTCGTCATTCATCATTTGTACCGCCATCCCTTCCCTTCCTGTTGTCAGACAAGCTGAGCGATCTTTACCTGCATACTGTTTCCCCAGCAACACACATCATCCAACTCGGATAACACAGGGCTGGGTTGCGTCCCAATAATCTCTCCTTTCTCCCGGTGTTCATGGATTTGAAAAGAAATGACTGACATGGAAACTTTTTCTAGCCCATGTCTACACCGGCGGGCATGCTTTGAAATGTATGGGGAGTAGTGAACGAGTGCACACTTCACAGGAGGAAAGAGAGACTGTTGGGACACAACAGTTATTTTTTCTTCAAGGCTAATTGAATCCTCATTTCATTTAGTGCCTTATGAATACGACTCAGCAACCTACCCAGTAGCAATAAACTCAACATAATGGTGTGATATATATAGCAAATAGTTGTTATAATAAAATAAATTATTGATTTGATTAATTAATTGATTATCCCTCATTCCCTCCAAGACCAAGACAGCGCCGCTCCGCCATGGGCGTAGCCAATCAGACGCTGCCGTCATTCGCGGCGACGCCCACCACCCTGTCCGAAGGTTTCGCCACCCGCGGCCCAGACAGTGATGATGCAAATGGAGTGGAGAGCACTAAAATCCAGCTGACAGTGTTTTCCAAGGAGTCTACGGTCATCTCCGGCCTCCGACACTTTACCTCGTACCAGATCGATGTGCTGGCCTGCAACCACCCCACAGACCCCTCACGCTGCAGTATGGCAGCCTTCGTCTCAGCTCGCACCATGCCTGAGGGTGAGGCTATCTACATACTAGTACACTACACATACACGCACACCCACTACTTAAAGCGATACTTTGGTAATGAGGCCTTTTATCTACTTTCCCAGAGTTAGATGAACTCATGGATTCCATTTTGATGTCTCTGTGTCCAGTATGAAGAAAGTTGGACGTAGTTTCGCAAGCCAATGCTAACTAGCGTTAACGTAAAGTCCGTGGTATCTGCTTGCATAAAAAGTGATTTCGACTCTGGGGAAGTAGAAACAGGCCCTCATTACCAAAATCCCAAAGTATCCCTTTAAGAAACCACTGTAAGAAGTAATAAACCAGTTTAATATGATGATTTCTTGTCTACCTTTGCACAGTATTTCTAGACCAAGGATGTTTGTAGTAGTAGGATAGTAATGAGGCCATTTTAAAACCTTGTGTATCCTGTCTACAGACAAAGCAGATGACATAGTGGGGCCCATCAGCTATGACGTGACTGAGTACACAGTTCATATTAAGTGGCTTGAGCCGAATGCCCCCAACGGCATGATCATCCTGTATGAAGTCAACTATAAGAGACTGGGAGACACAGAGGTGAGAGCTCTCATACATGACACGCAGGCACATAAGCAGACACACACACACACACACACACACGTATGCAAACACACACAGGTACGCAAGCATAAACACACACACAAGCAGGCGCATGCATGCACGCACACACAAACAGACAAATACTGAACACTGGATGTGCCCTATAGTCTCACTTAATATAATACAGTCTCTCTGTGCTCTCATTTAGTGAATAGGACCGTTAATGGAAAAGTAATAATAGCCCGATGTTGCATCAGCGCTGTGTTTTCATTACCATGGAAACGCTGCAAAGGCCATAGTCATCGCTGATGTTGAAAACAACATAATCACTCCGGTGGTTCTCAAATAATAGTTATTGCACAAACATGTTTTTCTCAAATCAGGTCATTAGTTTTATTATTGGCTTATATGCAATGATTTCAAAACGCATCTGATTCACACAGACATTCTATTCTATTTGCTCCCAATCTTAAGTCTATTATTACGCATGGCCTGTTTTATCAATTCCTCTTCTCAATCAATCAACAAAAAATATATATCTTAAGTGGCTTATTCAGCCCTTCTCCTGTCCCCTCCAATTCCTCTCCTCTTACAATGCAGATAAATTAAAGTAAAGTGTGTGTTTGTTCTAGGAGCTGCACCACTGTGTGTCCAGGAAGATGTACCAGCAGTCGGAGGGCTGCAAGCTGAGAGTGGTGCATCCTGGGAATTATACCGTGAGGATCCGAGCCACCTCGCTGGCAGGAAACGGCTCCTGGACTGACCCCACGCACTTCTATGTAGAAGACCTGCGTAAGAGACATACACACACACCACAGACAGCTTGACCAATCAGTGAATCAATCAAATATAAGTTGTATATGCAGCTTTTACATTAGCAGTACCAGAAACCTGGCCTAAATCTCCTAAACATTAGAGCACACCGAGGCACAGTAAAATTAAGAAAATAATTGTATGTGACCATAACTGACTTTCTCCATGGCGATGTGTTTTTAGGGGTGGATCCATCCAACATGTTGAAGATTATCATTGGTTCAGTCATTTTTATCGTTTTGCTGATACTGATGACAGCGGGAGGATTCCTCATGTTCAAGAAGAAGTGAGTATTATTCGTACACCAGTTGTATTTATAGGCTTTTTTTACAGCCCAGCACTAACACATGACTCAACTAATAGTGTTCTAAATTTCCATTTGATTTCATTCAAGTTGGCTGGATGTCCTTTGGGTGGGGGACCGACCATTCTTCATATCAAACTTTATTTGCCACATGCGCCGAATACAACAAGTGTAGACTTTACCGTGAAATGCTTACTTACTACAAGCCTTGATACACACTGGAAACGGTTGAGCGTGAAAAACCCAGCAGCGTTGCAGTTCTTGAAACACTCAAACCGGTACACCCTGGCACCTACTACCATACCCCGTTCAAAGACACTTCAATCTTTTTTCTTGTCCATTCATCCTCTGAATGCTACACATACACAATCCATGTCTCAATTGTCTCGAGGTTTAAACATCCTTAACCTGTCTCCTCCCCTTCATCTACACTGATGGATGTGGATTTAACAAGTGGCATCAATAATGGATCATAGCTTTCATCTGGTCAGTCTGTCATGTTTTGGGCACTCGAGTGTATAATCATGATATATTATTAACCCCTACCTCCTTGTGTTCCCTCAAGGCAAACCCAGGGCCCCTCTGGACCCCTCTACACATCCTCCAACCCAGAGTACCTTAGTGCTGCTGACAGTAAGGACACATTATAATAATATTCTTTGTTCTCAGCTGACCTTTGTGAATACTTCTGTTTAAAAGCGCAGCTGACTGGATTTTGATGTTCAAACTAGTATACCATGTAAATAGACAACTGACACATACTAGCTGTCACAACATTAGCACTATGGTGGATGTCTATGAGAATCAGAGATGTAGAATGTACAAGACTTGATTGTTACTGTCTAGTAGTGTCCAGCCATTGACTGTGTGTGTGTGATGTGATCTGCAGTGTACGAGCCAGACGACTGGGAGGTGGGCAGAGATAAGATCAACATCCTGCGTGAACTGGGTCAGGGCTCGTTCGGCATGGTCTACGAGGGCATCGCCAAGGACATCGTGAAGGGAGAGCCGGAGACAAGTGTGGCGGTGAAGACGGTCAACGAGTCGGCCAGTCTGAGAGAGAGAATAGAGTTCCTCAACGAGGCCTCCGTCATGAAGGGCTTCACCTGCCACCATGTGGTAAGAGGCCTACAGAGGTTATAGGGGATGCCACCTTACGTTTACATTTTTGTCATTTAGCAGCTTGTAATAAGGATCAATCAATAAAAAAAAATTATAAAGCCCTTTTTACACCAGCCGATGTCACAAAGAACTATACAGAAACTCAGCCTAAAATCCCAAACATTAAGCAATGCAGGTGTAGAAGCATGGTGGCTAGGAAAAACTCCCTAGAAAGGCAGAAACCTAGAGAGGAACCAGGCTATGAGGGGTGGCCAGTGCTCTTCTGGCTGTTGGAGGTTATAACAGTACATGGCCAAGATGTTCAAATGTTCATAGATGACCAGCAGGGTCAAATAATAATAATCACAGTGGTTGTAGAGGGTGCGACAGGTCAGCATCTCAGGAGTAAATGTCAGTTGGCTTTTCATAGCCGAGCATTCACAGTTAGAGACAGCAGGTGCGGTAGAGAGAGAGAGTCGGGTCCGGGACAAGGTAGCACGTCCAGTGAACAGGTCAGGGTTCATAGCCGCAAGCAGAACAGTTGAAATTGGAGCAGCAGTACGACCAGGTGGACTGGGGACAGCAAGGAGTCATCAGGCCAGGTAGTTCCTGAGGCATGGTCCCAGGGTTCAGGTCCTCTGGGAGGAGAGGGAGAGAGAGAATTAGAGGGAGCATACTTAAATTCACACAGGACACTGGATAAGACAGGATAAATACTCCAGACATAACAGACTGACGCTAGCCTCCCGACGCAAACTATTGGTGAGGAAGGTGAGACCACCACATACCATGATCATGAATAGTAGAATTGTCTTCAAAAAGTAGGTTGGTAGCTGCCACAGTTCAAGAATCAAAGCAAGTAAGGTCCACTGGATGTCATAAGGTGTATGCACCAATTTGTAAGTCGCTCTGGATAAGAGCGTCTGCTAAATGACTTAAATGTAAATGTAAACAAAATATTCCCTCAGGTGCGTCTGATGGGTGTGGTCTCTAAGGGCCAGCCCACTCTTGTTGTCATGGAGCTGATGACACACGGTGATTTGAAGAGCTACCTGCGCTGCCTCCGCCCGGACTCAGAGGTACATACACACACACACACACACTCTACTGCCCCCTTGTGTCTTGTTGGAAACCAGACTAGTCTTGCACTGTCTCTAGCTGGCTGGCTGACCAACTCTGCTGGCCAGAGCGAGACTAAATTACACCCGATTCCCTATATAGTGCACTTTTGACCTGAGCTCTAGGCCCTGGTCAAAAGTAGTGCATGCTATACGGAATTGGGTGCCGTTTGGGATGCAACCTAGAATTATTGTGGCCCCCATGTTTTGTAAAATAGCCCTCTTATTAATAAATGTTTTATTGTTTATTTTTTTACAGAATAACCCTACAGGGCGCCCGCCCCCCACTCTGAAGGAGATGATTCAGATGGCAGCAGAGATAGCAGACGGCATGGCCTACCTCAACGCCAAGAAGTTTGTCCACAGAGACCTGGCTGCTAGGAACTGCATGGTGGCGCAGGACTTCACTGTCAAGATAGGAGGTAGACTACACATATATACACAAGAGCTGGGATGATAAACCAAAAATGATCAATATTACCTTATTTTGCTTATGACGGTCATTTTTTGTGATTTTGCTACACAACGTTCCTGTAGGTTGTTCTAAACCCATTATTTGGTCAACAGTAATAGCCTATGTATTATTGTTTGTTCCTGTTATGAAAGTATCTGCCTGTTTCCCTTTGGCTGCTGTGTGAGCGAGCCACTCTCACTCCCTCTCCCGACTGCGCACGAGCGAGGGAGAAATGCATTCTGAGAATTTGATCGTTGCTCAAAATACAATTGCGGGAAAAATACTGTTTTTAAATCAACTACCGTTGTCCTAGTTACAGAGAGGAGAGTCACAGCTTTCTGTGATTATATAATTGATATATTTTGAGTTCATAGCACCACTTTATTTAGTATGGGTTTTGTTGTGGAGCCGAGTGGAGCGCTCCACTTGCGGTAAATAGACCTACATCAAGTAGCCTAGGCCTAGTGCTGGAAAGGTTTTGTACAACATTACATTTACTAATAGATTAATCAATTAGCCTACATGGCTATCCAGCAAAAAAATCCTATTTAGAGTAAGTCTAGCGAAGTGTTTTGAGTTCCCACTTCCTCAGGCGGTGAATAATATAGCCTAGGCCACAAAGATGTCTGCAAATTCCTCTCCGAAGCACCCAAAGATAAATATGATCATTCTGGATCCTATTTTGACCGGTTGCACCTAAAAATATAAATCATGCATTCCGTGGATATGTTAGATGACATAGCTTTTTTAATCATAGGCTACCATCTGTTGTCTTACTTGGCACTGGGAAAAAGATGTATAGAGCCCTGCCGCTAATGTAAAGTAACTGTCCATTAAAAACTAAATGTATTGTTTGGTGTATTTATCGTTATCGTGCAAAATAGTTACGTTTTTCGCGTTATGACTTTTTGTCCATATCGCCCAGCTCCATTATATACACACACAAATGGCCGACAGTACTTGACTGTCAAGATAGGAGGTATGGCAACTCACCACCTTACTTTTAAAGGAGGGGAGTCGAACAAATTCAGTTGTACTGTTTCTACGGACTATACACGAATCAGTCAAATACACCCTTATTAAGCGTTTAATATGTTAATATAGTTAAAAACCAAGTCAAAGAATATCATTTGAATATTTTTGATAGGGTCATAACAGATCTGTGGGTTGTGTTCTAATTGTCCCCCACTCCTTCAGACTTTGGTATGACCAGAGACATCTATGAGACAGACTACTACAGGAAGGGAGGGAAGGGTCTGCTTCCTGTCCGCTGGATGGCTCCTGAGTCTCTGAAGGATGGAGTGTTCACTGCAAACTCAGACTGCTGGTGAGGACACTTGACTGTGTTTGTCTGTCTTTCTCTGTGTGAATGCTTGCCAACTGTCGAAAGCAGGAATGGGCAACTGCAGTCCTCACGGGCCGAAGTGGTGTCACTGTTTTTCACCATTCAAATGTTATTTGTCACATGCTTTGTAAACAACCGGCAATAAACAGGTACAGAATATCAGGTAGGCTCAGGGCAGGCAGAATGGTCAGAACCGGGGAGACTAGAAAACAGAAACTAGCAGGACTGGAAATGGGAAAACACGCTGGTAAGACTTGATGGGACAAGACAAACTGGTAACAGACAAACAGAAAACACTGAAATAAATAACTAAGATATAATGGGGACAAATGGGAGACACCTGGTGGGGGGTGGAGACAAGCAAAAGACAGGTGAAAAAGATCAGGGCGTGACACAACAATGCAGAGAGGGAAATCTATATACAGTACCAGTCAAAAGTTTGGACACACCTACTCATTCAAGGGTTTTTATTTATTTGTACTATTTTCTACATTGTAGAATAATAGTGAATGCATCATAACTATGAAATAACACATATGTAGTAACCAAAAAAGTGTTAAACAAATAGAAATATATTTTATATATGAGATTCTTCAAAGTAGCTTTGCCCTTTGCCTTGATGACAGTTTTGCACACTGTTAGCATTCTCTCAACCAGCTTCATGAGGTAGTCACATGGAATGCATTTCAATTAACAGGTGTGCCTTGTTAAAAGTTCATTTGTGGAATTTATTTCCTTCTTAATGCATTTGAGCCAATCAGTTGTGTAGTGACCCAGACAATATTATTGGCACCTTCTTGAAGGGGTGGTATACAGAAGATAGTCATATTTGATTAAAGACCAAGTCCATATTATGGCAAAAACAGCTCAAATAAGAAAAGATAAACGACAGTCCATCATTAGTCAATCCGGAAAATTTCAAGAACTTTGAAAGTTTCATCAAGTGCAGTCGCAAAAACCATCAAGTGCTTTGATAAAACTGGATCCCATGAAGACCGCCACAGAAAGGGGGGACCCAGAGTTACCTCTGCAGCAGAGGATCAGTTTGAGTTACCAGCCTCAGAAATTGCAGCCCAAATAAATGCTTCACGGATTTCAAGTAACAGATACATCTCAACATCAACTGTTCAGAGGAGACTGTGTGAATCAGGCCTTCATGGTTGAATTGCTGCAAAGAAAGCACTACTAAAGGACACCAATAAGAAGTAGAGACTTGCTTGGGCCGAGAAACACAAGCAATGGACATTAGACCGGTAGGAATCTGTCTTTTGGTTTGACGAGTCCAAATTTAAGATTTTTGGTTCCAACCGCTGTCTTTGTGAGACGCAGAGTAGGTGAACGGATTATCTTCGCATGTGTGGTGTCACCGCGAAGCATGGAGGAGGAGGAGTTGTGATGGTGTGGGGTTGCTGACACTGTCTGTGATACACAATGAGTCAAATACACAATGAGTAACGATAACTTGGCTATATACAGGCGTGGCCAAAATATTGGCACCCTTGCACTTTTTTCGAACAATGCACCATTTCTTCCAGGAAACTGTTTAAATTAAAACATATTTTGGTATCCATATATTTATGTCTTCAGTGTGCAGTTGAACAAAACAAAAAATTAACTAAATCTTAGCTAATTCCACAAAGAATTCCTACAATGGGGTGGCAGGTAGCCTAGTGGTTAGACCAGTAACCAAAAGGTTGCTGGATCAAATCCTGAGCTGTCATGGTAAAAATCTTGCGTTCTGCCCCCGAGCAAGGCTGTTCCCCAGGCGGCAACGACGTGGATGTCAATTAAGGCAGCACCCCGCACCTCTCTGATTCAGAGGGGTTGGGTTAAATGCGGAAGAGACATTTCAGCTAAAGGCATTCAGTTGTACAACTGACTAGGTTTCCCCCACACCTAAACATGACAAAATCCTTCTGTGAGAACGTCCTGTGGACAGATGAGACCAAATGTATAGCTTTTTGGTAAAGTACAGTTGAGTGATGTTTTGGGGTTGCTTTGCTTTCTCTGGCACCGGGCGCCTTGAACGTGTGCATGGCATCATGAAATCAGGATGATACCAATGTATTTTGGAGCGCAATGTCTGACCCAGTGTCAGAAAGCTCGGTCTCCGTCGAAGGTCATCAGTCTTCCAGCAGGACCCCAAACACACTTCAAAAATCACCCAGGAATGGTTCAAGACAAAACGCTGGACTGTTCTGAAGTGGCCAGCAATGAGTCCAGATCTAAATCTCATTGAAAACATGGAGAGATCTGAAAACAGCAGTTAGGAGAATGCACCCTCTTAATCTGGGATAACTGCTGCAGCAGTTTGCACAAGAAGAGTGGGTCCAAACTGCCAGTACAGAGGTGCAGGAAGCTATAGGAAGCGCTTGATTGCAGTTATTTTGACCAAAGGCTGTGCTACCAAATATTAAGTCTAGGGTGTGAATTCTAATAATTGTGGAGACCAAATGCTTTTTTCAATTTCAACTTATTTTTAGTTACTTTAAAAAAGTACATGGGTGCCAATATTTTTGTCCATGACTGTATACGGGGTACCGAGTCGATATGCAGGGGTACGAGGCAATTTAGGTAAATATGTAAATATAGGTAGGGGTAAAGTGACTCTGCAACAGGATAGATAATAAATGGTGGCAGCAGCGTATGTGATGAGTCCAAAGAGATTGCAAAAAGAGTCAATGCAGATAGTCCGGGTAGCTATACAGAGCAGCGCAGAGCCGTTGAGCATAGTTGTTGTGAAGGAAAGTGTCCCTGGGTCACAAATTTCTTGTTAACAAACTATAGTTTTGGCAAGTCGGTTAGGACATCTACTTTGTGCATGACACAAGTATTTTTTCAACAATTGTTTACTGACAGATTATTTCACTTAGAATTCACTGCATTACGATTCCAGTGGGTCAGAAGTTTACATACACTAAGTTGACTGTGCCTTTAATAGCTTGGAAAATTCCAGAAAATGTCATGGTTTTAGGAGATTCTGATAGGCTAATGGACATAATTTGAGTCAATTGGAGGTGAACCTGTGGATGTATTTCAAGGCCTACCTTCAAACTCAGTGCCTCTTTGCTTGACATCATGAGAAAATTTAAATACATCAGCCAAGACCTCAGAAAGATATTGTAGGCCTCCACAAGAAATTTCCAAACGGCTGAAGGTACCATGTTCATCTGTACAAACAATAATATGCAAGTATAAACACCATGGGACCACGCACGCAGCCATCATACCGCTCAGGAAGGAGACGCGTTCTGTCTCCTACCGATGTACGTACTTTGGTGCGAAAAGTGCAAATCAATCCCAGAACAACAGCAAAGGAGCATGTGAAGATGCTGGAGGAAACCGGTACAAAAGTATCTATATCCACAGTAAATCTGGTCCTGTATCAACATAACCTGAAAGGCCGCTCAGCAAGGAAGAAGCCACTGCTCCAAAACTGCCATAAAGAAAGCCAGACTACGGTTTGCAGCTGCACATGGGGACAAAGAAAGTACTTTTTGGAGAAATGTCCTCTGGTCTGATAAAACAAAAATAGAACTGTTTGGCCATAATCACCATCGTTATGTTTGGAGGAAGAAGGGAGAGGCTTGCAAGCCATAGAACACCATGCCAACGGTGAAGCATGGGGGTGGCAGCATCATGTTGTGGGGATGCTTTGCTGCAGAAGGGACTGGTGCACTTCACAAAATAGATGGCATCATGAGGAAGGAAGATTATGTGGATATATTGAAGCAACATATCAAGACATCAGTCAGGAAGTTAAAGCTTGGTTGCAAATGGGTCTTTCAAATGGACAATGACCCCAAGCATACTTCCAAAGTTGTGGCAAAATGGCTTAAGGACAACAAAATCAAGGTATTGGAGTGGCCATTACAAAGCCCTGACCTCAATCGTATAGAAAAGTTGTGGGCAGAACTGAAAAGGCGTGTGTGAGCAAGGAGGCCTACAAACCTGACTCTGCTCTGTCAGGAGGAATGGGCCAAAATTCACCCAACTTATTGTGGGACGCTTGTGGAAGGTTACTCCAAAAGTTTGACCCAAGTTAAACTATTTAAAGGTAATGCTACCAAACACTCAATTAGTATATGTACATTTCTGACCCACTAGGAATGTGATGAAAGAAATAAAAGCTGAAATAAATCATTCTCTCTACTATTATTCTGACATTTCACATTCTTAAAATAAAGTGGTGATCGTAACTGACCTAAAACAGGGAATTTTTACTAGAATTGTGAAAAACTTGAGTTTAAATGTACAGTGCCATGCGAAAGTATTTGGCCCCCTTGAACTTTGCGACCTTTTGCCACATTTCAGGCTTCAAACTTAAAGATATAAAACTGTATTTTTTTGTGAAGAATCAACAACAAGTGGGACACAATCATGAAGTGGAATGACATTTGTTGGATATTTCAAACTTTTTTAACAAATCAAAAACTGAACAATTGGGCGTGCAAAATTATTCAGCCCCCTTAAGTTAATACTTTGTAGCGCCACCTTTTGCTGCGATTACAGCTGTAAGTCGCTTGGGGTATGTCTCTATCAGTTTTGCACATCGAGGGACTGAAATTTTTTCCCATTCCTCCTTGCAAAACAACTCGAGCTCAGTGAGGTTGGATGGAGAGCATTTGTGAACAGCAGTTTTCAGTTCTTTTCACAGATTCTCGATTGGATTCAGGTCTGGACTTTGACTTGGCCATTCTAACACCTGGATATGTTTATTTTTTAACCATTCCATTGTAGATGTTGCTTTATGTTTTGGATCATTGTCTTGTTGGAAGACAAATCTCCGTCCCAGTCTCAGGTCTTTTGCAGACTCCATCAGGTTTTCTTCCAGAATGGTCCTGTATTTGGCTCCATCCATCTTCCCATCAATTTTAACCATCTTCCCTGTCCCTG